>NC_135713.1:125956552-127156552 GCF_964656455.1 Halichoerus grypus | reverse complement strand
TCCATCTCATGACCTGAGCCGAAATCAAGAGTCCCGACGTTTAACAGACTGAGCCACTCAGGCGCCATTCCAGGTTTTGGAAATAAATATTTGACTAGTAATTTTAAGGTTTCACGACAGATGCCTAGATTGATATTATCATTATGGCACAGCATCCATTCCCCCTCCTCTCTTGTATAGGAGCCACAGTGATCCCTGGTTAGGTCTGTGCTGCTTGTCAGAGGGTGCTGGCCTTCAGCAGTGATTGGGCTCAAGAGTTTGGCTCAAGGAAGACATTCTCTGGATGAGAGGGGTTGGTTCAAGACAGGGCTTAGAACCCAGATGCCAGGGGAAGTTTTGTGGAGACCTCAGGGGAAATTTGCCTTGTTTTTAGTAAGTGCTATTTTTCTCTATGTCTTTAAACACAGATGGAAGGCCTTAGATTTGCTGCAGCTCTGTTGGCTACCAGCCTGAGACTGAACCTGACAGGAGGGCAGAGCAGAGCAAAGTGTAGAGAAATCTTGTGGAAGCTCTGAGTACACTGGACACCTTGCCCCTGGGCCTTACTGCTTAAGCCATTTTTGTTTTTCAGTTATAATTTTATTTTCAGAGAAGAAACCTGTGATGGGAAAGCATGAATGATGCGCATGAATGGCACCAACTAAATTGATGCTATAGCTGCTAGCCAAATATCCTATGGTGGCTCTGCAGGGTAGTTTTCAAAAACTTAAAATATATCTCCTAATACATTTGGGAGGAAGACAGGAAGTGGATAGGGAATGATTTTAGAATTGTATCAGAAGGAATAAGGACAAAACTCCGTTCTGGTAGAAATCAGAAATTGTTTGATTATTCATTCTCCTGTCACACAGTTTTTACTAGTAAGCAACACTTATTAGGTTTTTGTGTAAAGTTGTAAGAGTAGGAGAAAACTCAAATCTTGAAAAACTTATTTTGAAAAACTTATTAGGAAAATTACCAAATATACACAGAAATAGAGGGAAGAGAACCCTCCCCCTCCCATGTATGTAGCACCCAGCTTCAGAGGTTGTCGGTGGGGGGCATCCTGTTGTACCTGTGACCCCCTTCCCCCCAGTTGGAGAATTTAAAGCAAAATCTGGACATCACATTTCATCCCAAAATACTTCAGTATGGGGCACCTGGCAGGCTCTGTTGGTGACTCTTGCTTTCCGAGTCATGAGTTCGAGCCTCTTGTTGGGTATAGAGCTTGCTTAAAAATGAAATCTAAAAAAAACTATTTCAGTATGTATCTCTAAGATTAAACTGCTTTAATAAGAGGGATCATTGACATTGAGTAAATGTGAAGAGACATTTTCTCTCGTCTCCTCGCTAACAAAACTATAATCCTTGACCTTATGCAGAATAACAGTATTTCAAGGATGGCGAGAATTATTCAGAAGGTTGACATTCTTAATAGAGTACCCTATAAAGAATAAAGTATGTTTCCAGGAAAAACGATGACTGCTACTGACAACAGTTAATACGCATCAGAGCGAGTGCGCCATTTCCTGTTTTTCTTTGCAGAGGCCCAACTCTGGAATTCCCCTTGTTTGCTCATGATGTAAATCTTGTCTCTGTCTTGTATTCTTAATACAGCACACCACAGAAGTGTCCTATTCTTTAAGTGTCCGTAGTGACTGAAAAATAGTACATTTTTGTATTTTCAAATAGGTAATTATTAGCATCTAGGTTAAGAATGTTATAATACAAACGCAAAGAACATCTCATCCTCTGTCTGGATCTGTCCCTCCTACCCTCCCTGGAACATTACCGTGTTGATGATTATTTTTCTCTACTTTTAGACTCTTTCACTGGATCTTATCAGAAATTAAGCTTAAATCAAGTCTTTCTCATCTTAAAGGGAAAAATTCAGTCCTCTTTTCCTCTTCTTTCAGCTCAGCCCATTCTTTCTTGACCCTGTCCAGACGGCCAGACTGTGTCCAGTTGTTTGTGTTCGATACTCCATTTCCTGCCTCTTGCACGCTCGTCTGGCCCCTCAGAAGTCCTCCACTCTTTCCCCTCCACAGGCACTCCTTTGGTCTTTATCTGACCTCTCACTCGCTTTCAACTGTGTTTGCCTAACCCCTCCAGGCATTTTCTTTTTAGCCTCCTTTGATGGCTTATTTTTCTCCACCCCACGTTAGGGTCCCTCTGTGCACTTTCCTTCTTTATTGTGCTGGTGAGACTTGATTTCTTTTGTCTAGTTTAGCCTCTGTCAGAATCCTACATCCATGTATCCAGCTGGCCCTCTTGATAATTTCACTTGGATGTCTCAGACATAACTCAAGCTCAGTGCATCCTGAACTCTTTCATCTTCTTCCTAAAGCCCGGCCCTCTTCCAGTGTTACCTGCTGCAGTGAATTGTGTACATTCCTCTCAGATGGGAAATCTGTGCATTTTCTTAACTTCTGCTGCTCCCTTACTTCTCACATCCAGGCAACAACCAAATGCTATTGATTTGACCCGCTGAATTAAATCAACCTAGTTCTTTCCACCTCAGTGCCTGTAGTTGAATCCAAGTAATCTCTTTCCACCAGCGTTGCTGTAGTGGCCTGTTTGGCTCCTCCAGCCCACGTGCAAGCTGTAGCTGTTGTGGACTGGCCTGGACGGGCCTCTAAAACCAGCCTGTCACAGGGCGCCTGGGGCTCAGTCGTTAAGCGTCTGCCTTCTGCTGGGGTCCTGATCTCGGGGTCCTGGGATTGAGTCCTGCATCAGGCTCCCTGCTCAGCGGGGAGTCTGCTTCTGCCTCTGCCCCTGTTCGTTTTCTTTCTCTCTCTCTCTCTCAGATCTTTAAAATACAAAACAAAAACCAAACAAAGAAACAACCTGTCTTGTCATTAGAGAAGGGGAAGGACTGAAAGCTTCAACCTCTGTACCTTAAATCAGTGTCAGGTTAATAGCATGAAGAAACCTTACAAGGTGAAAGGGGAAAGCCTGACTCCCTAAGTTGAAGTTAAAATGTATTCACTGTTCTCAGATTTACAAATTATCTGTCCTTTGCCCTTCAGTATGAGAGTAGTCTCTGTGGAACATCCTTCCTCAGTATTCAGAATGTTTGTTATATTCTTTGATTTTGATTAACAACCTGATCCATTCATGAGTTCCTTTCAAGAAACGTTTCTGGGGAGTTGGGTGGTGGCCTGAGTGCCCCATGGTGATTCCTCGCCCCCAACATCTTCCTTCAGTAATTCAATTGTTAGAATAAATCACTTAATGTGGAGATGTGGGCCAAGTGTAGCCTTTTGCTAAGCCCTGAACACACCCGTCCAGAGGAAATTACAAAGATAGAACTTGAGAAGTTGCTCCTGTGTGTTCACAGGGCAAGGGATGGTCAAGACTCCCAGTGTTGTGGAATAGATCTTACTCTCTGAAATGTGCCCATCCCTTAACCTGTTTGAGGGGGCCCTTCTGGCTGAGCCATGTGGCACCCTCTGCCACCAGGACCTGTTGCACGAGGCCTGAGGAGGAAAGGTCTTCAGGCCCATAGATGCCATTATCCCCTGGAACGTCACTGCTATCCTTTTTCTTCAACTGGAGCCATCCACCCTTTCCTGCTGTGTGGAGGGTGCCAAGAAGCTAGAAGTCTTTCTGTTTAACTGTCAGTCGAGGGGCTTACTGGGGAAGAAACCCCAACAATTTGGCCAGCCCGGGTATTGAGAAAATTCTTATCTTTTTTTTTTTTTTCAAGATTTTATTTATTTATTTGACAGAGAGACAGCGAGAGAGGGAACACAAGCAGGGGGAGCGGGAGAGGGAGAAGCAGGCTTCCTGCCGAGCAGGGAGCCCGATGCGGGGCCTGATCCCAGGATCCTGGGATCATGACCTGAACCGAAGGCAGACACCCAACGACTGAGCCACCCAGGCGCCCCAAAAATTCTTATCTTTTGATGGTGAAGATACATTTGGATGGGCCTGGACACACAGCTTTCTAACAAAGCAGATTCAATGGAATGTAACAGTATAGCCAAGAAGAAAAAAAAGCACAAAACTGCTGTTAGCATCTTCTTTCCTTACCTTAATCCTAGAAAAGAGAAGGTAGCTTTGCTTCTTACAGTTCATTTATGCTGTGTTATCCTAGAAGAGAATAGTATGAAGGGAAGTATGTTGAATGGACTGGGTAGAAATAGGTAAACTGAGAGTCTGTGGGAACCAGTGCATTGCTGGTATGGGTGTCCCCAGTCAAAGGATGCTGTGGGTGTCGAGTCTGTGCTGAGGGGCATGGAGTCTGTTTGAGGTACCTTTGGAGCACCTGAAGTAAAAACATAGAAGATAGCAAGAAATCCATGCCTTGTGCTGACAAATAGAAAAATTGAAAAGCATAGACAAAGGTTCTGGATCGTCTTACTGACACCTTCTTAACCTGAAATTTTTCTATAATTAGGGAGCAAGGCCCCAAACAAATGATTGAATATCTTTTTTTTTTTTTTTTTTAAGATTTATTTATTTGACAGAGAGAGACACAGCGAGAGAGGGAACACAAGCAGGGGGAGTGGGAGAGGGAGAAGCAGGCTTCCCACTGAGCAGGGAGCCCGATGTGGGGCTCGATCCCAGGACCCTGGGATCACGACCTGAGCCGAAGGCAGACACTTAACGACTGAGCCACCCAGGCACCCCCGAATGATTGAATTTCTTATCAACCCTTGAAAAAGGGGCTTCAAGTAAATGAATGAGAGTATTTTGCTGTTAAGTGTTACAGACTGTAATTCATACGGTCAAGCATTTTGAGAGGGAAAATGAAAACCTGTAATACAAATTCTCAAAGAGATGAAAAAATACTGTGGTGATGTCATTTCATAACAGAGCTTCTGAAAAAAATAACTGTAATTGAAAAATAGTATGTAGCTACCACTGAAAAAATAAGTGTTCTAGAGCTGGGGTCTCCAAACTACTGCTTGTGGGCCTCATCTAGCCTGCTCCGTGTCTCCATGAGTAAGTGCTCACCGGAGCGGAACTGCCCTTACTCTGTTTATGCGTTTGTCTGTAGCGGCTTTTGTGCCCCAAGGACTACAGTGGAGTTGAAGCTACGACACACGGAATAGCCTATTTACTGTCTTGGTCTGTAAGAAAAAAATCTGTGGATTCCTGAAGAAGATCAAGTAAAGTTAGTTTTCTATAATAGCAAAACTATAAAGAGAAATAAAAATATTGGATAAAGATATCAGAAAATTGGAAGATTATACACACATACACAAATACAATCCACTGTTCATCTAACAGTGAAACAGAAATTGCAGAAAGAAACACAAGCAGCATTATAAAAACATAATAGAAGAAAACTTCTCCAAGATACAGTAAAACCTGTGTTCAGATAGATGCACTGGATGGAGAAACCAACGAACTTGGAGATAGCCCACTGTCTGTCGTTGGGCTGTGAGGATGAGCATAACCATTTCTAAGGAGAAACTCGGGCTTCTTTTGGGATCCTGAATGGCAGCCGTAAAAGCTAGAGGACAGTAAAACAATGTATGTTGGCTTCTGAAATTAATGTATGAACTCTTCATTTTGGTGGCTTTGTAGAAAATTGTGTTTTAATCCTGAGGTGCTGTCACTTGGGTCTGTCTTGGTAAGTTTTTAGGATTTATCAGGATTATACCAGCATTTCAGTAGCGGTAGACACAGAGTATATTGTTCAAAGGGAAGTAAAGGGGGAGAAGCAGCCCTGGTGTTAGGACACGAAGCCAGCAGTGCAGTGTTCCCTCTCAGCTAGCTCACAGTATCTAAGGGGTCATGGAAAACGTGGGACTGATTGAAGATAACCTTTGTCTCTGGAAGGATCTCATGATCAGTGAAACAGCAGGGTAAGGAACTCCCTCTAAATGAGGTGAATGGGCATATTGGTGAGGCAAGGATTACAGCTGGTAGCAGAAGTACTCTGTACCCTGTAAGAGGTGGTTGTCAGAAATTAGGAGGGGTCACTAAGCCCCAGCCTAGTTGACTGAGTTTGGATAGGGTTTCATGCCCAGCCAGCTCAGACCAGAGAAGAGTGAATGGATTGGGACCACATTTCCTCCAAACAGAGCAGCCAATTCATTCTAGGGTGGAATGGTTGTGGGGGTGTAATCTAAGTAAAAACCATCAAAATGTCAGGGTTTTTTTTTTTTTTTTTTTTTTTTTTAAGATTTTATTTATTTATTTGACAGAGAGACAGCTAGAGAGGGAACACAAGCAGGGGTTGAAGGGCTGAGGGAGAGGGAGAAGCAGACGCCCCACTGACCAGAGCTGAAGGCAGATGCTTAACCAACTGAGCCACCCAGGTGCCCCTAATGTCAGTTTGTTAATGATGAAACCTAGAAAGTGATGTTAACATCAAGAGTGTTGTACTCAGATCACACTGTATTCTTTGCTAACGATAAGGGTCACTGGTGATAATTTTACAGTTACCTTATTTTTTTTAAAACAATAAAACCTAAATAGTTATTATACAAATAAGTCAATAGCCAAAGCTAGGCCAAATAATGTATTTTCAGTTCTAAATAATAACCTGTTGTTTTGCTTTACCAATCATTTTGTGGGTGTGTGTGCATATCTCTCTCTTGAGGTAATCCTGATAGTCAAGATGTCGGGATCTTGATGTCCTGGGGAAATTGTATTATGGTCATTAAAATCATTCATCCGTAGTAAATAAATCCAACAGAGTAAGTATGTTGCTAATAAAATCATTTCTCAACACATTCTTCCCTGTATTTTAGAAAAGGCGCCGGCGGATTGACCGAAGTATGATTGGAGAGCCAACAAATTTTGTGCACACGGCTCATGTAGGATCGGGAGACCTATTCAGTGGAATGAATTCAGTAAGTGTATTGGTGGAAGATGCAGATGGGGTCTTGGGGCATAGACCTATGTCACCTGTATGACAGGTACATATATTCTTAAAGATTATACAGTGGTCAGTGAATTTGTAGACACTGAATATAAATACATAACATGAACGTAGAAGAAAATGAGCAATGAAAAATTATTCTCTCCTCTAATTTGCTAAACTATGCGTATATTTCTACCTTTCTCCTGAAAAAATACTTAAAAGGTGTTGAGTTTAGAATGATAGCTACTAGCCCTTTGGCTCTCCTGTCTCCTTGCAAAGGGATGTGGATGTCAGCCTGTTAGTAATATTTAATTTCTTTTTTCTTAAATTCATTAAGTTGCCTTCTGCAAACATATTTATTGCATTTACCTTATAAAAGACTAGCCTTATTAGAATGTTTGTGATTTATTCATAACTAATGTAAATACTTGTGTACATTTGCTCTTTTGTAGAGATTTCAGTGAATTTCAAAACACTTTAGATTTACTCACTTGAACTCGTTTACTCCTTAATTTTCATCTAACAAAACAGTGTGCTATAATAGAAGCAGTGCCAAGTGAGGGTGTCAGGGCTCTGCCTCGTTTTTGCCCTAAAGTAGTAAGCCACGAAGTATCGCGAGCCTCTTTCCCCCAAATCTAAAGTAAACAGATGTGTCTAAATGATCTCTAAAGTGTTTAGAACCAGAAAATCAGTAAGGCTTTTATAAATACAGAATTATCCATTGTATACTTATTTACTGGACAGAATTAACAAAAGACTTAACAAGAGAGCGGAGACTTTTAAAATAGGTAGATGGATATCCTGGATACGGCAAAGAAGTTTGTCACATCAGTTACTAGGTAAGCAAAGGAATAACATGTGTAGCTTCCTGAAAGGAAACTGCTTGTTTGCTTTAAATTTGTAGGAAAAGTACTTTGTTTTGTTCCACTGCTTTTGTGGAAATGTAAGAGGTGTCAGGTTGCTGTCAAAATACAATTCAGTAGCTTTGTTTCCTGGATCAGCATGAAATGAAAAGACCAAATGAGAACCTAGGACTTTTGTCAACAGGGTTATTATAATACATACAAGTAGAGCGAATGGCTTCAAATTTATTACATGTGATGAATTTTCCCCATTTCACGTTTTTTAAAACTCCAGAATGAAATTTTTAGTTCATGGTATTTAACTTTTTAAATACTGTTTACGTACATTTCAGGATTTCTTTTAAAATTCCTCTTAGGCGTTTTGTCTGCACTAGGAGCCCTTCATGGATGTAGGGGACTCTCATTGCCATCAGTTTAGCTAGGACTGGAGGACGGTCTCTTGCAGGGCATCCATGTCTGCGCCTTCTGAGAGCTGGATCCAGACAGGCCCTCCGCTGTTAGTCTACCTGCCGAGTCCAGGCAGCCTGCTCTGCTTACGGAATAGGTGTTTTTATGAAGTGTTTGAGCTCGTTAGAACCCAGTGTGTCTCTCAGAGGTTTTCTGTTTGTGTGGTGACGCGCAGCCTCTGACTCACACATGTCCCCGGGTTGCTGCTTGAGGCACTTGCGTTAGGTTCAGTGGGTTCAGTGTTACGTAATCCCCACGTTTCCTGCAAGTTACATTAGTGGAGAGATGTAACTGGTATGAGCCTGATTTGGTGAGAGAACTCTTCTGTGCAATAATAGTACTGCACAGAGTGAGACAAAACCTAAATGTTGTTTATCCACAGAAATAGCTTGCCTTAAGTTAGTCTGTCCTAAGAACTGAGCCCCACGTATGAGGTACCTGGCTCGATGCAGATGGGACAGCCTTGCCACACTGGATTCCTGAACGGGCAGATGACTTGGGAGTTTCTCTTTTCCTGTAAACACACTGTTCTTCCCAAGATTACCTTTCATAAACTAACTTCTTATTAGAAAAGAAACCCATGACTCTTTTTTTTTTTTTAAAGATTTTATTCATTTATTCGACAGAGAGAGACACAGCGAGAGAGGGGACACAAGCAGGGGGAGTGGGAGAAGGAGAAGCAGGCTTCCTGCTGAGCTGGGAGCCCGATGTGGGATTCGATGCCAGGACCCCGGGACCATGACCTGAGCCGAAGGCAGACGCTTAACGACTGAGCCACCCAGGCACCCTCCCATGACTCTTTTAATAATAGAGTCTTACTGTGTTAAAATATAATATATATACAGTCAAAAGTAATCCATTAGAAAATCCAAATTCTATAGTTTGAAATTGAACAATTGACTTTTGGAGGAAAACCAGTTTATTTCTTGCTTAGAATCAGCATGACATTATGAATGCACTATGTAAAAACACAAAAATGTTACTTTTTATAAATAGCCCTGATATATCTAGAAAAGTAACATGTTAGGTGGGAAATTTTTTGGTATCTGGGTAAAATCAAGTTTGTGCCAGAAAACAGGTTACTTGAACAGAAAATGAATTTGAACTGGTAGCTTATGCTTGTAGCCTTCTCAGACGAGCAAGGTTGCTGAAAATAAATAGGCCTATAGATTTCAGGTGTTTTTTTAATACTTTTAAACTGAAGTAGTCACTTGAGTAATGTGAGTATAGATAAGGCCATAACACGTGTGATATCACTAGTGAGATGTTGTCAGTGAAACCCTTCTGGATCTAAAGAAGCTATGCATTTTATATTTTGCTTTTCTATTAGAATATATTTAAACCTACCTTGCTCAGAAAATAGGCAAATCTTACCTGCTTTGCTTAAACATACTGACTCAGGATCACCATTGAAAACACCTCACACGTCATGTTTTCTATCAAGTGCTCAGTAAGTATTTAAGTAGATTAATTAGTGGATGTTGTTGCCAGCCCCTGCCCCCGGGGAACCATGGACAGCTGAGGGACCCGTTGAGCAGATGGCCCCTGCTCTGACTCGGCGCTGTTAGGTCAGCACCCCCAGCTCCACCTCACGGCCCCGTTCTCTAGCGTCCTAGCCTGATTCTCTCCTTCCCTACTCACAGTCTGCTGCTAGTTGGTATGAACTAAGATTGGAATAATGTTGGTCCACTAAGGGCACTTCTCAGCTTGCCAGTAAGTTCATTTGCCTTTGTTTCCACCAAGTAAGAGAAGAACCTTACAGCCCATCAGAAAATAGCCCTGTTCGGTGGGGAGGGGAGATGATCACGTTAACTCTTTTACAGATCTTTAGAGAGGATAAATACTTAACCCAGAGTTACAATGACTCAATGAATAAATTTGGACTACCCTCCAAGTCTTTCAATTCTTTAAGGTTGTATCAAGTATGTAAATTTTATCACGTGGGACTTTAAAATTTATCTTTGGCTGGTCCAATTTCATTTGTATTTATTTTTTGTTTGATTCTCAGTAATTGAGGTGATCATCTATGTGAGGTGTCTGTAGATTAAGAACTGGAGTTGATCTGTATACTTCTGTTTTTGAAATGTTACCAAGTACATTGTGAATTACAAAACAGGTATTTTGTCGCTGCTAAGTGGGGAGAGGGAGTTGAGGGCTGAAAAGTGTTTTTAGTAGCCTCACCATTTTCCCTAAGGGCGATCAGAAATTTAAGTCTATAAAAATAGAATTTTTTTCTATAGAAAGTATCCTTCTCAAAACTGCTTAGCTAAAAACATTGAGGGCCAGAATCAGTTACCTTGTCCCTGGTTCTTGACTTGGTTCTGTTTTTGTCTTATTTTAGGTTAGCTCCATTCAGAACCAGATGCAGTCCAAGGGGGGCTACGGGGGTGGGGTGTCTGCCGGCCTGCAGATGCAGCTTGTGGATACGAAGGCTGGATAGCCCCAAGTCCTGTCTCCCGTGAGTACCTGGGTCGTACACCGGAAAGGGCAAACATACTTTACCCTGCTGAGTGTTCCAGGGGATGGTTGTAGGCACTTTGAATAGTAGTTTTTGGTTGCTCTTTTCCTTACGAAGAACACTTACAAGGGCTATAAGACAACCATGTGGGGAGGCGGCTTTCATTCTTTAAACATGAATGAAATTCCTATTTTGAGTATTGGTACTTTGGGGAATGTCGTGTGTAGTGAAGTACCTTTATGTTTTTTAGACTGCATTATTGATAAATCTTTGATGTTAAACTTTACAAATTAAGACAAAGTGTAAAAATAATTTGGATTTTTCTTTTGGTTTTATAGGTCATTGTGAATTTGTGTTTTCTCTTTTCACTCTTCTTTAATTTGTTGTTGTTGATTCCTTTTCAAATACAAAAAAGAAGTGTGATGGCATCTTGTTCACCCTGTTGTGATTCCTCCAGTGAGACGTTCTTGTTCTGCTCTGAAGAAGCTGTCGTCAGATGAACCCTGCATTTCCTTTGGCTGGCATGCATGCCTTTGGACTCACGGACTTTGGATCGTGGCTTCATTTTTATCGATTATGGATCTGATCTTAGCATGGTCTTTTTTGTGAATGCTAGCACTATTTTGCATTTTTCTCCCATTTTAAACGTTTCTATTGCCATCTCCAGCCCTCTGCCTTATGAGTTTGTTGGTAAGGTAGGACCTGCTTTTGTTAATTTGTCACTGTTTCTGTATATTTTGGAAGGTAGGACATCCACAAGCACAATGATCATTTTTATTCGTTTGAAACTTGAGCAGAATCGGTATCTGCATGCTTTATGGAGTCGCTTCATCTGGGAGGCCAGGAATGAGTGTTTCCTTGCTGCCGTTAGAGAGGGATTAGCTGTGGCACCAAGTCACGTCAGTTTCACACACACAAAGGTAACCTGTAGCTTCTTTTAGAACTAAAATCTGGCATTCATAAGGTGTTCATTTGGTTGTAAATGTTCAATATATTTATTTTGAGAGTGAGGACCTGTATTTGTGAACAGGTGTGGTTGTGTATCAGAGTGTTGTGGTGATGCCTTCATCCAGTCTCACTGTGTACTCATTCTGTTTTGACTTGTTATTTTAATATGATGGGATCCATGTGTTTCCACTAACTGTTAACTCCTGGCCAGTACTACTAACTGCAGAGTCATTGGCCTTTCCATATTCAGACCTGTTTTGGGGCAGTGGAAGTTAACCCAGAGCAATATAATGACTTGATTTGTTAGGACATTGGTGAGAAACCATTGCTCAGGCTCCAAAATGTTTATTCTTCATAAATTATGTGTATTTCAGATACTTCTGTAAGTACTTTCTCTTCTCTCTGAGGGCATGGTTTCTCATTAAAATGTTTAAATCCTATGTCCAATACAGTCCTAACTACATTTAGTAGGATTAATATTTTATGCAGCAAATGGGACTTAGGTGAAAATGTAGACAGCTAAGAAATTAGGTGAGTAATTGTTTTCTTCACATCTTAGTCCCAGGTTCTTACGAACCAGGTAACTGGATAAATAGCTTATAGAGGCAAACCAGGAAAGCAGTGCTTCTGAATAGAACTGACTCAAGGCAGTGGGGCGCTGGGTTCCTCAGTGCTTGTGTGTCTGCAGTTGGGGGCTTCGTAGGTGTCAGTCCCAGGGAGAATCTGTCGAGGAAATATTCATGCTTAGTAATTTAAAAACAGGCAGTTTGCAGTTTAATTTACTGTGTGGATACAGCGTTCTGGGATTTGCTGAGGACCCGTGTTGTTCTTCTCAGCCAGAGTCTGTGTCCTGCCACAGACACTGCTTTGTACGAGGTCTTATAAGAGAGATTGGGCCTTGTCCATAGTGATGCCCTTTAGTCTATTTTGACTTTTAAAATTAGTGGAACTTTTATACTTGTCCTGTAACTCCTGGATTCACAATACAGATTCACAATACAGAGAGCCCTGCTCCTTTTTCTTGAACTCATGATTTGATTTTACTCCTTTTTTCTAATTGATATCTTCTGTGTGGACCAAATACTCCAGTGAGTACTGGAGCGTACCTCCATGGTAAGAGCGTGTAACTGACCTACAGTAGCCACACTGTGTGCAAGAACATATGCCAAGGAAGGTGCCAATAAATGCAAGAAGAAATGACAAAAGATTTTAATATATGAACCTTGGGCACACATTTTTTAGGGAGGCTTTTGAAGAGTGTGAAGGGTGGCAGCTTCCCCACATCATCCGTGGGATTGTAACTCTTGGGCCATGTGTCTCATTTTAAAATTGAATCTAAATAAATAGGATTGACTGTTAGTACTTTGCTGAAATACATGCTAACATTTAGCACGGGAAACAAACTGAATGAAGGTTTAACCAATGCCCTGGATTCTGTTAATTATCTGCATTCTATAAAAGAGGTGCTTTCCCATGATGTAGGCAAGGCATGAAGTGGTGCCAATAAGAAAAGTTCACTATAGTGATTGGGTTCAGCATTTCCAATGCAGCATTATCGCCTTTAAAGAAAGATATTAGCTTTCACTTTTGTTATTAAATTATAGCAGTTTCATTATAGAGAGCAAGTTTGCCTTGATTTTGTTTAAAATGACTTCTGCTCAGCACCCAGAAGATAAAATTGACATATTTTTATAATATAAGCATACTTTTTTTGTACATTGTGTTCATTCAGTGTTGGCTTGTAGATATTAAAAGAAAGTATTGATTTTGATTGATTGAATAAATGTTTTCTTTCCATCCTGGTTTGGTTTTTCCTTTCTTAGTTCCATTCACTTAGAGCATGTTTTTAAGCATTCCTGTATTTTTAGTTAAGATTACTCTCCTGCACAAACCATCACTTTTTAAAAGCCGTGAGCTACTGTATTGGGCAGTTATGGACCATTTCCAACATGACAAGTTTGGGTTGTCACAACTTGAGGAAAGGGGGCCTGCTAACCATCTGTGGTGCAGACGGTGAGCACCCCCCGAGCCCCCAAACGTCACAGTGCCACAGTTGAGAAACCCTGGCTTAGGAGAAAGAATATGTATATACTCACCAAATACATCCAGTTAGAAAGTCCTTAGTGCGTGGGACCTCGTGCATAGGTCTGGTAGGTTTGGCTGTATCATGAAATGTGCCAAGTAAGGTTGGTTCTAAAGTAGAAAAGCCAATGACAAAAATAGTAATAAATACTTCAAGAAATTTTCATAACTTTGTCCTCATTTCATGGCCTAAGGCTCTGAGATAATTGGGTTAAGATGAAGTTCTTTCCACCATTGATAAAAAGTATCTATCTGAAGAAACTGATGGTGGTTTATCAGGAATTCTATTTTGAGCACGTGTTCAAAGGACATGAATAAAATGTGCAAGGGTTCATAAGTTTATCTGTTTTTATAGATTTATCCTACCTTTTTGTGCTTTAGAGATAGAGTTGGGAATTTGCTAAAACTTGTGGAAATGCAAAAATCTACAAAACCGACAGACAGGGAAGGAAATTATTTACCCTCTGCTTAAAATATGCTTTGAGCACACTGCAAAGGAAACAATTGAAATGTTACCTTCGGTTTACTGTCTCCAGTAAACAACAACTGTTGATGTGACTTTACATTCATTTTTATGAGGTTTTCAATGCTTTCCACCACGTAGCTACAGCCTCTGGGCTGCTTGGGACCCCATTCCTCATCCCCCAGTCTACACCTGCCCCTTGATGCCCAAAGGAAAGAAGTTCCTACCAGAATAAGGAGAGCCAGATGTTTGCTCTGAAGCCTCACAAGCAGCTGGGAGGGGGTGCGGTCCTGGCATGGAAGGCTGGGTGACGCTAGTCGGACAGGAAGGTGACAGCAGCAGAGCCAGACACTGGCCAACTCCAACCCGTGCTCCACGGGAGCCTTTACAACTCATGGCGGGGAAGCTTTAGATCGAAAAATGCACTGATCGCTGCTTTGGGAGCACAGAAAGGATCCCCAAGCAAGGATCTTTAAAAATTTTGGGGTTTGGTCCTTTCAAGAAACAGCAAGTAAGATTATTTAAAAATCCTCAGAGCTTCACCTGGTCACCTTCTTAATTTATTAATTGCAGCTGCCTCAGCACATACATCCTTTATACGTCTGGGCCTTTCAAATATTGGAGCCGGCTGATTCTTTACATTAGACCCCAATTCTGTTCAGCAGACTGCTCAGGCACGGCCCACAGACATTTTTGTTGAGGTTTCTGGGTGTCTTTAAATATCATTGTTTCCCGGGCGCCTGGGTGGCTCACTGCCTTTGGCTCAGGTCATGATCCTGGAGTCCCTGGATCGAGTCCCACATCGGGCTCCCTGCTCGGCAGGGAGTCTGCTTCTCCCTCTGACCCTCCCCCCTCTCATGTGCTGTCTCATTCTCTCTCTCGCAAATAAATAAATAAAATCTTAAAAAAAAAAAAATCATTGTTGCCCTGTTCAGAAACAGCACAGACAAGAGGTAAGAATCATCGTTGCTGCTTTGAGCACAGCCACCCGGATTCCAAATTCCAAACAATGTAATCTTTGAGTTTTTCACAAATTTCTGCAGGTTTTGCTTATATCTAATTTTTGCTGCTTGGATAGTGTCTTTGTTGGGGCTCTTGTGGCAAAATACCCCAGACTAGATAGCTTATAAACAAGAGAAGTTGGCTTCGCCTAGTTCTGGAGGCTGGAAGTCCACGATCAGGGAGCCAGCGTGGTCACGTGAGGGGCCTCTTCCAGGCTGCAGACTCCTCAGATCTTCATGTGCTGGAGGGGCCAGGAATCTCCTCGTATGGCATCTCTTCGTGAGTGACACCCTCATGACACTGTCACACACCTCCCAGTCACCTCAGCCTCCTGATACCATCACCTTCGGGACTTAGGATTTCCTCACGAACTGCGGGGGGGACACAAACATTCAGACCACAGCACGCAGCTACAGAAGCGAGTGACTGCGATGGTCCCTCGGGAGCTGCGGCCAGCTCCAGCCTGTGTACCGCCGAGCCAAGGCTGCAGGCCGGGAGCCTCTCCGGATCAGGTACTGCTGCAACCGAGAAACAGAAACAGGCCATCCTTTCTCCTCCCGTCTACCAGTCTGCTACTCCTCAAGGAGACTAACCTGACAGACATTTCAGAAAAAACCAGCCTGCGATGACGGTCAGCTGAGGGATGAGAAGTTAAAGGAAACGGAGGATTCCAGTGCTTCAACCTGTGCAAAGAAAATGCTCTGAAGGGGAGGGAATATCAAAAAGAAATGCTCTCTTCAAGCTTTGTGTTTTGAAATTTCAAAAAACTTTATCATTTATACTTTCCCATTTCACAGCCTGTTCAATAAACCTTTTGTTCGGAAGACTTGTATCCAGGTCTGGGAAATTATTTCTGATTATTTCTTCTGAGGATTATCAGATTTCTGAGTAGCAACAGTGAGCTCTAGAACATAATGGAGCACCTTATGCATACTGGTGAGAGAAAATTATTTTGAACAAGTGTATTCTATCTAGATCCAAACTGTCGAGGTGAGGTGGCAAAATAAAGATGAACAGGCAAGCACGCAGTCAGAAACTTTGCCACACACCCTTTCTGAAAATACCTACTGGAGAGTATGCTCTGGAAGACCCAGCAGAACACATTTAGTAGTATGACTGAAAGGTATCTCAGGACTTTAACATCTGAAGCAGACACAGATGGCAATCTATCCAAATGGGAACAAACAGTGGGAAGATTTTAGGAAAATTGGTTCTAAGAACCGTAATTAAATAGATACCATTTAATAGCTGTAAGATTTGTGCGTTCAGGAATTTTTTCTTGAGCATTATGTGCCCAAGGCTCTGTTTACACACTGGGGATACAGCAGTGAACAAAACGAAGTCCTTTAGCCTCTAGGAGCTTTCACTCTAGTGTTGGGGGTGCAGACAGATGGACATTAAGCCAAACAAATTCTAAAAGAGGTCAGAAAATGACAAGTGGTCTGGACAGCTGGGGATACTGGAAAAGAGTTGCATTTTAAAACATCACCGTGCTGAGACCATGGTATGAAACTGAGACGATCTTAGTAATACGGTGACAAATCATGCACTGTCAACAAGCAAAAAGGATAATTCTTGATATTCTAGTATAAAGTAAAAACTTGTCCGAAGGTAAGACATGATTTTAAGTTAATGACGAGTGTAACTCAAGCTCCTAGAACAGCATCAACCACGCAAATAAAGTTTTGAATGAAATTTTAGAAAACTTGAGAGATACAGGTTTAGTGACAAATAATTGCCTGTCTTCAAGAGCCCATAGGTACATCATCACAGGATTCAAATCTTTTAAAATCAAAGCATAAAAGACAACTACTTTCACAGAACATTAAGGACATTTTAGAAAACCTGACCACATTCAGAAGATGGTGGCGGGGAAAAACAAGGAGAGCACGAGTGCTAATCTCCTTTACATACGTACTGGGAGTGCGTCAAGTATTTGCCCCTTACGGTTATAAACAACAGTGTTTCATGTCAATGATATCTCGATAAAACTAGGAAAAAATTAAGTTCTAAAACTAACAAATGAGGGGCACCTGGCTGGCTCCATTGGTAAAGCATGCAACTCTTGATCTTGGGGTCATGAGTTCGAGCCCCATGTTGGGTGTAGAGCTTACTTTAAAAAAAAAATGAGAAACTTAAATGTAAAAATAAAACCATAACTGGAATGAGGGAAAAGGAAGTCTATTGCAAGCCTCCAATTGTTGCATAAAATCATTTGTCGGATTCAAAGTTGATGAGTGAAGAAGTAAAACTATGCCTATGTTATTTACAGTTAAGGGGGTGACCTGCAGAAGCATTCAAAACGCAAAGGCCTGTGAGTAGGAATGGAATGTTACAAGTGGGCATGGAGACTTTTATTTTTCGTGTAATTCCAGGCTATCCTGTTTGGATTTCATTTTCTTTATACTACCAATTTCTTACTAGTAACATAAAACAAAATAACTACATTTTAAACAAGTTATTAGAGAGGTGTCTTCAGCGGGATGGCAGAGTAAGAAGCTTCAGGCCCTTGCCCCTCCCGACACACCAAATAATAGATGGACGAAAAACAGCTTCGTGAGAATGCTAGCAACCAGTTAAGCTGCAGCAGCCAAGCGAACAGCTAACAGAAAAGGCCACTCAAAATGGTCAGAAATCTTGAGGCTTTTCGTTGGCCTCTGTCCCCGTCCTGCCCTCGTGCTGTTGTGAGGAAACCACCCAATCCTGTTTCTCCCTCGGGACTCAAGGTAGCGAATGAAACTTGCTTGTAACTTTCTGACTTGCCTGGGGACTCGTTTGTCTTGCCCGACTCAGAACGTTGCTGGAAAGAAGGCAGGCTGGAGGCTGCGGACCACGGGCACGGTAGCAGGTGAGAACTGCAGGGGTTCTGAAGACTCGTGGAGTCTGGGGACAAGCGATCACAGGCAGAGGAACAGAAAAGAAATTCAAGTCTCCTGAGAACGGGCAGGAATGAGACTCTTAACAGAAATGAAGCTACGTAAAAGCAGTTCTGGTATGTGGGGAACTGGAACAGACGCACACATGCAGTCCCAGGCAAGATGCGTACCCGGCAAAGATCCGAGACGACCATGAGCCTTTAAGTTGGGCTGATTAGTGAAGGTCTTCCCTGCATGAACCCAGTCTCTGAAGAGTGGGAGAGGTGGCTTTTTCAAATGTCCAAATCTCAACAAAAGATCACAAGACATAGAAATAACAAAACATGGATCAAAGGAACAAAATAATCTCTAGGAATCAATCTTTAAAAAATGCAGACCTTTGACTTGATGAATTTACAAGGGTCTTATGTATGCTCAGTGAGCTAAATGAACATGGACAGATATTAATGTATTTTCTCTTCCTGATGATTTTAACAGCATTTTCTCTAGCTTACTTTATTGTAAGAATACAGCATAGAATATATATAACACAAAATGTTTTGATTGATTGTTTATGTTGTTGGTAAGGCTTCTGGTCAACAATAGGCTATTAGGAGTTAAGTTTTGGGGGAGCCAAAGTTATATGTGGACTTTAGACTACATGGGGTGGGGGTTGTGGTCAGCGCCCCTAACCCCCACGTTGTTCAAGGGGAAACACTATAACCAAATTATCAAAAGTCAAAGAAAGAGAGCCTTAAAGGCAGCAAGAGGAAACCAATGCAAAAAATTCTCAACAAAATACTAACTAGAATTCCATAGCACTGTAAAGGATTATGCAGGATGACCAGGTGGGGTGCATTCCTAGAATGCAAGAATGGTTCAATATAAGAAAATCAGTGTAATACACCACATTTATGGAATGATGGAGAAAAACCAATATTATCAAAGTACAGAAAAAGCATCTGACAAAACACTTTCACAGTAAAAATACTCAACAAACTATTAATAGAAAAAATATTTGAACAAAATGAAGGCTGTAGATGGAAAGTCCATAGCTAACATACTCAGTGGTGAAAGACTGAAGGTTCTTTCTCTAAGATCAGGAACAAGACTTGGTTGCCTACTTTCACCCTTCTATTGAACAAAATACTGGAATTCCTAGCCACAGCAGTTAGGCAAGCAAAGGAAATGAAGGCATCCATACTAAAAAGGAAGAGGTAAAATTAGCTCTGATCACAGACAGCATGATCTGTTATGTAGAAAATCCTAAAGATTCCACTAAACAAAAGAAAATGTTAGATAAACTCCGCAAAGCTGCAAATTCAAAATCAACACACAAAAATCAGTTATGTTTCTATATGCTAATACTAACAATCCAAAAGGAAATTAAGAAAATTCTGTTTACAGTAGTATCAAACAGAATAAAATACTTAGGAATAAAACCAAGATGGTCAAAGACTGCAATGAAAACTCTAAAACATTAGTGAAAGAAATTATAGACACAATATTGAGGAAAAGGCATCCTGTGTTCATGGATTGTAAGACTTAATATTGTTAAGATGTCAGTACTACACAAGATGATCTACAGATTTAATGCTATCTATCAAAATCGCAATGGCATTTTTTGCATAAATAAAAATACCCACCCTAATATTAATATGGAATCTCAAGACCCTGAAGAGCTGATCTTGAAAAAGGACAAACTGGAGGTCTCATACTTGATTTCAAAACTTATTACAGTAATTAAATCCATAGGGGACTGGCATATACAGCCATAGAATCCAATAGAACAGAGATCCCCAAAATAAAACTCTGCCATGTATGTTCAACATGATAATCAAGGGATATTCAACAACGACGACAAGACCACTGAACAGATAAAGGCACGTCATTTCAACAAATGCTGCTGGGAAATTGAATATAAACATGCAAAAGAATAAAGCTGGATCTTGTCACAGTCTGTTTGGGCTACTCTAACAAAATGGCACAGACTGGGTAGCTTATAAACAACAGAAATTTCTTTCTCGCAGTTCTGGAGGCTGGGAAGCCCAAGATTATAGTACCAGCATGGTTGCTTCTGACAATGGCCCTCTTCCTAGTTTAGAGCCAGTGCTTCTTGTGTGTCCTCACATGGTGGAAGGGCACAAGGGATCTCTCTGGAGTCTCTGTTATAAGAGCACTAATTCTATTTATGAGGGCTCTGCCCTCATGACTTAAGTACTTCCCAAAGACCCCATCTACTAATACCATCAAAAAGGGCATTTCAACATATCGTGGCTGGGGCGGGTCACAAACACTCAGACCATAGCAGATCTTTACACAACATGCCAAAATTAAAGTGGATTAAAGATGTAAATGTAAGACCTCAAACTACAAAACTTTTGAAAAAACATTGGGAAAAAGCTTCCTGACAGGGGATTTGGCAATGATGTCTTGTATATGATGCCAAAAGCAAAGGCAACAGAAGTAAAAATATGTAAAATGGACTATCTCAAAATTAAAAAGCATACATCAAAAAATGTAACAGAATGAAAAGGTAACATGCAATGGGAGAATATATATTTGCAATCATACATCTGATAAGGGGATATATCCAGAATATATAAAGAACTCCTACAACTCAATAACAACAAACAACAATATTAAGAAATGGGCACAGGACTGGAATAGACATTTTTCCAAAGATACACAAATGGCTAATAACCACATGAAAAGATGCTCAACATCACTAATTGTGAATGAAATAGACTCAAAACCACAATGAGATACCACCTCACACTGATTAGGATAGCTACGATTAAACACACACACACACACACACACACACACACACACACACACACACACACACAGCAAACCCAGAAAATAACAGGTGTTGGTAAAGATGCAAAGAAATTGTAACCCTGTGCTACCACTGGTGGGAATTAAAAATGGTGCAACTACCCTGGAGAATGTTATGGAGGTTCCTCAAAAAATTAAAACTACTACTACCATATGATCCAGCAGTCCCCTTTCTGGGTGCATATCCCAAAGAACTGAAAGCAGAGTCTCAGGGAGATTTGCTCACAGCAGCATTCTTCACAAGAGCCAAGAGGAGAAGCAACCCAAGTGACCACCGGTGGCTGAATGGAAAAAATCGCACCCACAGGACTATGATCCAGCCCTAACAAAGAAGGAGATTCTGACATGCTGCAACCTGGACGAATGAACCCTGCAGACAGACACTATCCTGGGTGAAACACACCAAGCACGAAAAGACAAATACTGTATTTCACGTAACTTAATATGAGTTTGTTAAATGTAAGTTCTCTAACGTAGTCAAATTCAGATACACAGAAAGCCAAAGAACAGGTCCGGTGAACTCCTTCAAAGGCAATCGCAGGGTGGAGGAACAGAAGGGAAACCAGGTACGATGTACGATTCAGAGTGTAGCCAGGGTACGATGAGAGCCGTTTCGGAGTTTGGACATGGAGCTGAGAAACGCGGTCGCGGACTCGGGGGCCTGACCACCCCCCCCCGCCCCGTGCTCCAATCTGCAGGCCCCGTTGCCCCCAGCTGCGCGCCCGCAGAAATGCTGCCGTCTGGATTCGCATCTACCATTAGAAGGCGCACGGGAGCATGCCCTTCACAAGCACCGGAGACCCCACGAGAGGCCATGTCAGCAGCTCAGGTTACTGGGCCACTGCCCCAGACCCGGGACTAGGCTGTGTCCGTTCCTCAGGCAGCAAGAGTTCCGCACGCACGGTCAGAAGGGTTACAAGGGCTGCGCCAGACGCGCGGACAGATACTCCCGCTTACACAGCATCCCCACGGCGCGGGCACGGAGCAGGGCTTCGGGGATAACCTGATCACGGAAGACTATAAAGACCACTTCATGTTTTCCAGTGGCGCCTCACACGTCACACACGTGGTCACACACAGATCTGGTCAGAGCATCCCATGTGAAAATCCCCACATGCCAACTCTGACGTGCACACGGGACTTCCCGGGCATGCGGGGCTGAGAGGAGCGGGGAGCCCAGGGCGGCCGGCCAGTCATTTCAGGAAATCAGTGAGAGGGAAGCACAGCGTGTTCCCTTGAACTAAACGTCTCAGCGATCTTCCTGACTTGGATTTCGGTTGGCCTCCCATGATGTTCTCTGCTCGGCGTTTGTCAAATCAGTGGAAGTTGCTCTCCTGCCTTGCCGGCCATTTGCAGCTCTCAGATCTTAACAGAGAACCCAAGAACTGTTCCAATCTAGCTCCAGGCAAGTTCCTCAAACCCTCCCTGTTTCCTAAAAACAAGGATTTACAGGTCTAGTGAAAGAAAAATCACCAGCATACGATCCTATTGAAATAGTACACAGTTGATTATGACCTCTATTTTCTTTCCAACCTAAGAAATAAACACAGAAGGTCCATCTCCAGCACAGGTTCAATGATTGGCTTACTCATGGGTTCCAGATTGCCAAAAGCACTTTACAGACCTGGCCTGACAGCGGAGGGAAAGGGGAGCTCAGTGGAAGTGCTTGACTGTGGGGCTACTTGAGGGCTGGGCGGTGGACAAAGGGGAGGAAGAGATGTTTAGTAAACACCAGTCTTGTGCTAGGCATGGGCTCTACTCATTCTCACAACCATCCTATTAAAGAGCTTTTACTCCCTATTTCACAGATGATGGACCGGATGGCTAGAGAGGGTATAGAACTTGCTCAAGGTCAAACGGCTACTACCTGGGTCTGTTAGTCTTATAGTTGATAAGGAATGCCGTGGGGGCATACAGGGATGGACCTCTACCTTCATGCTAGGGAATCCAGGGAAGGCCTCACACTAGCCCACCTGCAGTCATGTCTACACGCACGCCCAGGGGAGGGTTACTGTGGCTTCAAGTCCCACCAGAACACCATGCCTCGGGGAAGAAATAGTTGTCTTAAAAAAGGCATTTGAGGAATTGTTCCAAGACGAAGGAAGGCAGGGAAGGTTGTAGGGCAGAAGGCAGAACAGGGGCCCAGAACAAGGGGTGAAGGCCACATAAGGCCACATAGGGCCTCAGCACTTAACCTCTCAGGGAACAGACATTTACAGGAAAGACAACAGGGTAAAAGAGAGACGTCTACGTCCCTCTGCTGGACTTTTAACTCTCCTTCCCCATCACCTGGGTGGAGGGGGGACACCTGGCTCTGAAACCTCAAACCTGTGCTCATCGGGAGCCCAGACTCAGTAACCTTCCAGGCCCGGTAGACATGAGAGGATTCTGTTCTTTCACCCAAAAGGTGGAACCAGGACAAGACTCAGGAGGAATCAGCGCAAAACATCTTTTAAATTGGGAAATAAAAAATCGTGAAAAGAAATGAAGCAGTAACCCAGAATGCCATTAACAGCTTAACAGTAGTGTCTGCCTTGAGATCCAGGCCACAGTGGGCTTGCAGGCTTTGGGGAGGTGGGAGGCCAGAAAGGAGGTTCAACATGCTGCTCTAAGCGGCCCACACAGGATTTTGAACCTCTTGCCATCCTGAGTACCTGGGTCCCTGCTGATCTCCGGACCACAACCCAACACCTGTCCCTTCCATGGGCTTCCTGGAACAGAAAGCGCTCTTTGCCCCATCTTGTCTATCGCTCTGCCTCTCAAAGGAAACCATGAGCTCAATTAAGATTTAAATGTCTAACCTTGGGGGTGCCTGGGTGTCTCAGTCGGTGAAGCATCTGCCTTCGGCTCAGGTCATGATCCTGGGGTCCTGGGATCGAGTCCCGCGTCGGGCTCCCTGCTGACGCTCCCCCTGCTTGTGCTGACAAAATCTTTTTAAAAAAATGCCTAACCTTGGTGATAACAGAATAACTTTTAAAGCTTCCTTGCTTCTTAGCATGATGAAGCCCTAGAGTTTTAGCGAAATGAAGTGCTTGACAAGCTGCGGTTCAAACCCTCGGTCACGTTTCGCTGTGAATGTCTGCCCTGCTGCAGTCTCAGTGCTGACTAGCTACTTGACCTCTCATACCCTAGGGGGTTTTTATGGATGAGCCACAGGAGGCGGGATCATTTGGAGTTTGGGTTTATTAAGTACGTGCAACTTCCCTAAACATACTTCTGGTCTCACAGGAGCTGAAACCCTCCCTCCGTCGCTGCCTGATTCCTTGCCCTGTCCAGCTGCAGCCCACCACAAGTATTTAGCTGTTCCTTTCTTGGGTTGGATTTCCTTTTTTTTCGGCAATTAAAAAAATTGTGGTAAAATACACAAAACATAAAGGCTACCATCCTAACCCTTTTTAAGTGTACATTCTAGGAGCGCTACACACTTTCTTTTGTATTGTTGTACAACCCATCTCTAGAACTTCTTCATCTTGCAAAATGGAAATTCTCTATCCCATTGCACTACAGCTCTCCGTTTCTCCCTCCTGACCAGCTGCTGGAAACCACTCTTCTACTCTTAGCCTACGAACTTCACTCTACTGGGTACCTCGCATCAGCAGAATCAAACAGTATTTCTATTTTGTTACTGGCTTCATTCACTTAGCGTAGTATCTTTTCTCAAAGTTCACTCATATTGTGGCACTGTCAGAATTTCCTTCCTTTCAAAGGTGGAATAATATTCCACCTCATGTACATGCCACATTTGCATCTCTCCCACCTCTTGGCCACTGTGAATAATGCAGGGGTGGACAAATACCTCTTTGAGACTCTGCTCTCGATTCCTTGGGATATCCACCTACAAGTGATATGCTAGATCACATGGTATTAATTTTTTGAGCAACCTTCAGGGCACAGGGTTCTAATTTCTCCACCTCTCCACCGACACTTGTTTTTGTTTTTAAAGATTTTATTTATTTGACAGAGAGCGAGCGAGCGAGAGCAGGAGCACAAGCAGGGGGAGTGGGAGAGGGAGAAGCAGGCTCCCCACCGAGCAGGGAGCCTGCTGCGGGGCTCTATCCCAGGACTCCGGGATCATGACCTGAGCCGAAGGCAGACCCTTCACCGACTAAGCCACTCAGGCGACCTCGTTTTTGTTTTTTTGTTTTTTTTAAATATTAGCCATCTTAATGGGTGTGAGGTGATGTGTCGTCATGATTTTGATTTGCATTTCCCTCATGATTTATGTTGAGCATCTTTTCATGCACTTATTAGCCATTTGTGTATCTTTTTTGGAGAACTTTCTTTTAGGTCCTTTGCCCATTTTTAAATTGTCTTTGTTGTAGTTGAACAAGAGATCTTTTATTTAATAAAGAAATCTTTAAAATTACTATATATTTCCAATATATATTTCCAGTGTGAATACACTGAGGATGAGTGTCTTAGCCACACTGACACTGGGTCTGTTGAGTGACACCCCTACGGATGCCTGAAGCACAGCCCGCCCTGCCTTACCTTGCTCTTTGTGTTCAGGCCCCTTCCCTCTCAGGGGGTCTTCCTCACATTCTTCTCGCTACGAGTGTGTCTCCCTTCTAGTTTTCCACTTACTAGTTAAAATTCTGACTCTTAGTGTGTTTTAACTTAGAAAACAAGGAAGCGCTCAGTCTCACCAACAAGTCAAAAATACAACTTTAGTGCATTTTCTACATGGAATTGGTTTTAGTTATGGGAGCATCTGGATTATATTTGGAATAGTTGCAGTTGTCAGATAAAGGAGGTGTTGGCCAGGTAAGACTCTACTGGGCAAAGAAATGAAATTCTAAAGGGACACCTGGGTGGCTCAGTCAGTTAAGTATCTGCCTTCTGCTCGGGTTGTGATCCCGGGGTCCTGGGATCGAGTCCCCACATCGGGCTCCTTGCTCAGCGGGGAGCCTGCTTCTCCCCCTGCTTGTTCTCTGACAAATAAATAAAATCTTTAAAAAAAAAATGAAATTCTAGAAAAGATGAAATGGAACAATTAAGGTACAGAACTACAGAAGTGTGAGGAGGGGAAAGAGGCAGGGAGAGAGAGAGGGGGGTCGTAGTAACACATCCTACAGTTACTGAGCACTTGCCAGGTGGCTGGGCACCACCAAAGGATTATACATGGATTAACTCACTTCATCCTCAGAGCAACAATAAAAATGACATGGGTTATTGTTGGTAACCAGTTTGAGGATAGAGAACTAAGGCACAGGGAATATACAGCTAATACGTAATATGTTAGTTACCTGTGGCTGTAAATCATCACAAACTCAGTGGCTCAAAATGTTCAGTGGGTCAGAAGTTTGGACCCAGGTTGGCTGGGTCTTCCACCCAGGGTTTCACAAGTGGGAGTCGAAAGTGTTAGCTGGGCTGTGCTCTAATCTGGAGTATTTATGAGGGAAGAAGCCACTTCCAAACTCACTCAGATTTTGGTACAATTAATTCCCTAAGGAACAGAAGGCTCCACCTTGCTGACTGTTGGCTGAGGACATGTCTGCACCCCCACATTCACTGCAGTATTATCTGCAATTGCCAAGATTTGAAAACAACCGCCTGTTGATGAATGGATGAGCAAAATTTGGTATGTGCACAGGAGTATTATTCAGCCTTAAAAAAGAAAAAAATCTAGCCTTTGTGACAACATGGACGAACGTGGAGAACATTATGCTATGTCAAGTAAGCCGGGCACAGAAAGACCACTATCACATGATCTCCCTTATATGTGGAAGGTGGTGGTTGCCAGGGGTTGAGGGGGAGGGGCGGGAAGATGTCGATCAAAAGGTACAGAGATTTATGCAGGATAAGTAAGATATGGAGTGGTTCTGTACAGCATACTGACTACAGTCAGTAATACCAGATGGCATACATGAAGTGGGCTAAGGTAGGTGATTTTAAGTGTTCTTACCACATGCAAATTTTAAGTATGTGAATTAACAGATACGTTAGTTAGCTTAATTGTGGTAATGGTTTTGCAATGTATACATACATCATCATGTTGTACCCCTGTATGCCGCCATACACCGAATATTTATGCCCCACCTTCATTCATGGGTTGAAATCCTAATCCCTAAAAGTGAGGGTATTAGGAAGCAAGGGCTGTGGTAGGTGATTAGGTCAAAAGGGTGAAGCCCTGATGAGTGGGACTGCTACCCTTATAGAAGAAGCCCCTTCTCTGTGAAGACACAGCAAGAAGGCACCATCCATGAACCAGGACACGGGCCCTCAAAGGACGGGGCATCTGCTGGCACCTTGATCCCTGAACTTCTCAGCTCTCACAACCGTGAGAAATAAATTCTGCTGTTTATAAGCCACCCAGCCTATGGTATTTTGTTACAGCGGCCCAAATGGACTAAGACATACAAAGCAAATACACACAATTTGTAATTGTCAAGTATATATACCTCAATAAAGCAGGGAGGACCCCCAAACACAACAGACTCTTAAAAACATAAATCTTATATGAAAAATAGTAAAGTCCTTAAACCAAAACAATGAAAGAGGGAGAGCAATAGAAAACCTAAATAAATGAGGAAATACACTGGGCTCATAGACCAAAAGACTAAATTTTACAAAAATGTTAATTTCCTTCAAATTGTTACATAATTTCAAGAAAATCCCATTCAAAATTGCAATTGTATGGGGTTGATAAGCTGGTCATTAAATTTATCTGGAAATACAAATGCTATGAGAACAGCTAATATATTCTTGAAAAAGAACAGGGTCAGCCACATTTCTCTACCAGGTATCAGTACGTAGTGTAATGCTAGAGCATTTAAAGCAATGTGGTATTAAGGAATGGAAGAACAGGCTGGCAAACCAGAACACAGACCCCCGAATAAACTCACACATACTGTGGCCAGCTGACTCACAGCAGAGATAGCAATGCAGAGCAGTGGAGCAAAGGATTTATCTTTTCAACAAACGGTCCAGGGGACGCCTGGGTGGTTCAGTCGGTTAAGTGTCTGCCTTCAGCTCAGGTCATGATCTCAGAGTCCTGGGATCAAGTCCCGCATCAGGCTCTTTGCTCAGTGGGGAAGGCTGCTTCTTCCTCTGCCCCTCCCCCTGCTCATGCTCTCTCTGATAAATAAATAAAATCTTAAAAAAACAAACGGTCCAGGAACAATCAATGGGTGGGAGACTGAAACCTGACTCTACTTTACGCACAAAATTCTATTCCAGATATATTGTAGAGCTGCAGTGAAAAGGCATAACATTGAAGTATTTGAAAGATAACACAAATACATTAATGAATGTGGAAGAAGAAAAGACTTCTTAGATCACAAAGAAAGCACTAACCATAAAGGAAACAAGTAATACATTTCTCTAGTTTAAAATTAAGAACTTCCCTTCATCATGACCACATATGCCACTGAGTGGGAAAAGATGTTTGCCACAGATGTGACAAAGGAGTCATATCCAGAATGCATAAGAAATATCCACAAATTGATAAAAATGAAAAAGACTCAAAAAGGCACTTCATAAAAGCAGAAATCAAATACGGGGCGCCTGGGTGGCTCAGTCGTTAAGCGTCTGCCTTTGGCTCAGGTCATGATCCCAGGGTCCTGGGATCGAGCCCCGCATCGGGCTCCCTGCTCAGTGGGAAGCCTGCTTCTCCCTCTCCCACTCCCCCTGCTTGTGTTCCCTCTCTCGCTGTGTCTGTCAAATGAATAAAATTCTTTAAAAAAAAAAAAAAAAAGCAGAAATCAAATGGCCCACATAAATATGAAAAGGAGCTCAACACCACTAATAACCAGGGAAAAATGAGAACTAAAACCATAATAAAATACCACTGCATATCTACCAAAATGGCCAAAATCACCACCACCACACACACCAGGTGGTCAGAGCAGACGGAGTGCTGCCAAGAGCCTATGGAGTAGGCGTCCGCTCAGTATACACTGTAGAAGTCTGACCGGTTCTTGTGTTTATTACCTGCTTCTCATTCCTGTTCAGAGTTGGGCCATTTGTGTTTTCTGGAAGATTTCCCTTAGGAGCCCTGGAAAAGACCAACACTCATTAAATATTCCAGATCCTACGTCCAAATGCACAAACGATGTATACGGAAATAGCTGTATCCATACTGTCTACTCATGAGTGTCCAAAGTTTATCCAACTACAATCTAAAATTCTTTATTTTCTGGTTGGAAATGTTTCAGTTTCATTACCTCTATGGAGGGGAAGTCTCTCAAAAAATTTCAGACATGCCTGGAAAGATGGCCAAGAAATTAGGGGTGCCTGGGTGGCTCAGTTGGTTAAGCATCTGCCTTCGGCTCAGGTCATGATCCTGGGGTCCTGGGATCGAGCTTGGTGAGAGGATCCCTGCTCAGTGGGGAGTCTGCTTCTCCCTTTGCCCCTTCCCTTCCCCCTCTCACTGCTTGAGCACTCTAATAAATAAAATCTTAAAAAAAAAAAAAAAAAATTACCTTGCTCTTACCTTTCTAAAGACAAAGACCACAAGGGACACATGGTTGTGTGGCGCCATCTGGTGGCTCCAATGTATTTTACCACAGCTCCCCGTTCTAGTCCACATTTTTGTTCTTGCAAAGGAGAGGGGTTTCTGCCCATGATCATCTGCCACCACAGTCCAAGTACAGTGCAGCAGAGCTAACACTTCCACGGCATCAATCCCAAACCTATGTACTTTTTCATAACGGGACTGAGCAACTTTCCATGTTTAATGGACAATTTCCCCTCTTTTATGTAGCATTTAAGTCTTGCCTGTTTTCCCACTGAATGTTTTTTCTTTGTGCACACAGAAGTACTTTATGTTATTCTGGATACTGGTCCTTTGAAGGGTATATGAATTACACTGTATTTTCCAACTGTATGGACTTCTCTTTTTTTAAAATGGTATTTTAGGATAAACCTGCCATTTCCTTTAGAGTTTTCTTACAAGGATCTTATTTAAGAAATCCTTCCCACTTCGGAGATTTTGTTAAAATCATATTTCTTCTGTAAGCCTTTGGTACAACTTTTTGATAAAGCCATCCAGGCCTTCAGTTTTGTTTGCGGGAAGGCTTGTAAAATGAGATTCCACTCCTTTAATAGCTATAGGACTACTGAATTTTCCTTCTTGTTAGTTTTGCAAAGTTGTTTTTTTCTGTGAATTTATTTCATCTACATTTTAGTTACTGAAAGTGTCTCATAGTCTTTTTTTTTTTTAAAGATTTTATTTATTTATTTGACAGAGATCGACAGCCAGAGAGGGAACACAAGCAGGGGGAGTGGGAAAGCGAGAAGCAGGCTTCCGCTGAGCAGGGAGCCTGATGCGGGGCTCGATCCCAGGACCCTGAGATCATGACCTGAGCTGAAGGCAGTCGCTTAACCAACTGAGCCACCCAGGCGCCCCTAAAAGTGTCTCATAGTCTTTAATGACATTAATCATAATCATTCTTTTTCATTCTTTTTTTTTTCCATTCCTAATGATAGTTTTGCTATTTTTTTTTCTTGGTCATTCCCAAGAGATTAGCAATTTTATTAGTCTTTTTAAAGAACTTAGTGCTTTGTTGATCCTTTCGGGGGCATCTTATTTATTTCATTACCTTGTTATTAATTATTTTCTTTCATTTATTTGAATTTAATTTGCTGTTACTATTCTGGTTTCTTGAGAAGAATGTTGAATTCATTTTTAGCCTTTCTATAGTTAGGGCTATAAACTTCCCCTTTAAGTATGGCTTTAACCTCAAACCAAAAGGTTTTGATATTCATATTTCCATTTCCATTCAGTTAAACTTTCTACTTTCCACTGGGTTATTGAGGGAAACATTTCTTAACATCCAATTTTTATAATTTTTGTTACTAATTTCTTGTTCAATTCTGTACAGAGAACCTTCTCTACAGGAGTTCAACTTTCTGCAATTTGTTAAGTTTCTTTATGGCTTAACGAAGCCAACTTTGATCAATGCTCATGTTCACCTAGAAGTGATATATATTTTAGAGTTAATTATTAGTGTTCTGCAGTCCATTAGTTTATTAAGTTTGTTAACTGTATAGTTCTTGTCTTCTATATCCTTTAATGATTTTTTTTGATGGGGGGGGAGATTATGTGTGTGTCTGCTTCTGTTATTTACTGAGAGAGTTATATTCAATTTTTATATATGGACTTCCACTTCTGGTCAAGATGCAGTAAAACTGGCACTTTACCCTCATGCCTCTAGTGACTAAAAAACCAGACAAAACATATAAAACAATGCCATTTAAGACACTGGACATCAAGCACTAAAGGACATTAATTCTTGAAAGCAGAAGAAGCAAGACCTGAGCCTTACCACTGCCCCAGTTTACCACCTGAAGAAAATTTCCAGGCCATAATGCAAGGAAGGGGAAACTGAGGAGGAGCTCATCAGTGTTCCAGAGCTGAAGAGACAGGTGAGAGTCCAGGGAGGTGCAAGTGGCTAGAGTCCAATCTTCCAGAAACTTTGAGAACAGACAGGATAATTTCCAGCTCCTTCCATGAGTCTAGTTTAATATTAATACCAAAACCTATCAAGGGTATTACAAGAAAGAGGTATTATAGACCATCTCTCTCGAACACAGATGTAAAATCCTAAACAAAATATTGCAGAATAAACCCAGAAATATGTAAAAATAACCTATCATAACCAAGTGGTGTTTATTCTAGCAAAGAGGAAGGTGAAGTGGGGAGCAGCGGTGGTGGGACAGGGAGGGACACTAGGAAATCTATCATTAACAACACTTATGGTAGAAGAAAAATAATTCTATCATGTCAACAGATTCAAGAAAAGCATTTGACATTTCGCTACATCACACATACACTAGCAAATTATAAATAAAACATCTTTAAATTCATAAAGAATACTTACAAAAACCCTATAGCAATAATTACGATCGATGGTTAATCGTAGTTTTCCCCTTAGGTGAGGAACAAAGAAAGGTGATTCCACCTGGACCACTTCTACTCAACATGGTACTAACTAGTACCGTGACCAGGGCAAGGAGGTGAGAAATAAAACGCAAAATGACTGGAAATAAAATAAAAGTCATTATAAGCACATGAGAGGAGTATCTAGAAAAACCCCAAAGAATCACAAACCTAGAATAAATGAATTAAGATTGCTAGATACAAGGTCATTATAAAACAACTATATTTCAATATTTTCGCACACATTTTAAAAAAGAACTTAAGACACTTCACCAAAGAGAATATCCAAATGGCCAGTAAGTATTCGAAAAGATTCTTATTTGCATTATTAAGTCATTGTGGAAATTAAAATTAAAACCACAGTTAAGGTACCACATTTGTCACAATGTCTGAAATGAGAAAAATGGAAAATATTAAGTTTGGCAAGGCTGATAGGAGTGTCCCTTCTGTAAACACTGGGAAAAAACAGGCTCACTAAGCTGCTGCAGGGCATGCCCCTGGGGTGGCCAATCCCTCCTGTCTTGGTTTATCAAATGCTTCTGGGGGGATGGGAGGAGGTGGTCCTGAGGTGTCCTTGTGGACTAGCACATCCTTTAATTACCGGTCCCGGGTCGCCAGTGTCAGACAAATACAGTAACGTGTATTACTTTCCTAGGGCTACCATAGCAGATCAGCAGGCCTCGGGTGTCCTAATTAAAACAGGCCGGAAGTCCCAATCAGGGTGTTGTTCAGAGGTGTGAAGGAAGAATCTCGTCTCTCCTAGTTGCTGGTGGCTGCTGTTCTTTCTCTTGTGGCTTCTCCTCTCTGCCATCCTCACGCTGCCTTCTCCACTAGGTCTGTTGTATCTTCATCTCTCCCTTAGAAAGACACTTGTCTTGGCATAAAGGGCTCATCCAGATAATCCACCGTAATCTCATCTCAGAATGCTTCATTACATCTGCAAAGACCCTTTTCTCAAATACAGTAACATTTACAAATTCTAGGGATTAGGGCTAGATGTTTTTAGGTAGCCAGTACTCAACCTACTGCATTTGTGTGTCGGATTTCTAAGTAAAAGAATGAACCAGGGACACTTGTGCAGAGATGGTCAGGGGAAGGACCGGCCTGGGGAAAACCTGGTGTGTGTGCTGGGAGGGGGTTAACAGGGAGGAGGGAGAAGCCTTACCTCTCATGGGAGTAACATGCCCTAGGCACAGAGTGAGGACTGGAAAAATTTTAGGAAGGAATGCTAGAGCAAAATTTCCTCCTCCTTCGCCGAGGTCCTAGGATCTGATCCCCTGAAACTGCTGCATTTCTTGCCACGAGGGGAGCGCTGTGGCAGACCAAGCGAGGTGCCCATTCAACAGCCATTCCTTCCCACTTTTATTCTGGGGCCATCGATGGCTCAGCTAGGAAAGCTCACTTCCCAAGTTTCTTGCATCCACTGGTCATGGGACCCACTTCTGACTAGTGAGATAAAAGCAGAAATATTAAGTGCAGCTTCTGGAAAAGCTGCCGTTTTGCTATAAAAAGGGACACACATTTGCCCTTTTCCCCCTCTGCCCTTCCTGTGAGGCCCAGGTGATGTCGAGCGATGTAAATGCCGCCCTGAGTCCCTGAGAGCACTGTGCACTCACTCACTCAGCCCTGGGCTTTCCTGTTCTGAGAAACAAGCCCAAATGTGGATTAGCCGGTGTTATATAGTTTGTCATCAAACACACTTTTTAAAACCCAAAAAAGGAGATTAAGTATTTTATAGACACTACAAAGTCAAAAATAATTGGATCATTCCTATTTCTCTGGGACCTAAAAAATAAGGCCTTCACACCAATGCTAGCCCCACACTGGCCCTCTTGAGTGACCAGGTGTAATTATTTTATCTGTGTATGAAATAAAGAGCAGAGAAAGTTAATGTAGATTCTTTATTGATTCCACCAATGTATTAGTAGATATGATAATAATAAATGGTACTTTTACATTCTCTTAACCAAAAATATAACAAATATTTACACTCAGTAAAAATACAAAAAGCATACAGAGGCACTGTCTTTCTAAAAGACATAAGTTTAAGAGGTATCAAAAAATAGGAGACAAACATTGCTTGTTACAGGATACTTTACAATCACTGAATTGTGCAGTATAATTGCATTTGATTATTACAACTGTGCAGTTTTGTTTTTTTCTGATAAGCTCACGTTTCAATTTTAAAAGACCAAGTACAACTGCATTCTGTGTATCAAAAATAAAGAAGCCTTAAAAAAGCACAACAAAAGCTAAAGATGAACTGGGGTTCAAGTTTAAATTTGAAAATGTACTGTGACACTTTTTTGAAGATTCATCCCTCTGTTCTAGCCTTTAAGGTAATGCTAAAGGGATACATCTACTTTAATATCACATTTTTTAGAAACAAAATATATCAGAGTAACAATCATTATCATTGTTTTAAGTGTACAAGGAAACGCTTTCTCCTCTTTTTATAGGGAAGAGAACACTTTATAAAAATTAGGTTTGTTCTTGGAAATCCTCATGATTACTGCCACATTTCCGGCCTGGGAGATGCTCAAGGAGGTTATACTGATGAGCACAGTGTGACTTATCACCCTCATGAAAAACCAGTTAAGACTTTTTCCTCCCCAAAGATCAGATTCAAAGTAATCATTTGGAGGAAGAATCTACTACTTAAAACAAATCTTTATGGAAGTATATAGTGGATTTACTAATGGACCAAATCTTTCATTATGAACAAAACTGTTTTGTTGAAACTTATTTGGCAAAACTTTGCACTGTGGATTTAGTGCTTCAGGAAGTCCTGACGGATTCAGAGCTGAGGTGGGATGAGGGCACTAGTCTCTTCAATAAAGTTATAAATTTATAATAAAAACAGAAACAAAAATGGGGGCTTAGAATTGGAGCAAATACAGGTTAAGGCTTCTCTTGTTCTAGTCATGTAACAAACTAAGAGAAGGCAGAAATGTACCCTAAATTAGAATTAAGATATAAAAATCACAATTCCACGCATTTTTAGGGGATACACACAGATCAGACTACAATGCATTTGGCTTCAGTTCCTGCTCACTGTGATCGGCTTACCCCAACACTCACAGTTGGAGCTAGAGGAAAACAAAGGCAGCTACAAGGTGCAGTCAAAATCCCATCCTCTGAATCTGTGCAGGATATTCTCAACACCATTAAGGACAAAGACAGGTAAGGCTCCCATTTGATTTCAAACACCTGCAAATAAACAGATATTGTGCAAACAGCACATTTTTTCTGGGGTAATGGATATAAAATAGAATACCCAAACTTGACAAAAAAGGGGATTATAACAGAAGTATCTTTCATTTTCTTTGTTTTGCCCTGGACATGAAAACACTACTACGGTCAATCAGTGAAGGGACTTTTTTTTGTGATCAGAGGACCAGTGTTTATAGGTTAAATCACTACAGTGTGACTTTCAAACCAGGGCTTTTGATCCAGGCCATTTTCCATGTCAATGGAACAAGAAAGCTATAGAGCCAATTAGCCTCACTCTAACACACCTGGAGGGTGGATTTTTAAGGCTTTAAGTTTCAAATTCATGGGTTTTTTTTTTTGCCCAAAGGAATTTTTCAGATAAGCTATTTTTCCTAAAATGAAGAGAGAGTCATTTTGATGGAAAAGACAGACTAGTGCCATTGACCACTCAGAAATGATTTACGATTTTAAAATGAAGGGGATGAGGGGTAGGGCGGGCGCCTAGCTGGCTCAGTTGGTAGAGCACGTGACTCTTTATCTCAGGGTCACAAGTTCAAGCCCCATGTAGGGCATGGAGCCTACTATTAAAAAAAAAAAAATGAAGACAGGGAGAAAGAGAGGGAAGAAATAGCTAGGGAAAAATGAGAACAAACTCTCGAAAAGGGAAATCACAAACCAGCTAAACCCTATAAATTCACATATGGACAACCATTCAGAAGTAAACCCATCTTGGCTCCATGTTAATCTGGGTAGTGCACATGAATGGCTTTGGCTTTTTTTTCTTTCTTTCTTTCTTTTTTTTTTTTGGTAGTCATCACAGAAGATTATTAAGCTCTCACATTTACATTAAAAAATAATAAATTTAAACTTAAGATATAGAAAACACTGTATTTAATTAGTAAAAATACGGAAAGTCTAGGTCATCCAGTAAACAGTCACTGAAATTTTAATTAAATACTTGGGAGCGCCATGCCCAAAAGGCTGTTAAAAATATGTATCTCTTTCCTCTCAAGGGCTAAACTGAGAACCAAGAGAGAATCATTTCCCAGCTCCTCTGTCCCCCCTAAAATTTTCAACCACTTATCCCCTCGGTGTGCTCGTGAGCTTTCTTGCAGGCAGCTGGGGGCTGCAGGGTTGCTCCGTGTTGAACACAGCCTCATGCTGAGATGGGGTGCAGGGGCGGCTGCAGAACATACATGCAGATGAATTCATCTCCAATGTTACACAACAATAATTACATTTCCTTTTTAAAAAAGAACTCCACATTTGAGCAGTGAAAAATTTTTGTTTTGGGTTTCTGCAGAACTCTCCTGAACTCATTTCCTACTTAATGGATTTATACTTTTAGTTAGATCCAGCATGACTTTCACTTTAGAAAGGACTGGTATACATGTTTTTTAAGATAAAATTTCATTCTTTGGAGATGAGGGTGGCTACCCACCCAATCACAGCCTCCCTGTCCCCAAGGACGGATAAGAAACCCCGTGGCAGCTTCATTTGGCCTTCCAAATCAGCTGACTACAGTATCTTCCTTCCTGACTCCTCAACCACAAAGGGCTTCCTATCCCACTCAAATGGAGACCGACCCTACATTGCACTGTGCTACAGATCACGTTCATCTCTGTACAGATTAAGTATCATCCTGTAAAGATGACTTCAGTCTGGTCAGACCAGAGACAGTTTAATGGCCTCAAACATAAACATCCGCTCATGACAGCTCCCCAAAACAAAGAAAACCACAAAACTTCAAATAATAAGTTACTTTTCAAATACACAAGAATATCCTTGGTATTGGCAGACATTTTTGAATTTGTCCGTTAACCCAAGCTATGGCTTGGAAAGACTACTAAACTACTATCTTAAAAATAACTTGTTAAAGAAAAATCTATACTGATATACATAGGGAGGACTCTGAGTTTGAACCTGTTCTAGTAACTGTGGTCCCAAGGCAGGTCTGGTGTGCGAAGTGAAGACTGGTTTCCAGGCACAACATCCATAGCTGAGGAAACTCTGCATCTGCAAGGATTCAATAAGAGGAAGCATGATTCGGGGCTAGGTAATTGCTCAGAGCACAGGGAACGAGACCTCTGGGTCAGCAGCGGCGGCAAGCTGTTCGTTGGCAACAACGGCCTGCGGAATCATGAGGTGCTTCTGCCCACTCCTTCCTCGACGGCTTTCGGTAAACTTCAAGCGGGTCCTCCAAAGCTTACACTGCTGAGACCTGTTCATTTTCTGAAAACAGTAAGGACACCATTAAGTGGTAGATGAGGCTTATTAATGAAGATCAACTTAAAATCTAGTCACCTGCTTAGAAAATTAGTCACTCTCAACAAAGAAATCCTCTGAAATACCCCATCAAGGCCCAGATTTTATTACAACATTATGAGTGCTGATGGCACTGCGGACTGACAGACGGCAATGCCCTAACCGCTTCCTCGTTGCTTCATTACTGCTTGAAGGGATAGAATTTCATTTGTTTTTAATAAAGCTGCCCCAGCTGCAGTCAGTCAAGAGTTCCACTGGTAAGAGGAGCTATACCAACAGCACGATTTCAGGTAATCAGGCCCTTTGAAGTTTTCATGCCTTAACGTAAGACGCAGCTCTGCTAAGGTCAAGTGCCTTTTCTCAAAATGACTGTTTCAGACTGAGCTGCTGTTGGTCAGATAGAAGAAGACCCTATGTGATCAGGAAGAAGGGTACTGGGCACACAGAAACATGCAGGTTACTCCATTTAAAATATACACCATCATACTGAGGAATTTCTTTTTTTTTAACAGAGATTGCTAAGGCATTTAAAAGTAAACATTAATGACTATATGAAATAACAGAGTAAACACCAATTCATGTATTCAGCAATTCATTTAAGACCCATTAAGGTAGTTTGTCAACATACCATCTGCTTCGCTATCTGCATCAGTCACATCTGCTAGTTTAGGATGGGACGGCTGCAAAATATGCCTCTGAGGCTGAGTTACAATCCTCGATGGAACACAGGCCACGGGGCTGCTACCGAGAGAAGCTGGTGGCCGTCTAGAGAGGCTGTCATGCATCATCTTTGACCTCTGCACTGCCACACTATAATCTGGAGGTTTTAGGTGTAGGTAGGGTCCTTCCTTTAGGTCCGCTAAAGAAATCCCCATGTATCCTGGAGGAGTGGGAGGTGGCTCCCTATACCTATCCTCCTTCTTGGGTGAGGTGACACAGTACACTGGCATGAAAAACAAGCAATGGAAATGTTAATGGAAAATGTAAGAAATGAAAAAAAAAAACATACTGAAACTTATTACAATGACAAAAGAGAACTCAAAAATAGACTAAACGAATATATTTGAATACAGTGACAGCAGATTAAAAACATAATATTTAAAACTTATTATTTAAACTTGTTTTTCAAACACATAAATCACATTAGGTCTTATAAACAAAACTAGAGTGACAGAGGGAGTTGAAAGAAGGGGCACGGTGACAAAGCTCTCCTCTGCAGTGGAGCCCCCCCAATTCAGAGACGGCTGCCTGGCTCTTCAAGGACACCAGCCCCGGGGACGACATGGTCAGAGACATTCTATGTTCTGCTGACGGGGAGGATTTTCGCAGAAATGACATCTGGACTGTCCACCCTGAACCTGAGACACGAACCACCGCTTTACGGCAATCCTGCGGAAACTACCTGTCGGTCCTGGCATATCAACAACATGAACTTCCCGGGTACAGAGGACCTAATTCCTTCAAGGACCTACTGCTAACTTCTGATCTGTGACCAAGTGAAAAAGAAAAAAAAAAAAAAAGCCATAATTTTAGGAAATCCATCTTAAATTTCCGTGATTTTCAGTGCACATTCAAAATAATCGTGACTTTAAAAAAAATGTGACTCAGAATCCTTTTCCCTAAGTTTGTAGACCATGAGACAAAGGCAAAGTTTCAAAAAGCTTCAGAAATAGGTTAAAGAAAGCGGAAGTTCCATGAAATTAAGACCAATTCCCAGGACCTAAGGGACAAACGGCTCTGACGACCTTGCTGATGTAACTTTTAAAACACAAACACAACCTACATATAGGCAGAATAAATTAAGAAGGACCACTGATGGGGCACCTGGGTGGTTCCATCGTTAAGCGTCTGCCTTCGGCTCAGGTCATGATCCCAGGGTCCTGAGATCGAGCCCCGCATCAGGCTCCCTGCTCTGCGGGAAGCCTGCTTCTCCCTCTCCCACTCCCCCTGCTTATGTTCCCTCTCTCTTGCTGTGTCTCTGTCAAATAAATAAATAAAATCTTTAAAAAAAAAAAAAAGGACCATTGATAATTCTAATGATAACTCCTTTTTTACACAACCAGGTTGGTCCATACCGAAATTTCTACAACTGTACCAGCAAAATCTGCATGGAGTATAAGGTCCTAAAGGATTTCCATTCCCACCTGAGAGGATGGGGCAGGGACAGGATGGAGAAGTCAGCAAGACCAGTAAGGCAAGAATGAAGAATTTAAGCCCAGAGTCATCTATAAATGAAATCAAAGATTTTTAAAAATCTAGTTTCCTAACTGGACAGGAGATTAATTTCATATCCTTGCACACACATGTTTAGATACCCATATAACAGTTACCCAGAAGGATTTAATAAAAAAATCCTTGGAAAAAAAAATAACAAGCTAAAAATCCCAATCTATAATGCAATTTGACAAGTAAAAATGTACTATAAATGTGCTATAAAAATCAGCACATATTTTAGTAATTTTTTTTTTTTTTTAAGATTTTATTTACTCATTTGAGACACAGAGATAGAGAGAGAGAGCATGAGCAGGGAGAGAGGCAGAGGGAGAAGCACCTCCCCGCTGAGCCAGGAGCCCGATGTGGGGCTCGATCCCAGGACCCTGGGATCATGACCCGAGCCGAAGGCAGATGCCTAACCATCTGAGCCACCCAGGCGCCCCAGTAATTTTTTTTTTTAAGATTTTATTATTTATTTGAGAGAGAGAATGAGAGAGAGAGAGAGCACATGAGAGGGAGGAGGGTCAGAGGGAGAAGCAGACTCCCTGCCGAGCAGTGAGCCCGATGCGGGACTCGATCCTGGGACTCCAGGATCATGACCTGAGCCGAAGGCAGTCGCTTAACCAACTGAGTCACCCAGGGACCCACAGTTTTAGTAATTTAAATTGACTTCATGAATATGTTATACAGGTGATTCAAAGTACAGTCATTCCATATAAATAGAAAAGCAGGGGCTATTATATCTAAATATTTATGTAATTCAATGAAGAAATGAAAAAAATGTACTTGATGGCTAAATACTAAAAGAATACATACAACAAAAAAGCTGTGTGTGGTCAGAATGGAACCTACAACAGGAGTTGGCATACCCATGACGTGTACTAGGAGGACATACTGAAAAATATTTTGGACTTCCTTTTTTATCACAATGTTCCTCACTTTTATTACTTAAAAATGTCAGATTCAAAGTTTCTACCATGTATACACAGCAATTGTGGTCCAAACAATTTATGAGGTGACAAAGAGAATAATCCCTTTGTTAGGACTGCATAGTAATACAATCTTTCCTTGATGAACCAAAGAGATCTCAAAAACAAAACACAAATGAAACTGTTACCTTAATTAATTACCTTCATACCAGCCCTTTCATTTTAATAGGCTTGAATACCTGCCCCCAAACCCTTGAGAAATCATCAACTTTTTGAAAATAACTTGTTTGTAGAGGGCAGGAAGAGAGGCTGGAGTGAGAGAAGAAATATTTCCAAGAGTAAAATTTTGGGCCAAGATATCCCAATGCCACTTTTTGCCACTTAATCTCTAAATTCCACAGATACGACAGAGAACAAAGAACTTACCAATCAGGCCCTTTTCTGTACTTGAAGTAACAGTTTTGTAAACTGGGTCAGTGCCATCCTTGGGGTCCAAGCCTTCAGAGGACTCAGGTGCGATGCTCTCCAACACTCTCCGTTTAACAGTCCCGTAGTTTGGTTCATGTGTATCAGACAGAGAACTGGAGGAGGCCCAACTCTGTCTCATCTGATTAGCCTCTAGGTTTCCTTTACACTGACCACAAGTTCTAGAGCAGCCTTTAGGGCAGGAATAGGGCTCACAGTCAGGGGGTTCAACTTCAGCAATGGGGCCATCCAAATGGGTATGTCGATAAGAGTTCAAAAAATCCCAGCCTTTTGGGTTTGGAAGGCTTTGGAAGTTGTCATGGGAGCTGCTTGAACAGGAAGTCCAACTTCCACGACCACTATCTGCTGCTTCTAAAATGACGTGCTCATGAGAAATCTCTTCATTACTCATAGAAGAGGAGACAGCTAAACTCTTGACGAGAGATGGCTTTGACAATGTCCACCTAAAAAATTGGGGATACACTTAAGTTAAAAGTAATTTACTGGCTTACTGGAAAAACGTTCTGTCCAATCCAAGTATTACTGCCTACAAAAGACTACAGAACATGCATCATAAGTGTTCAATGCCAAAATAATCTTGTGAAAAAAAAATGACACTGTAATCAATTAATCTCCATTCCTATTAATGTTCATACTTAGCTAGAAACATACATGGAAGAAACTCAAATACTTAAGCCAAGTTACCTCAGAAATTTTCTTGAATTGATTTTAAATGAAAATGAAAAATGAGGTTTGAAATGAATAAAATTAAGCATACATTTTCATTCTTGGTCAACATATTGCTAGACTCTACATGGATACAGAATAAAGAATTCTCAACTACATGTTCTCAACCATGTTTGGTTTTTCAATGTAACTCTGAGGTTAGCCTAATACAGTCCCAAGTAAACAGTAACTTCTCCAACCAACTAACAACTGTAAAATGAATATTATTATTTATAGCAGGGGCCCCCAAATTAGGGTTCAGGGGCCAAATTCAGCCAATGGCATGATGTGGAGCAATAGCATGTATGGAGCAAAGCATGGTATTTTACATTTTAAAGAGTTTAAACAAAACAAAAATATTCCAAAGAATTTGAGAGTGAGAAAAATGTACTCTGCAAAGCCCGAAATGTTTACGATCGGCCCTTTACCCTCCTTGTCCCCTGCCGCCCCCCCACCAACAAAAAAAAAGCTTACGAACCTTTCATTTACAATATAGAGCAGGTGTGGGCAAACTACAGGCCAAGGCCAAATCTGACCCTTAGCCTATTTTTGTAAATAAAATTTTATCGGGACACAGAATGCCCATTTGTTTATGAGCTGTACTGTCTAAGGCTGTTTCAGAGCAAAAATGGTAGGGTTGAGCAGTTGCAACACAGAATTCATGACCTGCAAAGTCTGACATTATTTAGTATTTAACTTTTAGAGAAAGGTTGGCTGACTCTTGGTCTAGAAAATCATAGTTTAAAAACCTTTACAAATTTGCTAATAATTCACTCTATCCTAATTTTTTCATATTAAAGAATACCAGATTTAACAATCATTTTAGAATCAATTTTCTCAAAGATTTCCATATTGCCTGATTCTAAATAGAAATTTACAGTTAACTTTGTGGACTTCTGCTAGCTGATAATTCTTACTCCCTAAATCACACTTTCAGATCAGGGACTGACCCCTACTCCCCCAACCTGTCTACAATGGGTACAGCACTGGGAACACCTCCCATTACACAATCTTTTTGAGCATTCTCTAACTTACTAGCCACAACACAAGAACCACATCCTCCTAACTATAGCAGACTCACTGTGAGCTCTTATTAAACTGAAAACATACATGACAGAAAGTTACTTAAATTCATTTTTTCTTTCCTTTTTTTTTCAAAGATTTTATTAATTCATGAGAGACACGGGGGCGGGGGGCAGAGGCAGAGAGAGAGAAGCAGGTTCCCTGCTGAGCAGGGAGCTCAACGTGGGACTCGATCCCAGGACTTCGGGAACATGACCTGAGCTGAAGGCAAATGCTCAACCATCTGAGCCACCCAGGTGCCCGAAAGTCACTTAAATTCAGTAAATACTTTAAAAATGAACACCCATTCATCTTTCAAACTAGTACTTATTTGCATACTCAAGACAGAAGATGCATGCTTGGCCCTCATATTATTTTATGGATCCCCTTGCAACCACCCCATGGGGACAGGGGTATCATCTAAGGGCAAGCTGGGGAGCACAGCTTGCAGCGGCCACTTGGCTTGGGTTTTGTGGTGTGAACAGGGGCAACTATATTTACCCAGGGCCAAGTTGAGTATGATCTCCTATCCCTGAGGAGTGTTCTGTCTTTTCCAAAGGCCCAGTGGACTCAGGGACCGCCACAACCTGTGAAGAACACCGTTCGTCCTGCAGAGCTGTAGACATGGAGTCAACAGAACAATTGCTCACGATGCTGGATCGTGAAGAAATTTCACTATGGCTGGAGTCAGACAAGTTGTCAGATTTAGCTGACGGTGTAAGTGTATAACCTAAACGAGAGAAAACAAGTGATTAAACTACAAAACAAGGAATCAGGGAGGGGTATGTGGTCAGGGAGAAGATGAAGAACAACAAGAGAGTAAGTAGCAATCTCATTTTCCATCCGTGTAGATATAATGATGCCAATTTCCTATACACATTCCCCTACATATCCACTCATCCACCTACCTATACTGTACCAACCCGACTCCAAATTCAAGCAATACAAAGTCAAAATCCAGTATTACTGAGGACACTAGTCCAAACGTGTATCTGCCTTGGGCTCTCACATAGCTATAAACATTTAATAAAATAAGGCATTAGATGTATTTCAAAATATTAAAAAGCAGACATCTTGAGTTTCTCAACTTCTTTTTAACACTGTGCCCCCTTCTTTGATTAACATAAATATTTCATGGCCTGATCTGAGTGTCTAGAATACCACCTTGAGGTAAGGGTGGGTGAGGGAGTCAAGACTCCAGAGAAAGAACAGTATTTTTGCTTTTTACACTACATATACTTACCTCAGATATTCTGCTTATGTCACCTAAGGAGTCTTGCCCCAAGTTGAAAGCAATTATTTTCATATTTTTAAATAAACTGTGTTAGCTATGGATTTGATCTTATACCTGGTTTCCTTTTTCTTCACCAACTTTACAGAATATTGCATTAAACAGCAGAACTGCCACATTTATAAAAATGTGTCACGAAAATAACAGCATCTGCCTGTTTTAAATTGTTCTATGATTTACTGCACAGCAGATACAGCAAGAGAGATTTTCTTTTCCATTCTCTGGAATAAATGGGTGGAGATGGAATGATGTAGAAGCATCTAAAAATAAATCTGCAGCATGACAGTTAAATGTACATAATGTCTATTTTGATAACTGTTAGAAAAGCAAACTTATTCAGAAATAAAAGGAAATGCCATAGTAATCCCAACAAGGAGTAGGTCTCAAAGAAGCAAACAATTATTTTCCTTTTCACTGGAAAAATGAGGTTCATAGGTAAATGACCATTAGGACAATCCTGAAAAATCTCATTAAGAAAAACTATAGGCTTTATATACACATATAACTCAAGTCATCAAAGAAAAAATTTGTTGAACACCAACCATATTAAGTAGTCCCAGTAATTATTTCAGAGAGAAAAATGAAGAACCAGAATATGGGTTATTTCTCTGTGGCTTATGGGGCCCTCAGGCACAGGACAAGTTGAGAAAAGCCAGGGTTTCGATCTTCTCAACATTGCCATTTCTCAGTGCCCTATTTAGGAGGTGACTGGTCAATTTTCAAGAGGACCAAGAAAATGGATTTGGTAAATTAAAAACAAAAACAAATAAAATATAAAAATTCTTCCTTGAAAGAAAAAAAATCTTCGCTCTTTTATCCTGGGGGATACACTTGCTTTACTGTTTTAAAATTAAATCGGAGCGGGAGACGAACCATGAGAGACTATGGACTCTGAGAAACAAACTGAGGGTCCTAGAGGGGAGGGGGGTCAGGAGATGGGTTAGCCTGGTGATGGGTATTAAAGAGGGCACATACTGCATGGAACACTGGGTCTTATACGCAAACAATGAATCATGGAACACTCTCAAAAACTAATAATGTAATGTATAGTGATTAACATAATAAAAAAAATTACATCCCTCTGTCTGTTAGATCAGTGTTTCTCAATTACAATCAATCTAAGAATGACCTGGAAAGGTTATTAGTATACATATTCTTGAGCCTCTTTCTGGCAATTCGAATTTATGAGGTTCATGGTAGAACACGGTAATTGTATTTTTAACAAGTTTCCAAACGATTTTTCACTTGCTATGTCAGACTATCTCCTTTTCCTGTCTGGATCAGAGATTTATATGAAAAGCAAATGAAATAAAAAGTATATGTGGACAAGATACAGTTTCTTGCCTTCTTTTTCCTTTAGCTTGTAAAGTAGTTGCAGTAATAAGAGCAAAAAAATTCTCTAAAGCAAAGGTGGTGATCAGATCATTACTGGGGGTTCTAATGCAAAAGTAAATACTGATTTCTAAAAAGTACCTCTACTTATTTCATTCACAGACCCAGCCGCTATCAGCAGGAAATAAAGCCAACTACAGAAAACAAGAGTATAAATTTTACTCACATTAGTAAAATAACATGTACAAATAAGGCACTTTAAATAAATACGACTTTGTTGCTAGAGTACCTTTAACACTAATCATGAAATGCCTATAAATCGTATTTTACACTAAGTTGTCTGCCTAAACTTTGATAAATAACTTAAGCTACATTTACATTAATAAATGAAAACAAGTTTAACACTAAAATTAAGTAAGGATCTCCGTCAGATTGTCTTTCTCCTTTTAGACTTGAATCGCGTATAGAAGCAGTTTAAAGTGTTACGGTTGCCTCCGCTATTTGAATTGAAGATGTCACTCCCTTTCTCATCTTTGATGTTGCTTCTAACATCCTTCACTTTCTCACAGCTTTCTGTAGCTTGATGGTGATCTGCGTCCTCTTTTTTGCTGTTGGCTAGTCTCTCCCTTGAAAGAGTTCTTTCCCTAAATCTTCTAAACGGGGATGTCATTCTTTTTCTGGCTGTGTTCTCACAACTTGTCCTGTCTCTATTCTCCTCAGTGGCCTTCTCGGTCCTGTCTGTTCTTTTGGCTGTGCTCCTGGTAATCTGAAGGATTTTCTTTTGCAAGTAAACCCCACCTATTCCGGGGCAGTTCTGGCCACTGATCTTGGTGCTGGACTCACTGGGAGGGGATGAGGAAGGCCCTGAGAGGCGCAGCAGGATGCTGAGATCAGATAGGATACTGCCAACTGGAGGGAGAGATGCAAAAACCCTGTCATGGTCAATTAATTTTTTCCAGTTAATCACAATTAGCCTGGTTTCTATTATAGAACATTTCACTATTAAAAAATTCAAACATTTTGACAATATTGGAAAAACTGAAATCTAGTAACGTATTCTTTACAGCACAGAGAGTCTACTATATAGCATAAACACTGCAGTCATTTCAAGACAGAACACAGGAGAAAAATTACCTTAATCAGAACAAGCTGGTAATAAAATACTGTTGAAAGTAAATGAAGCTTGTCATAAGGAAAAATATGACAAGAGTATGAGATAACCAGAATTATTTCTCAAAAATAACTATGTCTAGAATTTTCAGGCAGATTCTACTAAAAAAAGCTTGGTAAAAACCAGACAGGACACATAAATAGTAAATACAATGTAAATATTTATAAAGCACAATTTCTGATCCTGTTTATCTTCAAGGGGAAAGGTTGCCTTCCAGTAGCACAGGGGAAGATGAAGGTTAAGGCTGCCTGATGTCTCATTTTTTAAAAGTTCTTATTTAAAAAAAAAAAAAAAGTTTTTGCTTATCTAAATTCCCCTTATGAAAAACATGAAGATAGGCTTATTTCCTTAAGTGTTAGGAAACAGAATTCCGAAGTTCAGCAAGAACCTAATAATGTACTCTTAGTTTAATAATATTTTGGGGGCACATGGGTGGCTCAGTCATTAAATGTCTGCCTTGGGCTCAGGTCATGAGCCTGCTTCTCCCTCTCCCACTCCCCCTGCTTGTGTTCCCTCTCTCGCTGTGTCTCTGTCAAATAAATAAATAAAATCTTTAAAAAAAAAATATTTTTGTTCAGTTACAGACTACTGGCAAAATCATGTCCATGGAAAATAAAAGGAAATATAGTAACTGGTGGGGTTTTGATAGAACGTATGTAAGAACAATAAAAGACAGTTTTAAAGAAAATAATTTCTTCAGGTTTCTAAGGATCCTAAACATGTTTATGACAGTCTCCTGAAGCTATGAATGTCAAAGTCAATTGTTGACCACATGATGAAAGTCAAAATGGCAAAAAGACTTCTCGATTCTAGTGGTGAGAGTGGATTTTCCTTTGGGAATGAGAGCAATGGGGAAATTCTTCTTCCCGTAAGTCACATTCAGGCAAGAATACCGTATCCAATTCAACTAGTTTCCTGGTTAGAGAATTGTCTATAATGGGACCTCTGAACAGCCTCCAAAAGGTGTGGACCGTGTAAAGGTGTTCTTGATAGAGTGCTAAGAGCATGCGGCCACTGTTCATCAGGACCGTTTGTGTGACGGGATCCCCCTCTTTGAGATCTGGTAAGGGACACTTCAGATAGGACCATGCAGACAGGAAAGAGATGAAACAGATCTGCATGCCTCACAAAATCATATATGAGCTACATACCACAAGATCAGAAACCTGTGTTATATAATCATACCTATTAACATCTACTGCTTATATGACCTATTTAATTTCTACTACTCTTTTCTTAGTAAAATCTGAATGAAAATTCTAGCTAGTCTTAGCTATGTGAAGGGGGATAGGGCAGGTCAGCAGTGAAGCTATGTTACCCTGGGCTGGCAGCAGGGAAAAAGACAACACACCTCAATTTACTAAACACTTCTCATCTATCAGGTTTTATAAGTATTATTTCCTTTAACTTTGTATGAGGCCCCTAAAAGAGTTGGTCTTTGTCTCATCTTACGGACAGGAAACCTGACCTTAGAAATCAGTTGGGCATAGTTACACAACTATAGTGGGGAACAGAGTCAAAATTCAAACTCAGGTCTGACATCACTTACCACATCACTGCCACAAATGTGGCAGCGAATAAAAAGGAACCCTCAAAACTGAGATGAAGCTTAGAACATGGGAGCTAAGGAAAGCTCTGGAAGTTTCTCCTTCCTGCTAGAATTCATGAGGTTGTCTTCCCCAACCCCATGTGCCCTCTTGTACTGTGATTATTTAAACACATTAATTTTTTTTTACATCTGTGAAGATGAGGCTGGAACTAAAGCATTTTTTTTTTTTTTAAACCAGGCTAACAAAGTACAGAGGGGCCAATGTAAGAAATACACACCCCTTTAAAATGCTACACGTGCAGCTACCATGAAATGGCATTTGCATGCACACTACTAGTCAAGACAAAAAAAGGCTTCATTTCCAATTATGAAAACATAGGTCAATGAGCAAGACAGATTTCAGGTATTTTACCTCAAGAGGTCCTATGTATGATATAAAATTCATAGGGGTATAGGTTATTTTAAATCCTGATTACTAAAGGTAATAATACTCCATTACTAAAAAAAGTAATGTATCAACCTAAACATTTCTTTCCCTAAATTTTGTAGTTGGTTAAAACCAGTTTCTTATAGAAATTCTTATTTTAAAATACTCCATAGAAACGTTTAAGTAATTGGAAATTTGTGTAACAACATCAAGAATCTGCACAGAATGAAACTGCGACTTCTGCCTTCATTCTTATCTATGCTTGTCCACTGACAAAGGGATACAAGAGTCCTGGTTATATGATGCACAATACCTGGAAAGCATCTGAATAATGCAATCTAAAACATGTAAGTCCAACAAGTATTAGGAGTTACATGTTTCTTCACTTTCTATCATCACTATAGATTAGAAAGCAAATTATGTGCCACCAAGTGTTGTTTGGTGTAATCAGGATGAGCTTAGACTGTTATGTCTTACCTTTGCGAGGGGAACCTTGAGGAGATGCAGGAGGACTAGAATGTAAAGATGATGCCACAGAGATAGTATCTTCTGCATGTTTCTTACCACTTATTTCTTCAGTTGTTCCTAAAACTTTCTGAGGTAAATTTGTATCTAAAAATAAAACCCAAGAAGCAAATAAGCATCACTTCACAATTAAAATATCTGTAGTGGCCTGAAGTACTACGTAACTAAAGCCATGAACACAATGGCTAGAGTAGTCAACTGAAATGTATAAATGACAAACAGGGACTACATGACTGGCTAATGGCATACAAAGATTCTCACCTCCATGTTATTTGTTCCAATTCAGTTAGTCAGCACGAACCAGATTATAATAGTTCTTTGTCGTTTGTTTTGTGGTGTAAGGGAAACTGAGTTAACAGTCTTAGTGTCCCAGCCCCCACAAATGACACACTTGTTTTGTTGCAAGTCTTAACAGAACAGGCTGCCCCCTAGAGGTGGCCTCTCCAAGTCAGGGCGAGGCACATGGCGGAGGCAGTGTGGGGGTGCTGGCACTGTCACTACCTGGGGTGCAGCCGTGCTGTGGGGGCACAGGGGAGGCTGCAGGGCTGCCAGGCCAGCCCTTTTCAAGAGCACTAAACTCACACTACAGGAGAAAAGTAGACAACAGAAACAATCATGAATTTATGGGAAAATAGTATGGAACCCCCTGGAAACATGCTGCAAAGTTCTATCCTTACTCTCGTCCAACAGCTGGTCCTATTTAGCATGCGTCAAACTTAGCAATGGTTTCACCATCCTGACACTTTTGTATTTATCTTCTTTAGGAGATGTCCAAGAGCTATTGACACTCTTTTAATCAGTAAAGTGAGCCCAACTTTGATGGACCTTTGTCATAGTAGCAAGCAGCCCTTTCACACTGAAGACATTTAAATCACAGTATACTCACACTACTCTTAATTAAGTGCTATTTTAATATAAGTGTATTTATCATATAAATAACAGCCACATTACACCAAGCAGAAAAAAGGGCTATTTGGAACAAGTAATACTACCTTTTGGGTGATGACATCCCAGTAAGAAGCCAGATCAGGATTTGTCTCATTTTGTACGCCTAAACAGCAACTTGATTGACTTTACCAATTTTGCATCTAATTACCTCTTCATTTCCATAACCATCAAACTAGTTCAGGCTCTGAGCAACTTTCAGTTAATTATTACATCAGCTTTCCATTTGGACTCTCTGTCTGAAGTCTTGCTGCGCTCCCTACTATAGTCCTTCTCCAACATAAAATAGACCATAACCTTCCCCTGCTCAAATCTCTGCAACAGCTACCCACTGACAACGCTCCTTTGGCACACCATGTTATAATTTCAGCATGCCTAGGACCTCACTTCTCGTCATCCTGGGAGGCTATTTAATATGATGATTAAAAGCAAGGACTTTAGAGTCTGTTAGCCTGGGCCTAACTCCCAGCTCCATTACTCCCTGGTGTGTAAGTGTGTAAGTTACTGAGAACCTCTGTTTCCTCTGTAGAATGAGAGTATTAGGTATCTTACAGGGTTATTGTGAAGATTAAATGAATATAACAAACCTAGTAAAAACACTCAGAATCGTGTCTGGCATTCAGGGAGTGCTCTGTAGGTAGCAGCTTTAATTATTATTCTCTCCGCACTTTCTGCAGCTCTGCACTCAGAGGCAGCACAATGCCCATAGCTCCTTGTAGATCCCAAGCTATTCTTCTGCTTGAAGCAATTTCTCTGCCATCTCTGCCTAATTACCTCCATCCTAATCAACCTTAAGACTCTGCTTAGGCGTTACCTCCAAAAAGTCACCTCTGAAGCTCTACTTTATACTTAGCTCTGTGTGCCCTAAAAGCTTCCCCCCCTTTTTTTTTTTAATACGTTTTTATATGCACATACCCCTGGCATAAAAACAAACACATTATACTTAAGTTACTGGTTTGTATGTCTATAGCATCAGAATGAAAATCTGGCAAGGGCGGGGACCCTTTCTTATTCAACTTTGGCTCTAAAACAAAATCAAATAATTAAAAATTCACAGATTTCTAGTAAATATGTCCTAAATATAATACATGGGCTAGGTGATAATGTTAGGAACCAAACTGAATCTAGCTTCCCTTCCACATGACCTAACAGAGGGGCAGGAAAAAAACACGGGCTATTCTTTATACACTTTACAATCTCTTCTTGTCACCTAAGTTTTTCAGAAGTGATCATTAAAGAAAAAACAATATACATTTTTAGAATAAGCAACCTCATTCTCATAGGGCGCATGTGCATTAGATAACTGTGTCATGCACCTCTGAATGCAGTAAACTCTTGGTACCTCAGTGTAGTGCTTTAAGTTTTCTGTTGATGTGACTACAGAAATTCCAATACCAGCATTTAAAATATGTACGCTGTCAACACATACCTACACGCAAACTGAAACCTTTTTAAATTCATGAGTGATGATTAAATTATACAAACTACACTAGCTCATCTTCTGAGCATTTACATTTGCAATGATTTTTCAGTCTAACTCCCCTGGAGATTTTAATTAAATCGATGCACTAATAATTGTGAATACTCACTCAATGCGGCAGGGTCTTTGGCTTGTCCCTTCTTCCTGATCGGGTGCAAATTAACAGCTGGCACTTGGAGCACCTGGCTTACTCTGTGGGGCTGATGCAAATGTGCTTTAGCTGTTTGGCCTGCCGATCTCATAGGCACTGGAGACATTTCTGATGATTTGGCTGATCTTTTCTCACTTAAATTCTTGGTCACTAATAGAACAGAGTAAGAAATATGTAACTGTATGCTTTTTAAGGCAAGGTTATTACCAGGGACAATAATAAATGATTGCATTAAAACCATCTATTTTTTAATACAAAACATACAACAGATTAATCTTCCTAAAAATAACTTCATGTAAGTACTATAGCCTATTAGGTCCTGCAAGATTAGCATCAGGCCAATATTTGCCTCCCTAATACCACACACTCTGCAGCAACTAGATGAGATCCCTTATTTTCTCAAGTCATCCTGTACCTTTTCTTCCCACAGCACTGATAATTTTAACAATTCAATTACCTGTGCGATTCATCAATTAATGTGTCCCCCTAACCAGGCTCTTAACTAACATGAGAGTAAGGATTGCGTATCTTGCTCACCACTATGGGTATTTGCTGAGCAAGTGAAATTGTTTCAATAGTTATATACAGGAATACCAGAGAACTGTTAGAGTACTTGACAATAAATGTCAGAATTAAAAACGGAGAACTCTGACTTAAGAAACAAAAAGCTGCCGCCTTTGTATAAAATCAATACGGTAGTCCAGAGGAAAGAACTTTTAATTCTTCAGTTATTCAGGGTGGTTTCAACACAGGTCCAGTCTCAGTACTCCATGATGTATTTGTTTTTAACATCAAGATAAAAGCCAAATTAGCACGTTTAACCAGTCCCAGCACAGCTATAATAGTTATCTACCATGCTTTTATTATGAGGGCCTAGAGTGTATTTTGAGTGTTAAGAATTAGAAAACATCCCAGAAGTCAAAACAAAGGGACTCCTGTGCAATAATGTGCAGTGACTCCTCAACTGCTTGAATCCAGGCAATTATCTCACCTTTGGGTTCAAGCCATGAAACACACCTTCCCCTTTCTCTTAATACTAATCAATTCTCAACCGACATCTTATTTTAACTGCTGTACTACAAAGAAAAAAACCCAAGAGACCACTTTAAATATAGATGACTGCCCAAACCCAACCAAATATATACTGATTTATTAGGAAGAACAAAATTCTAAAATTTTTCTCAGCAATCAACTACTGTATAGGCTTGCGATTTAAAAATCATTTGAAAAATGATTAAAAATAAAAATATTTAAATGCTTAAAAATGATTTATGCAACAGAAATCAAGTAAAGACTCAAATCAAAGGAATACACACTGAATTAAACTCACAAAACTTAAAGCAAGTCCTACAGATTTACTCATTTTAAATCAGTATTAAATATGTGGTAAAGGACACCATTTAGTGTTGTAAGAAAAGACAGATAAGTCTAGATGAGTGTTAGAAAAGTATGCAGGTGTGTGTGTGTGAGGGAGGGAGGACGAGAGAGAGAATGGACGCAGAGTAGTATGTGGAATCGTTCTGGGCCCCACATTTTAACAATGAGCCAGGCATAGAAGAGATTTTTATGCTCTTGAATATCCCAAATCAGATTTAGGAACAAAAAAAGCAGATAATGAAAACAAAAGATAAAATAAACATTATTTCTGCTTTTGTCTGATGAAAGGTTAAACTGTGTTCTTTAACTGTAAGATGATGAGGGTCTATGTTAAGTTACTTGGGGAAAAATAATTTCAATGATCATGCAAAGCAGAGTCAGAGTACTTTAATGAATTAATTATGTATATGGGCTTTGAACCGTAAAACATGAATAAATCTTAAGATTCTGTACACTTTTTCAGTCTTTACTCCTTACATGTACCATTTTCACGTGGCTGACACTACTTTTTTTTTTTTTTTTTTTAAAGATTTTATTTATTTATTTGACAGAGAGAGACACAGCGAGAGAGGGAACACAAGCAGGGGGAGTGGGAGAGGGAGAAGCAGGCTTCCGGCAGAGCAGGGAGCCCGATGCGGGGCTCGATCCCAGGACCCTGGGATCATGACCTGAGCCGAAGGCAAACACTTAACGACTGAGCCACCCAGGCGCCCCAGCTGACACTATTCTTAATAAGTCACAGGTAGTAAAAAATTTTCCTAGATACCTTCAAAGTCTACATGTCTACTATTTTTAATGGCCATGTACTATTCCTTGTATTGATAAGGAAACAGTGTGCTTGACTATTCTCGAGCATTTTAGTATCTGCATGATTTCTTTTTCATCAGAATACATTCTGCAACATCTTTACATAAACAGATTTTTGGGTGCATTATCTCAAAGGAATAACAACCCCAATACTGGACACCTGACAGGTAGCTGTAAGGAGTAAATAGCAATGTCTGTGAAGTGCCTAACATGGTTGCTGTATATAGAAAGCTCTAAATGATTATTAGGTTTTATTATTTCTTCCTCCTAATTTAATAGGATTGACGTAGAATCACAGAGATAAAACATACTGTCAATCCTTAAGTTTTACACGCTTGGGCAAATGGGAGATCTAGAGATCTAGAATGAAGAGAACCTTGCTCAAAAAGTAATAAATGACACTCAAACTCTGTCTTCATCCTTTATAGAAGGTGTTTGTTCCATCATACTCTATTCCTATGGGTAGAAGTGTCCAAGGTATTGTTTTTATAATAACATTTACCAAATACTTGTTACTTTATACTTTAAAATCCACTGTCATATCTGAAATTTTTAAATCAGTATGTGGTTTTATATCCACTTTCTCTTTTCTACTCTGGGTCAGCCCATGATGACTACCATTTCCTCCTATCAATTAGGAATACAGAAACAGAAAATGTGAACCTCCCCCAACTATATTCTGTCAATAGTTTATCAAGTTCTAGACATCCTATTGGAATTTTTATTGGCATAACATTTAATTATATATATGCATAAAATAACATCCACTTTAATCATCTTTTTTGGTTGTCACAACACAGTGTCTTTTACCATTTTTGATTTCTGCTTTTGTAACTCATCATTTCCTTGACCCAGACACATATAATATTCTGTTGTTTGTACAGGTATTCTCAGCTTTTAGAAGTCTGCATTATGCCATTTCACTTTTATGAAACACCTATGTCAATACCAGTTTTCACTAGCCACAAGAAATTTTTTTTTTTAATTAACATATAATGTATTATTTGTTTCAGGGGTACTTGTCTGTGATTCATCAGTCTTACACCATTCACCACACTCACCACTGCACATACCCTCCCCAATGTCCATCACCCAGCCACCCCATCCCTCCCACCCCCCTCCACTCCAGCAACCCTCAGTTTGTTTCCTGAGATTAAGAGTCTTATGGTTTGTCGCCCTCACTTGTTTCGTCTTGTTTCATTTTTTTCCTCTCTTCCCCTATGATCCTCTGCCTTGTTTCTCAAATTCCACTATCAGTGAGATCATATGATAATTGTCTTTCTCTGATTGACTTATTTCGCTTAGCATAATACCCTCTAGTTCCATCCACATTGTTGCAAATGGCAAGATTTCATTTTTTAGCCACAAGAAATTTAAAGAGGATTCTTGCTTATAGACACAGTGTGAACCCCACGCAAAGTAGAATCAACAAGCTATTTTCCCAGAAACTATATTCAGCACCTGAGTATCAAACCATCATAGCTTTCAACTGGGTCTGTGCACATCTGTGCTTTATCTAGATTTACTTTGTGCATCCATTAGCTAGGTATGTCTTAAGGTATCAGAAAAGCTTAGAAGAGGTTATTTTGGGGGGCTTAGGAACACTCAAATTTTTTTCATCTAAATTCATGGTAATTGTTTCTTCCCTTTATGTCATTTTGGCTTACGAAAGGTTTCATAGGAACGCTCTACTTAGGAATAGTGGGGGAAACCTGCGCGTAATAAAAAAAAAAAAATTTGAGAATAGGCTCTTCTTTTATCCATCACATCAATATTAGAATGTGCCTGAATTTTAACAATATCAGAATGTGCCTGACTTTTCTTGTTTTTTACCTTAGTTACTGACACCTATGATCTCTGAGGGTTTCTTTTTTTTTTAAAAAGATTTTATTTATTTGAGAGAAAGAGAGAGAGGGAGGGAGAGAGGGATAGCACACACACACACAAGCAGGGGGAGCAGGAGAGAGAGAAGCAGGCTCCCCAATGAGCAGGGAGCCCGAAGTGGGGCTCAATCCCAGGACCCTGGGTTCATGACCTGAGCCAAAGGCAGGTGCTTAACTGACTGAGTCACCCAGGCAACCCTCTCTAAGGGTTTTAATTAAATTTCTTGGATTTTCTAGTTGGTAAGTTATATTATCTGTGAGATTTAAAAAAGGTAAAAATTTCATTTATTTTTATTCTTCATTTAGGGGTGAAGGTAAAAATGTTCTCAAACAGAAGGGCTCCTCTATAATGTTCCAGTTTTTATAAGAAGACTTTATAATGATTTTTAAAGAAAAACTCTTTATCTCTCAATTTCCTGCACAGAGTAATCATTAAGAATGGATGGTATTCAGTATCTGGTTAAGAGATCACTTGATGCTTGGGGTATATCAGAAATCTTTTGTGAGTGAAAGTTAATTTTCACGGGACTTCAGCTTAACTCTAGAGAAATAAACTTCTATTCTGTTCTCTTTTACATTAAGCGAAACCTTGTACGTACAGGTACCATAGGCAGGTTCCCACTGCAATGACATCATCTGAAACTTTTCCTCATCTGTGTCTACATCCAGACTGGAAAGATACTGCTTCACTTTTCTTGCCATTTGGGCATCCTCATATAGCTTCTTGGCGTTAAGTAGAGAGCTGCGACGTGCCCTTTTTTTGTGTGCACCTCCTTGAACATCCAGCATGTTCGAGTTTGTGCTGCCTTGACTCAGTGACCTGTAGGGAGATGGAGATCACAATGAGGGGCAGTAAAGATGAGAATTACACATGGCAGACTGAAGATAAAAAGAATTTTGTTCTGTTAATGCTATTGCATGCTGATGCAAATGAGTTAAAAGATGAAGAGCATTAATGCAAAGTAATATGGCACACATGGCTATGTTCTGAGTTTTAAGATTCGGCAAAGTGTAGAATTCAAAAGAATAAGATAACAATCTTCCCCTTCCCCACCCAAAGCAACGAATTCCATCAGATCTATGTTTGTGCCTATGCAACCCACGGCAAAACTATGACAAGTAAACTGGCCCAGAGGCCATCCGCACTCTGAAGATATGGCAAGAGCCTGTGTCACAAGTGCATCCTCAGCCAGATCTCTGCACCAGGAGTTTCTAGAGCAGCTCTGCTTGTTTGTGCTGCTTTGAGCATACCATAGCCATCACCATTCCTGTCTATAGCAGGCCCACACTGAGTATGCTAGCCAATTTTACCAGTAAGCAGATCTTGGCCAAAATTCAAAAAGAACAACCGATAGGAAAAATAAGCATTTATACTCAATTCAATACAGTTAGAGACCAGAAGTACAACAGAAAGCTACTCAATCTTCCATTCACACACAAATGGATTAAGCAATATGTGGTTCTAGGACTATCTGGGACTTGGGACCTTTCCTTGCAATGCCTCTGTGATGGAACTGCAAGCCAGGCAGAAATAACTACAATCCAAACAAGCTAATGCTTCTCCCAACTCTCCTCTTTTTGGCAAACCTCACTCTAGAATGACCACATCGAGAACCAATGGAAAATAGGAAATGCAATGTTATTTGTCCTTTCTAATTAGGCTAGAAATGCAAGGTTCTTAAATGATTTTTATTCTAAATGAAGTTCCCATTCCAAAATAATAAAGCTATCTATGGGTTTTCTAAATTACCCTCATTTTTATTCCCAAATATTCTAAATAGACCACAACCATAGAACAATTTGTTCTTCAGTGCTCACATACTATTTAAAACAGACACTAGAATCCTAGTGTCTTCTTGGTAAATTAAGTGAAACAAAGTTGTTAAAGTGTTATAGTATTTTTTTCTTTCACTACTTTAAGATCTTTGGAATAGAATGTGCCTTACGTTTGAAATCAACTTTTGATTGCTACAGGCAGAAACTGTGACAGGGTTATCACTAGTTCCACACACACAAACTTCAAAACTTGCAGAATGGTTGGGAAGAAAATCCAATGACATTAGTGAATTACTCTTTCAATCTCCAGTAACCAAATGATTATAAGAAGGGAGTGAATCTGACAAGTTCAACAACATTCCCAAAGCAGCAGTCAAAAGGAGGCTAGCTCTAAGTATCTGCAAGCCCAAGCCATGAGTCCAGCACCAGCAGCTTTTACTTCTTTAATGGCTTGTTTTAAGAAATAATGCATTACCAACACACTTGATGGCACAAAAGAGAATACTGTGCAGGGAAAAAAAACTCCCAGAAACTAGTCATTCGGAAGACTCATATTCTAAATATGAAGAAGTCTGAGATCTAAATAAACCAATTTCATTTGCTCACATTTTTCTTTTAATGGATGCAAAAGGGTGTTATGTGATAAAAATACATATCTAAGTTTACATAAGAGCTCTTTTAATAAACAAAGTAAAAAATATTCAGGGGTAAGAAGGCAGTGAAGTAATTTTTCTTAGTGGTACATCAAATAATGGTGTGTCCAACAAATGAAGATGTCTTAGGTTCAAATAAATGCAGTAAAATCAAGGGCCAACTTTTAGGAGCAAATTTTAATACAAATATTTTAATAAGTTTTCCTTCGCTGGTATCAAAAAAAAAATGGTGTCTACAAATCTAGGATACATACAAAATTCTAGTAACTAATAACACTGTAATAAATGACAATAAAATGTCTTCTAAACTACATCCAAAACAGAAACCACCATGATATGAGAATAAAAATACTTAGCATCTGCAAAAGCATCATACAATGCAACCCTAAAACTGAACAATGAATATGTTACTTAAGTCATTCAACACCCCAAATTCCCACTAGGATGTACTGACCAATATTCTTCTTCTAATAGTAATGCCAGGAACCAATTTCTATTTTCAGTGAGAAGAACCAGAAAAGACCAAGACATAAATGTGGAATACAGAAGAAAACACATGAGAAACACAAAGAGAACGGAGAACGTAGAAGGAAATTCAAGTTCACCAAACTTCAACAGAAAACAAGATCACAAATAAGACAAGACTCTAGTTCAAGTTAAGTGGCTCACAAAAAATCCTTCTGTCATGTAATAAGAGCAACTAACTTCATGATTCACTCTAGTCTTAAAATAACAAAACCCTTCATTCACAAAAACCATCTCTTTCTTCATCTAAAAATGAAAGGGCTACCTACATAGATGATTTATAAGGTCCTAAACACTCTATGATTCTAAATAGATATCAATGTAAAAGCAGAGATCTGAACATACCTGAACAGAAAAAGGTGGCAGTTTCTGATTGTATTAGGGTTTGTTTGTTGTTGTTTTTTTTTTTTAAAGTCAACTCTACTCCCAACTTGGGCTTGAACTCACGACTCCAATATCAAGAGTTGCATATTCTACAGACTGAGCTGGCTAGGCACCCGATTGTATTACAGTTTTAAGAGAGATAAGGGAGTCTCTTATTAAAAATGTTATATTATGTCTCACGGTATTAGTGGATCTGATGAATTAAAATCATCTTCTATTTCAATTATTTACTAACCGAATTTTACAGTATAGTTTGGGTAAGGGCTGCCTCTTATTGGAAAACTAATTGTAACATAACCTTTATAAACAAACTTCATCCATTTTTATATTATTACATTAAAAAAAATATATGGTATTTGGAGAAACTTTTTTTTAAAAGTAGGCCCCACATCCAATGTGGGGCTTGAACTCTGACTGTGAGATCAAGAGTCACATGCTCTACTGACTGAACCAGCCAGGCACCCCAAAATTTGGCATTTGAGAATAAGAAAATGGCATGGACTCTGGAATCAGACTACCTGGGTCTCAATCCACTATTAGTGAGCTCTAAGAATTTAGACCAGTCTATCTTCCCCGTCTGCAACATGGGAATAACAGTATTTATCTCACAGGGTGGATGGAGAATTCAGTAATTCATTTAAAGTGCTTAGAATAATATATGGCACATAGCAAGCACACACCTAATATGTACTATCATCATCATTTAACTGACCCTGCTAAATTAAAATCTGTAAGGGACTTATGGGACATCAACAACGGCAAAGAAAAGGGGGGAAAAAAGCTAGTTCTATCACTACTTTCACCTGGTTAGCAAAAGGCATTTGTCAGGAATGTAGGTTGACAGGGTTAATAGAACGCATGCTATTTTATGTGCATGCATTAATGAACAGGATGCAGTATATGTTAAGAGTCGTACAATCTTCATTTCAGTTGCATTCATCTCTACACTTACCCCAGACTCCGCCACCTCTTCTTCCTGTAAGCAAGAGCCACAAACATTGAAGCATGGGTTTGAATAGGAAAGCACAGAAAAAAGACAACAGTTGAGAGTCAGAGAAACTATGGAGACAGAATAGAACAGAAAAATTTTACCAAGAAAAAAATGGTAGTTAACAGTAAAATGACTTTAATGGAATGCAGAGGGGTAAAATGAATTATGATATGTACCAAAGGCCAACAAAACCCACAATATTCTTTAAAATATTTTTTTAGGCTAATTATATTTCTAATATCGAATCCACATCATAGGCTTATGTTAGTAAGAAGCTTAAGAAAAAACATGTACTTACTATAAATTATGAATTTAAAGTTTTTAGGGAAGGAAAACTTAAAGAAGAGAATTTTTGAATATTTTTTTGAAAGGATTTTTGGGCCACTCATTTAAGTGACAGGATGAAATTACAAGGAACATAAAGATTTATGTCATTTCTAATGGCAGAAATTTCTCTGACAAGGTACTTTACAAGAAATGTTGACCAGCAAATCAACTTAAAGTTTAAGTAAAACTACACCATCAGAATAAAATACTGCATATCCTTATACTCCAATTAGACCAAATAAAGATTGTTTATTTTTATTTATTTTTGCTCCCCGCCAGCCTCAGTGTGCCAGGCCTGCACCCACTAAGCTCCAGCTGCAGGTGGCCCAAGACTGTTTTTCAGTCAGCAAATTGATTACTGTTAGAATAAAAGAGGTTACTTTGTCCACACTAGATAATATACACCACAAAATGGACAATTACTTGCTTAAACAAAGAGTACATTTCAGTACTGGCTGACAAAACGGATTCAGGAAAATTCAGTCCATTTCTATTTGTCCAATCTAATTATAAATGTTTCCTTTTCCCCTACACTATATTCTACTTAACCCAGGCCATTCCACAGAAAACAGCCAAGTTTACTAATTTCCTCCTTAGGTTTTTCCTCCTTTGCTCTTTTTTGAATCACAGCTGGTACTCATTATTTACTGGTCTGGTAGGGGCACAAATTCGTTATGTCTCAGGAACAAGGCTGCTAACATAAAAATGGAGGTCCACATAAGACAACAGGGAGTGGTGGGACCACTGGACAGAAACATGCAACAAAAGCAAAAACTTAAACAAACAAACAACAAACCCTCCTCCAGGTTTGCTTTGGTCCCTGGTTCTTAACTGTTTTCTGCTTCCAAACTGTTGAGCAACAACGTATCTCATTACACGTAGCGATTCTTAAGGGCAGAGTGGGATGGCTACGGAAGAGGACAGGTGACACAACCCTTCGTCCGTACTCTGAAGATCTCTACACTACAGCAACCATCGGATCAATTCCTTACAAAAACAAAGACTCCTTCCTCAACAGTAATTGAAATAAGACAAAACAAAAAACCTACCCAGACACACACTGATTCTTTAGTTACAAAAACTCCACCTCTGATTTTTAAAGAAACAAGTGTTTTTGTTTCCTTCATAGACCATATTTTTTTAAGCCAAAAGAAATATGCCTGCCTTTGTTGATATTTCATTTTGAAAAGTCTTATGTACTGAAGCTATACACATAGGCCCGGAAGAAAATAAGTCGCCTAGATTAAAACCCCAGTATCTATTTACTGATTATAATTAAATACTGATTATAATTAAATAAATTAAATAAATAAATTAGTATAAATACTAATTATAAAAATTACTAAGAACAGCTTGACCACATACTTTCTGTAAGTTTTATATAGTCTGAGACTTTGTTATTATATTAAAAATAAATTTTAAAAAGCATTCTTAGAAGTGAATATGGAATACAAATAACATCTTCCATTTCTATTAATAATGGAACATGCTTAAATTTGTGCTTTCTAAATTCTGTTAAAGTACTTACATACAAATAAACAGTAGTACTATGGCTTGAGGAAAAGAATATATTTTAAAAGAATAAAGTATGACTTAAAGAGAAATAGAACTTAAAAATATTCAGTAAAAATAAAAGACATGTGCAGACTAATACTTTACAAATTAGGTTGAAAACGAGATAAAAGCATCCATCCTCTGTGATAACTTCAGTAAGGGTCAGCAATTTTCTTCTATTAGTTATTGAATGTAACAATAACAATACAGAATTATCCACATACTCAAAAAAGTAATACAGAACCAGGGTTCAAATCTCAGCAAAGTACATAATACTGGTCAAGTTACCTAACTGCTCTGAGCATCAGTTTTTTCAAATGTAAAAGGAAACCCCATACCACCTACCTTTAAGGGGTACCATGACAAATGATTACTTGTGACTGACCTATGTAAAGCATGTCATACAGTGTATAACAAATGGGAGATGGTTAATAAATGATAAATATTGTTGCTGTATCACTTGATGATATCACTTGATCTAACACTTTTACACACTTCAATGCCATACCTCTGTCGAAACATCATAGCTGGGTCCATGTTAGCAGAAGTCATTCGAACAACTTGCCGGATTTCCTTGGCAATCATTCTTAGCTTCTCAAAATTCACTAAACCATCTACTTTGGAGTCATTTCCTATGAAATAAAAGCAATTCCTTGGTTCTCAATATTAAAATACCTATATAAAGGTAGCAGAAGTCAAGTTTTTCTTGGGAGCACAAATCAGAACCTTCTTTATCGGGGCACCTGGGTGGCTCGGTCGTTAAGTGTCTGCCTTCGGCTCAGGTCATGATCCCAGGATCCTGGGATCGAGCCCCGCATCGGGCTCCCTGCTCTGCCGGAAGCCTGCTTCTCCCTCTCCCACTCCCCCTGCTTGTGTTCCCTCTCTCGCTGTGTCTCTCTCTGTCAAATAAATAAATCTTTAAAAAAAAAAAAAAAGAACCTTCTTTATCAAACTGCCACTTCTGTTTTCTTGTTTTTTGTTTTGTTTTAAGGGCGGGGGGTGGGAGGGGCAGAGGGAGAGAGAGAATCTCAAGCAGGCTCCATGCCCAGCACTGAGCCTGACTCGGGGCTGGATCCCACAACCTTAAGATCATGACCTGAGCTGAAATCAAGAGTCGGGACCATCAACTGACTGAGCAACCGAGGTGCCCCGCCACTTTTATTTTTAAGAAGCGTATATATACAATTCAACTCTGCTCCCAGGTAATGAACTACTGGAAGGAATTCTATTCCTATGGGAGCAGTGATTATAAATAAGCTACATAGCTTCTGAAACCAATTTCAAGGTGTTATTACAGGCACACCTGTAAAATGTGCTCTTCCTTAAATCTTACTCTCTAGATGCTCAGCTCACTCTCAGGCAGGTACCTGCATCTGCCCTTTTAGGCAGCAGGGTATAGCACCTGAAAACTTAGGTTTTAGCCAGGGGTCATAAAGACTGACCTATGGGCTTAATTAATCCAGTAAGTTTTCTTTGATTTAAAAATACTTTTAAAAATTGTTAAATGAGTTGTCAACATTTATCAAGTAAAAGATATCCCCTGAAAACTTACGACTCTTCTTAAAAAAAGGGACGGTTCTAGTGGAAGGATTAAGGAAAGGTAAGTATGTTTTCCCAAATCACAATTATTAGTTAAAATTAAGAGGTGGCTGGCTCACAGAGGAAATACTTTCTAGCCTGCCATTCACCTTCTTTTTCCAAAACCTGAGTTTACAATTCTTACTTTCATCAACCGACACAAATTGGCTTGCCTAAAAGTTCCAAAATTTTTATTTCTATTCTGATAATTGGACTCTTAGGAAAAATTCACACAACTTTCAAAATGGTCTACTTTTCTTTGAAGAGAGCAGGTATGAAACCAAACTTAGCCCATCTGATGGCTAAGTTCAGACTACAAGGCAAAAAAATGTAAGTGATTGTCTATAGTAGTGCTTCTTTTTCATGCCTGTCTTGAATAGTTAGTGTGACCGCACTTATCTACTGTGGTAGCCCCTGAGATGCCTCTGTGGAACTCCCAAGTCCCTAAAGACAAGTTTGAGAACCTACTGGGTCTGAAACACAGCATGTTCTCCTTCCTCATAGTAAACAGAACCTATACATTGAACATATGAGTTGTTCAGGGCTTCAACATGTGAGGTGGAAACAAAATAATCATCAAAAATACTTTCAAGTCACATAAACCTGTTTTGAGGGAGCAAGTCAGAAAAATATATTTGAAGTCTATCAGAATATTTCCTTATGAAAAAGGAGTGATAATGAAAGAGGGGGCAGTAAGATTAGGTAATTACAACAACCCTTCTGCTGAGAATAATCAGAAAATTTGAGCAAAAACAGAAAAAGCAAATATTTTAGGGCATCAAAAAGCTATTGAGGCAGTGAAGATTCCGAAGAGGAATGAAGATCTGGGGAAGGTTTACTATTTCCCAGTACTTGATCCTAGGGGCATTATTGATTCAGAAAAGGCAGATGATGAGCCTAAAAAACTTAGTAGTACCACCCTGACTTATGAGGTTAGAAGATAATAACTTAAGTCCTGGTAAACCTCCAATGCTTTGGGTTGGGATCCTGAAGGGCTATTCTGGGATTAAGGATGAACTAAATGTGACTAGGATACAAGTTCAGTGTTAAATTATCTCAAGAGGTGAAAATGGATTAAGGTGATTGTGGATTGCTAGCACACCTATCTGTCTGGCAAAAGCAAGCTTTAATTTCTCTGGAGGAATGGGACATCATCCAAAATCTCAGATTATTTCTGTAATTTTTTATACACAACATACATTTGACCAAAAATAACCAGGGCTTATCAGGAGAAGAGACATGAATTAAATGCAGGTGGAGAAAAAGACAACAGAAAGGGACCCACAAAGGATGGAGTTATTAGACACAGACTTTAAAATAACCAAGTTGAATATGTGCAAAGATACAGAAAACAACACTGAGAACTTTGGCAGAGAACATAATAAAGATAAAAAAAAAAAATGTAAGTTATAAACCTGACCAAAAAGGAAAAAAAAAAAAACTCACATAACACAAGAACTGGAAGTAGGAACTCACTGATATATTTAACAGTAAAAAACACATAGTTGAAGAAAGAATTGATAAATTGGAAGAAAATACCCAGAATGAAGCCTGGTAAGACAAAAAGGTGAGAAACAGAGAAAAGAGGGTATGAGACAACAGAGGAAGTCATCAGGTCTAACAAAGGTGAAATCAAAATCCCTGAAGTAGAGGTTCGAAGAGGAAAGGTAAAAAATTTGAAGATAAAATGAATGAGAATTTTCAGAACTCATGAAAAATATCAAAACACAGTTTTCAAGACATCTTACAAACAAATCAGGACTAAAACAAACAAAACCCAAAATGCCACACCTAGTTACAACATAGCCGAACTAGAGGAAAAAAAAGACAAAGAGAAAATTATACGGCAGCTTTTGGGAAAAGCGCAAAATACAGTCACAGGCACAGCAAGTAAGACTGACAAGTGATGTCTCAGTATCAACAATGAAAGCCAGGACACAATGGAATAGTCTCTTAAAATGTTCAAAGAAGACAAATGCCAACCAAAATTATGCCTTAAAAATGAATATGAAGGGGCGCCTGGGTGGCTCAGTTGTTAAGCATCTGCCTTCGGCTCAGGTCATGATCCCAGGGTCCTGGGATCGAGCCCCGCATCGCGCTCCCTGTTCTGCGGGAGGCCTGCTTCTCCCTCTCCCACTCCCCCTGCTTGTGTTCTCTCTCTCGCTGTGTCTCTCTCTGTCAAATAAATAAATAAAATCTTAAAAAAAAAAAATGAATATGAAGACATTTTGAGATAAATGAAATTAAGATATTTCATCATCAGCAGACCGGCACTTAAATAAATAATAAATAGTGTTATAGCAAGAAAAAAACACCAACTACACGGAAGCGTTGAAATGCAGAAAGGAATAAAAACAGTAACAACATCATCTAAATACTGACCTTACTAAATGATAGTATCATGTGGGAGTTCAAGGCATGACAACAACTGCATATAAACTGGGATGTGAATAAATGGAATTTAAATAATCTAAGTTCTTTCTTTGCATTGTCCGATACACTGAAAAGTACTAATGAATATTAACCTAATACCAATTATAATGTCTAGTGTAACATGAGAAAAATAGTAAAACAGTATATAGTTAGTAAGTTACTTTACTAGAATACCATACACAAAAATTAATTCAGGAAGATTGTAGATTAAACATGGTAAAAGATCACTAAGTTAGGCGTTTAAAGCTAAGAACGTGCTGTTCATCAAAAGATAACCTTAAGAGACTCAAAAGGTAAGTCATATTATACCCAGGATTTATAAGAAATACTTAAAAATATATTAAACAAAACAGACAACCTGATAAAAAGAATACACAAGAAACCTGAACTGATAATTGAGCAAAAAAACCCCACATAAATATATAAAAGGGTGCTCAATCTCATTAGTAATTAGGGAAATGCAAATTAAACCACACCACTACTGAACTAGGTAAAAAGAAGAAGGCTGAATTTACCAGGTGTTGACGAGTAACAATGAGCTCTAGTAACACTGCCAGTGTTGCACTTACGTACATAATGCCAACTCTTTTCTAAAGTTGATTATATGAATATCAGATCCATAAACGCCACCTTGAATGATATGAATACTCAAGGCAGCATTATGCATAATAGGTGAACAGTGGAAAACTATCGAATGCTTATCAGGACAATGGAAAAATCCACTGTACTGCATTCAGGTAACAGAACACTAGTTTTGAAAGTCAAGTGCAGCTATAGTCAAAAACATGGAAAAAATCTCACAAATCTAACGTTGACTAATGTAAGCCAAAAACTAAAACCAAACCAAGACATACACTCTATAATTCCATTTATATAAAGTTCAACAACAGATAAAACTAAATCCCAGTATTAGGAGTCAGGACAGTCATTACTTTTGGGGAAGAGAATGAGGGTGGTAATTAGAAAGGGGCATTTTGGTTTCGGCCAGAGTGTTGGTTACATGGGTGTTTGCTCTGTCATAATTCATTTAATTGTTCACTGGTTTTAGGCAGTTTTCTGTGAGTTATTAATTTAAAAACAAAGTTGGAAGGAAAAATGTTACTAAACAAGATAACAAATATGATCAAACAGTCTGATCTGGGTGTAAGTGAAATCTATGTTTGAATGCACAGGGTAAACACCTAAATTTGTTTCTGTCAATAATGTGGGTTTTGATTTATAAATGTTGCTGCATTTATAATTAGGTAAAGCTTTAGTGACATAAAAGGCTGAAAAATATATTAAATATAATAAATCACAGTTCTGTCAAAACATGAAGCTAAACATGCTAATTTTCAAATAACTTTTAAATACCTTCATGTAGAAATGTCATATCTTTCTTGACAACAGGGAAGAGTGGAATAATTGGAGGCTGCATGCTTTGACTACTAAGAATATTTCTATATTTTGCCATGTTTCTAGACGGATCAAAAAGGTCTTGTAGATCTTGGAGGTGTTTCTCATACTTGCTTGGTAATTTTTCCCAAGTACCTCTGAGTCGGGCTACAGATGCCAGGTTCAAGCCACTGCCAAAGATGAGAATAAAAACATTAATAAGGGACTTGGAAGAGAGAGAAGACTCAGGGCAATAAAGCGTATACACCAAGTTCCTATAATACAGCTAAAATAAGTAGGGACATATTTTTAATGTGTTGAAATGAACAGAGCAGAACCATAAAAAAAATAAATAAAAGGGACTCTTTGATCTGACAATAAGGAAAACTGCTTTCAGAGAACTATATATATATATTACTTGCCTGTATACCTGTAGCCTTTATTTTACAGCTTGCATGTATGAGACAAACATAGTATTTCCATAAAAGAGACATTTAACGTAAATAAAAAAAAAAACCTTCAAATATCACAATGTTTTTGTTTGTTGTACTTAGAAATAACTTTATGGAGACATTATCTATTTGAAAGAGGTTTAAGTAATGCTGAACACAAATGCTATAATAATTGAGGCAAGTTCTAGGGCTGACGTAGCCTTCTCTTCCTGAGATTTTGTTTTTTCATATCCCTGATTCAAATACTTCCCTAGGTTCTAATCCTGTTCCTCCAAGGCCTCCATATATTCACTGTCTTCTTTCAGCCTGAGCTTGAAAAACATGCATGCCCATTAGGCTGCAGCTCCTCCCTATCCTTTTTTGTCTATACTACCACCCACCCCCCAGGCAGACTCCCACATGAATAGTGCATATATAATGCCTCAATTTTCCCTCCAGTTAATCCTTCTTTTATACTTAGCCACCTGACTTTTAGGGACACCACTGTACTTAAAATGTTCTCTTGACTTCTGATTTTAAGGTGTGAAGTCAAGATATCTTTGTTCCCTTTGCCTCTCAGAAATCATCCCAAATGACCGAATGAGTAATAGAAATACAAATTTCACCTCCAGTTCAACTAAGAGATATCTGTAACTCCTAAACACATTAAAAGGTTGCCCCAAAATAGCCAAGGTCAAATAGGAGAATGGCAAATGCTGGAAAAGAATGTCTGTAGCTGAAGGTCTCAACGAAAGCTGGTCAAGTTCTCCAAAGCAGGTAACTCACCCTGAAGGCAAGAACACCAACCCCCTACTTGAAATAACACAAAGCAATCTACAGGCTGATAGAATTAGGCGGGGGCTGGACCATGTTCTTTACCAAGGAGTGCCAGAGAAAGTACACAGAGTGATACAGTATCTTGATGAGAAGCACTTTAACAGACCGGATAGAAGGTAGAAACTCTGAGTGGTAAGCAGCACTAAAGCTGCCAATCTCCATGTGGTGGAAAGAAATAAGGGGTAAACAATTCACATTCAAGCTCAATTCCTGCTAGCCTGGAATAATGCCCTAGATCCTCTCTCAAATGAACCTCCTGCAAATACCTGGTACAGGAAAACTCATGTCATTCAAAAAGAAAAAAATAAACACAGAATCTATAATAAGCTGCTACAAGGAAAAACAAGGAATACAAAGAAAAATGTTGCCACCAATCAAATAAAAACTGGGACTAATCAATGACCTAGCCATGATTTCAAAAGAATTAGTAAAATAAATAAAGAGCTTAATGGAGTGATATAAAGAGCTTAAGGAAAATACAGTAGGAGAAGTTGATAAAAAGAAGTTAACTAGTAAAGTTCAGAAAAGAAATGGAATACAAAACCAACACAGAAATGAAGGCTACCTTGGAACCTAAAAAAGAAAAAAAAGAAAAAGACACTGCTACAACCTGGTGCAAGTGATGTCGAGGGGAGGATTAACAAAAGCAGTCAACGGAAATGGACAGAGCTAAAAAGGATTAGAGAGAAAATAATGGATATGAAAGACAAAGGAGATAAAAAATGTTCAGTAACTGGTATCCTCGAAGAAGGAAAAACAATGGAACTGAAAAACTATTCAAAGGTAGAACTTGAGAAAACTACACAAACAAATCAATCTACAGAGTGAATAGGCACCACAGTTCTAGAGAGCTAGATATAGAACTGAAGAGATGTAGAAACACAGATGTAAAGGTAAATGACTTCAGAGACAAAGATAGGGTATGCGGAATAATCTCAGAAACTTGCAGCTACATAAAATGCTAGTTATAGAGCCAATGTCTAGGAAGTTACCAAGAAATAACCCATGAGACAAGAATTTTAAAGCTAAAGTGTCACTGAAGTTCCCAGACAAAAATAGACATTTTGGATATATTCAGCAAATAGAATTTCCACAAGACCTTCTTCATGAAATGACTAGATGACAAATTTCAACCAAGATTTGATTAGAGAGAGTGATGTTAGCATCATGGCAGCCTAAGACATCTCTTGTTTTACACCCCCCCCCCCATCCCAACAACACAAATCTGGCATCTATCCATGAACAACAGTGCCTCTGTGGAAGCTGTGGGACCCAGCACCACATGCCAAGGGGCATGGGGAAAAAAAAGCCTTGCCTCTAAGTATATTGGGTATTAGGCAGATAACTTCGGTACTGGTTCTGGAACCTACAGGAGACTGTTAAGTGGTTCTCACCCCTATTGACTGTGATCTGGGAATGCCTGCAGAACAAGGACTTAGTCACCTAAAGAAAAGAGAGCATTTGTGGAAGTCCAGATTTCCAGAAGAAAAGTTCTAGCACTTGGCTGGAGTAAAACAAAACAAAACAAAACAACAACAAAATAGAGTTTGGATGCACTTAAGTAGGTAAATAGTTTGATTTTGCTGGCATCACGTCTCTCCAAAGGCAGCACAGTTGAAAGCTAAACTAGACAGCTGGTGATTTCTCCCACAGAGGAGAAGGAGAACTGGTAAGTACATGCCTGGTTTCCCTAATTGTGTAGGATGCTATCAAAGACGCTAACTTCACTGTTGTACCATTCAGATCCAGAACATCCATTAAAGTGGGAGCTCCATGACAGGGGTGAGGGAGCAGAACTGGAGCGCAGCATGTAAGATTCCTGGAGGACATTAAAGGAACGCAGATCCTGCTGATTGCTTCTGGACTCCAACAGGAGTCAGACCAGGAGCCACAGGGAACATCTCATCTCTCACCTGCAGATACCCCCAAATGACCCACTGGCACCTGCACTGCACCATACACCCAACGCATACCCCCACATCCCTCTTCCACTCTGCTGCTGGCTCCTTGTCCAAGGTCCTGAGAACAAGCTCTGGTAAAGAAGGAACACAGAAAATGGGAGAGAGTCTGTGGGCAAAGGAGAAACCACAAACTTGAACTGTAGCACCACCTTCAGGAAAACAGAGGAGAACCCATCAGCAGATGACAGGGTATACTGGAGGATACAGAGAAGATAAACTTTAGAATCCTCTCACAAGAGGGAGGGGCACCTGGGTGGCTCAGTCTGTTAAGCGTCTGCCTTTTGCTCAGGTCATGATCCCAGGGTCCCGGGGTCGAGCCCTGTGTGGGGCAGGGAGCCTTGCTTCTCCCTCTGCCTCTGCTGGCAGCTCCCCCTGCTTGCGTGCACACGCTTTCTGTGTCAAATAAAATCTTAAAAAAAAAAAAAAAAGAAAAAGCATGGAGCAGGTATATCCATGCAATATCCAAGAAAGTCTTAGAATCCTACAGCAAGACTGCTAAAGGTTCCCCACCCCCCCGCCCCACCCTGCTCACTCTAAAGACTGCTAGTAAAAACTGGGAGGGGGTGACTGCTACTTCAAATGAAAAAAACAAGAACAAAAACAAATCAGGGAACCATGACATCACCAAAGTTCACAATAATCCTCTAGTAACCAAACCCGAAGACATGGAGATCTACAGTCTACCTGATAAAGAATTCAAAATAGCTGTTTTAATGAAATTCAATGAGCTACAAGAAAATTCAGAAAGATAATTCAATGAAAACAGGAAAACAATACATGATCAAAATGAGAAATTCAACAAAGATACAGAAATCACAAAAAAGAACCTTACGGATATTTTGGAACTAAAGAATTCAATGAACAAAATAAAATAAAATGTCACAGAGACCATCAACATCAGAGTAGATGAAAGAAGAGAGAATCAGTGAGAGAAAGAATAGGAACTCTGAAGTAACCCAGTTTGAGGGGGGAAAAAAAAACAATGAACAGGAGTGAAAGAAGCCTACATGGTCCATGGAAGCACCAAAAACCCCAAATATCCAACTGGAATTCCACAAGGGGAAGAGACACAGAAGGAGGCAGAAAGCCTATTTAAAGAAATATGGCTGAGAACTTTCCAAGCCTAGGAAGAGATCTGGACATTCAAGTTTATGAAGCTAACTGCCCCATTACTTCAATTCAAAACAACTTTCTCCAAGACTCATTGTAAGAAAACTGTCAAAAATTAAAGACAAAGAAAATTCTAAAGGCAGCAAAAGAAAAAAAGACGAAAACCCACAAAGGAACATCCATTAGGCTGTAAGCAGATTTTCTCGGCAGAAAACTTACAGGCCAGGAGAGAGTGGGATGATATATTCAAAATGCTGAAAGAAAAAAATTGTCAACCGAGGACACTATCCGGCAGTTATCCTGAGAAATGAAGGACCTTCCCAGGAAAACAAAAGCTGAGGGAATTTATCACCATTACACCTGCCTTACAAGAAACACTGAAAGGAGTTCTTTGAACTGAAATGATGTTAAATAGTAACATGAAAACATATAAAAATACACATCGTGATAAAGTTAAATACACAGTTAAATTCAGATAACTTTTTTTTAAAAAAGATTTTATTAATTTATTTGACAGAGAGAGAGAGAGAGAGCACAAGGTGGGGGGAGCGGCAGAGGGAGAGGGAGAAACAGACTCCCCGCTGAGCAGGGAGCCTGATGTGCAGCTCTATCCCAGGACCCTGGGATCGTGACCTGAGCTGAAGGCAGACACTTAACTGACTGAGCCACCCAGGTGCCCCAAATTCAGATAACTCTTAATAGTATAGTATGATGGTGCCTTAACCACTTAACTAGAGAATAAAGCTTAAAGGACAACAAAATGACAACAGGTACTATCATTTGTTAAGGAATACACAATATAAAAAGACAAATTCTGACACTGAAAACTAAAAGGGCAGGGAATAAAAGGGTGGAGTTTTGCATGTGACTAAAGTTGGTATCAGCATGAAATAGTTACGTTTCACGTAAGGCTCATGGTAACCTCAAGGCAAATACCTACAGTAGACTCACAAAAGACAAAGAAAAGGGAATCAGACCATTTCAGCACAGATGACCAGCAATTCACGAAAACACAAGAGAGTAAAAATGAAACAAGGGAACTACAAAACAGCTAGAAACCAGGAACGGGGCAGTAATAAAAGTCCTTACAAATAAACAGTCTAAATGTAAACTGACTTCTCCCATCAAAAGGCACAGAATGGGTGGATGAATAAAAATACAAGACCCAACTATATGCTGCCTACAGAAGACTCACTTCAGCTTAAAGGACACACATAAGCTCAAAGTGAAAGGATGGAAAAAATAATCCACGCAAACAGAAACCAGGAGAGAGCAGGGGAAGCTAGATTTGTATCAGACAAAATGGACTTTAAGCCAAAAATGGTAACAAAAGACAAAGGAGGTCATTATATAATGATAAAGGGTCAACTCATCAAGAAAACATAAAAATCATGAATATACATATGCCCAACATTTCAGCACATAACCACATTAAGCAAACAGTAACAGAGCTGAAGGAAGAAACAGAAAACAATGCATCAGGAGGGGACTGCAATACACCACTTTCAGCAATGGATGAATTACCTAGACAGAAAATCAATAAATGGACTTGAACCATACTTTAGACCAAATGGACCTAACAAATATATACATGACAGTCCTTTCACCATTAGCAGAATACACACTCTTCTCAAGCATAAATGGAACATTCTCCAGGAGAGATTATAAAATAAACCACAAAAGTCTTGGAAAATATAAGACCGAAATCATGTCAAGTATTTTTTTCTGACCACACTGGTGTGAAACTAGGAAGTAACAAGAGGAAAATGGGAAAATCTACAAATAGAAATTAAACAACACTCCCTTGAACAACCCATGGGTCAAAAAAAAAAAAAATCAAAAGGGAAATAACTATCTTTCAACAAACGAAAATGGATACACAACATAACAAAACCTATGGGATGCTGCAAAAACTATTTCCAAGACAGAATTTTAGTAATAATTTTATTAAGCAAGAGAAATTATCCAGCTTTTCACATCAAAGAACTAGCAAAAGAAGAAACTCATCCCAAAGTTAGGAAAAGGAAGGAAATAACAAAGATCAGAGCAGAAAGGTATCAAATAGAGGCCAGAAAAATAAAAAAGATGAAACTAAGAAGTGGTTTTTCGAAATGATTACCAAAATTGACAAACCTTTAGCTAGACTAAGAAAAATAACTCAAATAAATATTACTACCTAATTCTAGGCAGAACTGACTGATTCACTTTTGTCACCTCTGCTGTAAAGTATGTTATATATAGTTACATATAACTTTATATGTAGTTATAGTCTTTGATATACTTTAAAATATGAGAAAACAAAGCAATTAATTTTACAGGAACTACTGAATATGTGTAACGTGTATAATAAAATGTTCTTTAAAACAAAACAAACCTGGGGCACCTGGGTGGCTCAGTCTGTTAAGCGTCTGCCTTCGGCTCGCGTCACGATCCCAGGGTCCTGGGATCGAGTCCCACATCAGGCTTTCTGCTTGGTGGGGAGTCTGCTTCTCCCTCTACCCCTCCCCCCCGCTTCTGAGCTCTCTCTCTCTCTCTCTCAAATAAATAAAATATTTAAGATAAATAAATAAATAAACCAAAACAAACCTTTAACCAGATACCCATCTTTCCTTCTTTCGAATCACTTTCCTTGGCTTTAATGACACAATCGTAACTGTGCTGTTCTATTATTTCTTATATTTGTCCTCTATCTCTTTGGCTCGACTCTCTTCTTCACCCCTATACTTAGGATGGTCACTGGTTATAGCTCTTAAACCCTCCACCATTTATTTTTTTTTTACACTCTCTTTTTACACAGAGATCTCTCTTGTCAATCAGGTTTTTTTTTTTTCACAGACTACTCCAAAACTGAGCCTGTAACTTTCAAATTCTCTAACTTTATCCTTCCTACACAGTTTCAATTTCTAGCGTTCCAAGTGTTTATCAATGGCATCTTTGTTCCCTTGTTCTAGACTCAGCTGTTAAAAACAGTGAAGTAGGTGGCGTGATTCCTGCATTTTATAGATGAAAAAAAAAGGTCTTCAATTTTCTACTGACACATTGCTACTACACTGGACTCAGGACTCAGACACACGTGCAGCTGTTCTAAAGGTTAATGCTCATCTCTGTTCAATACTCCTAAAATCAAACAAACAAAAACCACACAAACGAACAAGAACTCCTTCTAAAGCGTCTATTTCAAGTGCACCCACTGCTTACCTTCACAAAGGAGTTTCTTATTACCATGACAGATTTATGATTATAAAGATTCCAATTCTACCTCATGGGAGTCCAGAACAAGTCATAATTAAATTCTGTGGGGGGCATACATAGATGGGATTAAGACGTAATTATGCTGCTATATACAAGGATGTGGCCTTATAAATGGACAAAACTACAACTACCCTCCACCTTTAAAATTAGACTTCCTTTAAGAGGAATCCCTTTACTGATCAGCACTATACTAGGGGAGGGTCAGAAAATACATTACCTAGGTTAGCCAATCTAGCCAATCATAGTGAGTGGGGGGGAAGGAAGAGTCCCAGGACATGTAACCATCCACACTTCCTGGACTTAGAGACTGTGAATTTTTATAATTCTAATTCTACAGCCTATTGTGCTTGAGCAACAACACATCCAGTGATACCTCGTGCAGTGTCTGTTAAACAAATCAGTACTCACCAAATGGCTGCCATTATTATTTATTGTTGTGGTTGCTATTGTTTCAAAATAGCAATTTTAGGTTGGAGCAGTGATACCAGACTGTGATTTTTCAGTGCCAAATCACAGTGAGGCAGATACGGAAAGATGCACAGTATAGAAGTCTGATGATAAAAACCACCCGTTGGCCATACATCCAAAGAGGGTATAATCCATTAAAGGGGGAGAAAGGAAGAAAAATGGGAAGGCAATGAGCCCTATTCAGCAAAAGAAATGTTTAAATGAAAGATGGCAGAAACAGAAAGTGAAGAAACCACTATCACCAGAATGGAAAATATATGAAATCTAACAATACTTTAAAAGTCTATTAATTGGACTTCTCTTCTGGTCACTTAACACCTACGCAAAAAATCAGCTTCATGTCTAAACTATACACAAATATTTATACAAACTTACCTTATTATTGCAAACATGGAATTGAAGTTCTTACATTCTCGACAATGAAGTGCAATTTTAATAAAATGCTTAATAATCTTCATTCGTTTCAGCTGATTCGATTCAGTTAAAATCTCTGAGGCAACCCAGAATGTCTCCTGGTTAACAATGTCCTCAAACTCTTTTAAGTGAGTATTTCCTGTTTTGGAATCTAACTTAAAAAGGTCATCAATGTATTCAGTAGGCTCAATATTACGAAACAAATCAAAGTCCCTCATTGACAGCTGAGTGGCCACCTCAATGGTACTGAGCTGCAGCATGGAGAGCTGGCTTTCCTTAACTAGTTCTTGAGCATCTTCATCTGAACATAAGGTTTCTGTTTCCATGTTATTTTTTAAATAATACCTAAAAGAAAAAAATTGTTTTTATAAGTCATTTCACATTTATAAAGAGCACTTTCTTTATGACCGCTGTCAAAATGTCATCATATGGTTAATAACATTTTGTCAAAAACATCATAATATTCATTTAAAGTTGAAATGGAAAATTAACATTGTAAATGAAAAGACTTTAAAGAAGTTATCCTGTTATTCCACCGTTTTACATCTATTACTTTAAAGAGTAAAAATAATGTTGATAATGCTGTGAACTTAACCATTTTATGAAACTACTCACATAATGCGTCAACAACTGTGTGTGTGTTCTTGAGGATAAAAGCTCTAAGAGGCCTATATGAAGGAAGCTGATGCATAGTAGATATTGTATCAGTATTTGTTCATGGACAGCGTGAATGAACATCTGAATCAAGACTGTTTACACTTCTATTCAGAAGTTGTTCTTACACTCATTTTCTTCATTTCTGAATTCCCAAGAGAAGCAAAGAAGAATAAAACCGGTAAAGGAGAGGAAAAACCTCTCCACTAATGAATTCTCCTTTGTTAAATACAAAACTTCATTCCAGCAAATGGCACTGATCAGCAACCATAAAAGAGACCCTCATTTTCTTATTTTTACACCAACAATTCTTTAACATTTAAAAGGGCAAGTTTCACAGCTGGGAAATATCTTGTATAGGGCTGGTGCTGGGGACAAAAAAGGTAACATACTTGTCATCTGTGGCTTTTAGTTCATTCTTTTCTAATATACAACTTGATCCCAGCCCAAGTTTGTGTCCATCTATTTTTGATTATCAAGCAACTATACCTTGTTTTCTTCTGTGTGCATACTGTTCACATGCCTAAAAGAACACTATAAATGTGCTGAGACCCATTACACTAGTTAATAAAATTATATCTAACATTTATAGGGTGGGCTAACTCATTCATTCTTATAACATTCCTATGTGGTAGGTTCTATTATCATCATCCCCATTTTTTTAAAGAGAAAAGTCAGAGAGAAACCAAAGAACTCGCTCTGGTCACACAGACAGAGCTGGGACTTACCCAGACTGCTGAGCACTCTGGCTCCAGGGTCTATGCTCTCAAGCACTATGTATAGCTAGCAAGGCAGAGTTAATCCATTCTCTCTTACCAGTAACCATGAGGAGTAGTCATTTTAAGGTTTCTTTTCTTTTTTTTTAAGATTTTATTTATTTGAGAGAGAATGAGATAGAGAGAGCATGAGAGGGGGGAGGGTCAGAGGGAGAAGCAGACTCCCTGCTGAGCAGGGAGCCCGATGCAGGACTCGATCCCAGGACTCCAGGATCATGACCTGAGCCGAAGGCAGTCGCTTAACCAACTGAGCCACCCAGGCGCCCCCATTTTAAGGTTTCTAGGATCTTAACTCTATATATGAATTTAGGCTCACTAAAAAGAACATGTTATTCTCAGAGAAAATCACCAGAGTTAACAACAAATGTACTATAGAAACAATCTTCTAGTTGATCAAATAATATTCAAAGCACATTAAAAAAAATTTTAAAAACATTTTTGCATATTCACAGTAGGAAAACTGCTTAGAAAAAAAACTGTAAAAATTACGCCCTCTTTTGCCCAGAGTACATTTTAGTCATACTAAAAACAAATTTGTAATTTAACACATACATACTCAGATACATATAAAGATATATATCATTTGGTTTCCTCTCTAAAATATGGATTGGACTACACCAGTGGTTCTAAGAATTTGTTTAGCAGGAGGGCTAAAATATTTTAGCAAATTGTCTTCCCTTTCCTTCTCCCACTTTCAGGTAGTCCTTATGAGTGCTAACACTCTGAGATTCCATTTACATAATTATGGAGACAAAGCTGAAAAAAAGAGAAATCCTGCTTTAATTTTAGAGAAAATTCAGTGACCCTAAGACATGATGTTTCTACTTAATATATGTTTTTACACACAATCTTCAAAAACACATCTAGATAAAGGGTACTAAGGGGGTATAAAAACTTTGTTATATAATAAATAACTCTTGGAGATGAAAACTACAGCATAGGAAATATAGTCAATAATCTTGTAATAACACTGTATGGTGACTACAGTTTTCATGCTGAGCACGGAGTAACAGAACTATCAAACATGCTGTACACCTGAAACTAATACATCGTTGCAGGTTAATTAAACAATTAAAAAAAATCTAGAATTAAGTACATTCATTAATAAGCACATTTACCTTCCATTGAGCTGAATTCTATCAGCTAATTTGGAGAATTGGTCTGGAAGTCTTCTCTGTTTTATGACACCCTCAGGAGTAACAGAAACTTCACAGAGAGAATATGTGTCGGAAGCACCCGTCAAACCAAATTCATGAACAGCATGACAAACAACTTCTTTAGCTGTAGTGTCTTTACTGATGATAATGTAGCAACTTTGTTGATCTGCTTTGAAAACTCTTATAACTTGATCAGGAATATCTATATAAATACAAAAGTGTGCCTTGTTATTTTCAAGACATTTCAACTCTTCAAAAAGCAATTTAGAACAAAAAGATCCCTCTGGACAATGATATATACCTATCTATTTCAGGAGGTTAATAGAAATCACTGTTGCATTTATTGATAAATGACTGTATCTACCTTTTCAGGTGACAAAATACTAATATATGTTCATAGAAAAACAAACACAAAAAGATAAACATTATGATTTGGAAGCCACAATATATTTTATTTATTACAAACTTTGATGTCCTTAAATACTCTTCGACAAAACAATTTTTAAAAGAGGCATAGGACTCCATAATATGTATTTTATATTTTTAAGTTATCCAAACCTTTAATGACAGACACTTAGGTTGCATATCTTCTATATAACACTGTGATGACTAATACCCCTTTCCCCCTCCCTGGTAGATAAACCTTGCAGGCAATCTGATTATTTCCCCAGAGAAAATCTAGAAGGAGGGGGGTGTAGGAGGGGAGAAAGAGAGAGAGGATTTGCTGAGTTAGAGGGAGGGCAGGCATATTTGTAAGGTTTTTGAAATATACTGCCGAAATGTTCTCCAGAGAGGTTATAATATTTTATTATGCCAGAATGTAAAGAGAGCAATTTTAATCACATTCTTATCAAACTGTTCATTACAATTTTTTTTCATTTTCAAATTCCTATGCTTTTCCTCCCTCTAAAAATATGTCATTATCTTACATTTCATTTCTTTGATTACTGGTGAGAGTCACTAGTTTAATGAGCAATTAATATTCCTTCTTTTTAAAAATACTTTTTGATATTCTTTATGCTTTTTCCTACTGAATTATACTAGATACCAACACTCAGTCTACTATACAGTGGCACATGTTTTCCTATTTTTATATTTATTTAACACAGGAAAGTTTAAAATATTCAGTGATCTCTGCTCTTAGTAGACACATCCTAATTCAAGATATGCACAGTAAGTAATGATATCTCCCTCCCTCATTCTACCTTGTTTTATTTTGTTACACTGCATTGGCTAAAACTTCCCAAACAATGTTCAATATGATGACCCTGGGCTAATTTTTAATAGTATTCAATGTAAGTAAAAATAAATTTGATAGCATGAACACAGAGTATATTTCCCCCTAATATTTCTTAATATTAATTATAAATATTCTGAATATTAATATCTAATATTTACCAATTTCCTGATAATAAACCACTGTTACAAAAATTTTGTTCTTTAAATTAGGAAAAATGTATTATTTGTGGGGTTTCCTGGTAAGGACTGTAAATGGATTGGGAGATTTGGGTGGCTCAAGTAATTATATATGGTTTGTCTAGCACTATCTTATTAGCATTACATACATTACTAACTTTTAGAGATGAAGAAAAATCACAAATTTGTCTCAAAGCCATCTCAAGTACGATTCTGGATAAAGGAAAGAAAAGAGTAATGAAAGAGATATGGCAGAAGATAATTTCACAGAATAAGGTACTACTCTGAGGCTCATGGCACAGAGACTCCCAAGACTGGAAGATTCAACTAAGCATATAGGAATGCCTAGAGAACAGAGTCTTAAGTGTTCTAGGTCCACTGTCAAGTTGGAAGCAGAAGGCATCATATATTCAGTCAAGTCCCTTTCGTAAGATGTATGCACCAAATGACCTTTCTTAATGTATGCAAATATTCGAGTCACCAAAAGCCTCTTTTTCATTATTTCTTTGCAGTGAGTCAATCCTTAGGGTGATGATGACATCAGGTCTCTAAACCTACAAGGCTTAACGTTAGACTGTTTAATGATCCACCCAAATCAGAGATGCTTCTCTATTCTTGGCTAGAAAATGTTTTCAAGCAGAGGGAAATTCCAGTTTGTCAAGAGAAAGATAGTGGACAAAAAGTGGAAAACATATCCCCTTGAACTCTATATAAAAAGGTCAAACGACTAACTTCTGTCACCTGTACTGTTCCTGTCCTCTTTACAGAACTGGCCTCAGCTGTCTGGGGCTCTAGAACCGGATCAGTTTACCAGGTGTGTGCCAGCGGGACTGGCTAACCTTGAGGGAAAGGGGAGATGCTCTGAAGCCTTTTATTAATTTCTCCAGAGAAATTTATTCACAAAGGCAGACTGGGAATTTGCACACATTTCATTTCCTCTTCTTTTACTTCCAAATACTATTAACATCTTCTGGTAAGGAACTCAGACTTGTGGATCTTGCTAAACAGTGTAAAAGAAAGTCATACTCTGTTAAAGCCATTTGTTTCCCATGAGAAGGGCAAACTTATATTCTATCCTTTCTCTGCAGTTTGATTTTTCAAAAATTACATAATCACATCACATAAGAGGGATCTCGACATCATGAATGGGTACCTCTAGAATAGATCCATAGAAGGGATTATCCAAAGGGCACCCTATTACCTCAACCCTGATTAATTTGCCAAGGTTCGATAAGTACGAGTCTGGAAAATGATTTGGAAAAACACTGGAGGAAAACATTTCTTTGCACTGTTACCATTGTCACAGTAAAATTTCTCTTTTAAAATTGTGACATATAAAACATATATTCTTCACCAACACGTTTGTTGTTAGAAGGACATATATGTCAAAAGTAATACTTAACACAGGGAAGATCCTCAAATGTTAAATGATCAGATGAATGGTAGACATGAGGTTAGAATAAAATTGAATCAAGGGAAAATTATCATTTCAAATTTTAGGCATGAAACTAAAATACACATAAAAATATAACCTCCTAAGTAAAAAAGAGACATTTAAAAAGAATCTTGGAGGACTAGAGCATTTATTAGTCTTATGATTCACATTTCATTAAAAAAAATCTTACGTAACAGGTAAATGAATTTAAGGAAAGGAATCTCCAGTATCTAGACTTTCAACCCAAAGGCAGAATTTCTAGAATGCTAACTATAATCCTCCTGAATAAAATAAAGAAATAACATACTTGAAGGATGCAGGTACTGACCCCAATAATACACTAAAGATGGGACTTTTTTTTAAGTAAGATGATGATGAAAACAAAACCAAAAGACTGCCTCCTGATCATACTTTAAGTTAACTGCCAAGTACATACTGTGGAGTGCCTGTTATGTGTCAAGTGTTCCAAGTGATGAAGATACAGTAATAAAGGAGATGGAGCAAAGTCTCCACTCTCAGGGACTTGCTTATATTCGAGAGAATAAGTGGAGGTTCATGGAAAGACAATCCATACGGTAAGAAGTTGCACTAAGAAAACACAAGGTAGTGGTGCAATGGTAGAGATCAAGGGTTAGCACATTTGCTCTATAAAGGGCCAGACAGTAAATATTTTAAGCTTTGCTGGACAAGAGGCAAAATAGATATTTTGTAGGTACATATATAATAAAGGAGAAAATAAGTTTCCACAAAATCTTTGACAAAAATTCGGTATTTGACAATACTGCAAACATACAACATGGAAAGATAAACACAGAGATTTAGGCAACACTGTAAACACTCACCAAAAGGGGAATGGATAAATGAAATGCTACCAGCTGTTTAAAAAACTGTGGTAGAACAAACACATTCTGAAGCAGGAAAGTATTCAAGGTGTATTGCCAGGTGAGATGGGCTAAGTAGAAGAAAAGTGTAGCATATAATTTGGGGTGAAGAGTGGTAAACACATTTTATGTGAAATTTCTAGAAGGATATATGAATAAACAATAGTTAATTCTGGGGAGTGGAGACTTATATTCTATCCTTTCTCTGCAGTTTGATTTTTCAAAAATGTTATGTTCCTTTAAAATAAAAAATTAATTAAAATAACTCAGACTTTTGTAAAACTGAATCTGAAAAATTACTAAATATTAAAGAAATCAAATAAAAGGTTTGTGCTGCTAAATGAAAAAGAAGTAAGCAAAAAGTTCTTTAAGCAGACTCGGAAAAAAAAAATCCAGTTTTATAATCCTTTGGGTCACGAGTTCTTTTAGGCCTAATCTAGTATTTAGGTCAAAACTTCCTCCAAAACGTAAGTTACAGAGCAGCATGTACTCTGATTCTAGAACTATAAAAATTTATCTATTCAAAGAAAATGTTGAAAAGAATACACACCAGTTTACACTGGGCAAGCTTGTAGAGTGGACAGAAAAGTTCTGGCTCCTACTTTATTCAATTCTGTATCATATGACTTTTTAAAAATAATAAAACACTACACAGAAATTTAGCAATGGAATACCACAGTCGGTTTTCAAGATACTTACAGTAAATACCAAGAGCTGTAGGCAGCAAAAACAAAGCAAAATCACAGAAGAGTCAGCAATCAAAAGCAAACTACTATTAACAGCTTTGACCCTACTTTCTAACAACTTTACACAAGCAGCATAAACATAGCTGAGATCACCAATAAGTTAATCAGACTTGACTGATGTCACACATGTACTGCAATATACACACATGACATACAGTTAACCTAAAATTTGGCACTGTCATATATAATTTAAGGAAATGATTTTGGAATCAATTGGTAATGAGTATTTTATTCAACATAAACAGCACCATAAACGTGCTTTCATAAAGGTGCACATTTTGGGGTTTAAAAATATAATTTGTAAGTTAAATACCTATCTTATACATGCTCTTTTATATTGCTCGTATGGACACAGGCTGCAGACTGAGTTTGCAGATGGACCCTCTCTGAATAGTTTTTATAAGAGCATCTTTGGCTCTTCCATTTTTCAATGAGCGAACTGTGCAATCAAATTGACTAGCACTTCCTCTTTAAAAAATCTAAATTTCAGTGCAATGGCCCTTACAGTTTCTAAATTTTAGTAAATTCCAGCTTCTTCCCTTTGTTCCCCCAGCTAAATCCCCCAACTGACTGCTCTCTGTCCCTCTCCCTACAACCATCCCTTATAACCTCACCCCCACTTCTAGATAATGCCACCGACAAAAATGCAGCCATAAACATCATTTATTTTATATCACCTGTCCCTAAATACTCATCTTATGCAAGTATGCATACTTAGTTTGTGCTCTGGTAGTGTAATAATATTTCATTTGTGAACATATTGCTGTGGGACACACACAGAGACATGAAAATAAATTCCCATGCTCCTACTGGAAAGCAATATAAGACAGACAATGAAAATGTGCTAAAGATTTCTGGGAAAGGAGGGACTGCCTTCCCAGATAAGGTAACATTTGAGCTATGACGGAACAAGAAAAAACTCATGGGATATGCAGGGAGAGAACACCAAAGGTGGCAAACAGCACAGGCAAAGAAATCACAGTTGTGAAGGTACAGGTCACACTCAGGAAAGAGAGAGGAGGTGAGAGTGGGAGAATGGCAGAAGAGAAGGCTAGAAAGGGGGTTTACAATCATGCTGTGAAAACTGGACATTAACAATTATTATGTTATTGTTGTAATGTCACAAATCCATTCTGCCTTGTCATGACGGGGTTGAGACTCTGCAAACCACATTCTTCTTTGCCAACTGGCCACCTCTTAAGTTATGCCAAAAAAGGGGCACCAAAAGCAACTGTTGGGTTAAAGGAAGAAAAGCCTTGCTGCTTTCCGTTTCTTCTTGTAGGCTTTTTCTTCCTGTACCACCCCAGCAACACTTCTTCACCCTGTGGTGGCATTTCTTTCATGTACCAGAAGATGAATCCAGTTTGCACTTTTCCTACCTTTGTGATACCTTAGTGCTTGCTTCTTTACCATTTTAGGTAAATAGTTAACGTTACACCTTGACAACAATCCCTTTTACTAAATTCTGATTAAGTATCTAGAGTGGTTTCTATCTTATGACTGAACCTTGACTAACATAAAAATCACTAGAAATTCCTAAAGCAAAGTAATGACTCATTAAAATCTTTGTTATAGAAAGAACACTGGTAGTCACGTAAAGAGAAGGATGTGTCAAAGACAGATTACTGGGTTTTGTACTCGCTAATAATTAAGAGGCAACTGAAATTTTTAAAAAACCCAATGTACAGAATGAACTTCACTGAACTATGTTTTTATGTTACGTCCAGTTTTTACTCAAGTTGCTATAATGAGACATAAACCTAACTATTACACTTATATTCCCTCCTTTCTAATACTGAGATTCATGTAATTGAGTTTCCTCCCTTTTGATACTTAGGGGCTTCAGCATGAAAACTGAAGCTGAATCACGACACCAATCTCTGTAGAGCTACCTTTTTTCTCTCTTCTCCTTGGACCCAATTACACATCTCAGTTTTAGTTGTGTCTTTTACATACCATTTTACATTTCATTTGAGATGAAAGTCATCTCAAATCCCTTCAAGTGACAGACAGATGTACAAATAATTCTTAAAGTTTTTCTTCCTTGTAATGAAATTTTATATTATACTGTTAAGTAACAATTTCTGCCCCTGGGCATGAATAGATGCGGAAAAATTATCTTGATGTCCCATATGACGTTTAAACCCAAAATTTGAACACAAATGAAAAGATGCTATAGTATATTTAATTAATAATACATGACAATAAAACAACTTTAGCTTCAGGTACTGGGGGAAAAGTCAGTGTTTCCAGAAAATTACTAACACATTTCAGTACACCACAGAGGAAGGTAAGTGAGGCCACTGAGACTACAATAAATTCCCTTATCCTTTTCCACACCCTGGATAACTCGCTTCTTGACTGAGAAGGAGCGTCCCCACTTTCATTCCACTGCTCTAAGGGTTACCAAAAGATACCTAAATGCAATCTCTTTTCTATGTACTTCTATTACATATTGTAGCAAGTACCATTCCAGCTTATACAAAAAGACACAATGTTCTCTTTAGATTTTTGCAGTAAGTCATAACCTTGAGATAAGAGAAGAGGGATTCAAGCAAATCTACTATTTGATATACAAGGCTCAACCACCTAATTTGTCACTTTAGTACCAATATGGCTATATGAAATCACAAACAAAAATTACCTGAAGGATTAGAAAAATCCAACATGCTGGTGGTAGGCTGCAGGAGATCAGGGCTGCTGGATGAGAGTGTTCCAGGAATAGGCATTATGGCCAGACTGTGCCTGCAGTGCCTTGTTCCTACAATGCTGTCGTCTTGTGACTGGCTCAGGCCTCCATCACTTCAAAATAATGGCACAAAAAGTATTTGAGAATTCTGAATGGCAAACGTTTCTTTCCTCTGTATACTGAGGCATAATAAGACCAATTCAAAGTGGTGACTTAAAAAATTATATGGATTACAGCAGTTAAAAAAATAGGACAACTATAATAATGAAGACACTCAAAATTTACTTACACTAAAAATTTAACTTATACATCTAAGTAATTCTACTACATCATAAAAAAAGTCATACTGAGTTTCTGTTGGTTTTGGTAGAGAAATTAAGCCTGAATATTTAGGGAGCCTTTAAGATCATCCAGTTTTGGCGGACACTAATATATGTATCCAACAATGTATAACCACACCATAGCAAAGTTAGCAATCTCAACATAATAGGTTTGTGATCTTCTGGGCAAAGGACTGTTGGGTCTAAACCCAAACCAAAAAAAACCCAGCAGGTTGTAGAAAACAAAGAGGCCAGGTCCAAGTGACAAAGTAAGAGAAGTCTTTAAACATATGAACAATCTGAGAACTACCCAAACCAGTGATAATGTGGAAAAGATAACAGGAAGATGGAACACAGAAGAAGAGTGAACACTGGGTACACATGACAAGTAGAAAGAAGAAAAAGAGGACCACAAATCAAAATAGAGGAAAAAGAATTTTACAGTCTTTTAAGTTTATTCTAAGGCCACATTATTTCTTGTGGGGTATCTCAAGTCTTAATTATTTGGCTATTCCCTAGATGAGAACATCAAAACCATAGCAGAAAGCAAGTCATCTAAAGTTAATTCCCCTCAAAGGTTTCAAAAATATCAATTAAATGGCCATATTTAAGCAAATAAAACATCCCTCTTTTAAACTACACTACTTTAAAGGTTGAGAAGCCAGCCCCCAACCCAGCAGGGGTGTGGGACCTGGGATCCAATTTGTGGCTTCCTGCCTGGCTCCAGAGGGTACAGCAACCTCCTAGGCCTGTTTTCTAGGCTTCTGAGAAAGCACAGGACGAGCAAGGCCAGCCACAGTGCACCTGTACCTTCTCAGGCCCCAGAGAGGCTCTGGGCTTGAAGACCGGGAAAGGGGGAAGGGAGTGTCTTCCTCACTTGGGAAGTCAGCATAAGGCCTAGCAAGGCCACCCTGACTCCACACCCCAGAATTTCATTCATTACAGATAATAGCTGCATTACTGCCAAATGACCTTATAATAACCCTGTGTACCTTTGAAAAGATTTATGGTTTTGAATTACTGCTTTTAATAACATTTGTTATATTTAAATTATACTTAATGAGAAAAATACTTTAAAGGTGTTACACAGGGAGCTCTAAATCCATCTAAGAGAAAAAATTAAAAGAAACTTAACTCTGTCATTTAAACTTTAGATACCCCAAAAAGTCCTACAAACATAGGATAAATGAAGCAGTCCTATACAAACACAGGACAGCAATGAAAAAGATTTCCATTAGCATCAACGACCAAAACACCGTTTATTTCTAAGAGTTAAACCAATCCTTTAGGTTAACATTAATTCTCATCTGTTTTATTCAATGTAGTATTCTACCCAGTTACCTGTTACACATACAGAGGTATCAAAGAATACTTACCTGTTACCATGGAATGGATTAAATGAGTGGTATGGGATACATCCAGAATATGTTAGGAGTAAAAAATAGGACTTAGGCAGATTAGGGAACTATGCCAGATGAAGTGCAGAGGACAGTTAAATAAACAGCTAAAGGACGGCTAACAGCCACACAAGGAAGACAGAGCTAGGACAAGCAAGACTGCAGAGGAGTGAGGGAAAAGCATGAAGACATGGAAGGGAACAAAAGTAAGTGTTTCAAGAGCCAGCTATGCATATAAACTTGGGTTATTAGCTATGTGACCTCAAGGAAACTTCTTTGTTTCTGGACCTTGGTTTCCTCATCTACAAATGTGACTATTTCTCCCCCAGGGCTGCCTTAAGGATTAAATTAGGTTATGGAGGTGAATATTTTGGCACAGAGGAAAATACAATTCTAATTTTTAAGAAGAGAGTAAAGTACTTTTACTAAAATTAAGAAAGAACGGTACAAACCTAGAAAGGATTTTAAGCAATTCGTATTGAAAAACAGAGAAAGCAGGGTGAATATAACAGGCGCTACAGAGACAGGAAGTATTTACCTGGGGAGAGAAGGCAGTCTAATCCGACAGAAATAAGGCTAAGGAAATATAATATCTGATAAGGAATTTGTGCTTATGTTAAATTGGTTCCTTATAATTTGGTGTGCATTGCTAAAGATCAGAGCTAAATGTTTTAAGGTTAGGTATGAGAACAAAAGGAAGGCGGCTTTCACAGAAACTGTACTTATAGCTTTGTAAGTAATCTGCAACAATTTAAATTATATGGAAAATATTTTTAAATATAACAGGCTTTCTAATTTAACAGACTCCTGAAAACAAATCTGCCTATTTTTGAACACAGAGGGTCAAGTAACTGAATCCAAAGAAGCAAACTGTTAAAAAGGTTAGCCCGTCCTATTAATAATCACAGTAGAAGCAACTTTAACAATGTTAAAAAGTTATAATTTTCTATTAAAGGGAACTGGCTGTATTAGTTGCATTAAGATGGAATTCAACATGGAGACTAAGAAAACTGCATGAAACACTAGAAGTCCTTATCTCTCTTACTGATATTATTTAACATTACCTCTGCTTTTTAATAAGCAAAGACAGTACACTGTACAGATATAATAATGTAAAGCTGGTTACAAATTCATGGTAATTAAGGTGTGAGCATGTATAAATGAAAACTATACTAATGTCATGTACAACTCATGCTATGACATGAATGAAACAGTATCTAATTAGCAAAATATCCATGCTTTTTTGGAAGCTGAATTGATAAAGCCCATTTGCAAATAATTATGTCATTTCTTACCAAAACAGTCTCCTGAGAAGATGATGCAGTAACAGAAACAAGATAGTTTTGAAAAATTCCTCAATAATTCCCCAACACTAAATTTACTTAGAATAAAATTGTATTTTAGTTTCACATTATGAAACTAAAAAGGCTATGTAAATATCAATATGCAAATAAAAAATAATTCCAATATTAAAAGCAAACAGAGTATGCTGACAAAAGATGGTGAGAAAAAGTAATTTCTGATAAGCAAACAAGAGAGTCTACTTCTGGGACTGTTACAAAGAATAATATGAAGCTGTTACTTAGGCAATTTGTGATTTAAAAAAACCTAAAAGCTGAGTGATTTAAAAAAAATAGGACATCAGATTTCCTAAATGTGAAATATTCTCAAGTCAATAAATACCCATTGCTATGTCTTTCACAGAGGTTATTAAAATTAGCAAATTTTTTCCACTTGTAATTTTCAGGATAATGCTTTCATTTCAAAATTATGTCACGGTTAGGGATTTGGGGAATTATCTATTCTTATCTCAACTATTTGTTCCTTCCTTCCTTTCATAATTCTTTTGCCTATCTGACAGATGTAGATATTCTTTCTTCCAGTATTTCTTTTTTTTTTTTTTTCTTTAAAGATTTTATTTATTTATTTGAGAGAGAGAGAATGAGAGACAGAGAGCATGAGAGGGAGGAGGGTCAGAGGGAGAAGCAGACTCCCTGCCGAGCAGGGAGCCCGATGCGGGACTCGATCCCGGGACTCCAGGATCATGACCTGAGCCGAAGGCAGTTGCTTAACCAACTGAGCCACCCAGGCGCCCCTCTTCCAGTATTTCTAAGAATGAGTGCTGCAAAAGGCGGAGACCAAGCACCCCTTCCAAAGAGCCTGACACACAGGAGACTGTCAGGATTGTGGGATTAAATTCATTAAAGTTTTTTTTCTCACTTAAAAAATATTCAAAGTAGAAAAATTTAAAAATACAATGAACAAGCAAGGAAAAGAAAATTACGTGTAACACCACATCCTAGAGAAAATCACAATCAACATTTTTTCTTCTAGTTACTTTTACAGAATATAGCACAATCTATTTAACTAATCTCTTATAGCTGGACATCTAGGGTATTTCCTTTTTTGTTTCATTACAGATAATACTACTATAAGTAGTATTATCTGTATACAAATCTTCACCTAATTATTAGAAATGGAGTTAATGACTCAAAGGTATGAATGTTTTTAAAACTCTCAATAAAAAAATGCCCAAATGCTTTATGGAAAGGTTACATCATTTCATATTTCCACAGCTGTCTGAGCTATCTATTTGATGTTATCAATTGGGGCCCTGACTATTCTCTTGTCAATCTATGATGAAACAAATGGTACCCTGTTTTAAAAATAAATTGTGTATCCTTGATTACTATTGATGCAGCACAGATGATTCATGTTCTCTGCCTATTTTTCCATTGAAGTTTCAGTGATTTTTTTTGTTTATTAAGTTACCTGAAAGTGCCAAGAAATAGATACATTCATTCTCAAAACTGCTAAGCAACCAGTTTGACAAATCCGTTCTTTACGCAAAACAGGCTCCAGCAGCAGAAAACCTTTATGATTTCTATTAAAATAACCTGTTGGTTTTTGGGTTTTTTTTTTTTTTTGGCATTTATATGTCTGAAATTATTAGCATTTTACTTCACTGAAACATATTTAGAAGAGATAGTTTAATATTAACTTCTGAAGTGCAGTGTTTTATTAATGTTTTGCATTCATAGCCAACAGTCTCCTATTGGCACAAGAAACTCAATACATCACTAAATGAAAAAAAAAATTCCCTTCTCAGTTAACTATTTCTACTAGATCTTTCATTTTAGGGGGTTACCAATATAAAGAAATAATGCTTGAAAATACTCAAATGACTGCTCCTGGCTACATTAATTTCCATGACTCCCACTGTAACCAAAGAGAGAATCCAAGCGTAAAACCAGTTCCCACTCCCTGAAGGAGATACTGTGGAGATGAGTTAGCTGCCTGAAACTTGAATATAGCTGGTTGGAATCTGACTCTAAAAAGCTATAGTCAGTTACAATCACTATTCTCTGGTTCTAGAGAACACATGTCACAATTATACCACTGTTCAAAAATGAAAACCAGTTAAAGGAGATATATGTATTCTACACCAAATCCACCAGGGTTTCCAGCAATGGAACTCAGGGCATTACCTCCTGAGAACTCCCTTTGCGAACTCTTTTCTGCCTTCTGGTCCTCCATTCACTTCCCTTTTGCTCACTGCCTTCCTGCAGACTTGTGGTCATCCAAAACTGTCTGCCATCTTTACACTGTGAGCTAGCCCCACGTATATTCTCCTTAATTCTCACTTATGAGAGTAAGACTTTTCTTACAGTGTTTGCTGTCCTGCTGTCATACTATAGTATGCTCAATATTAAAAGAACTTTGGCCATTTTAAAATTATCATTTTTATAAAACTACTTGCCTCAAGGAGAGCAGTCACTAAGAAACAATGAGTAGTAGACTTTGTAGAAATGAGTGACATTAAGAACAGAGCTCGGGATATGTCAATTCTCTGTGAGCCCCAAATTAAATGAAGAACAAATATGTTTCCCGACTGGAAGTAAGAACTCAAAAAGAAGAGCATTTTCTGATCAGGCAATCTTTGAGACTTTGTACTTTAAAAAAGTTGAGAGTTGACATTTACCTATTTCCAAGTTGCCTCCTAATTAGTGTCCTTGCTATTACTACTACACTGTGCTGCACTTTCAACCCCAAACCACCAAATACAACTAACAGAGCTTCTATGGCTCCCTCCTATGACATGATGAAGTCTGTATCTTTAGCATAATATTCAAAGTCCTTCATAACGTAGCACTTACCTAACTCTCCTGCTTCATCTCTAGATGTACACACACAAATATACTCTACCTAACCTACCAAGCTTGTTCCTTCTGCCTTTGTACATATCAAAACATTTATCACTCTGTAATGTCTGCTTTCCCTATTTAGATCATCAACTCTTGGGAGAACAAGAAACTTGCTCTATCTTTGTACAGTTCTATATTTGGACACTGTGCCTAGTGTATAATAAGTATGTGGAAAATAAAGGGTTCGTGATATGAATTCCTTAGAGGTAGGGACTACCTCTTTTCAGCTCTATAATTATCACTGGGCATAGTGCTAGGAAGCATCAGGAGCCAAATAAATATTTTCTTTGAGTACGTTTTGCTTGAATATTCTTTTTTTTCTTTCATTCACTGCTTAAATTATTCAACAAATATCGAGTACCTACTATGTGCTAAGTACTGAACTTGATTAGAACTTTTGTGATTGACTTTAAGAAGCAGATAATGTAAAATAAATAGATAGAATATATGCTAGACTCTTTCCCAGTCATGACACTTTAGTGAACGGATTTCCTAAGTATTTTACAGACCTCAATTTACATTTAAAATCTCAAAGTTTCATTCAGTTTTGGTGACATCTCAATTTAGAAATAGGAACAGATTTGATTAAAAAGGTCATTTAGAATTCAGGAAGGAATAAATAGTACAGTAAGAGAAAGATGATTTAGAAGACAAAAAAGTTAGTATCAGCAAATGTATCCCCAAGATGTCCAAATTTATAGATCAAAGGACTGAAATTAGACCAAAAACACACAAGAAAAGATTTCATAAAATAAAAGGGCAGTCTTTCCTAAAATTCAAAACAAAGCTACTGGAAAAACATATAATCTAGCACTGGTAACGTCACAGAAACGATGGAAAGATACTGAGAATTTATTTTCTTATTTATGGGTTACTCACAGATTTTATGATGCACTGGTTGTATAAAAACCAAAACTGACCCCAAATTCCCTTCCCCCAGATAAAATTTTACAGGCAATAGGAAAAGGCCTACATGACGAAGATTAGAGTTACCTACCTAAACAGTTTTGGAGGTAAGATACTAAACCGTGTTTTATCCAAAATTTTCCTGATTTTGTTTCTTCCACCTGAAACAGTGTTTGCTTTTATTTTCTTATTTCCTTTCTCCTGTGATGTGTGTTCAATATCTCCTGGTACATCCTGGATTGAATGGCGATTACTTTTTTTTTCAGCAATTTTAGGAATATGAGGAATACCAGATTTTTCTTGTTCAGTCCTACTAAGTAACTCTTTGAACACTGTGGAAATAAATAAATAAACTTGTCATTTCTTTTCTTCTCATTAGCAAGATTTTATAGGAACAACAAATTTGAAAGATAAACAGTCACTTTCTACTACTTGGCCTTGCAGACTCATTCATTAAACATTATGAAATTTATACCCTTCCTTCATCAGCCATATCCACTTGTCTCTTCAGTTTTTTAAGATTTTAAGTCATCTCTATACCCAACGTGGGATTCAAACCCATGACCCTGAGATCAAGAGTCATGTGCTCTACCAAATGAGTCAGCCAGGCACCCCTAAGCATATATTCCAATTTTTTAAAAAGTAGGCTTCATGTCCAGCTTGGGGTTCAAACTCATGACCCTGAGAATAAAGAGTTAGTTGCATGCTCTACCAATGAGCCAGTGAGGCACCCCTCTCTTCAGTTTTTATAACTAACCATACTTCTGATATTGTCCAAAAGTGGTAAAAGAAAGTCACTGGCAAAAATGGAACAGAAGTGGGCAGGTAGCATGTTTGGAAAGTCCAGGGCTTCCTATTTACCAATAATTGCTATGTAATAATAATAAGCAATAAAATTGCTAATCAACTCAGATCTTATAGAAACAAGTATTTAGATTTTATTATTTACATGTTATTCCTTATCATAATATATAACATTTGAGACGAGATAGAAGTACTGCAGTCAGGTTCAGTTTTGTAAAATTTAGCCAATAAAAAAAAAAAAATAGTTTGGCTGGACCTGTTTTTACCAGAGATAAACAGTACTAAATTTAATAATAAATGACAATTTCCTCAAGATCACATTTATGAGAATTCTGTCACTGTTTACTCAGCTAATAAACATTCACTCCAGTGGTTTGAAGCAAACAACTAATCATTCTTAGGTAACTTCATGTTAACGGGAAGACTGATGAGTTATTTCATCCTTAAGGAAAAGTGAAAGCACACTGGAAGAATTGCCTGTCTCACAATCTCTTTGCCTAGATCAGATTTTCACCTTGTGAGAGGGGCTATATCTCCTTGGGATCAGGTGAAAAAAAGACTAATCTGTGTAAGACTTTGTATCTAGTAACTACATAACTAGTACAATTAGTAGTTAGTGTCACCTTTTCCAGTTAGGATAACCTATATTACCTATGTTTCATTAACTAATGTCATGAAAAATTTTTTTGGTTGTTTTAAATATGTATTCTTAAATAAGATCAATTACTAGAGGGAAAAACAAACAAACAAAAAAAACCCTAAAAAGATAAATGCTAACACAGAAGGTAACCCCTTCCTAAAAACTCATGGTGTCTGGGAGGGTCTGAATCAAAGAAAAATGAAGCTACATATTCTTGAATATGCAGGTCTTCAGAAGGTATAGCTTCGAGTAGTACTACTTGGTACCTTTATAGAAGAAAAGCTGTAAATTGTATAAATGTGCCCACTGAAAACAGAGAACTGTGATCTTTTTTTGTTGTTCTGGGGATAACTCAACAGTTTCCTTCAACATCAAAGGAGTTACAAGTAAGATTCCAAAAGACAAAGGCTTAAAAATTAACGCATTACAACATAAAATAGCTTGGTATTCAGTTGTAGAAGTGGACCATCTTGAAAGTTTCAACCAGGATGATATTACACCAAAGCATATTGAAAGTTTATGAAAAGCACATTTTCTGCCTTCAAAATAATGGGAAATCTTTAGGAGTCACCTTTTAAAGATATTTTGCTTGATTATAAAGCAATAAATTCCTTTTACTTTCCTTTGAAAATTATGCTTTATTTTAAGCCATGTGGTAAAGGTAAAAATGCCTTTTTGAGCTAAAATCGATATGCAGTCATGCAAAAAAATATTTACTGACCTATGAAGAACATATGTCAGGCAGATTCCCCCTGTTGTAGAACAGGAAGTTTAAGATACATGGTACAGAAAGAACATAAGCTAAGGGATTAAGATAGCAGGAAAGGGAAAATCCTCCCTAATTAAGTCACTGTGTAAGAAGAGTTCAGTAAGGTGAGTAGATTTTAACTAGGCAAAGGGAGGGGAAGGAGGAATGACGCTAGGTAGAGGAAATCTCAAGTTCCAAGTCCTTGTCGCAAAAGGAAACTTAAAGAAAATTAAGATGAATGGGGAACAAGGTAGACAAGGGGCCTAAAAATGCTATGGTGAGGTGTCTGAATTTTCTATGAAGAGCAACAGGAAATCTTTAAATGGGCCTCAGATATTCCTGCCTGTGGTGTACATAAGGCAACTCAAGAGCATACAAAAAAAGTTTATATCCTCACTGGACCTGTGTATAATAAAACTGTAGAGATTTTGATTTATAGATGAAGAGAAAAATAGTGAATTTTAAAAATTAGTTAAGATTCAGGACAAAAATTAATAGAAAGTGAGTAAATGTAATTACAATGCCATTAAAGAGCAATATTAAATATATGAATCAGAAATGAAGGTCCCCGATAATCATAAATCTGATTAAAGATTAAAAATTTCTCAGTCTCTACATATATGTATGTACGTTTACACACTTACACACACATACAACACACCACAAGCATACAAAGTCAAAAGACAACTTGGGGAAATATCTGTTACCTTTAAGACTAAAAAGCTACTGTCCTTTTTTTATAACACATTCACACAAATCAATGAAAAATAAGACTGTGTGAAAAAGAAATGGTAACATGTAAAAAAGGTGCTCAACTTCTCTCATCATGAAATATGCATCACTGATGGATTCCCTGGGGAATTCTACCAAACATTCAAAGAAGAAATAATACCTATTCTCCTGAAGCTGTTTCAAAAAATAGAAACAGAAGGAAAGCTTCCAGACTCATTCTATGAGGCCAGCATTACCTTAATCCCCCAATCAGGCAAAGACCCCCATCAAAAAAGAGAATTTCAGACCGATATCCCTGATGAATATGGATTCCAAAATCCTCAACAAAATCCTAGCTAATAGGATCCAACAATACATTAAAAGGATCATCCACCACGACCAAGTGGGATTTATCCCTGGGATGCAAGGGTGGTTCAACATTCACAAATCAATGTGATAGAACACATTAATAAGAGGAGGGAGAAGAACCATATGGTCCTCTCAATTGATGCAGAAAAAGCATTTGACAAAATACAGCACCCTTTCCTGATTAAAACTCTTCAGACTATAGGGATAGAGGGAACATTCCTCAAGTTCATAAAATCCATCTATGAAAAACCCACAGTGAATATCATCCTCAATGGGGAAAAGCTGAGAGCCTTTTCCTTAAGATCAGGAACATAACAAGGATGCCCACTCTCACCACTATTGTTCAACATAGTACTAGAAGTCCTAGCAACAGCAACCAGACAACAAAAAGAAATAAAAATTATTCAAATTGGCAAAGAAGTCGTCAAACTCTCTCTCTTCGCAGATGACATGATACTTTATAGGGAAAACCCAAAAGACTCACCCCCAAATTACTAGAACTCATACAGCAATTCAGTAATGTGGCAGGATACAAAAATCAATGCACAGAAATCAGTTGCTTTCTTACACACTAACAATGCAACTGTGCAAAGAGAAATTAGAGAAACGATTCCATTTACAATAGCACCAAAAACCATAAGATACCTCGGAATAAACCTAACCAAAGAGGTACTAGGAACTACGGAACACTCATGAGGAAATTGAAGAAGACACAAAAAGATGGAAAAATATTCCATGCTCATGGATCGGAAGAATAAACATTGTTAAAATGTCTATGTTACCCAGAGCAATCTATACCTTCCACGCCATCCTGATCAAAATTCCAATGACATTTTTCAAAGTGCTGGAACAAACAATCCTAAAATTTGTATGGAATCAGAAAAGACCCTGAAATCACCAAGGAAATGTTGAAAAAGAAAAACAGAGCTGGGGGCATCACGCTGTCTGATTTCAAGCTATATTACAAAGCAGTGATCACCAAGACAGCATGGTACTGGCACAAAAACAGACATATAGACCAATGGAACAGAATAGAGAGCTCAGATCTGGACCCTCAACTCTATGGTCAAGTAATCTTCGACAAAGCAGGAAAAAATATGCAATGGAAAAAAGACGGTCTCTTCAATAAATGGTGCTGGGAAAACTGGATAGCTATATACAGAAGAATGAAACTCAACCATTCTCTAACACCATACACAAAGATAAACTCAAAATGGATGAAAGACCTCCATGTGAGACAGGAATCCATCAAAATCCAGAACATAGGCAATAACCTCTTTGACACAGCAACTTCCTTCAAGATACATCTCCAAAAGCTAATGAAACAAAAACAAAAATGAACTTTTGGGACTTCATCAAGATAAAAAGCTTCTGCACAGCCAAGGGAACAGTCAACAAAACAAAGAGGCAACCCACAGAATGGGAGAAGATATTTGCAAATGACACTACAGATAAAGGGCTGGTATCCAAGATCTATAAAGAACTTCTCAAACTCAACACCCAAAAAACAAATAATCAAGTCAAAAAATGGGCAGAAGACATGAACAGACACTTCTCCAAAGAAGACATACAAATGGCTAACAGACACATGAAAAAATGTTCATCATCATTAGCCCTCAGGGAAATTCCAATCAAAACCACACTGAGATACCACCTTACACCGTAAGAATGGCAAAAATTGACAAGGCAAGAAACGACAAATGTTAGAGAGGTTGTGGAGAAAGGGGAACCCTCTTACACTGTTGGTGGGAATGCAAGTTGGTACAGCCACTTTGGAAAACAGTGTGGAGATTCCTCAAAAAATTAAAAACAGAGCTACCCTATGACCCAGCAATTGCACTACTCGGTATTTACCCCAAAGACACAGATGTAGTGAAAAGAAGGGCCATATGCACCCCAATGTTCATAGCACCAATGTCCGCAATAGCCAAACTGTGGAAAGAGCCGAGATGCCCTTCAACAGATGAATGGATAAAAAAAAATGTGGTCCATATACACAATGGAATATTACTCAGCCATCAGAAAGGATGAATACCCAACTTTTACATCAACATGGATGGGACTGGAGGAGATTATGCTAAGTGAAATAATTCAAGCAGAGAAAGTCAATTATCATATGGTTTCACTTATTTGTGGAACATAAGGAATAGCATGGAGGACATTAGGAGAAGGAAGGGAAAAATGAAAGGGGGGAAATCGGAAGGAGAGATGAACTATGAGAGACTATGGGCTCCGAGAAACAAACTGAGGGTTCTAGAGGGGAGGGGGGTGAGGGATGGGTCAGCCCAGTGATGGGTATTAAGGAGGGCACGTACTGCATGGAGCACTGGGTGTTGTACGAAAACAATGAATCGTGGATCACTGCATCAAAAACTGGTGATGTGTTATATGGTGACTAATAAAATAAAATTAAAAAAAAATGTGCATCAATAACCATAAAGTTGATTATACCCACGGCAGCAGCATTCTTATACAATGGTAAATAAAAGTGTGTGTAGATTGGGATAAACTTTTGGAAAGTCAAAGTGCAGTATTGTCAAAATTAATTCCACTATGAGAAATTTATCTTACAGGTATATCTACATAAGCATAGAAGTACAAAGGATTTTTATTTCAACACTATAAATAGCAGAAACTAGAAACAACCTAAAACACCCATCAATATCACATTAGTTCAACAGATTATAATAATACTGCAATAGATTTCTATTCAACAATTCACAAGAAATAAATCTTTATCAACTCCTGTGCAAAGATCCAGAATACTGTACACAGTAGGGTCCACTGTATACCTTTCTTTAACGTTTTAATTTTCAAAACATACACATGTATTACTTTTATTAAAACATTAAAATGCTAAGAATTAATTATCGAGTGGTGAGATTTTTCAAAGATGTCAGAAAGCTGTGAAAGCTAAGAGGAAGAGATGAGCTAAAATTCCAAGGCAAGAAGATGGTCAACTGAGATTGCCTGTTGTTTTCTTCTCTAAACTCGAAGTGGCAATGAGATAAAGGGACTCTACTTGAGGAAAAATAATTTCTAAGGGCTTCAAGTACTGGCCTAAAAACTGGAATACAAAGAAGCCCCAAAGCAGTGCTGCCTTCCTCCATGGGACATAACTACTCTTAAGACAATGTAGGAGGCTGGGGACTGGTTGGAAATTTTGTATAGTCTCATGGTACTTAGGAGACAAAGTCACACAACAGGGATGGATGTGCAACAAACACATGACGTATTTACCTGCTTGGGGAGGGAGGCTCAAAAGCAAAGCTCAAAATCTCTGAAGGGCTGAACTTAAACAAAAAAAAGACAAAAAGCCACCAGACTCTGAACCAAAAGCCATGCCTTAGGTAGAGATTGGGGGTGAGGGTACGAGGACAAGGCTGACAAAGCAGAGGACAATTTCCCACAATCTCTCTGCGCTCAGAGACAAAGTTCCATTAGAGACGGGGCTTGCATCAAGCACATGACAAATCTCACTCTCAGTTTAAAACCTGGATACATTTTAAGTAATTTTGTAACCCAGCCTCACCCAGCCCAATTACCCTTACCTTATTTACATGCTTAACCAGAGGAAATGGCAAATCCTTTCTATGAAAAAATATTAATTTCCCTACTTGCTTAGGTTTCTTTATATACTAAGTACAGCATACCAAAAAAAAAAAAAAAAAATTGTAAGACACAATGATAACTGGGAAGGGAGGGGGCACAGAGAATAAAAACCCAATTTTGGAATTAACACACAGAGTTTTGTAATAACCATTATAAATAAATTAAAGAAAATATAGGGAAGAGATCAAATGGATGAAGACATGGTGCAACAGAGAACTGGAATTTATAAAAGAGATTCAAATGGGAATTCTAGAACTAAAAAATTAATTATCTAAAATTAAGTCACTGCATGGATTCAACAGCAGACTGGACACAGAAGAAAATAGGAAAACTTTGCTTAAATGCAGGTCATTAGAAAATACCCAAACTGAAGCCCAAGTAGGGGAAAAAAACGGAAAGAACAGAACAGACGCCAGGAGATGCATGGGACACACATCTTTTAACACGTAAGTAAAGGATCTCTCACACGGAAAGAAGACATAGTAGCAAAGGCAGTATCTCAAGTCATAATGGCCACAAGATTTCTAAAGTGATGAGACATCAATGCACAAATTCAAAAGTTCCACCAAGCCCAAACAAGATAAAGAGACTTGTACTAAGGGATCCTTGTTGTAGTTAAAATTGCTCTGAGTCCTGTTTGTAAGTTATGGAACATGATGCTATCTGTGCTCAGCCTTCTGTGGGCTGTGGTTCCTGCGTTCAATTTGGAAAGCTCTGGAGTGCTATCTCCATCTGTCTGCGCGGTGCCACTACTCAGTCTGGCACCTGGGCAGAGGTGTGTCTACTGGCATGTCAGTTCTCCAAGTCTCTGGTATGCTAAGTAGGATCACATCCACGCACACAAAGGATGGAGGTGAGCCCAGGATCTCATAAATAACTTTATGGGTTGTCTCCTTCCTCCATCTCAGTTATCAACCTACTATCCTTAGGTTAACCTTTTCAGTCCTCTAGAAATAAACTAATAAACTGCCCACTGTAGCACTTTAGGGGCCAAGGAAGAGGAGGGCAGAGAGAGTGTGGGAAAACAACAATGAAGTTGGCCTTGCCTTCTTGGAGCCACAGCTCCACTAAAGGGTGAAGAAGGTTCCCCTCCCTCAGAATTCTGGCTTGTGCAACCCTGTGTTGCAGGCTACTGTCAATGCTACTGGATTACCTGGCAGCTGAGGCCTGACAGAATGGAGAAAAAAAGAGGGGGAAAAAAAAAACTGTGGGAATTCCCTTTCTTACTCCTCAAATCAGCTTTTTCCTGAATCTTTATTAGTTTGCACACATCCAGGTTTCAGCTTGCCAGCTCAGGAGATACTGGATTTAAAAAAAAAAAAAAAAAAAAAAAAGGATTAATTCACTGCTGGTAGTGGGACTTTGAATTTTCCAAGTTCTTCAATGGGTGGATCACGATTCTGGCCAGGTTTTATTGTTGAGCTTAGTGGGGAAATAAAGGGTGGCATGTGTTTACTCCATCTCACCTGTAAATGGAACCCTTAATTTGATTTTTATCTTCACAGATATAAGACAGTTACCTCATAGTCTGTGTTTGATATTCTGGAGCTCCTCTAGTTCTGTTTCTGTTGGTTGTGGATTACACTGACTTTTAAGAGAGCCTCAAAATCTTTGATTGTTTGCTTGACTCTGTACTTGAAAAATTATTATTACAAATAAGAGGTTACTGCTAGAATCCTCAAAAGAAGATTTTTATGTTCTTTTGCCAGGCACCTGACATCTGGGGCTAGAGACAGGGCCAAAACTTGAGGTCCTTCTGAGCTGTTTAGAGTACAGCCCGCATCCTCTTCAGAGTTAGCCGTTCAAGGTCCCAATCCTCAATAAAGGCTGTTATGCGAGAGTGGTCTGGCCCTGGTGGGCTCTCTAAACTAGAAACCTGTAATATTTTATCCAGCAGTTCCTTTTCTCAGCTACAATCTATGGACTGAAAATGTCCATGGAAAAAAAGGCATCTTTTTGGGGTAGTTTCAGTGCAGGGGGAGGGATGTGACACATGCAGACTTTGTTCTCCTAGCAACTGCAGGATTCCAACTCTTGAGCCTTTTCCTGGGAGTCCATTGCCCAAAAAGGCTGTCTCCTCGGTGCTTTTCTGTACTGGTGAATGTCCCAGAGCACATATAGCTCCAGCTCACCTCTTTCTGGTCTGATTCTCTCTCTGTTCTGTGTCAGGTAGTTCTCAGCTCTCTTCTTGAATTTTTATACTTCAGCGTAGCTACTTTTTATATTTAGTCTAACTTTCCTGGTTGTTCTCAGCCAATACTGGAAACAGAATGTTAAAACAAGTTTCTTTAATTCATTTTGCACAGATCTTAGGTGGACCTTTGAATTAGAAGAGTCACATCCTTCTTTCACTCTGGGATAGTCTCTACTACTGTTGCATGAATACTTTGTTCTCCACATTTTCTTTCAGATTTCCTGGAATATGCTCAATGCTATTTATTGTTGTTGTTCTATAGTCTGGGAGACTTCCTCAACTTTATTACCTACTCCCTCTACAGAATGTTTTTGTCTTTGCTGCCATGTTTTAAGTCACTCTGAGTTCTTTCTTTCTCAGGGACTGTTCCTTTTTTCCTAATACCCTGTTCTTGTTTTAAGAGATGAATTTTTAAATCTCTCTGAGCACAGTTCTGGAAATGTTTTCCTGCTCTCTTCTTTAACTATTTTCTCCACAATCTGTAAGCTTACTTATTAGGTTTCCCACCATGCTTCCTCAATGATCCTGATTCTCCTATGCCTGGCTATCAGTTTTAATTAACACAAAATGACCAAATATGGTTTGCTCTGGTATCATCTAAACAAATCTGTCTTCTGGTCAGTTTTCCTAATTGTAGGTGTTTGTTTCTTTCTCTCTTTCTTTTAAAAAGATTTTATTTGAGAAAGAGAGAGACAGTACACGCATGCGCGCACGCACACACACACAAGCAGAGGAAAGCAACAAGCACATGCCCCACTAAGCAGGGAGCCCAATGTGGGACTCGATCCCAGGACCCTGGGATCATGACCTGAGCTGAAGGCAGACGCTTAACTGACTGAGCCACCCGGGGACCCCTCCTACTTGCAGGTGTTCTGACTGTGAGTTCTATACAGGATGACCTAACTGTGCAACTTTTCTTCATTGCAATGCCAGAGTTACTAGGACTTTATTCCAGGTATGACATCCAGACTAAAATGCTCCATTTTTACAAATGTTTTATTAATATTCCTTCAAGATACTCTTAGGTGTTTTGTTTGGGGTAAAAGTCGCTGACCATACTTTGCCTAGGATAAGGAACAAGGTGTTGAGGACACGGGCCCCTTTTGCAGTACCACATCATGCCTACCCTGTGCCACATCCAATCTAGAGTTCTGCTGGGCAGTTGTTTCTCACCACTCAAGGAGTTCTAAGGTTGTGGCTTCCCTGCCTTTTATATCCTTCAGATCTCCTTTTTCTGTCTTCCAGGGGTCATGGTATTAACCACCAAATTTACTATCTCTATGTTTTTATACGTAATAGTTGATACCATTTAGTAATTATTACGTGCTGGCACAAAAATTTAAAGGTGTTTGATCTGTATAAGAGCCTTATGAAATACAGCTGGAGAAAGTCAAGCTTGGAGAATCATTTGCTCCAAATGTCAGAGCAAGCTCTGCTTTCCTTTTTACAAAATCAGAATCTTTTAAATTTAACCCACAAGTTTTGTTTCTAGATACTAGTTCAAACTCAAGAAATCCAGAAACTGTGAAGGCTTACTTATTTTACACTAAAAAGTATAGTACTGAGAAACTGCAAATAGACAGTTATGTATCAGATTTAAGAGGACATAATTCAGTAGAAAGGACTCAAGTGAAAAGAGGAAAAATACCAAATGTTTCATTTTTCACTATGACTAAGTGCAGTATAAGGAGAAGTCAAAGTGAAAAAATAAAACACACTTCCTTTTCCATAGGCACAGCTTTTAAATTCAACTCCTAGTTTTCAAATTGCAACCAAAATGACCTATATGAATTTTTCCCCCTTACTTCATAAAGACCCTTAAATTTTCTTTGATAATTTTCAAATTATTATACTGTTTTTATTGTTGCCCTTCTCAGAATTTCAGAGAATATCCTCTAGTATCTAATGAAACGAAGTTACAGTAAGTCTTCCCTAAAAGAAAACAAAATGCAAGTACAAGCTTAGTCTTTGCTTCATTCAAACAGAAGCATGATCAAAACACACTGCAGACACAGTAATCAGCATTTTTACATAGAAAGGTAGAGTACACCATTATTAAAAATCTAGAGTTCATTGATTGTTTTCCTCTATTTTCACGAAACAGCTAATCTGGCATTCATACTTTATTTCAGAAAGGCAGTTAAAACTTTAGCAGTACTATGATGTGCACATTAGCAGGGGAAATAAACGACTGTGACTTTTATGCTTCATTCAGATCATTCTAAGTTTCACTCACTGTGCCTCCCAGCAAAGTACATAATACCTCCTCAGAAGACATTTCATAAATGACTAACTGAACATACTTCTACACCTATTTTAAATCTTATTTCTAAAACATCAAAATAATACAAATAATGAAAAACGAAAATTCTAGAATACATAGTACCATATCTCAACATCAAGGATCCTAAAAATGTTTATCTAAGAGCTCAGAGAGAACCTGTTTACATTTTACTATTTTTTTCATGGTAATACCTTTTTTCTTTATTACCAAACAAACCAAAAAACAAACAAAAAGCCTCAGTTTTTACAACAAAACTCACCAAAAATGTTGGTCTTCACAGTAAGTGCAAGATGAGTATTATTCCTTAAAATTTCAAGGGCCTTCACAAATGTAATATTTTCAAAGTTTTGTCCATTTACTTCCATTATCTTGAGAAAAGCATTTGTAAAACATAGATTACGACAAAAACAGTATTAGTTACTTCTGCAACCTTAAGTTTAATGGTGAAAAAATGAAACTTGAACAAAATGCACCCACCATATGTGAACAATGGTTATCTCTGTGAGAAGTGGGGTTACTACTTAATTATTTTTCTCTTTACTGTATTTCCCCAAATATCTACTAAAAACATTTTTTGAAAGTGCATTCCCTCTAAGATCATATTAAAGACTTCTTTTTAAAAAACACAGTATGGCTTATATATGAAGGAAAAATTTTAATGTCAGATCAGATGATAAAAATTAGTGCCTGTGTATATATGCGCAAATTTTATTGAAATTTCTAAATGCAAATTTACTGCATTTAAGAGAGATAACTCATTCGAAAGTGATACTCTGAAGACATCTATGTATTTCCTGACAATGAATGAACCAGCAAGTCAAGCAAAAAGCACCACTGTGATGAGTTCTTCCACATGACACGGCTCAACCTTCACAGCAGGGCTTCCCAAACTTGGCTGTACCTCAAAACCATACATAAAGTTTCTTAAAAAATACCAGTTCTAACAAAAAAGGATAAAGAGATAAACATAATGGAAAAAAAAAAGGAGTGTACAGGACAGATATCAGGGATTGACACAATGATTCCAACAGGATAAAAGAAAGATTGAGAAGCAAAATACTATGAAAAGAAAAAAAAAAAATCACAGAAGTAAAATTCAGAGTTGAAAAAAGTCTTGAGTCTACATACTGAACTGGTTCATCTAGTACCATGAAAAGATAATAAAGAGACTTAACACAGCCCAATGAAAATTTTGAATTCCAAGGACAGAGAACGAAGAATCTGTAAGCATCACTGTGTAGTACTGGGTAGTGGTACAAACAAACAAAGCCAGAAAAGAAAAATAAAGATTGGCTTGGACTTCTCTTGGGCCATACTAAAATAATGTGATACTTTTCTCTAACATCAAAGTTCTCAGGGAAAAAATAACTGACCAAAGAATATTATACTCCACTGAACAAGAGCATTATCAGACATGCAAGGACACATAAAACTATAGTACCTATTGGCCCTTTTTGAGAAAAGTACTAGAAAAGGTACCAGTAGTACTAGAAGACTACTGTGAAATGAAACACAATAATGGAGACACAGGGCATAGATGAAATGGAGGTGATCAATGAAATCAGTAAGACAGTTATAAATGTCTACAGGGTTGTTAGTGATAAACTCATGAAACTTAATGCAAATGTCAAAAGTATTCTTAAAATAAACAATGTTAAAAATGACTTAATAGCTATTCTAAAATTTCAGATAATTTAAAAATAACTGGGAAGACTGAGGAAAGAAGTAAAAAGCTGATAAATTTTCTCTCAAGAATGAAATCATTTGATTTTATGGTTTTCTTTTCTGTGAAGAATGAGATGCTTAAATGTATTTAAAATAAAATACTAGAACAATAAATACACTGACTCTAGAATTCTAGCTACTAGATATTCTTAATGACTACAGCGGAGTTAGGCCCAGAAATCTCTATTTTTCAAAATTTCCCTTAGGGGAAGAAGGGGATCATTATAACTCTAAATCAGTTTCTTAACCCTTTGATATTTGGGCTGGATAACTCTTTATTGTGAGGGATGCGCTGTTGCAGCGTGTTGTAGGCTGCTCGGCAGCATCCTTAGCCTCTATCCACTAGATGCGAGTAGCAACCCCTAGGTCATGAGAATCAAAAATATCTCCAGACGTGCCAAATGTTTCCTGAGGGAGAAAATCACTCCCGGTTGAGAACCCCTGCTCTGCAGTGTAGAACTTTTTATAATGTGAATGCATTCATTATTTTAAAAGGAAAGTGCCTTAGTATGGTTAAAAGTTAAATAAAGCTACATTCTAAATGAGTAAATGAACTAGAATTTTAAAATGGGAAAACATAACCTTCCCAAGTGATTCACCTGAACTTGAAAAACTGCTCTTTGGTGTGCCTGAGAATCACCTAGAGAGCTGTGGTAAAAATACAGATTCCTAGAGCTCATCTCTGGAGAATATGACTAGTACGATTAATAGAACCGAGGTGGGCTTAGGAATTACATTTTTTAGTAACAAGGTTGTCAGGAATCACATCTGGGAACACACTGCTCACTCTTTAGCTACCTGAAGTCTTAATGGAGAGAATAAATCCCCACCAACTTCTTCCTAGTGTCTCCTTTCTCCTAGTCTCTCACCTGGCTTCCTCTGCTTATGGATGTAGGTCTGTTACCAGATGAACACCTTTTAAGCTGAAACCATCACTTATGGTAATCTTTGGCCACTTACATTTAAATTTTTATTTTTTTTATTTTTAAAAAGATTTCATTTATTTGAGAGAGAGGGCACGCACACAAGCAAGCACAAGTGGGGGGGGGGCAGAGGGAGAAACAGACTCCCTACTGAGCAGGGATTCGATACCTGGACCCCGAGATCACAACCTCAGCTGAAGGCAGACACTTAACCGACTGAGCCACCCAGGCACCCCTCATTTTAATTTTTATTTGAATTTCCTTAAGTTGATCATGCTTACTTGAAGAAATATCACATGTGAAAAAAAGCAGCAGACATATTACTTCCAAAAAGGTTTTAATTCATGTGGGTGGTTATTTACTTACCTGATCACCACGTTTCAGTCCAGCATCAGCAGCTTTGCTACTAGGTTCTACTCCTTCAACAAAAATACCAAACCCCTTCTCACTGCCTCCGTTAAGGCTGAAATGTAGAGGGGACTCCCGGGAAGCCTTCTGCAGCACCACCTGTCTCCATTTGGCCTTTGCAGCACAGGCAATATTCAATAACCGGAGATGACCATTCATTTTCTAAAGGAGTAAAAAAGGGTATAATGTACATAAATTTATGTATCTATTCCTATAGGCTTTTAAAAATCACCTAAAATTATTAGAATCTGAGTTACCTTGATGAAATACAGATTAAAGAACATGTAAGCCAGCATAAATAAAACAGGAGGGAAAACTTCCACCCCAGAGCACTGTCAAGATGATCTCGCAATACAATTTTTAAAAACTGCTCGATCATCACAGGTTAGAAAAGAGTTTAAAATGATGTCTCATTTAGAGAGGGAAGACAAAACATTACTTCTCATGGCCTGAACTTTCCTACCTTGCTCATCTCCTGGCTATTACATAAATCCAGAATCTTTATAAACCTTCATTTAAAACCTTAAAAGACCTGAACCACCTTTCTGAATACAGTCATACTGAAAGATACATTCAAGTCCCTACCTCTTCTGGGTTTATTATTCCTATATTATTTTAGATCTTTCTTAACCTTAGTAATATTCTCACTTTCAGATTTTAATACCAATTTAATATTCAACTATTCTCAAATAGCATAGTATATGTAAATCTCATGCCCATAAAAAGCAGCTAAAGTTTCTTCAGGACAGGGGCCAAGCCTTACACCTGTTCTGATCCTATACTCCCAACACCTTGGAAGTATAAAGTAGAACTGAATAAATACCTGATGACTGAATGATATCAAAAAAGAAATCCCATGATTGTAAGGCAATATCTATTTTCCATTAGCCCAATGGAAAACCCAAATGATGGTGGTAAGCTTCTACATCCTCTTAATCAAGTTCTCCTGTCTCTGTTCATTCTTCCCATTTTGCACAGAGCTGAAGGGTGCTGAGAAGGCTACAGGAACTAAGAGGTAAGGGAACGGACAGAAATCTGCCTATGTGTCCCTTTTCCAACTCAATCCACTTACACTCTGAGTAACAGCAATGGTTCTTGGGCATTTGCAATGTGCCAGGTTTTTTTCCCCCCAGATTGTTACATTCATTAGCTCATTATAATTCTTATAACAATCCCCAGAAACTAGGGGCTACTACTTGTAAAGACAATTGCATAAAGGGCTGGGCTACTTGTCCAAGTTTACATGTCTAACAAGTGGTATAATTTGAATGTTAATTCAGGCAAACTAACTCCTGAGCTGATTATTAATTTACTTCCTAAAATTTCAAGTTGGAGGACATAAATCCAGTTGCAGTTCAAAGTTTTTATGTGACAGAGTAAATGGAATTATAAATAGCAACTGTGAAAGTTAACAGGACCTTGAGGGGATTATCTTAGGTGTTGTATATTTAGAACAAGTGAAATCACATGCAGAAGGGAGACTCAGAATGCCTAATGTAGCGCTGATACATAAAATAGGCCTTGAAAGTTGCATAGAGTTCAAATAGCAACACTAGAAGAAAAGAATTCAAACCTGAGAACTGGTAAAGAATATAAAATAATCTGGTTGGTTAAAATCAAAGGTGCACAGATAAAAAGACTGAAAATGTAGGTGAGGAACCTGAATATGGATGAGGAATTACTTTGGTAGGAAATACTTTAGTTTACTGACAAAGAGAAATATTCATCTCATTTATAGTTTAAAAACAATCTTTGGCGACACAAAATGGACTAGAAAAAATACCAGAACTAAAATTAGCTAGTTATTACAATAGATGAGGCATGATGAAATGAGGCTTTAAATGGGGAGTGAGAAAGGAATGGCAGAGAGAAAGGGACTATAGGGAATATGGGTACTGCCACAATTAGTGACTTAGGTGACTTTAGCAACGAATGAACACCTGGGTCAGGGAATTCAAGGAAAAGAGAGAGGGGGCCCACATATACACAAGAGTTCATAAGCTTGGGTGACTGGAGATAGCATTCTCATTAGTCTTAAAACGAAAATAGAAGAGTCAGGAGGAAGCCTGATTTTCGCTTGGGTTAGTGGCAGAGAATGAGCAGAATCTAGAATATAAATGTGGAGTACTCAGAGCAGACATTCAAGACACAGGAGAAGATAAAAGTTGTTCTGAGTTGCTGTTATTTGGGGATGAGGAAAATCCCTAAACCTTGAAGAAGATAAATTCTTTTGAGTCTTACTGTATCTTCCAGATTTTTTTCAAATTCCTCCAGAAATCGAGTCATAGCAGGATCACCTTCAAAATCATTAAAATGATTATTTACCCATAATAACACAATCCGTGTTACCTGTGGAAACACGAAGGAGGGAGCATACAGTTATGAGAGGCATTCTTTCTGCAGAAGTATATTCCAAAAGCATGTCCAAGAACTGAGGGTGGACGGAGCTTTATGGCTAATCCCTTCACCCCCTATCCTGCATGCAAAAGGTTCATTCTTAGAGAGGCATGGTTTATTTTGACCTTTTGTTTCCTGGGGGACACAAGCAACACAAAGCGCCAAGACTGTACCCTCATGAAAAAACAAAACAAACAAAAAAAACCCACCACAAACCTGCATGCTAAGCTGTAAGAAGTACATAGGATGTATACCTCAGACAGTATCCTAAAACGTGAGCTTCTAAGGGGAGGCAATCGTATCAAAAGTGTTTATATAGCCAAGCACATGTTTAACCAAAAGTCCTAACATAAGCACATCTGAACTTACTTCATTATGCTGTGACTTTTCAAAGCTGTAAAGTGATTTGCTTACTTTGCGTCACAGATTAACAGAAAAGTTAATGGAAGCTGAACTGAATCATGCACCTAAAAATGGAAGTAACTTAAGTTACATATTTTTTAAACTGTGGTAGAATACACATAAAAGCCACCATCTAAAACACTTTAAGGTGTACAGCTCAGTGGCATTTAGCACATTCAGAATGGTGTGCAACTATCACCACTCCCTAGTTCGAGAACATTTTTATCACCCCAAAAGAAAACCCCATTCCAATTACGGAGCCACCTCACTTTCTGCCCTCTTTCCAAGCAGCCACTAATATGCTTTTCTGTCTCTGTGTATTTTGCCTATGTTGGATATTTCATACAAAATGTGACCTTTCGTGTCTGGCTTCTCTCACTTAGCATTATGTTTTCAAGGTTCATCCATGTTGCAGCTTGGTACTACTTTTTCCCTTTTACGGCTGAGTAACGTTTCATTACATGGCTATACCACAGTTTGTTACCTATCCACCAGTTTATGGACATTTGGGTTGTCTCTACCTTTTGGCTATTGTCAGTAGTGCTATGAACATCTGTATCTAAGTTTCTGTTTGCATACCTGTTTTCAGTTCTTATGGATAAATACCTAGGAGGAGAACTGTGGGGCTATCTGGTAATTCTAAGTTTTACTTTTTGAAGAAATGCCGAACTGTTTTCCAGAGCAGCTATAACATTTTACGTTACTACCAACAATGTATGGGAATTCCATTTTCTCCACATCCATATCCTTGGCGATGCTTGTTACTTCCTTTCCTTTTTAAAAGCCATCCTAGTCGGTGTGAAGGAGAATCTCACTGTGGTTTTGATTTGCATTTCCCTATGAATAATGGTGTTGAACATCTTTTTCACGTGTTTGCTAGCCGTTTATATATCTTCTTTGGAAAATAGTCTTGGACAAAAGGCTTGAATAGACTATTTTCCAAAGAAGATATATAAATGGCTAGCAAACACATTTCTATGTTGTGTTCTCTTTTTGCTGTTGAACTGCAAGGGTTCTTTATACATTCTGGATACTAGACCCTTATCAGATATAAGATTTGCAAATATATTTCTTCCATTCCACTTGTCTTTTCTTTCAATTTAAGGCTTTAATTTTGATGAAGTTTAATTTATCTGTTTTTTGTCCTTTGTTGTTTGTGCTTTGGATAGCATATCTCAAATCCAAGGTCATGGTTTTTCTTTTTTTTAAGTTTTAAAAGAAAAGGTTTTATTTTTGTAAAAACAGCACATGTCACTGTAAAGATTTAAACAATACATATGAATACAAAAAAGTTTAAGAAAGTCATGATTTTTTAACCTCTTCTTTTAAGAGTTTTATAGTCTTAGCTCCTGTATTTAGGGTCTCTGACTCATTTTGAGTTAATTTTGTATATGGTGTAAGGTAACGGTCCAATTTCATCTTTTGCATGTGAATATCTAGTTGTCCCTCGCTCATATTTTTGCTCATTCTTCAGCATACCTTCATCTCCTCAGGCACTCAAGTAACTACCTGTAACTCCAAAGGGGGTGGGGAGGCAAGCCTGTAGTTTAAAACACTTTAGTTTCCTAAACAATGGAATCCCAGAGTCCAGGTACATCTAATTATTTCTTTTAAGATATAACTCAGATGATGGACACTGGGGAGAGTATGTGTTGTGGTGAGTGCTGTGTATTGTTTAAGACTGATGAATCACATACCTGTACTCCTGAAACAAATAATACATTATATGTTAATAATTTAAAAAAAGACATACCAAGCAATTATGACCCTACTTTTATTTTTCTTAAAATAAGTAACTTCCTACCAATTTGCTGAGGTATTGCTAGTCTTTCCACTGAATGTACAAACAGCCTGTGAAATAAGGTAAGATGATTTAAAATAGCAAACAATGTTTAATGCAAAAAAAAAAAATACTCAAATGTAGATTAAAATAAGTCACAACAGAGAGATATTAAGATCTAAAAGACTAATTGTTTTAAAATGATTATGAAGTCTTTAACTCAAAAATCAACATATTTCTATTTTGGGGCTTACAAACAATCTAAGCTCCCCTGAAAATATTTTACTTGGTGAATATTCTTTCTAAACTATTTAGTTTTAAGTGTTTTACTGATCTCCTTCAGAAACAAACATTTTGATAAAGTTCAAAAATACTCTTATGCAGCTCTCATGTTTTCTGAGTTTATAACTATACCACAGACTATTTCAGTTATTAACTTTAAAGGCTTATACCCACTTTTTAACATGCTTTTTTCCACAAAAGTAACTAAGTAGAGCTATGTTTTTTAGGTGAAGTTAATTTTGTTATCAAAATAAATATTTATCAACAGTAAAAGGTTTTATGAATAAAATTTATAGGTTAAAATCACTTCCATGCCCTTCATATTTATAAAACCAACCTTATCCCGTAAATTGTCAATTTTAAACCATTCCAGTAGTTTGATCCCAACATCCAAAGGACTTGGAAGAAATGTCCTATAAGTTAGTAGGAAATCTTCTATATAAGTTGGGTCCACAATAGAATGTTCTTCTATTAAATGCATAATGAGACGCTCAGGTGTTGCCTAAAAATCCAAGGACAGAAAAGATCATAAAATAAACAAATAGCCGAGGAAACAAAGAACTCTACTGATTACTTCCCTTTGTAGTCACTCTATTACACAATTCCTCAAAGCAGAGTTTCACTGTTAAAATACTTAGCAGTGGGAGAAGGTAGTCTTTACAGGTTGCAATCCACCAGCACCCAGAGGTTGAAAGAGAGAAAAGGCAGAGGATGAAAATACCCAACAGCATTTACTCAGTTTTAGCTGTTTTAACTGTCATTCTATCCTAGCAGGGCTTTTGAAATTCAGTGATTTACCCCTGTTGTGGCCTTTTCCTGCAATTGGGCTGGGGGTGGGGGGGAATGACACCTTAAGCCACCAGATGGAATAAGTCAGAGTTAAACTTAAAAAACAAAACAAAGCAAAACAAAACAAAAAAACCCTTCCTCTAAATTTAATCATCTTCAAATCTCTTCTGCCCCAGGCTATAGGAACAACGTACCAGTTCAAGACAGTGTGTTTTGTTGTTTTTACTTCCTAGAAAAGAAGTTTCTTTTTCTATAGTTTCTCCATGCTAGTTCACCATCTTGAGAGGAACCAGAAGTTCTATATATAGTTTTTACATTAATTCAGAGTTTTAACTGCTTGCCTGTCTCCAGATTTATAAAAAGGAATGTAAACAACATTTATCTACAGCTCTGCTTTAAGCTTCTGAATCAATGTTAAAATTTATTACCTTTGCAGCCTTTTCAAAAGTGTGTACACAGAACAAATGTAAAGATAAACCAGATGTTAAACCAAATATAAAAACCAACTGTTGTACATAACCTCAAATTTCAATTCACCCAAACAATTTCACTGGTGAGAATAACTGTATGGTAAACATACATCAATACTAACAATGTTATCTAAGAATTTACTTTAAAAAAGGTATATAAATCATTTCTCTAGAAGGAAATCAAAGTAAGGTTTTTCATATAACATATTTAAGGGACAAGGCAACCACAGGTCATTCCTATTCTTCTTCCACCCTCCAAAACAATCTAAGTCAAAGAGTACCAAATTGGGCTTAACTTTCAAAGGCCAATCTTGAGTTGAGGTATTTAAACCTGGTTCTTAGATTTATGTATAATTAAGTCGGGGGAGGAAGTGATCAATATGTTAAAGAAAGTTTATTATTCTGACTAGCTAAATCAATGGGGCAGGATACCTGTAGACACTAAGCCATATATTCAAAACTATATTTAAAGGTGAGCCCCATAGTCATGCAGAAGCATGTCACCGAAGGGCTCACTAGTATCCAACAAGGTGGGATTCTGGGAGACAGGGTGAGCAGAGTTGGCAGGCAAGGGAGATGACTGAAATGGTGACACTAGCATGATAGAGACTGGTTACAATGAGCAAGTAAGTAAATACACAGAGCATAACAAGAGCCACTGCAGGAGAAGGCATTTACAAATATGAAAAGAGAAAGGACAGGAAACACTGTGGTACAGCACTGGAACTGGGTATGCTCGTATGAACTCATGATTATTACAAATAGATGGAGACATATACAAAGTTATATATGCATATGCATTTACTGTAAATATACATTTAATATAAATATACTATATAGTAAATACACATCTTTCCTTGCTGTGTCTGATCAGAGGTTCTGAAAGCAATGACACCGTGCTCGCTTCGGCAGCACATATACTAAAAGCAATGACACCTAAGTAGGAATGAAAGACTAAGTGCCAAGATTTTGGGTGGTGGTTGTTGGGTTTTTTTTAAAGATTTTATTCATTTATTTGAGAGAGTGAGCAAGACAGCATGAGAGAGAGAGAGACAGAAAGACAGACACAGTGGGAGGGGGCAACGGGAGGGGGAGAAGCAGACTGCCCACTGAGCAGGGAGCCCGACTCAGGGCTCGATCCCGGGATCCTGGGATCATGACCTGAGCCGAAAGCAGACGCTTAACCAACTGAACCACCCAGGCGTCCCTAAAAGATTTTATTTTTATGTAATCTCTCCACCCAATTGAGGCTCAAACCCACAACCCTAAGATCAAGAGTCGCATGCTCCACCAACTCAGCCAGCCAGGCTCCCCAAAGATCTTAGTTTTTAAATGCTATTCTCCACTAGTAGGATCTAGGGCTCTCTGGAGAAATGGCTGATTCCAAAGCTGGAACAGGAAAAGCACAAGATGAGCCTGAACACCTTGTTTTGCCAGATAATAGGAAAGCTCTCAAAAAATGATGGGGACATGTCAAAAGGATATAGGAGTCAGCCTTATGAAAGTCCCATTGGCCAAATCTGGGACAACCTGACCACTGGAACAACAATGATGGTGAGAGAGTACAACACACAAATCCACACCAGAATAACTGAGTTGATGGGGGAAAAGATAATATTCATCCTTAGAGAAAAAGATAATAAATGTAAAAAAAAAAAGGGGGGGGGGGAGAAAATCACCATTTCAGGCAGAAGTCAATGGAAGACTGGAGGACAGAAGTTAGCAGGATTTACTGACACTATGTCAAAATATCTCTCCTCCAAACACTGAACAATTACAAAGGGTATAATGGTGACTTGATAGTGAACAAATGTGACAGACATCAACATGACCAGATGATTGAGGTAGATTTCACCAATGGTGGGACAGGCTGACATTATATGCTCCCTGATATGATGCACTGAGAAGAATAGGATATCATTTCTGTGGAATTCCTGCCAGAAAAGCATGACTTGTGTCTGCTCATGAGGAAACACTGGAAAGATCCACACGGAAGATGACACTACAGAATAAAAGGTGCGTATTCTTTATAACTGCTGAGAATATGAACTGTTCCTGGGTGAGACGCTGGATGAGAAAGGACAAAACCATGGCTGGGATAGTCGGTGAAAATCTAAATAGGGTCTGTGGGCTGAATGATTGCACTGTATCAATTTTTATTTCCCAACTTGAAGGGTTCCATGGTGTTGGAGAGTGTTGTTTTTAGGAAATACACAATGGAATATTTAGGAGTGATGCATCAGGCTTGCAGACTGTTCTCAAATGACTCAGAGAAAGATCGCTGACAATGGAGAAAGTGCAGTGAAATGCTAACGAGCAGTTGGGGATTCTGAGTGAGGGAGCGCAATACTGTTCTTGCAACTATTATCTAAGGTTGTAATTATTTAAAGAATTAAAAAAACATCAACCCCCACAAAAAGGTAGTCTATGGCAATCCACCCATATGTTCATCTTTTCTACATATAAAGCTTGTATTTATCAGTTTAGGAAAAGAAAAAGTGTTGCAGAATAGCCTGACTCCTGAGGAAAAATGGATCTGACATCAGTCCTTCACATTATTTAGTAAGTTCATGCATTTGTAATGAATAACAACACATTTATTTATTTTGCAACCAAGACTAGGTTGAAAAGAGAAATGGTTATACCTTTTTATTTCCTCTATTTCAACTATAATTTCTCTATTTTACAATCTAGAGATCTTCCAAGAGACAGGGTATTGGGAGAGGGGGAGGAGGGAGACAAGGGGGCAAGTGGACAAAGGGTAGGGGAGAGGGAGCTACAGAAAACAGTATGGGGTTTAATATTCAGACTCTACAATGTACTAAGGCTTTTGGTTTACTCATTTAGTCCTAATAAAGCCCTGTCATATCATTTTCAGATAAGAAAACTGAGGTTCAGAGAAGATAATGCCTATTTCAATGCCATAAATACCCAGTAAGCACTCTGCATCTTCATCTACCAGTTTCATACTTTTGTGATTAGTCCTTTAATTTTTTTTTTTTTAAAGATTTTAATTTATTTATTTGACAGAGAGAGACAAAGAGAGAGAGGGAACACAAGCAGGGGGAGTGGGAGAGAGAGAAGCAAGCTTCCCACACAGCACGGAGCCCGATGTGGGGCTCCTGGGATCATGACCCGAGCCAAAGGCAGACGCTTAACAAGTGAGCCACCTAGGCACCCCTAGTCCTTTCATTTTCTGTTTTGTTTCTAAATACTGCTGTTTTGTTTTTTTTTTTAAGTTCCAAAAGTTTTTATTTAAATTCCGGTTAACATACAGTGTAATATTAGTTTCAGGTGTACAATTCAGTGATTCATCACTTACATACAACACCCAGTGCTCATTGCAACAAGTGCCCGCCTTAATACCAATCACCCATTTAACCCATCTCTCCAACGACTTCCCCATGCAGCAACCCTCAGTTTGTTCTCTACAGTTAAGAGTCTGTTTCTTGGTTTGCCTTCCCACCCCCTAATGTCCATTAGTTTCTTCCTTAAATTCACATAGGAGTGAAATCATATGGTATTTCTTTCTCTGGCTTACTGCTGTGTTTGATGAAATTAACTCCCATTGTCAATGGATCATAAAATGAATTTGGAAAGGAAAACTTTGACCAGTGTATTCTAAAATAATATCCTACCCATACTGATATTAAATGGCAATGTCACGCTTATTAAAATGTGTAAAAACCAACGTAGAAAAAAGCAAAACCAACACATTCTAAAGTTAGTGAATTATCTTGCACTGCACAAAAAGTGTTGTTCAAAGCCTTATAAACAAGAAAGCTTTATTCTATCAGTGACTAGAATAATAAATAAAAACACCCACCTTGATTACAATGTGTCCTTTCCTGGTTCCACTCCGATCTAGTTCACGGTGCTCATGCACCATAACAATTTCTCCCTCTTCCTCAACTTTATGGGTATTTTTCTCCACATGATTTAAAATTCTCCAATAATCCTGCTGGGCTATGCAGACAAACTGTCCAAGAATAACATGGGGACAGTTAATGAACCTGTAGTACATAAATATATCACTATGCACCAAGGCAGAGCACAAAGGTAAGAAATCGAGTGGCATCAGTTCTCTTTTAGTCAATCCCTTTAACCCTTAACAAAAATCAAGGTGAAATAAATAATTCACGTACAAAGAGACCAAAGAGGTTAAATCCTTTTGAATTCTGCTCTAAAAGGAGAAGTGAACATCTGCTTCTCTCAAAACTGACGCTAGGCAAAGAAAACATGAAGCAGGAGTAAGTTAGAAACAACTGAGAAGTTCCTATTTCTTCCCTTTATTTAAAAAAAAAAAAAAAGGACTAAACTGGCTGGCTATTACCCAACAGAGATTTAACAAACCAACATTTCGTATAATCTCTTCTAAAAATTTATACTTTGTTCAATTCCACAAATGTTTGAGTCAGACACAAAATCTAGTTTCCTTTTATTAACTGTGAGCTTCTGAAAACTCCCAATTCTCAAATCAAGCTATTTTATTTTGAGGAAGAAAAAACAGTCTCGGCCATTTTAAATCAACAAATGAGAATACAAGAGCAAAGAGATAAACTTACCTGACAATCATCTACTTTAGTCCTAACAACTCCATGCATGTATTGCTTATCCAGAGTGGGAGTAATTCCAAAACTATTTCCCATAAAGAGATTTTCAACTTTTCCATCTGGATGAGTGATTTCTACAGTGCCGTTTAAAATAACATACCATGAGTCAAGCTACAGAGAAAAAAAAGGTTTTAAGAATCTTTTTAAAAAGATAGTTATACGTTAACTTTGAAAAATAATCAACACAGAGAACTTGTATATTTTTAAAAAGAAAAAGATCTGGTTATATTACTTTATACTGTCAGAAAACAACCTATGCCTGTCTATGCAAACTAATAAAGCTTATTTTACTCCTTCTTCTTTTAGTCACCAAATGACATCAGGGGGACCTTCATAATTGACCAACTACTCGGAGAAAAATGATGTAATGGTTAAAACCACAAGCTCCTGAAATCTGTATTCAAACCCTGCCACTAACAGGGTGAGTGACTCTGGGCAAGTTATTTAACCTCTCCGTGCCCCCGTTTCTTGATTTCTAAGTGGGCTTAACAAGAGTACCTATCGTAGGACCTTTGTCTTAATGAAACGAGTTTATACATACTAAGCTACATACACACTGAGTGCTCAGAACAGTGCCTAGGGCATGGCCAGTGCTCAAAAGAAAAAAAAAAAGGTAGCCAGCAATTAATTCAGAAAGACAACTAAAACCCTGAATTTTAAGGCACAGTTGACAAAATACTGAAAATTTCTCTTAATGTTAAGAAAATATTGCCTTCATTTATATAGCAACATATGATGCTCCTAGAAGTTAACTCAATATGTATCAGTGAACGACCACTTATTCTCCTTTAGTATACCTCTTATCAGCCTACGCTTTCAACAGTTTAAAGGTGATTCAAGGGAAATCTGGATTATCAGTTCTGAAGGAGAATCAGTAGCAAAAAATTTTTTTTCAAAAGCGTGTCTTTGGGTTATTTCAAATATGAAATTCACTCACTGTGCAATTTGTGGATAATATAATTTACTTGAGAACAAGGACTGTGTCTAGTTTTTCCACCACTACACTCCCTGTGTCTAGAACAGTACCCAGCACAAAGTAGGCACACAACAAATTTTTGCTAACAGAACTGTGGAAAATTAAGAGAATACAAAAATTTGTGGAAAAGTTCTTCAAAATTCCATTTTACATAGATGTTGTTAGAAGTTTAGTTTCTGTTTATATTACTTTATACTGTTGAAATAGTTATTAGACTGTCTTGCCTTTTAAGAAAATTTAATACTATAATTCATTTGTTCATGAAACTTTTTTTTTTTTTGAAGATTTTACTGATTTATTTGACAGAGCGAGACAGTGAGAGAGGGAACACAAGCAGGGGGAGTGGGAGAGGGAGAAGCAGGCTTCCCACTGAGCAGGGAGCCCAATGAGGGGCTCGATCCCAGGACCCTGGGATCAGGACCTGAGCCAAAGGCAGACGCTTAACAACTGAGCCACCCAGGCGCCCCCTCCTTTTTTGGGAGTATTTTTATTTATTTATTTTTATTATTTATTAATCTTTCATTATTATTATTTTTTAAAGATTTTATTTATTTATTTATTTAAATTCTATTGTTATGTTAACCACCATACATTACACCATTAGTTTTTGATGGAGTGTTCCATGATTCATTGTTTGTGCATAACAACCAGTGCTCCATGCAGAATGTGCCCTCTTTAATACCCATCACCAGGCTAACCCATCCTCCCAACCCCCTCCCCTCTAGAACCCTCAGTTTGTTTTTCAGAGTCCATTGTCTCTCATGGTTCATCTCCCCCTCTGATTTCCCCCCCTTCATTCTTCCCCTCCTGCTACTTTTTTTTTTCTTAACATATATTGCATTATTTGTTTCAGAGGTACAGATCTGAGATTCAACAGTCTTGCACAATTTACAGCGCTTACCAGAGCACATACCCTCCCCAATGTCTATCACCCAGCCACCTCATCCCTCCCACCCCCCACCACTCCAGCAACCCTCACTTTCCTGTGATTAAGAATTCCTCATATCAGTGAGGTCATATGATACATGTCTTTCTCTGATTGACTTATTTCGCTCAGCATAATACCCTCCAGTTCCATCCACGTCGTTGCAAATGACAAGATCTCATTCCTTTTGATGGCTGCATAATACTCCATTGTATATATATACCACATCTTCTTTATCCATTCATCTGTCGATGGACATCTTGGCTCTTTCCACAGTTTGGCTATTGTGGACACTGCTGCTATAAACATCGGGGTGCACGTACCCCTTCGGATCCCTACATTTGTATCTTTGCCCCCCCCCCCTTTTTTAAAAGATTTTACTTATTTGACAGAGACACAGCAAAAGAGGGAGAAACTTCTTTTCTTGAGTATATCCTGCCAGATGTTTAGGATATGGGAAAAAACATGTAAATAAAGCTAGAGATAAGGCCCCTGCTTTCAGAAAGATTCCATCAAATTTTAAAATACTTGAATACCTACATATTACATTTGTAGGCATAAAATAATTAACAACTGATTACTGAATTACATTTTAGTCATTTCCAATAAACATAAATATGCTGCAATGAACATCTTTTGGCATTAACTCTGAGTTTTATATTATGTACTGAACAAAGACACTCATAATGAGTGAAACAGGATAGAGACTGTTAATTCTTCAAGGCCCATGTTAAAAATTTCTAAAAGACTTTCCAGAAATGTTGTTTATATTCCAGCTAGCAGTATATGACAATTTTCATTGACTGATATGTCAGCATTTTTATCAGTTTGATAAGAAAAATTGAAGTAATTCCTAACAGCAGTAATTCCTCTGCATCCTCCCCTCACCTACCCAAGATTACCAGACAAACATTTCTAAACATAGAACTGCCACCACATAAATGCCTCAACTGACAGCAATTCACCAGGAGGCATAGATATCAATATGTTTTACTCTTTTTTTTTTTAATGTATAACATAGAAAATGGATAAGGAGAGTGAGTAAATATTTTAAATAGAGACATAAATATACAAATAGAATGATTAAGAATTTTAAGTATTACAACTTGAGAAGTAAAAACAAATTTGGTTCAATGAATGTTATTTATTGAACATCTATTCTATGCTAGGTTCACTGCTGGGAAATAAAAATTAAGACAACGTAAAGCCAAAACAAAAATAAAAACTTGTTATTTTTAGAAATTACAGCAAACCCAAACTCAGCATTCATGTAAAAAATCATATAAATTTCAAAAGTCAAGATTTACATAAGTTTATAGAAATTAAATCATTCTAAAAATTAGCTCCCACACTAAATAATATGCAACATTTATTTGCTAGCCTACCTCTTGCCCATCTTCAAGAATAATAGCTCCAGCCTGCTCTACCACTTCAAAAATCATCACTGAGCAGAGTTCTCTCCTTACAGACATGGTCATGTTTGCAAAAGCAGGGAGCTGGTGCATAAACTCCAGTAATTGTTCTAGAAAAAAAAAAAAAGAAAAGAAAAAGAAAAAGAAATTTTGGTATAGACACCATCGAAGACTATACTTTAAAGATCCAGTAAAATCTAAAATTGAATACCCAATTTTCTAATCAACTTATGAATTTATCTGTTAACATTGAGCAACCAAGGTATGAGATGACTGTCGGTTAAAAAAACAAAACAAAACAATGATTTAACAGATATTTCAGAATCACACCAAAAAATAGGCATATTGGAAGATACCCAGAATTCACAACCTCCAGAGAGAACCAGAAACCCATCTCCTACTCTGAGATGTCACTCCATGGTGTTAAGTTAGTGATGTCTTTCCATCTAACAGATTAGCAAAAAAGTCTTTTTTCTAGTTCTTATCGGGATAGAATAAAAAAAAAAAATTAATAAATGTCAACAATTAAGCAACGAAGGATAACAAATTTGAGTTCTCGTTCCAAACCGTTGAAGCAACTGCAAGGTAACTCTCTTTATAACCAACAAATGTTTATGAGTGCCTGCCTTAGGGCAACATTACTGGTACAGATACATGAGTAGTTAAGATAAATATAAAGGAGAAACACATATACAAGCAGTCAGCTAAGGGATGAAAAAGAATTAACTATAAGGTGCTATTTACCCAGATAACTGGGAGATAATTATATTTCAATTCTTAAAAAACTGTGAAAAGAGCACCGTATACAATTCTTTATCATTAAAAATGCACTTTCAGTTTCTGTCCAGGTACTATTCATAACATGAGTCTAAACTGCAAGTTAATTAACAATATTATGTCATTAGAATGGCAAGGAATGTTCAAATGTACTGATCTTTACTCACACAGATTATGATTTTTAGTAGTAGCATCTTCTGATTTGAATGACAGCAATATGGCTATTATAAAAGGGAAGTCTAGGATAAAATCTTAATTGAATCCTAACAATATATAATGACACTAAGTAATCTTTGTTCTTAAAGAAAACATTAGCATCTTTAGTATTATTCAACCTCCCAAAGTGATTAGTTCTGTAAGAAATAAAAGGAAAATTCATAAACTTTTATCCAAAAATTATATACATTTTTTTTCAAGCTAGACAAGTAAAAAGATGACTTCTGATAACATGTGAAAAATTTTTAAAAAGCTAGACATCAGACACTGTTGTACTGTATCTTAAATACCTTATGGTCATGAAGAGGGAAATTACTTTAATGCAGTCAAGCTTTTGTTTTATAATTGGGAGCAGCCAGAATATGAGGGCTATCTGCTTGTGACATATATCACCCCAGTAACCACCAGCGTTGATTGAGATGATCTGCCTGGCTAGGCAGGTGTCCCCTTCCTCCCTGACTGTTTCACGTGCAGCCCTCTGCAAGTTGTGCGCTCAGTTCAAGAGGATGAACTTCCCCAATAAAGGATGACTGTTATTTGGTCAATGGTATACCACTAGCTATACTCCCCTGCTGTATCTTCCAAACAAACTCTCAAATTGGGGCAGCCAGCCTCCAAGATGGCTCCAAAGCTCTTATTATTCATGATCTTATGCAGTGCCCTCCCATATTATATTACGGTTACTCTGTGTGACACTCCTGAGGCAAAATCATAAAAGATAATGTGGCATCTGCCTTACTCTCCCTTGGATTACCTGACTTGGGAGAAACCAACTGCTACACTGTGAGAATATTTAAGAGCCCATGGAGAGGCCCACACAGCAGGAACTGAGGTCTTGTACTAAAAGCCATGTGAATAGCCACACCCTAAGTATATCCTCTAGCTCAGCCCAGTGAAGCCTCAGTTAACCCAACTGTAACCCCTGCTGACAGCCTGACTACAGCTTCATGAGAAACTGGGCCAGAACCACTCAGCTGGGCTGCTCAGGAATTCCTGACCCACGAAACCTATGAGAAAATAAACATGTTATTTTAAGCTACTAAGCATCAGGTATTTTGTTATGCAGCAAGAAGTTAACTATATATAAATAAAACTTTAAAATTCGTATTGTGAACAGATGCATTTCTTACCAATGTCATCATCAGTTTTGTCTGCAGGTTCTTTCTCGAGACATTCTCGAACAAGATCTCGCCCCTGTAGTGGATCTGTTCGATCAATCTCTTCATCTTCCTCTTCTTCATCTTCAGAATCAACGGGTCCTTCTGGGAGACGTGTTAAATCTACATCTCCTACCTCACTTTCCGTAGCCTACAGAAAGAAATCTTGATCGATTATGTTATAAAAATTGTATGTCACAGCCTGAATTAATCAAAACTACTCCTCCCTAACTCTATAAAGAATCAGGCAATACTGTGTTGTATCAAAAGCAAAACAATACTTATTTATAAAAGGCTTCTCTCTGCCCAAAAAGACAGGCTCATGGTGATATCCAGATGATAAATCTGAGCAAGTTTATAAAATGGTCAAGAGACGTAAACACCTGGATTAATACCTGTTTTCCAAATAACATGTGTATTTCTTAGAAGTATAACAGTTCCTAAAACATGAAGTGCAGGAAAGAGACAGTTTACCAACAATCATTTTATGAGTATCTGTTAGTCTGTGCTGGGTGTTGCAAATAAGATAGTCTTTCACCACAAAGATTAGAGTCCAGTAAGGTAGGCAACCATGATTGTATTAGGAAGAAGAGCTGAGATTATCGCAACCAATGTTTAAAATAAGCTTACACTTACAACCTCAACTTTGGAAATATATTGGTCTCAGATATTTATAAGGGAACTAGCAGATTTCTTAATAACTGTAAATTTAAATGTCAATCATAGTCAATTTAAAAATCATCATAGAAAATAATGAAATAATAAATAATTGGGACATACTGAAGCAAGCTACAAGGTGCCAGAGGACTAGGCAGACAAGACAAGGGCACACACCTGGCAAACAACCAGGTTCCTTGAGGCCAAAACTGCCTCTACTTTCTTGCTACAGAACTTTAGAGTTTAAGTGGAATCACTTCTGAATATATATCCTTGGAACCACAAACTTGCTAGCAGGTTATTATTGCTTTTAAAAAAAAAAAGTTTTAATTTAAATGTATACATGCTAAAATGACTTTCAAAAACCTCATTTATTTACACACACGGATTTCAATCCAAGAAACTAGTGTTAAAAACACTAAAGCAATATTCTTGACAGTTACTTAATTTTTCAGAATATAAAAGCTCACCCCAAAGTAGCCTTTTTACACTTTATCAAAATTTAAGGATAATCTACTTTATCAATTTGGGTTCTTAAACCACAGTCTTCACGATTTCAGGTTTTCATCCCATGACCCAGACTATTTCAACATAGTCTCCAAACCTTTTAGATTATATCTGGTAAAAAGATGGTTCATAGCAAAAATAAGGAAGATTCAACTCATTTATGTGGACAACAGGCAAGGTTTACTGTCATCTGTGTGAGAAGTGAAGACAAGAAGAAAATTCTTTAGGGAGAATGGAAATCATGGGTAGGAATTGTGAGAAGGGTACGAAAGGAACTGTTTTAGGGATCTTTTAAGGACATCTGCAAAGGAAAGAATGTAACCTATCCTTACAAATGTCTTCTTTAACTGTACTTTTGTCAAAGTACAATAAAAAGGATGAATAATATCACATTAAACTATTAAAATGTTAAAAGTATATAAGAAGGATAAGGTGGCAAAATAAGAATTAAAAATAGTAAAGAAAGAGCAGCCAAAAACATGCTAGGCAATTAAAAAGGATTTTGTAATTTAAAAATAAGTAAATAAAACGAGCTATGTAGAATCCAAGGTCTTATTTCTTGACTGAGCAAAGCCAAGTCAGGTCTTTTAAGGTGAAGGTAGATATGATGACCATCAGGACTAGAAGTCATTGCATGGTATTTCTGAGGATGCAGTTTGTTGGCAGAGTTTAATTCTCTAATAACTAGATGGGAATTTTTTTAAAAATGTAGTATTCACAATGTCCAGCATACAATAAAAACTTACTAGATAGATGAAGGAGGGAAATGTGATACATAACCAGGAGAAAAATCAATCAGTATAAAGAGACCCAGGAATGACAGAAACATAAGCAGAGTGAAAATGGGAAATCTAAGTAAAGAAATGGAAACTGTAAGAGTAAACTTGAAGAAGGGCAATAAAAACTACCCCAAACTGAAGCAAGGAAAGAATAAGGCCATAAAGAAAATTTAAGAGAGTCTAAGAGACTAATAAGATAACATCAATGGTTATTACAAAAAAAAAGTGTACATCAACATATATGTCACATTTATAAAGACAGGGTACAGAGAAGATCAGCCCTGGTCTTTCAACTACTTTATCCTAGCACTTGGATTACAGTAGATCCTCAAGAAGATTATAATAAATTAAGTTCAGGGTGGGGGGGGAGGTATTTTGGTGAAACAGCTAATAAGGCAAGTTCATTAAACTTGTGTTTTTCCTTTCCTGCAGTATAATGTATGTCTGTGTTTATGTGTAAATATAATTTGGTGAGGCAAACAGTCTGAGATGATTTTTCTGATGACTTTGCCTTCCCCAAATAAACCACCAGAGGATATCCTTTTCCTGTTTGCATCTAGATAAAGAATGAGGGGAACTACAGGTTGGAATGAAAAGTTATACAAACTTACAAAAACCACATTTTCAAGTTTAGAGAAAATATTAAGCCTAATATTAACCTTAAACTTTCAGTGCTTCTCTTTTTTGCATTCCGAGTACTTCATTCAACCTTTTACATGTACCACTTAGGCCTTATGTTTCCTCTTTATCTCTTTGGCCAGAGCAAGAATGCTGTAAAATTAATCCTTCACAGTAATGCTGTCCAGAATAGCCCATTCCATATTCTCTACAATAGGTCAGGCAGTTCAAGTAAAGCCTCCTTTGCCCTGGATATAATCAAGCTTTAATTACTAAGAACAATACTGGTTTCTACTTTCAAATGTAACTCAACTAAAAAAAAAATTCTAGATTACTTCCTAAGTGCCAACAGTGCGCTAACTCAGCATGGAATACACAAGAAACACCCTGCCTGCACAAATTTTCCACTCGTGATCCACAGAAAAACTGCTGTGGGTTTCCAAGACGTGAGAGACGATATGAAAATGTCATCAAGGTGAAACTGCAGAGAGAAGAGCATAACTAAAACACAGGGCTAGGACGAAGCAAACATGTTCAGGGAATAAAACATGTATTTTGTCATGGCCCAGAATCCAGAATGTTCAAGTCGGGTACAGTGGAACAGAAAGCCAGATTTGCAGATTGTGGTTAGAAGTGGAAGGCTTAGAATGTGACTACAAATAAGAAATGAAATGAAGTGTATAAGTTAGATAACGGTGAAACTCTGAAACTTTAAATATATGAGTCAAGTCACACAATTCTTGTAATTTAACTCATGTGGGAGTTTAAAAAATGGGAGTAGGGGCACCTGGGTGGCTGAGTCCATCAAGCGACTGACTCTTGATTTCGGCTCAGGTCATCATCTAAGGGTCGTGAAATCCAGCGCCACGTTAAAATGGGGGTAGTCAAAGATAAATGAGATTTTTGACTAGCACACAGATATACTTTTGACAGAAATATTAAAGTAGAAGTATGGCATATTAAAGTATGGTATTGCAAAGCTAGCTGAGGTGTCAAATGAACATCCTAGTGGAAATGTGGCACCGGTTTTAGAGAGACTGACGGTAGAGTTATGAATTAAGGACTCATGCTGCCATAGAGATAGTAACTGAAGCACTGGGATTTTTAGCACCATGTTTTACTTCCCACACAGAAACTAAAAAAGATGGATGGGGGATGAATGTATGCCTCAGGTTTCTAAAAAACAAGTTAATGAAAAGACAAATGCTTTATTTCACAATATTCCAGCTCTTGCTGTTATAAACAGACTGAAATAAATAGAAAAAGTAGTCAGAAAGAAGCACTCCTTATTTATCTCGTGTACTCTTTGAGGATACATAAAATATTTGATCCAAGAACAATCTAACATCTTAATGCATAAATTTAGCTAAATTTTAAGCTAATCTGATTAGAAACATATTCATACCGAAAGATTACTTGCATTTTACCCAGACTGTGGTAAATGCTTTTTTTTTTGAAGTTTCCTTGAGAGCCAAGGACTTTTATTTTTAAACATGAAAACTCTCAAGAAGGAAATGCATAGGAGCACAGCCACACATTTGGCCATATAAAATGGTGTCAACAGTTTTCTTGTTAAGAACTGCTGTTCGACTCTCTTCTCTCTTCCCCTCAAACCACCAAATTAAAAATAATTGCATTATTTCACAGGGCTTTACTTATATTGTTAGAAGCCATGACTGGATTAGGTGTTCAATTTTAAAATCTATGCAGTGCCAAAATTTGGATGATCAGACAAACTACCTCAACTGTCACTGGCCAGGGTATATATACACAGGCCAATGTCCACCTGTAACTAACAGGTGTATTCTTAGCTTAAGTACTCCAAAGGAGGCCAGAGGTCAAGAGAAAGACCAAGTTCCAGTATTGCTCTTCCTCTTCCCTTTGTTTTAGTCTGAGGATCTGACTGGATAGACACACACAATTTGGTTGGTGTTATTTACCTTATCTGTTTTTTTTTGTTTTAAGATTTTTTCATTTATTTATTTGACAGAGAGAGAGTACAAGCAGGGGGCGTTGCAGAGGGAGAGGGAGAAGCCGGCTCTCCACTGAGCAGGGAGCCCGGCGTAGGGCTCCATCCCAGGACCCTGAGAACATGACCTGAGCCCAAGGCAGACGCTTAACTGACTGAGCCATGCAGGCGCCCCTTTATCTGTGTTTTAATTGTAAGCCTAGATACTCTGCATTTGGGGGGATATATTTTATCAATTTATTTTTATTCTGTTCTTATTCCTTAATCTAGTAATTTTAACTTTAATCTTTTCCCACAATTTTATTCAACTTTTATTTTTAACAGTACACTCTATTTACATCCTCCTTAAAATACGTTAAATATAGAAATACTACTGTGCACTGAGAAAAAAATAAGGAAAGCTTAGGTAACGTAATAAAAACTACCCACAAACCTACCACTAATTGAAAACATTATTATCATTTGGTCCTCTTTAATTCATGTTTACATTCCATGTACACATGTATAAAATATATGTAATTATGTATGTAAGTGTATTTATTTAAGATACTGGTTTCTTCTGTTTCTAACTCTGTTCCTTTTTTTTTTTTTTTTTTTAAAGATTTTATTTATTTGACAGAGACACAGCGAGAGAGGGAACACAAGCAGGGGGAGTGGGAGAGTGAGAAGCAGGCGCCCCGCGGAGCAGGGAGCCCGATGCGGGGCTCGATCTCAGGACCCTGGGATCATGACCTGAGCCGGAGGCAGAAGCTTAACGACTGAGCCACCCAGGCGCCCTAACTCTGTTCCTTTTTAACATAAACTGTTTCTATCCATTGGCTATTCACCTAAGCTTAACGGAAGCCCAGGTTTGAAGATTTTTACCTTCTTTGGCCACTCTTAAGATTTTTATCTTACCTTTTTGCATATTTGACTCTAATATTATAATTATCTCCTTTAAATTTCTGAATTCCCGTTTTGGTTCTAGATTTCATTATTTGTGCTCCTTTTATCTATTTAGTCCTCCTATATTAATTAAAACCTACTTTTATTTTATTGATTACTTTTTAAGTTTAATTGCACCATGTTTTAAAGTATATGGCTCCCAAAATACCCCTCCTTAAAAAAAAAACCCAAACTGCATGACTCATTTTATGCGACCTTCTGGAAAATGCAAAACTGTAAAGGCAGAAAACAGATTAGTGGTTGCCAGGGTCTGAGGATCAGAAGATACTGACTACAAGGGGGCACAGAGTACTTTCTGAGGTGACGGAAATGTTCTGTCTTCATGGAGGCTTTACTACTGAGGGTGAATTTATTCTATGTAAATTATACTTCAGTTAACATCAAACATATAAACACAAACACAACTAATGATGTAGGAAAAAGAATGAATATGACTTGGTACTGGAAGTTATGCTCAAGGGAGAAGAGCCAATGGTAACTTTCAGGTTTCTGGGATATGACATGTTGCCTTCTTCACTTTGTAACGGAGGCAGTCCTGTAACATGCAGGACAGCTGGCAAGCTTACTTGTCCACAGTTTAGCCAATGTTAAAATGACTCTTTTAAAAGGTAGAATGAGCTGTACAAAGTGCTAGTGAGGAAAGAAAACATCCAGTAGGTTGGAGCAGGGCAGCCACATACAAGGCCATAATTCTACAGCAGCAGACCTCTAACTACCAGTAGGCATGCTCCAGCCTCAGCCTCAGGTGGACAAACCAGTATGTAGACATCCTGTAGATCTTACATAAATGCAATGCGTCAGAAGCTCCTCCAAGATCTTGCCAAAGATACAGGACCCTGCCGTGTGTACAGCCCATCTTCTAGTGCAGAGTAAAGCACTGGCCTTTCCAAGTGACCCTGATCTCAATCTGTGCACTAACCTTTTGTCCTCTCTTACAACCATCTAAGGCTCTGTTCCTTGCTCCAAAAAGGTGGTAACATCTGGTTTAGAAATGGATATACTAGATGAGGTACCTAGAGCTTAACAACACCACATCTCTGCTGTATGATTTCTCCTAACAAGGTCTAGACATTCCCACTTAGCCTACGAGAAATTTATAGCCACATCCCTGAACTTCATTAATCCAGGATCAATCTTCTCTACGAAAAACAAAGAATTCAGAAGAGCTACAGCTCTACTTTGACTTTTAGGTGTGCAAGAACCCTTTTTCTTCCACATGACAATTCCTTTGGGGAGGGGCAGAATACCTGGAATGCAACACTCGGAGACGCTCTGCACTTTTAAAAGTCACTGCACTTTTTAAGTGTACTTTTAAAAAATTACTTGTTCCGTCTCCTACAAAATGGTAAGCAGGAAGAATTCCTTGTTCTGTCTACTATAAAATGCTAAACAGGGAGATGTAGATGGCCGCAGCAATGACCTTTGTGGAGAAAAGCTATGCATAATCCAAAAATGGAGGTTTTTTTCCATTTTGTCTCTGCCTATAAACTTCCCTTGAGAGGAATGCTGATTCTCCTAAAATATCTGAAAACTCAGTAGACCCACAGTCTAAAATGTTTTCCTCGAGCAACAGTAACTCCGTTTCACAAGATGAGTAATATATAGCAGCCATTCGCCATATGTGACTATTGGTCACTTGAACTGTGGCTGGTCTGAACGGAGATGTATATAGTAAGGTTATACTGAATTCTGGCTTTGGGAGACTCCCACATCCTCATACTGTGCATGCACCCTCACATCCCTCTGCCTGGCACTTTGGGGCCAGGGCCACAGCCTGGGCTGGCGGACCCTCGCCATTCCATCTTGTGCCCTGCTTGGTCTGTTGCAGAGTCGCCAAAGCAGGCAGTAGGAATGCTGCAGTCCAAATGGCTCTGGAAAGTTGGTTGTGGACTCAGGTCATTGGGCAATTCTACCACCTCAAGGATCAGCTCAAAGCCAAGCTCCGAAGAGGATCTCAGCTCCTCCATGGCACTGATCCACGATTCAGTCTGCCCAGTCACCATGGAACCACCAGCCACAACAAACCCAAGAGAACCCCTCAACATTCCACCTGGAACTCCACTAGCAACTGGCAGCCTAGGAAGGTAGGTAGGCTTTCTGCAGTTGGAGCAAGCCTCTCTCTCTCTCTCAAATAAATAAAATCTTTAAAAAAAATATCAGCTAGTAAATTAACTTTGATATTAATTTTTACATGTCCATGTTTGCTTTAAATTTAAAGTAATTTTTTATACTGTCTTCGGAAGCCAGAATTTTTAAAAGTTAACTCATGATTTTAAACTGTGATTATGTGCTGAAATGATAATATTTGGATATATTATGCTAAATAAAATACATTATTCAAATTAATTTTACTGGTTTCCTTTTACTTAGAAAATTTAATAGACCCCTTACAATAAAAAGCAACTCTATAACTATCTAGAATTTAAATAAAAACTTAAAAAAAGAAAAAGCAACTCTTAACTTTCTTCAAGACTACTTATAGAACACTTAGTCTATTATTATAAAAATCAACCTTTTTGTAAGTTTAAGTTGTTTCAAGAACTGTTTTTTTAACAAAGCAAGCATTATATATAATGAATTCCCCTGGATTAAAGTCATTAAAAAGAACACTATATTCATACACTCCTGAACCATATTTAATCACTCTCAAAAGATCACTTAAGTTTGCAAATTTGAAACAATAAATAAAGTGTATTTTCCCAAAGACATTCTGCCTGAATTTCATACCCTTAAATTAAAAGATACATGACCACCTAAAGCACAAGCATGGGTAATCGGGCAGACTAACAAAGCCACAGGCACAGCACACAAACTCCTACGATATTACCTGATAGATATCAGATAAACTGCTGCTCCCAGAGTCACTGGCGATGCTACAACCAGACTGACTAGAAGACACATGAGTCACCTGTGGATGAGGGTTGTCTGTGATGTGCATCTTGGTAAGATCGGCCGGAAGCTGAAGAAGAAAAAGTAATTTAAGGTATTCTAAACATCAAACATTACCTTTATGAGCGTTGTTGAGGAATGTATAGAATTACTGAATCACTATATTGTACACCTGAAACATAACACTGTATATTAACTATACTGGAATTAAAATACTTAAAAAATTTTTTAAATAAAAAATAAGTTCTTGACACGTTGTAACTTCTGTAACAAGTATTTGTTTTATGTACATTACTGTGCAACCTCATTTCTAACCTAAATTTTCCACTTTTAAGAAAAATCTTAGGAAATAAGAACCAAATCAGTACTCTGACACTGTTAGTCAAGCCTAGAGTGGAATCCCACTGTGTAGATTTCAGAAGACATTACCATCAGTAATGGTGTTTCAGAGGAAACACTTGGCCCCTCTTTTTCTCCAAATAAAACTATCAGCTACTGCTACCTTCAAGTGTTCAGAATGCATCACACACACACACACGCACACACACACCCCAACACAAAATGGTCATTGATATGAAAAAAAAAAAGAAAAGCAATATCTTGTGTTAAAGTACAGCATCTGGTAGCAAGACTTAGGAAAAAAAACAGTTGATTGCATTCCACATTTCAAAAATTTTGTAGACCTCTTTTCACATGACATTGTAGTAGTTAGTAGTAAACCACTAAAAAATTTGTTAGTAATTATGATGATTTAATTAATGTCTATGCTAGGTGCAGGGATACAAGAGACACAAGAAGGAAATGATAGTATCACATCATCTTTAGTATGGTCACACTTTTATAGGGATGCAGGTTGTATAATATCTTTCATACCAAAAAACAAACCAGAATAACAATAAAAAAAAAAAACCTCACAAAATCAGTGCTCTAAGAATTAAAGTAAGAAACAAACGACTGTGCTCCAGAGTAGTGAGAGAAAGTTTTAAATAGGAGGCATGGTGATATATTTTCCAAATAATTTCTCTACAACCTGCTATGCAGGAACATTAAGAGAAATGTATTTACTTTTTAAAACAGAGGTTTTCATTGCTTTAGTGCAGGAAAATGTTAGAGAAAGATGCACATAGTAGTAAAAACTAAATAAACCCTAAAGGAAAAATGGCCAAGTCTGAATTCTATTATCTTAAGAGTAGTCACTATAATTATAAAAACTACACACAGAGGGACGCCTGGGTGGTTCAGTTGGGTAAGTGTCTGACTCACGATTTCAGCTCAGGTCATGATCTCAGCGTCATGAGAATGAGCCCTTCGTCAGGCTCCATGCTCAGCAGGGAGTCTGCTTAAGATTCTCTCTCCCTCTCTAAAAACAAACAAACTACACACAGAAATGACATTACACAATCCTCTGCCAGTGGTAACTCAGATAAATTCTATAACTAAGATAAACAGAAAAGCTGGAATACACACACATAATCTGGCCTGTGAGGTTTTGCTGATTCTTAAAGAGGGAGATGAAGAGACTCAGAAGCACTTCAATAGTCACTGGTTAAAGAGACAAAAGTTATATTCCAAGGCCTAGCATGAAAAGGCCATCCTTTGGACTGGGAGTCTGGAAAGAACATTTTACTCTAGGAATGAATGTGATTCAAAGGAAACTGATATCCATCTTAGAATCACCTAAATCCCTGATGTTGTATTAAGGTTATACAGGGTTACTAGTGCTTCAAGTCAACTATTGGAAGCAAACAGGAATCTTTACCATAGGAAAAAAAAATACTAGGTCTCAAATTATTTAAAATATTTTGCATATACAACACCCATTGCTCAAATAAAACCAGGCACATGAGAAGACTAGATAGCATTGATGAAAACTAAGAGAATAAACTTTAAAAAACAACGAAGAACTTTCAAATATCAGGATAATCAGATTGTAAAATGACTTTTTTTAATATACATAGCAAGGGCAGGCAAACATTTTCTTTAAAGGACCAAAGAACATATATTTGACACTTGTGCAGGCGACATACAATCTCTGTGGATACTTTTGACTTTTTTTTTTAATAACCCTTAAAAAATGTAAAAATCATTCTTAGTTCACAGGTCATACAGCTCACTGGCCGTGTTTTTCAATACAGCAATACATGATAACAGATAACTGAACCTTGAAAAACACAGGTTTGAACTGTATGGCTCCACTTATGCATGGGTCCAGTTACATGTGGATTCTTTTTCAATACACTAAACATTCTCCTTAGATTTTTTCGTAATGTTTTCTTTTCTCTAGCTTACTTTATTGTAATAATACATATATGAAATATATCTCTTTTTATATTTTACAAAATATGTCTTAATTGACTATGTTATTGGTAAGGCTTCCATTCAACAGTAGATTAGTACTTAAGTTTTTGTGGACTCAGAAGTTACACATGGATTTCTGACTGCTCAGGGGGTCAGTGGCCCTAACCCCTGTGTTGTTCAAGGGTCACCTCTACAGAGGAAAAGACTAAGAATTGTAGCAAAGAATAATTAACAAAAAATAAAATGAAAATTCTCGAATTGAAAAGTAAGGTTAAGGAAATTAGAAAGTCAAACATGGACTCAACAGATTTGACAGAGCTAAGAAGAAAATTAGTAAAGATTGGCCTAGATTGGCCTGAAAAAATATCCAGAACAAAGCATCAAAGTAAAAAAGAATGAAACTGGGAGAGAAGGGACAAGAACCACAGGGGATACAGTGAGAAGGCAACATTTGAATAATCAGAGTCATAGAAAAAAAGAGACTAAGGCATAGAAGATAATGGCTGAGCATTTTTCCAAACTGACAAAAAATACAAAGTCACAAATCAAGCAGCTTTAAGAATGACCAACAAGATAAATAACAAAACCATACCTATGTAAACTAGGATGAAACTAGCAGAGAAGAAAAAAAGATAAAGAGAAGTCTTAAAAGCAGTCAGGGAAAAAAAGAGATTACTTGGACAAGAGCAAAATTAAACTGATGGCTGAACTCTCAACAGAAATTTGAAAGGTAGAAGAGAACGGAGTGATATCTCCAAGAGCTAAAATTCTGTACCCAGCAAGAAGAGTCCTCGAAAAAAAGGCAAAATACAAAAGCCTTTCAGAAAAACAAAAAACGAAGACAAATACTCTCTAGCAGATCTACAATCAAGGAAATCCATTGAGAGAAAGAAAACAATTCCAAATGGAGGCTTCTAGATGCAGAAAAGGAAAACCAATGAAAATACGAAATGTGTGGGTAAATCTGTATGAATACTGACTACATGAAATAGGAATATTAATGTCCCAACACATATACAGAATTAAAATACATAACAAAACAACAGAATGTAAGTCTGGAGAAGAGTAAATGAAGTTATTAAAGTACTTTAAGTTCTTTGCAGCTCATGAAACTGTAGAAACAGACTTCATAGATGAAGCATACATTGCTGTAATCTCTGATTTAAGAATAGTAAAACTGTAACTACGAAGCTTACACAGGTGAAAACATTAAATACAAGGAAGGAAAAATATATAGCATGCAAACACAAACCAAAAGAAAGATTATGTAGTTGTATTTCAGATGAAGCAGACCTTGAGGGAACGGCTAAATTGTTATAGCCTATTATGGATTACATTAGGGGACATTTTTTAATAATAAAAGTTTCAACACTAAATAAATATGTACCTAAGCATACACCCTCTAAATATATAAGGCAAAAAATGGCAACAATAAAAGAACTAGATGAATCCACAATTAGCTGTCAAATTATACCACAGATTTCCCATTGACAGAATAAGCAAATAAAAAATATGTAACGATAGAGCAGATGGGAAAAATTGTTAATAAACCTGACCTAAAGTGCATGAACATAGAGTACACATAAAAACAATTTTAAAAACTTACAATAATGCAGGTGTCAGCAAGTTTCAAAAGAATGAAGACATACAGAGAATATCCCATGATCACAAAGCAAACACGGTAGAAATAAGTAACAAAAACTAACTAGAAAATTATCACGTACCAGGAAATTATTAAACAAACCTAAACAGCGCAAAGGTCAATTAAGGCACATTGCAAATTAGAAAATACTCAGAATAAAAATTAAAATGCCACATATCAAAACCTGTGGGATAAGCTAAAGCTATGCTCAGAAACTGTTTTATAGCTCTATTATGTGTATTTAAAAAGACAGAAAGGGGTGTCTGGGTACTGCAGTTGGTTAAATGTCCAATTTTTGGTTTTGGGTCAGGTCGTGATCTCAGGGTTGTGAGATCGAGCTTGGTGTCGGGCTCTGTGCTCAGCTCAGAGCCTGCTTGAGACTCTGTCTCCCTCTCCTTGTGCCCCTCACCCCCATGTTCTCTCTCTCTTAAATAAATAAATAAATTTTTAAAAAGGCAGAAAAATCAATGAGGTATTTGTAAGTGGTTACAGTAATACAGAAATAGTGATGGGAATATGTCTCAGCTCAAAGATCTTCCTCCTATTTAGTTTCTATTGTTTAGACAGAAAAGATCTAGGAATTCGTTCATCTAGGAATGAAGTAGATGAAAATATAAAGACTGAAAATAGTTTTAAAAGGTCAGATGTTTGGTTGAGGTGTCAGGAGTGGGAGATAATCCAACTCCCAAGATTCCCACAGAGGTTACGACCACGGAGAAAGAGGTTATCCATCAAAATAACACAATGAACCAAAGGCAGAAGAGCAAGTCTGCAAATTGGGTGGGTAATACTTACAAGCAATCTTCATCCTCAGTAGACCCTAAAAGACAAGCATTATTATCTCTACTTTACTAATGAGGAACTGAGGCAATAAAATTAAGCTGTCAGCCATAGATCTCACTCAACTAATTAGCAGAGTTAGAATTAAAACCCAAAACTATGTGATTCTAGTACTCTCTGCTATACTCTGCTTTTTACCAGGAACTCTGCTGGTAACATAAAGATCTCACTTATTCGTGGAACATAAGGAATAGCATGGAGGACATTAGGAGAAGGAAGCGAAAAATGAAGGGGGAGAAATCGGAGGGAAAGATGAACCATGAGAGACTATGGACTCTGAGAAACAATCTGAGGGTTTTAGAGGGGAGGCGGGTGGGGTGATGGGTTAGCCTGGTGATGGGTATTAAGGAGGGCACGTACTGCATGGAGCACTGGGTGTTATACGAAAACAATGAATCGTGGATCACTAAATCAAAAACTAATGATGTATTGTATGGTGACTAACATAATAAAATAAAAATTAAAAAAAAAATGAAAGAGAAGATGAAAACAGATGGGTCTTATCTTCAAGGACTGCAGTCTAACAGTGAAGAGTAGACAGAGATTTACAAGTATACAGCATCTCCTTTCTACCTCATGAAGGAAACAGATCGACAAATAGGAATCCTCTCAACCTCTTCATGTGATGAGAATAATGATAGCAACTACAGCTAATAGGTTTGAGTGCTCACTACATGTGCCAGATATGTAAGCTAGCAACTATATCCTTCTACATACTTTTTACATAGATTATCTCATTTAATCATCAAACGACCAGACAAGGTAGATGCTATTATTATAACCAATTTACACATTAGGAAACCAAGGCCCAGAAAAGTTATACAGGTTGCCCAAAGTCACATAGCTAGGAAGCAGGGAAATTGGATTTAAAATTCAGGCAGCCTGACTGTAAATCAGTTGCTCTTTCCTACTAAGTTAAGTTTTGAGTTCCTAACACCTAACAGTTCCTTTTCTTTATAACAAAAGAGGCAGAAAGGAGAAAGTTTTCCTCCAATAGGAAGCCTTGATTTCTTAAAGCTTCTCTGCTTTCTCTCAACTTATCTACCCCTTTTCCTTTTCTTCCTACCCCCAGCAGGGACTTATTAGCTTACCTTTCATGAGCAATGTCAATTCACTTACCTCATCATCCTTCCAGCCTATAGGTCTGGCAAACTTTCCTATTTTCCACAGTTACTTTATCCATTTCCTATACCTGAACTTCTGAGCTCTGCTGGAGCTCACATGTCCCATGAAGACCAGTGTCAAAGTTCTATCTGGGAGGTGGAAAGGTTCCTTAGCTAACAGCTTGAATACAGACACAGATTATGAAAAAGTACGTATCTTTTGAAGGCTCTGTACACATATAAAGGGAAAGAGAGGTATTAAGAAGAGGCTAGAGGTAGAACATAATCTTGAATGTCAAGCAAAGTATTTTGATTTTGAATCCTATAGGTAATAGAGAGCTACTACAGGTTTCTGGGAAGGGCAATGACATAAGAGCTGCTGTATGTCTCAGGCAGACTTAACCTATCCAAGTATCTACTTTTCTGACTCAAAGTTCTCTGCCCATCCAGGCAACACTTTGGGGCAACTTCTTTTATGCAAACTCAGATAATGCGTTGGTCTTTTGGCTCTGCCATCTCAACACAGGGCCACTTAAGTCACAGCAGCAGGAGAACAGAGCTGCTGGAAGAGATTGCTAAAACTTGCCAGCAACCAGGGAAATCAAAATTTAAACAACTTTTCATCGGATTGGCAAAAAGAAAGCTTGATAATACAAAATATGGAAAGGCTATGGAGAAAAACAATATTCTCATAAATTGCTAATGGGAGTTATGGATTGGTATAGCACTCTGGAGAGCAAACATTAAGATTTATTACATTTAAAATACAAAAACCTATGACTCAACAGTTCCTCTTTGAGTATCTATCCTAAAAAAGCATACAGGTGTGCAAGGAGGAATATACAAGAACATTCATTACAAACAAAGTGTAAAAGTTTAAGAAAAATAATCGTCACAAGGAGAACGGCTAAATTGTTATAGCCTATTATGGATTACTGTGCAACAGTTCAAGGTATGAAGCAAATCTGTATAATCAAACTTGAATAGGTCTCCTAGCTGTACTGACTAAAAAAAAGTAACTTTCATGATAAATATAAGACTCATTTTTTTTTAAAGCATGAAAACATCATTACGTGTTTTCTGGGCACATATTCATCTAAGTTTGGGAGAAAAGATTTGGAGGAATATATACCATGCAATCAAGAGCAGTACTCTCTAGTGAAAGAGAAATATCAAGGCTGGTAGTCCAAAAGGAGTTTTAGCGTGATCTGCAATATCCAGCTGAAATGTTTTACTTTGTATGGAGAAAACACTCCTCTATTTTTTATTAGAATGCCTTATGAGAACATGTTAAGTACTAATATACCTAATATATAAAGTAGAGCTGAGAATAAGCATTTAACCTATAAGCATCAGAAATGGAGTAGAAAGTGATGAATATTAGGTAACAAAAACTCCCAACATAAGAGCCTCTGTGGAAAGTTAAAAATGAATGGAAAGTGAAGTACTTCGGGGTGCCTGGGTGGCTCAGTCGGTTAAGCATCCGACTCTTGATTTTGGATCAAGTCACGGTCTCAGGGTCCTGAGACTGAGCCCCATGTTGGGCATGGAGCCTGCTTGAGATTCTCTTTCCCTCTCCATATGTCCCTCCCACCAACTCTCCCTCTCAAAAAAAAAAAAAAAAAAAGAAAAGGAAGTACTTCTGTGTTTTCACTCTACTCCGTTGAATGTGGCACTCATGCTCTTTAATCTCCGTGTGTGTGTGTAAGCTTGAGTGAGTTATATGCAATCAAGAAACAGTAAGCAAATCAGTGAAGCTGAGGTAGGGATGTATATAGGGAGATAGAGGAGATGAAGGGCCAGAAGTAGTATTCTTGGGTGCTTCAGATTTCCTGTATTAGAAAAAGGCTACTCAAAGAGCTTGAAACAAGAAAATGACTGGAAGAGATCTGCTTTTTAAAAATATTACTCCAGCATCATATAAGATGAAATGGAAGACAATCATATATATGGGAGACAGGAAACATCAATCAAAGCACAAGAAGACAGGGGCCTTATGAAATTAAAAGCAGATTTATAAAGAAGCTTCTAGGACTAGATAGAGTGACATGTCATTAAGTATCACCTGACAATGAGAGAGAACTGAAAATAGATTCTGAGGGGCATCTGGATGGATCAGCTGGTTAAATGTCTGCCTTCGGCTCAGGTCATGATACCAGGATCCTGGGATCGAGCCCCACATCAGGCTCCCTGCTCAACGAGGAGCCTGCTTCTCCCTTTCCCACTCCCCCTGCTTGTGCTCTCTATCAAATAAATAAAATCTTTAAAAAAAGAAAAGAAAATAGATTCTGAAGCCCCAAAACACAGTTTGGAGTCTGTTTTAGGAAGACAATCTAAAATGTCTCAAAAGTCCTGAAAGAAATAGCTGTATATAACCACAGTAGCCTCGGGTATATTACACTAGCACTCTGCGTGAGGCAAATGAACTACAGGGGAAGCATGCATTCTTAATTCATTATTTTTACTAGAAGATGGGGGTTGGAGGGACACTGATACATGTTATCTCCCCACTGTAACATTTTTAAAACCAAAGAGCAGCTTTCAATCAATATTTGCACTTAACAGTAGGTTTATTAAAAGTCCAGATAGACTTGTTGAGAAAAGAGGAAATCAGTTTTAAGAATGCAGGAAACAAGAGTCACTGCACTGAATGAGGAGGAGTGTAGCAGAAGATAATGGGAGAAGAGTCCCGCACTGTCTAGTAAATGACAGCTAAGACTTTAGTCTGAATGAAGTCTGCCCAGAAGGGAGTAGTCAGCTGTGTCAAACACCACAGACGGGTAAAGTAAGGGCCAGAAAATGACCTGTAGATTTAGCTGTGTGTAAAAATGAAAATGAACACACTTCCTTGACCAGTGACCATAGGAGCACCTAAAAGAAGGCAAATAGAAGCCAAAGTGGTGATGCCTCTTCCACCCAGGAAACAGTCACTTTGGGTAAGCAATTTGAATACACCAGGAAGGTGAGCTCTCAATCACTCGAGAATTATCAACCTCCTGAAAAAACATCCAAACACACTCAACTAAGAGAAGACTTTAAACGTGAAGAAAGAGCTAAGCAGACAACGAGGGAAACGAATGTCATCCATGAAATGAAAACAAGTTATTAAACAAGAGTGGCTGTAAAAAGCATCACTAGAGATTTCAGAAATGATTAATGATGTGGGAAACAAAGGCATAAGAGAAATTATTAAATTTCCTTACTACCTACAGCCCACTGACAAGTCCTTGAAACAGGCAGAATGACATTCCTCTAGGGACTCAACTGCCTCGATGTTGACACTTTGCTAAGGGCAAAAGACAATCCTAGCGCAACCCCACCCCCCAGGATCCTGTAAGTCTACTTTAACATATAAAAATTTCTTTAGAAATTTCCTTTATCTCTAAATCTCCAAGATACATATTGGCAATCACCGCCCCCCGCCAAAGCATATGGCCCACTGATACACATCTGAAGGGTCTCAGGACTACGGTTTTATTAGATGGTAATAAATGACTTTTTCCCAACAACAGCTAGCCCCTCAAGGTCCTGGAAACCTTGCTTCCAGAAGTCCACACTATCCCAAACCCCCTCGCAACCTGAAAGTATATAATGGGCCACTCTTCATGACCCCAGTGCAGCTCTTTCTGCCCATGGGTCCTGTCCCTGTGCTTTAATAAAACCACCTTTTTGCAACAAAGATGTCTCAAGAATTCTTTCTTGGCCATTGGCTTCGAATCCTAATGTCTCTCCTACATCAGTTAATACAATGATTACGTTTAGAAATTTAAAAGATGAAGAGCAGAACAGCAACTGGTCACAAATGGAGAATCAGTGAGCTAGAAGATCAAACTGGAAATGCATGAAGCGAAAATAAAGTTTGAAACAAATGTTTAGAGATAATATGGACAGATCCAGAGTTCCAACATTTGGAGCAGTAAGAAAAGAGTTGCAGTTTTCAAAAAATAAATTTCCCATAATTGAAGACCGATGGGAATCCTTTTTTTTTTTTTTAAAGGTTTTATTTATTTGACAGAGAGAGACACAGCGAGAGAGGGAACACAAGCAGGGGGAGTGGGAGAGGGAGAAGCAGGCTTCCTGCGGAGCAAGGAGCCCGATGTGGGGCTCGATCCCAGGACCCTGGGATCATGACCTGAGCTGAAGGCAGGCGCTTAACGACTGAGCTACCCAGGCGCCCCGGGAATCCTCATCTTGAAGAGAGACTTGCAAGTACTAAGAAAACAAAACAAAAAATTAGATAATCCATAGTAAAACCTCATGGCATCAAGGATAAAAAGTAAAACCCAAACAAAACAAAACACAACTAACCACTGACAAGAAAAAGATTACTTAACAAAGGACTAAGGATTATAAGGAGCCCAGACTTCTCATCACCAACACTGGATGCGAGAGACAGCACATTAGCTTTTTCAAAGGCTAAAAGGAAAAGACTTTAGATTTATTATTTTATATACAACTAAACAATTATTTTAAAAGTAAATATAAAGTAAAGCATTTTGAACATACTAGGACCTAAAGTTCATCTCCTCCCCTCACCCCCTACTCTGGCTTCTAGAACTCCTTATTCTGTCAAGAAAATAAATTCAGAAGTAATGAAATCCAAGTAGTAGGGTGGGCAAAATACATGAATAAATAAAACCAGTAAGATGTATGAGAAAACCGAAAGAACCAAGTTTGAAAAATTAATCACAGGTTTAATGTTTGTGCATTCACAATCCAGAGTTAAAATTCCATCAGTAGTAACATGAGAGATGGGGGAAGGGGAAAAGAAGCCATACTCTTTCACTAATACTTAATTTACAAAGTACCAATCACAGAATCCTGCTCAGATAGTATTTGCTGGCATTTAACCAAACCTTAGAATCTGATTTTTAAAATCCCCCTTGGCTCTTTTATACTTGTTAAATCTTAAATCAAAAGCTGGTTACCAATACCACCAAAGGCTATTTTTTTGTTGGTATTCTAAACAACCCCTATATAACTCATTCTTGATTTTCTTTGAAGCTTTTTCACTTGGTCTCATCCATTTCCCTTCTACAGGTTTTAAATCTTAGTAGTGTCACTATCAAGCATCAGCAAAGCGTGGGCCCCACAGGTGGCATTTGTACTATGGAGGCCACCCATGCCTTACCAGATAGTACAAATGAAGCATATACCTCCGTTTCTTTCCCTCTCTTTACATTTCAATCATTGTTTGCCAAATGGATAGTAAATTTAAATGTCTTTCCAGAAGCTGCGTTTAAGAAAGATATGCAGTGAGCTATCTTTCAGATAAAACAGTACACTACATGCTATCACAGTATTTCTCCCTTAGTCACTATCAGTAGAACAACCTTTAAACAAAGACATGATTTCATCCTAGGAAATGCTTCTATTGTGCCTGTCTCTATTCAACAGAACCATAAAGAAATCTTGAAACAGCCAATGTTACAATTAAAGTGCTAACTAAAACATATAGTTTTATAAAACAAAAATAAAAACTCACACTTCTCTGGTTTTGTTCTGAAATTTACATAACAGGAAAGATAACTTGAGTGGCAGCAAATTTCAGCTCTACATAAACAACACTATTAACAATACAATTTATTAAATTACATTGTATATTTCCCTAAAACGTAGCATGTCCTGTTATGTAGCATTTTGCTTTTCTGTGAGTTAATGTTTGCCTTAAAAAACTGACAAATATAACAGATGCTATCTTAATGTCTCAAGCTACTAATGATTCACTTACTATTTTTAAAATGCTTAAGAACATAAAAATTTTTTCATATACTTTTCATACTAAGTATTTCCTTCATATTAGTTCACTGATGAAGTTATTACCCTGTCTTCCTAAAATTTTTATATAATAAAAAAGTGTAAATATAAACTAGAGATTAGACTAACACTGCTAAATACATCAACCATTTAAGGAGGCAATACAATAGTCAAGTTAAAGAGTATACTCACAGATAAGTACAGAACTAGCTATAACCAAATGATTCAGTCTGAAGATAGTACACCTCAAATGCATTACATTTTAAGTCTATAGATCATTAAGAAGGTATTTTTTTCAAATCCTCTTAGAGGTACATTAGGATACTTTAGAGATTCCTTTAAATTGAAAAACAAAATGGCCATGAGATTGAGCTTTTTAGATTGCTTTGTAATTCTTATTTTTAAAGTTTAGAAAATGTAAGAGCACAATAAAGCTAGTTTACAATTCAAAGTAGAATTTAAATTTAATAACTAGATTATATCCATCTCCAAGAAAATAATAAACATTACTTACTTTGGAGGCCCATGGCTGAAGACAATTGGCATAACAGCGAACAAGAAAAGCCATTTCCTGGGCTGGAAAGGGTAGTTTCCTTTTCAAACCAGAGCCACACGGATGAGTATGTTGACAAAATTCTGTTAAGTTTCTTTTTACAAATCACACGCCATTTGCAGTGTTATATAAAGGCAGCTTCTCCAAATCCCTTTCAAACTGAAATCAGGAGCTTTCAGTAGCTCAGAGTATTGTTCTAAATAACTGCAACAGTTTTCATCACAACGTTCACTTTTCACAAGCAAATCACAGTAAATCAAGATGTTTACATTTCTGGCTCAGTACATACAGACATACACATGCTTCCTCAGGCACCTGGCACAGACATGCACAGTGGTAACACACACAGTTAATACAATATCAATCAAAGTAAATAAGGCAACATGCACCAAATCTGTGTTCCTGGATTCTGAGAAACCTTTCCTTTCTGTAATACAGCTTTGTCTCTTCTTCAACTTATTTCATTCTGTAGAGCAAGCACTGCAGTAATTCTTCTGCATCAGAAGCAAACCAGAACACTGTATCCTTAAAATGAAAGTTTCTTCTTTATCTTCTTAATCACCAAAGGTTAAAAAAAAAAAAAAAAATCAACCGACGAGCAAGCAAATGATAGCTAGAAGATATATATGCTCTAACAGGTCTGTCCTGGAGAACGCCAGAAAATATCCAAAATTAAAATTTTCTCTTTTCACATGCACTATTTACAGCTCTGTAAATGCTTCTTAAATGCTTCTTGTTCTAATGCATCAGTAAGACAGTAATGTTGATCTAAGTCTGGCTTTTCTGGTTGAAAATTTATATATGATGACACAAAAACACTACATCTTCTGCTAAAACAAGACTATATGTTAGTGTCTTAATTCCTACTGTCCTTGCCTGTTTCACAGCAGCTCCCTAAGGAGAAGCTCCTATTGATTCCATGCTCTGCAGTAAGATGAAATATCTAATAAGAAGGAAAGAGAGTGGGAGGAGAATAGAGCTAAAAGGATGACATCACCTGTATAGAAAGCCTTCAGAAACTGCATTAGATCAATTGGCTACTGTATCTGCAGATGTAGCCCAAAAAGCAATTTACTGAAAACACACACACACACACACACACCCACCCACCCACCCTTCCATGAGACATGTCAGCAAGCTAAATTCTGTAGGAAAAAACTGGCTTAAAGCACCTCTCTATTCAGTTTTAAAAATCCATCTTGATTTTTAATTCTGTGCATTGATACAGAGCTTTATTTGGGAAGCTAGATTTCCTAATATTATTATTCAAATTTAACACAGTATTGTCCTCCCAAGGGAAAATAATTAGCACTGGTAAGATACTTGCATTACAAATGCGTAAGGCAGCCTTCTTCTCAGATATCACGTATGTTTGTTACACTACTGATTCAGGGGTTTCTGCTTGCAAAACTTCTTATTTATCAAATAACTGTTCTAAAAGGTATAACCTTCAGGATACTCTAACATTAAAAATACCAAAATTAGTACCAAAATTTTTATGTAAATAGTATACTTAAATGGAAACAACAGAATTTCATTTTGCAAAGGCAAGATGAAAAACATCACCAGGCACAACAGCCGACTTGCAGCCTGTACCAACTCCTCTGAGGAAGAATCATCTATGCAATATGGTACTTTCCTGCAGCCCAGCACTCAATTCCTAGAAAGACACAGGATGCCAGTAAAACTCAAAAGGAATTAGTGAAGAAAATTATTATACCTGATTAAAAAATTGAGCTTGGACTAAAAAGTAATCATTTTTCTATAAAAATTCCAGAAAACAAACTAAATTTTGCCACACCCTGTCTAATCTGAAAACACAATTCCTCTAGTATCCGCCCTTACTCTTCACACTTCTGCCACAAGGAATCTATTGCAGATACTCCTATAAAGAGTTTGCACTTAAGGTTGTAATGGTACCTCCCAATGGCCAAAAAATGACATAGTTTTCAACGATAAAATGCTTAGTATGTCCCCAGACAGCAAAATTATGAGAGTTACAATCAATGAACAAAGCAAAGTAATACAACTATTTTGCTTTATTCACCTAACATTATTTTGAGGGCAGGAGATGTGCAGCTTAGGAGGAGAAATTATTACCTGAAAGATGGGTGTTATTACAAAGGATTCCACTGTCAAAGAAACATCATGTCATTAGCCCCACCAAAAAAAAAAAGAGTTCTTTAATACCTCTGGGCAAAGTATGACTCACTTTCTGAACAATACTAAGCTGCCAGTCTGAATTGTGCTGTTACTATAAAACTACAATTAACTTTAGTAAAGCTAAATATTATTCTGAACAAAAACAAGCCATGCTTTCAAAATATGTGATCACTTATGAATTTAGGTTTTCATAAAACTTAAGAATTATACTTTTGGTGAAAATTTCAAAAGAATACATGCAAAAAATTTGCATTTAAATTAAAATTAAATCTCAAAAATACGAATAAGCATGACTAGCTTTCCAAACATAAAACATGGAAAATATAGACAGGTTGATTTTCAAGCACCAATGTATTTTTTCAATTTAATTATTTTAAATAAACTACAATGCGTTGGAGTTTCAACACTATGTAAAGCATTCAAGAATAAATTAACTAAAATCTAATTTTGATCATTCATTTTTTTAAAATAGAAAAATGATAGCAGGCACTCTATGTAAATGAAGCCCAACAATTCCTAAAGATAAATTTCTAAGACAAGCCTTTTATACATAAACATTAGTAACATGACTCAAGAGTATTTCAGTTTCATTGGCAGATAATAATTACATTCATGTACGGTACCAACAGGATAAATTATAACCAAATCAAAAACAAAATCATAATGGTCATTTTTCCCCTTTTTTATAATAAATCATGCTGACAGCACACAAAGGACCTCAAGCTGAGCAAGGGAGAGCCATCTCTTAGCTGCTTTAAGAAACTGCTGCCCCGTGTGTGAAATGCAATCCACTAAATGCCATATGTTAGAAACTACTGTAGTAAACACCAACTCAGTAAAGGAACAACTCTCTTTTCCTTTAGTGTGGCCTGTAAGTGAAGATGACATCATCCTTTTCCTTGTTCTACCAATCATCTCATAGTATCTGCCATCCAGGGGAATTGTATGGTGAACAGAGCATGCAGAATCCCCCTGTGCAACAATACCATGAAAGAAACACACGGGCCAAATCCTATATTCAGCCTATGAATCCACCAGCATTCTGAGGATATGCTAGACCACATGATTTCTTCAGGGGGAAAAAAAAAAATGACATAACCTCCTAATTAACGAAGGAAGAAATAAACATCTTTTGAAGAGAAGTGTCAGTAATTTGTCAAATAACTAAAAATATGATTAGGTGAATAAACACTTTTTCACTCCCATCATTTTTAGAATTTTATTGTGATCTCATTCCATTATCTTACCAATTCAAATGAAGTAATTGCAGCAAGGGAGAGTGCCCTGATCTACACATTATCTAGGAACCATCACCACAGGATAGCCATTTAAGAATACATTTCCCCTGCATATGAAATGCCATGATGTTAAGCCACATAAGATGAAATCTTTGGCTTCAGAAGGATCCGCCGCACTACCATAAAATAAAGCAATCAACGTATGTTGGCTTTGCAAAGCTTGAAACCATTACAAAATATATTTATAAAAATGTAAATGCTATGTAGTTAATAATTAAAATTTATGTTAACTGTATAAACTACCTCTAAACAAAAATACAAACTAAAACATCTGAAATACTGCATAGAAAACCAAAAATGAGGTTCTGATAGTTACCAAACTATACTTTTTACTTAATAAACAACACGGGGGGGGGGGCCGGGGAGGTCATCAAGAATAAAGTTATCAGAGGATATACATTCTAGACATTATATAAAAACAAACAACAATAACGAAAACCAGATTTATAGTAATCTCAGGCATAGTCACACTGTTTATTCCCCACCTGCACAGTGAAATATCGTAATTACAACTTAGAGAAACCAAACTCAAAAGCAGGTAAAGAACAAAAGAAAAATTATGTACTTTCACAAAATAAAATAAACAGGCCCTTCGTTTCTCTATTTTAGCTGTAAGCATTTGGTCTTTAAAATATAAACTGTTAAGTGTGCTGATTTATATAGTAAAAACACTTTAATCCTTTTGAAGAATGAATGACCCTTTAATGTCAGAGAGGAGCATATAAGCCCTTGGAAAGGATCGTAGCAAGCTTTCCCACCTCTTCCTCACCCCCTGCTTAACTTGAACATTTGAAATGAATCTTCATTAAGTTATCAGACACGATTAATTCTAATTACTGGTGCCCCTCAGGAATTCCTCCTTTCAAAGTGCATTCTATCTATTGCTCAGCCTTTCTGAAAAAAGGAAAGCCAGAGTATCAACATTCTCCTCCTATTCTTCTGTAAGAAAGAGTGTGCTTCAAACACACTATCATCTATGTCCACTAAATGGTCAGCACCATGCTGTTGAAAACCCTGCTAAAGCTACCAGCAGGACACATAAGCACTATGAAATATGATCCTTCCTTAGGGAGTGATCAAGGAAGAAAAAGCAAAGGAGAGGGAAGCCTTCATCATCAACTAAAGTGATGTAAGCTTCTATAATTAGAATCAGTGAAACCAAAGGAACAATAAAAAGGCACACCATGCTTCCACTTTCCCCCAAACTGTGAGTTATAGGAGGCATTTTTCACTCATTCACTCACATACACATACAGGCAAATAAAGAATACATTCTACATGTAATCAGTCAAGTGTGCTACCGAGCAAAGCTAATGTGAAGTTTTAAAATAGTAAAAGTTTTAAAATAAAAACGAGGTCTACCCAATAATTAAAATAGAGCAACATACAAACATACCTGGAAAAACAAATCTCATTTGAAAAATTAAACTATTGAGAATATGGTCTCCACCTGTAGATTCTGGAATATATTTGAGACCAACTTTAAATCACTTATCTAATTTTAAATACTGCATTTTCTAGTACTATAAAAGCCAAATGCTGAATTCAGCATAGTTTCTGAACAGGTAACAAATCAAACGAAATGGCAATAACAATCAGCATTTATCTGTTTGCTATGTCTCAGTAGTCATTACTCCTCCAATTGGAATGCTCTTGAAAATCATTACCTTGGACCACTGGTATACATTAATAACAGTTGCTTCAAAAAATCTTCAAAAGAGCTTTCGTTAGCAATTATTGTATAAAGCGTTTCAAGTATGTTAAAAAATTTCTCCAATTCTGGTTCCCTGGGCAGATCCAGAGCAGCATGCCCTGCCCTCCTTGAGCTCCCAACATTCCTGAAGTTCAAAAAAAGTGAATGATACTTTCTTAAAATGACTAAGATAGCAATACTTATGCAGAGCTATAAAAATAATTTTTATATCCTTAATCCAGTAATTTAACTTTCACGAATCAATTCTAAGAAAAAAATCTGAGTCCATTTATTCATACGAGTTGTCTATAATAGGGGAAAAAAGCAGAAGCTTCATGAGAGTATTTTGTTATATAACGTAATTACTATTAAAAATATTTTGGGAAAAATTTAATTGCCTGAGAAGTAGAAAGGTAGGATATATAAATATCCAGCATTATCTAAATTAGAAGATCTGAATTAATCAAGGTACTTTTCAAAATCACTAGCAACACTAGCTATCTCTGGGTTGAGGATGACAGGAAGTTTCCTTCTTAACGTTCTTCTATGTTTTTACATTTCTACAATGAGCATTTTTTTCACAAATTTTTTTTTAAGATCTGCTCCCGGCAGGCATTTGTCCTTAGTTTGATTCACTATCACCCCTTTGCTTTTTCTCTATTTGTGGACTCATGACCCTCTAAGTAGGTGCAAGAACTTCCTATCAAGATTTCTATATTATTACCCAGAAGGCAAATGGGAAGCAAAATTCTCCTAGGAGACGTTAGACACTCACGAATAAATAGAAAAAGTCCTCTTCTGTAATTAAGATGCAAAGCACCATAAAGAATACACTGTCCAGAGCACTGTGGTACCCTTATAAGAGAGGCCTCACAAAGCTCCCTAGCCATTTCCATCATGTGAACAGACAGTGAGAGCTCAGAGAACCTTCAGCAGAACCCAAACATGCCTGGACCCTCATCTTAAAATTCTTGCCTCCAGAATTTTGAGAAATAAGTGTGTGTTATTTACGAGCCACTCAGTCTACATTATTTTGTTACAGCAGCCTGAATGGACTAAGACAACCTCAAAGAGATTTCAGCAATCAAATGTTTAGACCCAAGTCCTCTAATCTCTAATTTCTGCTGAGCTTGGCAGGGGACAGGATCCTAATTTCCTACCGCAGGAATGGCTTGGTCAATAAGACACACACAGACTCTACCAAAGCAAAACACACTCTGCTAAAAAAAACTTAAGATATCACACGCATGGCCAAGTGGAAGAATACAGCCATTATTCAGTGTACCAACATAAAGGTGATTAAGTGATCTGGTCTTAATAATCAACTGTCCTGACAATTATGTCTTAATCTTGCTAAATATGCTCTGAATCCAAACAAAACAATCCAAACAAAACTGCAGGAGAGCAGGGAAAGTGAGGCACAATCACAGAGGGAGCTGTTTGCTTCCTTATAATTTGTGCGCCTAAAATCAACCAGTAGATTCCAGAGTACCATATAATGACTACTTTCCTAGAACAATGGACTGGATAGAAAAAATATATATAAAGAAAGGTGAGTAAAAGGAAGCCCTCTAAATTTAAGACCATGACCCATGATGCTGCCATGAAATCCTCTTCCTAGGTGTCCTTTTGGTAAGTGTTCGATGGCTCCACTTATATGCAGGTATTATGATGGATAGAGAGAAAAACAAGGCTAATGGCTTATGCTGTGCCTGAGAATGTAAAAAGCACCATAAGCAATATAGGGGACAAGAAAGAAAAAATTATGATGTAGTCTACTGTGGAACTTAGGATCTAGTTAAGAGAAGGTAACACACACACCAAACACCTATACTGTTATTCAAAAATACAGCACAAGAAATGAGAAATCAATAAAAAGGACTTATAATTTCATAAAGGAAGTACCGAAACACCAACAAGATTTTTCAGAACTTTGAAGAATGTCCTTGTTTATATTTGGGTTAATACTGCTTACACAAAAATGAGCATGAATGTTTTCTGATATTATGGAGACTGATTTCAAGATAAATAAAGGCACACTTGGTGCTTGACCTTGGTGAAATCAAAATACTTCCTCCTTATTGGTCCTGCCTTAATTTTACCATTTAACTTCACATATATACCAACATTAAAAATTCAAATCATTACATCTGAAAAATGTTCACCATTATAGGCTATTTAAAACATCGCAATCAACTTCATGTAAAAAAATACAGACATTTGAGAAATTCTTAAGTTATTAATTTTGTTTTCTGTTATCTTTGGAGCAGAGCCAAATTATATGAGCACACTGCAGGTAAGTATAACATCCTATGGGACCAATGAGAAGTGCAATCTATGAATAGGAAATGTTATGAAAGACTTCTCCAAAGAGATCAATGAATTAATGAAGTCTTGGGAGCTGAGCAGGACTTATCAAGAGGACATAGTAGGAGGCCATTCTAGATAAAAGGAGCAAATGTTAAAATTCAAATTGATTCGTTAAAGACAGAATTACCTTAGGTAAAGGAGCCTACAAGAACCTTTAGGGGAGGTGGGGAACCACAGGACCAAAGAAAGGGACCTCCAGCAAAATAATGGGGCCAGAAAGCTAAAACGATAAACTGGTGCCAAATGAGGAAGAAATTTAAAAACAATTCTAATCTTGAAACTTTTTAAGTCAAAAAATTTTGAGATACATTTCTAACATATGTAACTTATTTACAAATTACATGTATCCCTAGCAAAAATATTTTGTGTTATGAAATATACACAAATCCCCAGAAATTTAAAAGGATAAGATAATACTACATATAAATATAAACTCTATTTTCTTCCCATGTCCTAGGGACTGTTTTGTGATCTACATCTTAAGATATTTGGGCTAAACTACTGCCTTGCTAACTACTATCAGAAAGAAGACCTTCAAATCAGTAATTCCAAAATCCAGTCATCAGTTTTGGGCAGACACCCCTGTCATCATTTAATGGGATTCTAGCCACTGGTTGTGTACAGTAAAGCAACTTCAGTGACTTTCATATACATTTAGTTACCACTTTATCTTTTAAGGTTGGACAAAGAAAATACCTTGTTTCAAGTGAGCTACTGTGAATAAACACTACAAAAAAATTGGGTGGGGGTGGGAGCAGTGGTAGGCTAAATGCTGGCTGTCCTAACTTCAAGCCAGCTTGATATTTCTTTTTCCTACTTTTACTTTCCCTTTGTTCTAATTCTTTAGCTTACTTGTTTTTTATTATATCAATATACTTAAATATCTTGGTAAACACATTTTATATTCGGGTATAGAACAGATAAATAGGAAAATTATTTTATAAGCAACAACAATAAAGACTGAGTATAATAACAACAACAGGAATAGAAACTGCTCACATACTGAATGGTTTTCAGAGCCTCAAACAATAGGCAGAACTTTCTATAAAAAATCTCTCATTTAATCCTTTCACAAATTTATAGGTTACTTATCAAAAGAGATGTAGGAAGGTTACACAATGTGCCCAAAGTTAAGAGAGGTATCTAAACAAGCTGATGCAAAAAAAATGCACCCTTATTTTCCTTGATAGGCAACAAGCTTGGAGGGTACAATGACAATGGTTCCCATTTTCAAGGCAAGTATATTCTGATGGGAGAAGTGGACATCTGAAGAAACTATCACAATGTAGTCTAATGAACGGTCACAAGTATATACATGGAATACTGTGGGAATGCAGAGATGTGTACCTAACCCCTCCCAAGGGAAAATCACGGAGTCCTCCCATGAAATCATATGGAATTGAGTCTTCAGGATGACTAAGTTAGTGCCAAGAAGACAAAGCCTAAAACAGCATTCTAAGTAAAAGGAACTGCAGATCTAAGAGATATATATACAAGCAGGTTTCTTACTCCTCAACACACACATACACATATACTGTATACAGTATATACACATATACAGTAACCATCTTGTAATATATGTGTATCAAATCACTTTAAACTTACACAGTGTTATATATGTAAATTATATCTCAATACAGCTGAAAATAACTAAAAACATGGATCCTTCAAGGATCAGCAAATTTGTTCAGCATGAATAAAAAGCAGAGAATATGCAGGAAAAAGGAAAAGACAAAGCTGGCGAGGTGGACAAAGTCCAGACCTTGCTGTCCAATCTGGTAGCTACTAGCCACATGTGGTTACTTACACGTCAATTACTTGAAATTAAAATGCTAAATTAAAATCCTCAGTCATACTAGCCACATCTTAGGTGCTCAGTAGTCACTTGTGGCTAGTTACTACCACCAATTTGGAAACAGATATAAAATCAGAGAGGAAGGAGAAAATAATCTTGAAATCAAATAAAGTGATTAATCGGATATCTTTTAATGAAGAGATTATGAGACACTTTTCAATTTAGAAAAACTTTTCCACATTTTTTGTTTTTTTAAAGATTTTATTTATTTATTTGACAGAGACACAGCGAGAGAGGGAACACAAGCAGGGAGAGTGGCAGAGGGAGAAGCAGCCTTCCCGCTGAACAAGGAGCCCGACACAGGACTCGATCCCAGGACCCTGGGATCAGGACCTGAGCTGAAGGCAGACGCTCAACCGACTGAGCCACCCAGGTGTCCCTCCACATTTCTTAAAGTAAAAAAATACTGCTTTTATAGTGAAAGTGGGGTGGGGGAGTATGGGAGATGCTATATTGCAACAGTTTTTTTTTTTTTTTTTAAGATTTTATTTATTGATTTTAGCGACAAAGAGAGCAAGTGCGAGCAGGGGGGAGGGACAGAGGGAGAGAGAATCCTAAGTAGACTCCCCAATGAGCACGGAGCCCAACACGGGGCTTGATCTCAGGACCCAGCGGAAATCAAGAATTGGATGCTTAATCAACTGAGACACCCAGGCGCCCCAATGCTATTACAACAGTTCTAGAAAGAATGACAGTGAACACTAAGGCGATGACATGATGACATGGGGAAACTTAGACTATGAGTGTGCAAACATGTTCCATGTTCTTTAGCAACCACCCCTTAAGACAGGCAGACCCAATACTACCAACCTCATTTTTTGAGGTACAGCAACCAAAGCACTAAGCGTTTAGACAAAACGCCCTAACCATACAGTGAGTAAGGAAGAATTCAAGACAGATGGCTCATGTAAATGCTAGACTATTTTCGGTTGGCATAATTACCCATCTTACTCTCACTGAATATTATTCCAATCACCTTCTTGCTATTTCTCAATATGAAATACACCTTCCTCAAATATATAAAATATTCTGAGAATATTCAAAAACATTTAAATTTGTTGAAAACTCTGAGAGCAATACCCAAAGGAGTTTCAAAAATGTTACTGTTATAGAAGTGCTCTTTTTAACATTAAGAACAAAAAACCTTTCACTTTCACATTAAAATTACGGTTCTCATCATCTTTATATAAAGCAATGTATGACAAAACCACGAAATAATCCATAAAAATAAACAATCTTTTGGGGCGCCTGGGTGGTTCAGTTGTTAAGCATCTGCCTTCGGCTCAGGTCATGATCCCAGGGTCCTGGGATTGAGCCCCACGTCGGGCTCCCTGCTCAGCGGGAAGCCTGCTTCTCCCTCTCCCACTCCCCCTGATTGTGTTCCCTCTCTCACTGTCTGTCAAATAAATAAAAAAATCTTTTTCAATCGTTCTAAGCATTCAATTAGAGAATAAAACATGAGAAGTCTTTAGTATACATAAAACTGTGATGTACAGGTTGTATACTAATAATACTTATGACAAAGACAACAGTAACAAAAAATTCTGTACATCTTTAAGAATTTCTGACCTTCAACATTTCAGCAAGGAAAAGTTGATGATGGTGAGCAAATGAAAAAAGAAACTGTCAAATCTGTACTGCTGTCTACAAGAAAAAAAATGATTCCTTTTGATCTTTCTCTCTGAATTGCTGACAGTAGAACAAAAGACCTGAAAGACCCTAGGGTAGCCATAAAGCCAATTTTCTACCGGATGTTTTCACAAATACTAATTAAGATTTTTGCTGCAAAGCATCCTTTATCTAGACCAACTATCACTATGTAGGTATTTAGACAGACACACAGGTTTTACATACAGGTGACATTAATGAATAGTAAATGAAACCTCTTAAAACCTTTCCCAAGTTGCCTGAAATACATCTGTTTTAGGGGAAAAAAAGCAAACAGAAACTATTAATTTCAAGAAATAGCAAATTTACGTAACATGACCAAAAATCCTTTTCCAACCCAGTCTCATAGTTAATAACTACCATGAATCAACTTAGTTCTCCCCTCTGCCAAATTCCTGACAGTACTTAATAGGGTAAGTACTTAAAACTAGCTACACAAACGGGCGCCTGGGTGGCTCAGCCGTTAAGAGTCTCCCTTTGGCTCAGGTCATGATCCCAGGGTCCTGGGATCGAGCCCCACATCGGGCTCCCTGCTCGGCGGGAAGCCTGCTTCTCCCTCTCCCACTCCCCCTGCTTCTGTTCCTGCTCTCGCTAACTCACTCTCTGTCAAATAAATAAATAAAATCTTTAAAAAAAAAAAAAAAGAACTAGCTACACAAATGTTTATATCCAACAATGCCACACTTCACTTAGAGTCATCAAATGCACAGAATCTCAAGCAGTTTGCCTGCTACTCTTTCTGGTCTACACAGGAAACCAACATATCCCCAAGAGGACAACTTTCAGCACACATGGGAGTTAGAAGTACATGACTCGGGAGCATAAGCCATAGCTACCTAGAGAAAATGTAGAATTTGCCTGGGCTTCAAGACAGGACACCAAAAAAGTCTCAGAACACACTAGAGCTGAGACTGGAGTAAGTGATCAAAACATACATACAAACTATGCACTGTAGCTCATATAAGGAAAACCAAGTAACACAATTAAAGGTAATAATTTTACTTCTCAGAATTTTTCTAAAGAAACCAACATATGGACAAACGTAACCACAAAGATAATTAGCACCTTATTTTTTTTTAAAGATTTTTACTTATTTGACAGAGAGAAAGAGAGCACAAGCACGGGGAGCTGCAGGCAGAGGGGGAGGGAGAAGCAGGCTCTCCCCTGACCAGAGAGCCTGATCCAGGGCTCGAACCCAGGGCCCTGGGATCATGACCTGAGCTGAACGCAGATGCTTAACCGACTGAGCCACCGAGGCGCCCCAGCACCTTATTTTAAAAAAATAAAAAGAAAAAAAATCTCAATGACCAAATATTGGAAGTATGTAGATTATGGCAATTATTATAGTGGAGTACCATGACACTCTTGAGGGTAATGTAAAAAAAAAATTTTTTTTAAGCATTCAAAGATGTTCACATCACACACGTAAAAAAGTTATCATATATTTAAGTTTTAAAAAGCCAAAAAGCTTACATTTGTATCTCTATGTGGAAAAAAAACCTTTACCCAAGAATATATGAAATGTCATCAATGGTTACATAACTGGGCAGTATGACTAGTCAATGTTTAATTTTTCCAAAACAGACACATATTACTTGTACAATAACGCAAACATGTTAGTTGAAATTAATTCATTATGGGGAAATTTATTACATAAAAAGATTTTTACATAATAAGAACAGGAAATGAACTTTGTGTGCCTCTAGATGTGGCAAACAAAAAAAAATTGGGGGACTATTTCATGTTACTCTTTGTTGTTAGAAATAGAATGTATGGAGCCAAAGACATAAGGCAAATGTGACTAAATCCTTAGAGCTGCCTTGAATTTAACATTTATTCCACTATACACAATTCCCTATATAATCCTTATTCTTAACATGGAAGGAGGAATTTGTTTTGACAACCAAATGAATTAAACATACCCTTGGGAGTTTTGCTGCAATCAATCTCTAAACTGTTTTTATATTTTTGGGGGGATCATGACTTCTTTGAAACTGATAAAATATCCCTGGATTTATTCTTTCTTAGATTATCCTTACTTTTTTTTTTTTAAGATTTTATTTATTTATTTGAGAGTGACAGAGAGAGACAGAGAGAGCACGAGTAGGTAAGAGGGAGAAGCAGATTCCCCTCCAAGCAGGGAGCCCGACATGGGGCTTGATCCCAGGACCCTGAGACAAAGACAGACGCTTAAATGACTGTGCCACCCACGCATCCCTATCCTTCTTGATTCAAATACTTTTTAGTTTAAAATGAAGTTCTCTACAATTACAAAACTGAAGACTTCTGGAGAAACAGCTTATGTTTCTTCTAGTGTTACAAAAGCTAATTATTTCATCTGTTTCTTCTTCTTCAATATTTGCATGTAAAAACATATAGCTAACACTTGCCCACGTTTCTGCACTAACACACAGTCTTTGTATCTCCCATACCACAGGAGAAAAATTGACATATTTTTATTTCTTTTGTATGCCTTACAGCATATCAGGAAAAAAGCTCCCAACCTGAGTTCTCAGAACTCTTTTCCATATTCCATTCAGACAATAAAAAGGCAAGAAAATCCACAAATAAGGTCTAAAAAGATATGGTAAGAATTTTTTACATTATTTAAACAAAAACCAAAGCAAAAAACAACACTTCCACTGGTAAGAGCATTTCTACCAAACTCAACTGAGCAGAAGTATTTAAAAAAAAATTATATATATTTATCTGCTCTAAAATTTTATATGTTAAGCCCTAAGTGTTGATATTACCAAAAATACATGTAAATTGAAGATACTATATATAAAAATTAAGGACGATCCATGAACTTTTCCTAAATATACTCACAGAAAGATAGCTGTTAATGTCCACATCATCAGTAATAGTTTGATGCTCTCCTTTATAATTAATTTTCCGAAACCTTCGTCGAGACTGTCTGGCAGGAATTTCTCTTTGTAGAATACTGTCTTCATTATCTTTGGAATTCTCTACCTGGAACACATGTTCACATTCCTGATTAAATATCCAATTTTTCCATATTACTGACAGTCTATGGAGTCTTAACAGGCTCAAAGGAGGATTCATTTACTTCTTGCAAGTAATTGCCTCAAGAAAATAATCTGTGTAGAACAACGCTCATGAGTTCAAGATTAAAGGTGACATTATTATAAAGATCTGGAGACCACAGTTTCCTTTCAGGAAATAGTCTGTCTTGCTCACATAAACATATATGCTCTAAAAAAGTCACTTACCAGAAGCAAAGGCTGTTAACTACACCTACACATTCAATAATTAATTACCACTTCTGGGTTAGTCCAATTATAAGCTGCATGATTCTACATGTATTTTATTTAGCCAATAATCATGGCTATGATTTCAATGAAATGCTCAACAGCGAAACAAAAATGCTTTATGCATTATTCTTTGGTGTCCATCTTAAAGTATGACAACAGAGTAAGGCTGGCATCCTTTTTTTTTTTTTTTAAAGATTCTGTTTTTGAATAATTTCTATATCCAATGTGGGATTCGAACTCACAACCCTGAAATCAAGGGTTGCATGCTCCACTGACTGAGCCAGCCAGGTGCCCCAAAGCTGGCATCTTTTAATAAAGAAGTGAAAACTAACATTTACTGAGGGCTAAAATGGGCCAGCATGCATAAACACTGTATTATTTAGTTCACACAGTAGGCCTGTAAGCAATATTATGTGTAGCTTATAGATGAGCAAAGCAAAATCCCAAGAGATGACTTTCCAGTCTCACATTGTGATAATTATTAAAGTTGAGTTGGAATGTAGGTCTGTGTCCAACATTTATGGTACTGATACAAGACCACATTGCCTGTCCAATCACAGATGAAGCCACTTTTAAAAATTATTTTTAAAAAGACATATTGATGTTCTACAGTATAACATATAATTACCATCACATCACATAAACAGTATTTTTCCCCCACAAGTTTTCCTTCAAATGTCCTATCCTTGGCTAATATCAAAAATTTCCAGTTACCCAAGTATGAAATTTCATGAATATCCCTAATTCTCCTGCTTGTTTTCCAAATCTTATTTTCAATCACTTCTCAGAACTTGTCGATCCTTTTTTTATAAAGTACTCTCATATTGCCCTTTCTTTCATTCCCATTACCATCATTCCTTACTCAAGTCTTAATCACTTCAGTCCTGAACTATACAAAGAAAGAGGTGATGCTGCTTCAGACACGTTCCTCTCCAACTCCATCCTATATCGTCAAATAAGTCACCTCAGTAAATCATCACTTTATCACATTTCCTGTACAAAATGCTACAGTGGACCTCTAACAGTTACTGAATGAATTTTAAACTATTATTTGTGATGTTCAAAGCCACTTATGACCCATCCTCCAAATTTATTACTGTATCTTATAAAAGTAAGCCTGGAAAAACTGCTCCCTTACCCTCCTCCCCACAAAAAAAAACTTTGTCACATAAAAGCTCTGATGAGATGCACAAAATTTCCTGATGATTTCTCAGAAACAGTTGATGTCTGTCTGTTTCAGGTATGAGTGGTACAGGATTTCAAAAGTAGTGGCCAAGTCAATATGACTATTCATGGGTCCCTATAATATAGTAACTTATATTTTACTAGGTAACTTTACTTTGTGTTATCCTACCCATTCTATCTTCACTTGCTGAACCACCGTTCATTTAAGACACATCTCAATTACCATCTCTTCTGTAATTACAAAAGGCATTCCTGTCCTCAGACCACAACTACTTTATTTTGTGTACACAATCTAGACTTCTCATAAATAGGACATGCTCTCCACTGCCTTCAGGCCTTTGTATATGCTGCTGTGCTACTGCCACAAAGCCCACTCCTCTGCCAACATCGTGGCATCCTTCCCATACTTCATGACCCCTCCCTCCTCCGCCCCAGGAAGCTACTACCCCTTCATATCAACCGTAATTACTACATAAGCCCATATCATTAACAAGCTAACAAGTTCCCTAAGATAGGAACTGCGTTATATATATATTAATCTTTGTTCACTGAACATTCAGAAAGTTTGCCAAAATGGGCAATACATTAGATTCTTTCTCCCCATATATGATAGGTCCTTCGAAATACATGTAAGGTACTCAAGAAATGTGAGGGTAGGCAGAGTAAGTTACTATTACTCTTCTGAAAGGTAAAATCCAGAAGAGACATGGGAATGATTTCCACCTCAACAAGTATTGAACAGGTAGCAATATATGCTACCTCCTTGAGATTTAATTTGCTTTCTAAAAAATGTTGAGAGTACCAAAGTAGTCACTCCATCACTACACCAGAGCATGTACCAGAAAGTAAAATTATATCACTTAAGGCTCACAACACTCCTATCACATAGCTACTGTTTCGATAGATCATACAGAGTTTCGTAAAACTTAAGTAATTCATACAAGTGGGTAAGGACTCAAAACCCAAGTGTGACTACTAAAATTCATCTCCTTCATACTGCCCTATCCCAACGGATGAATTATATTAACCACGTTAGGTGAAATTTCAGTATCACATAATCCTTAAATTTTCTAGTATCTACTATTTATTGAGCAAAAGCAGAGATAAACAATAAAGGCTTTCCAAAATGTAAATAGTAAATTGAGGAAAGGAGTTTCTAAGAGTCTCAAAATTTTAAGGAAAGTACCAAATGAAAACAAAGACTAAACAATGTATGAAGGATTAAGTACCCTTAACAAACCTGCCAAGTAAACTGAAATGCGAGATTAAAAACAAAACAAAACTGCAAATGCATACCTCATGTTACAAAAGAAATCCAAAGGCCAAGACTGAAGTGAAAGCAAAAATACCAGGAGAAAGGTTACCAACGAAGCTCCTAACCTACCAGAAGACAGATTTCCTAACTCTAGAGACTAGCCCCTCCACCTTGATGGTTGTAGGGAGTGAGAAAGACAACAGAGAATCCATCAAAGACGGGGAATCCAATAGGAGACTTACTTGTAAGCTCAACTCAACTAGCTGAATCCTTATTGTGAGGGTACAGAGGTATAAGCCTGTCCTGCAGAAGGAGACAGGAAGAAAACTTGCTTGGCACTGAGAGAAGAGGGGGTAAAAAGCAACGAACCAAACAGACAAAAAACATTTTCCCTAAGAATTTAAAATACAAGCTATCCCTCATGCAGGTCATTAGTTTGAATTCATAATACCTTAAGCATGAAGTAAATTTAAAGATGTTCAGGATTGATAAATGTACATATGCAACGGGCAAAAACAAATCTGAAACCTCTTTGCAAGACTTTAACTTTAACCCGAACCTCAAAGAATTCCCACACCTATTGTTCAAGATATATGACTTCACAGATAAACATACCTTCTCCCCCCAAAAAACACAAGGAAAAAGACCCCCAACTATAACAAAAACCATGAAACATGGTAGGATAACCATGAACAAATGACAGACATAATGAGCAATAATGGCCCAGGAAAAGGACAACAGACTCATATTTGCAAATATTCCAATGTATTTTAAGTATTAGAAAATATAAAGTTATAATAAAACTTTCCAACAAAAAGAAACTTGAAAATAAGCCAGAAATTATAAATAGCACTAAGTAGGTAAGGGCTGACCAGGCCCCAAAACCCACAACAAACCCAAGTGCCCTTACTCCCCAATACCAGGCTAGTGAGCAATGTGTAATAAGTAAATACAGTCTACATTTGGAAGAGGGACAAGAACGTGTAGAGATATCCTGTATGAAACACAAGAGCACAAAGAAGACCTAAAATGGGGATGGAACAAGAACACCACTAAGACCTCCCAACAAACCAATCCCAATCCTAAGGACAAAGGAAAACTAGAGAAATTTGAAAGCACTGGTGCAATAAGGTAACCATAATAACAAAACAATGCAAACCTAGCTCAACTCTAGCAGAAGAAGAGGTGTATTCAGGTCCAGGCGTAAAGACTATCCTCATTCTCTACTGCCCTATACACAGTACGTATCATTAGATCCAAAATAATGACTCACATAAAAATAGAAAGGATAAAACAAAAAACAAAAAAACCCAGCAAAAACAAAAAAACCAATTCACTGCCAAAAGACAAAGCAAACAACAGAGCAATCCACCAAAACCAGACATGATCCAGATGCTGCCACTATGAGAGAATTTAAGACAACCACAACCAATACAGTAAAGGCACCAGAAAGGTGAAAAAGGTGGACCATATAAACCCTTGAAAAATTTCAGCAGACATAAGGAAAATATGAGGGAGTAAAATGAGAATCTTAGAAATAAAAATCATAGTACCAAAGATGAAAAATGCCTTTGATAAACTCATCAGTAGATTTGATGCAAGTGAATTAAGAATCAATGAACTTAAACATAGGTCAAAAGAAATTACCCAAACTGAAACAGAGGAAAAAGAAAAAAAAAAAAAGGAGCAAAAAAAAAAAAAAAGGAATTAAACACCATATGGAGATATAACTAAAAAGAGAATAAAGTGGGAAGATAAAGCCAAAAAAATTATACAGTATGCAGCCACAAAGTCAAGATGGGACAAAAAATAAGCAAGCATAAAAGATACAGATAGGCTGAAAAGATTTAACATATACTTAAAGTTCAAGAACGAGATGACAGAAGAACAAGGTAATATCCAAAGAGAAAATGAAACTTTTTGATTAAAACAAAAACTCGAAGAGTCCAACAAATCCGAAAATACAACTACAAATTCACATAGTAAAGATAAAAAGAAGACTTTTAATGCAGCCACAAGGAAAATGTAGATCAGCTATAAAGGAAGGGCAATTAGATTAATAACGGACCTCTCAAAAAATACTAAGTGCCAGAAACAATGACTATATTGACTGTGCTAAGAAAAAAGAAAAAAAAAAAAAAGGATTCTCCTCCCCAAATTGCATTCATGGCAAAACAATCCTCAAGAATGATACAAAATATAGTTTCAGTCATAATAAAAAAGAAAAAAAAAATACACCCAGCTGAGCTGTTTATCAACAAATATCAAAGAAAATTTTAAACAGTGTACCTCAGATGTAACACAAATGCTCCCATAAAAAGGTCTCAGATAGAAGAAATTAAAAGTAAACAAATGGTAAATACATGATAAAATCTGAGCACACGACTTCATAAAACAGTAAGACAAAATTTGTGAAGTAGAAGTAAATATACACATACATGTTATCTATACATACATAACAGCTTTAACAATATCAACATTACCACCAACATTCTGGTATTACATGATTTTGCTTCCTAATGATTTATGTATATATTATAATAATTATAATTACATACCATCACATATATGTAATATGTGTTTATATCTAATATATACACAAAAAAATTAAAAACTTTAATGTCACCTTTACTACTACAAATAAGACAACTAGCTCTTTGTGCCCAAGACTTATCCCATTAGAAATGCAAATTACTATGTATGTATACAGAAGAACCATTTGATAGTACTCAAGACCCATTCACGATTTTTGAAACTTTTAGCAAACTAGGAAAAGAAGGAAACTTTCATAACTGTATTAAAGGCATCTGCATTAACTTTACAACAAACATTGACAACTTTCTCCTGGCTTTTGGGAATGTGTAAGGAAAGCTCAGCATTACCAAAATACTGTCTTTTAAACTCACCAGAAATAATAAATCTCAGTGGAATTATACCAACAATTTTACATATACTTGTTTTGTTTTTGATTAAGAGGTTGCATTTTTCCCTCCTTTTTGAATTATTTTAAGTATATAAAAAACATGTACACGGCTCCACTAAATAGGTCTTTCTCATCTTTCTTCTAGTTCTTCTTGGCTTTTTTTATCCTTCCACACACACTTTGCACAAAACCACCATCATACCTGATAGCATTTTTCATTGGGATCTCATCAAATTTACAAGGTAACCAAAGGAAAATTAGTAGTTTTATGATGTTAACTCCCTATTTAAGAACATGGTTATCTCATTTTTTGTTCAAATTTAATTTTTTGCTTTTGGGGAGTATTTAATAATAATGTCTTTGCAAATCTGTTTATAATGAAGTATTTTACGAGGTTATTGTAAATATATTCTTATGTGATATACATATGTGCATATATATATATTTATATATATAAAACAAGTCAATTTCTTGATTTCCATAAAAAAATCTGCTGGGATTCTGATGGGGACTGCACTCAATTTTATAGAAATTTGGAGACAATATTATCTTAAAAATACTGTTTCTCTCAATTTAGATCTAAAAGCAATCTTTTTTTAAAAATATTTCATTTATTCATATGAGAGAGAGAGCATGAGCAGGACGAGGAGCAGAGGGAGAGGGAGAAGCAGGTTCCTTGCTGAGCACGGAGCCCGACATGGGGTTGGATCCCAGGACCCTGAGATCATGACCAGAGCCGAAGTCAGATGCTTAACCGACTAAGCCACCCAGGCACCCCCTCTCAATTTACATCTAAAGATCTCAAAATTTATTTATGGTTTTCTGTGTTGATGTTTCCTACAACTTTTGTTAGATTTATTCTAACATATACGGACTTTTTGATGTTTACAAATAGTATGTTCACTAAATTAATTTTTAAATTACTTGTTGGTTCTAAATATAAATACAACTGATTTCTGTACATAAGTATCCAGTGACCTTGCTAAAATGACTTATTAATTCTAAAAAGTTTAGGTGTATTTTTTGATTTCCTACATGCAAATCGTTCATCTGTTTAGTACAATTTTATATATTTTTAAAGATTTTATTTATTTATTTAGAGAGAGAGCATGTGAGCAGGGGGAGGGGCAGAGAGAGAGGGAGAAAGAGAATCTCAAGCAGACTCTGCGCATAGTCTGAAGCCGGGCTTGATCCCACCACCCTGAGATCTTGACCTAAGCCAAAATCAAGAGTCAGAAGCTCAACCAACTGAGCCACCCAGGCTACATTATTTTTTTCGATCTATCCTTGTTCCCTTCCTTAAACACACTTTACAGGACCTCTTACCCAATGGTTTTGGTAATGTTGAGCTTTCCTTACACATTTCCAAAGGCCTGGAGAAAGTTTTCAATGTTTAGCGTAGGGCTAATGCAGATAACTTTAATAAGGCTATGAAAGTTTCCTTCTTTTCCTAGTTTGCTAAAAGCTTCAACAATCATGAATGGGTTTTGAGTACTATCAAATGCTTTTTCTGTGTCTATGCAGATGATCATATGACTATAATTATATTACTATAGTGAATCATAGTGATTTTCAAATATAGGCACACCTCAGAGATACTACAGGTTTGGTTCCAGGCCATTCTAATAACGTAAATGTTGCAATGAAGTGAATCAAATAAAATTTTCGGTTTCCCAATGCATAACCTATGTTTACAAAACACTGTTGCCTATCAAGTGTACAATAGCAGTACGTCTAAAAAAACAAAGTACATACATGCCTGAATTAAAAAATACTTCATTGCTAAATAATGCTAACCATCATCTGAGCTTTTATTGAGTTGTAATCACTGATCAGAAATCACCGTAACAAACATAATAATGAAAATCTAAAATATTGCTAAATTACCAAGCAGTGACAAAAAAAACACACAGGTGAGCAAACGCTGTTAAAAAAAATGGCACCAACAGACGACCTCACCAAGGGTTGCCACAAACTTATAGTATGTAAAAAACAGTATCCATAAAGCACAATAAAGCAAACTGCAATAAAGGAAGGTACTGCCTGAATTAAGTCAACCCTGCAACTCTGGGAATAAAGTTAACAGTCATATTTTATCCTCTCGATATATCACTGGGATTTGATTCCCTAGTATTTTAAGATTTTTAATTAAAAAAATCCTGGGGCACCTGGGTGGCTCAGTCGTTAAGCGCCTGCTTTCAGCTCAGGTCATGATCCCAGAGTCCTGGGATGGAGCCCCAAGTTGGGCTCCCTGCTCAGTGGAGAGACTGTGTCTTCCTCTCCCTAACAACCCCTCTCCCCCACTCAGGCTCTTGCTGGCTCTCTCTCAAATGAATAATAACAAAAAAAACCCTAACCTGTAATATTGCCTTTCTGTAATGTACTTGCCAGGTTTTGCTATCACAATTAAACTGGGCTCTCAAACATTATGTCACTTATATGTCAATAAAAATAAAATTAAACTGGATGCATAAAAAAGGAATTCAATCTTTCTCTTTCCTGTTAAGACTTTTTGTATTCTTATTTAAATGTTGGGGAAAAAAATCACCAATGAAACCATGTGGGTGGAAATTTCTAAATGAAAAGGTCTGTTAATTACAGATGCACTTTCTTTCTAGAAAATGGATTATGAAGATTTTGTGTGTGCACGCATGCACATGCTTATTTTAGTAAATTGTTTTTTAAGGAATTTGATGATCTAAAATGCAAAACTTATTTTTTTAATAACATCCTTTACTATTTTTAGAATTTTCATTAGGTCCATAGTAGTCTATCCTTTTCTCATCCTGATATTAAGCTATGCAACATGTTTTGTTCTTGACTATTTTTGAAAAAGTAGTATCAAATTTATTACTCTGTTCTGAGTATCAACTTTTACTTTTCTTCATCCTCTTTATGCTTTACAGGCCACTGACTTTTTATCTTTATTGTTTCTTGGCTTCTAATTTCTGTAGGTATAGTTTGCTGCTCTCTAATTTCCTGATGTGGATACTAACCTTCACTGAATGTCAGTCTTTCTCCTAAAACGTTAAGGCTTAAATTGTTCACCTAAGGCTCAAGACAAATTTCATACATTTTGATATATCCTCTTCATTCAGCTCAAAATATTTTCTCACTTTCATAGTGATTCTTTGACAAGTGATTTAAAGTATACTGCTGAATTTCAAGTTATAATTTGTTTTAGTTGTTTTTGTAATTGGTTTCTAAGTTAACTCCATAATGGCCAAAACACAAACCAAAAATTAAATTCTTCCTTGAGATTTGTTTTACGTTCCAGAGTATAACATTTATTTTTATTTTATTATTTTTAAATTTATTTTAGAGCACTCACACGCTTAAGCAGGGGGAGGAGCGGAGGTAAAGGATCTCAAGCAGAATCCCCGCTGAGCACAGAGCCCAGGGCGTGGTGCTTGATTCCAGGACCCTGACATCTCATGATCTGAGCCAAAACCAGGAGTCCGGAGCTCAACCAAATGAGCCACCCAGGTGTGCAGAGTACATTCCACGTGTGCTTGAAAAGTACATGTATTCTGTTGTTGATGGGTGTAGAGTTCTCTAACTACTGGGCAGAGATTCAAATCCTCAAAATCCTTACTGATTCCTTATGCTTGCTTCTTTTAGAGGGATGTTTAAATCTCTCTCCCTGTCACTGTGGATTTGTCAAGTTCCCATTTTACTAACGACTATTTCTTTTAGTTATATACTAAGGCACATAAAAATCCAGGACCATTTAAACTTGATACATGTTTATCATGATGAAATACTATTTTTACATTAAATAATGCTTCTTGTCTTAAATTACACTTTGAAGATTGGAGACACACCAGCTCTCCTTTGGTTATTGCTCAGAAGGCACAACTTCTTCTGTACTTTCAATTCTTCTTCACTTGATCCTAGCCAAACAACCGAGAAACGAAGTTTCTTCTCAAATCTTGTATTTACACTGCTGTTTTTTCAGTGGCAAGTAATTGTGTTTAAAAAAAATTTAATCTGATATTTGCTTCTTTACTGGAATATTTATATTTACTGTAATTTCTGATATACTTGAAAGGATATCTATCTTATGTTCTTTCCTCCTCCTAGTATGTTTTCTCTTCTGTGCCTTCATTTTCATTTATTATTCTATTTCCCCTCTTATTAATTACAAGCTGTATTCTTAGATGATATATATGCTTACTAAAATCCACTATTAGTATATTTACCACTTTCTAGAATATGCAAAGATCTTAGGAATTTTTCACTCCATCACTCCTTTTCTTATCTGTCATGTGTTTATATTCTGCATGTATTTTAAAGTACAAAAGACCCTTTTATTACTGGTCTCTACAGTCAATATACATACATCTAAATGCTTTACATTGTCTTTATTTCTTTCCACATATCTATGCTTCCATCTGTGATCCCCTTTTGTCTGAAAAACTCCCACTTGGTAAACCGAGTGCTTGGCTATTGCTGAAAATTTTCTTCACATTTGTGTGGAAATTGTTTACTTAATAAATGAAGCTTCAATTTTTGCTGCCAGTGGGTGTTTTAGAAGTTGTGATGGTTTAAAAGTAATGCGTGTTTTTCCCTCTGACTGGTTTTATAGCTTCGTTTTTCATTTTCAGTAGTTTTACTATAATGTGCTCATGCATAAGTTTCTTTGTATTTATCCTGCTTTGAGATTATAGAGTTCTCAAATTTGTGAATTGATTTCTTTTGATAAGTTTTGGAAAATTCTCAACCATTACCTCTTCTAATACTTCTTTCTTCTCCTTCTAGGATTCTAATTACACTTACCTAAGATCTTTTCTATTATCTGTGTCCTACACTCCATTATGTATTAAAATTTTCCTCATCTGTTTGTATTCTTCTGACTTATTATTCAGTTCCCTAACTTGCTCTTCAGTCAAGTTTTACCTTCTATAAAACCCACCTACTACTGAGCTTTCATTTTTTTTTTTTTTTTAAGATTTTATTTATTTGGGAGGGAGAGAGAGAATAGGCACAAGCAGGGGGAGCAGCAGAGGGAGAGGGAGAAGCAGGCTCCCTGCTGAGCAGGGAGCCCAACACAGGCCTTGATCCCAGATCCCTGGATCATGACCTGAGCCACCCAGGTTCCCCTGAGCTTTTTCATTTGTAGATGTTTCTAGCTGTAGAATTTGGAAATCATTATTTCATTTGATAGTTTTCAATCTTCTAAAATTCTCCACTAAATCCTTGAAATACTAATCAGCTCTTTTAAAATATGCATAAGTTAACTCTGGTATCTGCATCTCCTGTGAATTTATTCCTTTTGCCTGTTTCCCCTCCGGTTTCTGAACACTTTTTGATGTATTCCATCGATTCTGCTATATAGTGTATTTTCACTGCTTTTATTTTGCAAAATTCTGTTATTTCAGTATGTATTTATCTTTTGACAAAAACTTGTTTGGTAGGCTTAAAATTTTTCACGTCAAAGAGCCAATTAATTTTCTGTTATTATAATTGAGAATTTCATTGCATGTAATCAGAAAAGTGTTACTATATCTAATTTATGAAAATTACTGAATTTTTTGGTAAATAAGCTGATGTGGCACAGGCACCTGATACAGTTTATCAACATGTTGTAGAATTCGACTTACCTCCCTAAGACTCACCTTACTGTTTATGTTGTCCAGGTCTTCTATACCATTTTTTCTTCTACTTCATCTGTTCTACACTAAGAATAGAGGATTAAATTCTCTAGTAGTATATTTCTAGGTCTCATTGAATCCTCTGGAGTGTCTGTTTCATACAGAAGGTTTCTGTGTAATATGCTGCGAAGATACTCATGTGTTCTATCTCCACCATAAATTGTAGGTTTTAGCACTAAAAAAAAATCATCCTTCTATGTCACAGTTCATGAGCTTGAACTCAACTTTTGGTATTAAGATTACCATACCTGTCCCCTTTCATTTTCATTGGTCTAGTATGCCATTATCTACTGCTTTATTTTTAGCCTTCCTGAAACATTTGAATCACAGGATTGTCTCTCTAAATAGCAAAAAGGGGCACCTGGGTGGTTCAGTTGGTTAAGGGTCCAACTCTTGATTTTGGCTCATGTCATTATCTCAGGATCGTGAGGTCGAGCCCCACTTCAGGCTCTGTGCTCAGCATGGAGTCTGCTGGAGATTCTCTCTCCCTCTGACCCCACCCCCGCTCATGTGCACACTCTAATATAAATGAATAAAATCTTTAAAAAAATATTTTAAAAAATAAGCAGTATATAGCTGGGTCTTCTTTTGTGAACCAAACTGAAAATCTTTTCCTTATAATGGGTAGATGAAGCCATTCACATTTATTGGTATGACCAATATTGCAGGTTACAGTTTTATAACATTTTATAATTAAATGTACCTTACTGCACTTCTCTATGAAATGTATATTCTTTGCTTCAATAAAAAATTGTTTTTGTTACTTAGGAAAACCTGTATTTTTGTTCTACTGGTTACTTTTGAACTTAAACCTTTTAAAAAGGTTTGTCTCTGTATTCTTTTCTTCCTCACACATTTTTTTCCTGAGATATAATTCACATACCATAAAATCCTCCTTTTAAGTATACAATTCATTGGTTTTTAATATATTCACAAAGTTGTGCAACCATTATCTAGTTCTAGAACATTTTTATCATTCGAAAAAGAAACCCTATGCCCACTGGCATCGACTTTTTGTCACTATGAATCTCCCCATTCTGGATATTTCATGTAAATACAATCATATAATATGTGGTTTTGTGTGTCGATTTCTTAGAACAATGTTTTCAAGATTCATCTATCTATATTACAGCATGTATCAATACTTGATTCCTTTTTGTTGCAGCATAATATGCCATCACGTGAACATAAAACATCTTGTTTATCTGTTTATCAGGTTAAAGGACATCTGGTTTGTTTCTACTTTTCACCTATGATGAATGTTAGGAACATTAGCACACAAGATTTTATGTGGACACATGTTTTCAATTCTTTTGGGTATACATGTGGGAATGGAACTGATGGATCATATGGTAATTCCATTTTTAACTATTTCATGAACTATCAAATTGTTTTCCAGAGAAGCTGCACCTCTTCATTTTTCTACCAGCTACACATGAGGGCTTTGTCTATACCCTTGCCAATACTTGTTACAGTTCACTTGTTCTCTTACCTCTCTTTTACTATCTGTGGTGATACATAGTCTTCCCGGGGCCTGTTGTGCTTCTACACAATTTGTTGCATTTGCCAAGAATGCACAGTCCTAACCACTCATTAACTGGGCCATTTCTCAGAGTTGTGCTTGTAGTGAGCAATCCTGAAGGATGAGGTAGTCTCCTGCTGAAAAACGAGCAGGCTTGTTCACTATAAAAGCAGTATATTCCCCAAACTCAGGGATTCTTAGTTGCAGTGCAAACCTACTATGTGTGTAGCATCACCGTAGGCCACCCAGTACTGCCTCCATGAGATCTAGGAAGAGGAAATCTACAGAAATATGCTAATGATATGCTACTCACTATACCACAAGTAAAAAAAAAAAGTTGTTTCTGACCCACAAGTCTTATGTCTTCTGCCAATATCCATGAAACAGTGAACTATTAGATTATATAGTTATCAAATCCCAAACTTTATAATTACCCAGTTGAGGAGTTTTTATTGTTATTTTAACACTCTCACCTATTCTTTATGCAACAAACAACCATCAATAAGCTTATTCTTTTTCCTATTTCACTCTCCCTTTTCCTTTTCTTCCTTTTATTACAGCTATTCTGTCACAACATATAGTAGTCTTTCCCTCACATCTCTACCTTTTAGTCTTACTAATACATTTATGTATTTTAAAGATCATTGTTTCTTTTGGAGGTTTTTCTGGTTATTTCTCAGTTGAATAAAATATCCTCTAGCAGATTCCTTAAAAACAGCTCATGGGTGCATAATTCCCTAAGTTCTTTTATGCTGAGAACCGTTTTTCCATAACCTTGATAAAGACAATATGGCTGACCTAAAATCCTTAGTTCATACTTTCTCTCTTTTTTAAAGATTTTATTTATTTGAGAGAGAGAGTGAGAGAGAGAGAGAGAGCACAAGAGGGGGTAGGGTCAGAGGGAGAAGCAGACTCCCTGCTAAGCAGGGAGCCTAATGAGGGACTTGATTCCGGGACTTCGGGATCATGACCCAACCTGAAGGCAGTCGCTTAACCAACTGAGCCACCCAGGCACGCACTTTCTCTCTCTTTTTTAAAGGCTGCTCTACTTGAGCCTTGTTTTGGTTGTCCCTGGATTTTTAATATTTCTTTTTTTAAAAAAAGAACCACTTATTTTAGAGAGAGAAAGAGAGAACACGTCAGAGTGGGGGAAGGGGTAGAGGGAGAAAATCTTAAGCAGATTCCCTTCTGAGCACGGAGCCCTATGCGGGGCTCAGTCTCACGCCCCATGAGCTCATTACCTGAGCTGAATTCACAAGTCAGATGCTTAACCAAACTGAGCCACCCAGGCACCCCCCAGTGGATTTTTTGTATGTCTGAATCAGTGCAATTCGTTTGCCTTTGGAAGTTATGTCGTGTTTCTGCCTGTAGACATAAAGGATTTTTATCTTTGAAATCAAATAATTTTATTAGGAAATGTCTTAGAAATGATCATCCTGGGCTCATTTCCCCAATACCCAGTAGACCCTTTAATAAGTGTGTGTAGATTTGAATCTTTTTTCAATTTCTAAACAATTTTCATTAAATATTGCTTTAAACATAGTTGCTTTCCATGGATTTTCCTCTCCTGAGACTCTTAATTATGAATGTTATCCTTTCATTGCCTATCTTCAATTTCCACTATTTTTCTCTGCCATTTGTTTTATTCCAGCTTCGAGATAGAATTCACATATAAGATTGTGTAAATTCAAGGTATAAAATGTGTTGTTTTGATACATTTATATATTGCAAAATGAGGATCACCACTGCCTTAGCTAACACCTCCATCACATCACATATTTACCATTTCATTTCTGTGGTAAGAAACTTGAAAATCTGCTCTCTTAGTAACTTTCAAGTACATAGTATCTCTGACACTTTCTACTTCATTCTTTTTGTCATTTTCATTTACTTGCTTTTCCCCTACCTTTCTTCAATTCTTATTTCCTTTAATTAAAGTGTAGTTGACACACAAAGTTATATTAGTTTCAGGTATACAACACAGTCATTTGACAAGTTTACATATTATGCTATGCTCAAATGCAGCTACCATCTGTTAACATATATTACAGTATCACTGACTATATTCCTTATGCTGTACCTTTCATTCCTGTAATTTATTCATTCCATAACCAGAAGTCTTTATCTCCCACTCCCATTCACCCATTTTTGCCCAACCTCCACTCCCTTCCCCTCTGACCATCACTTTCTTCTATTTATAGGTCTGATTCTGCTTTTTGTTCATTCTTTTTTTCAGATTCCACATGAGTGAAATCAATATGGTATTTGCCTTTTCCAGTCTTATTTCTTTAGCATAATACCCTCAAGATCTCATCCTTTTTTATGGCTGATTAATATTCCACTGAATATATACTGTATCTTCCTTATCCATTTATCTATCGATGAACACTTAGGTTGCTTCCAAATCTTGGTTATTGTAAATAGTGCTGCAATAAACATAAGAGGACATGTATCTTTTCATATTAGTGTTTTTGTTTTCTTTGGGTAAATACCCAGTTGTGGAGTTACTGTATCATATGGTATTTCTTTTTTTAAATTTTTTGAGGAACCTCCATGCTGTTCTTCACAATGGTTGTACCAATTTACGTTCCCACCAACAGTGTATGAGGATTCCTTTTTCTCCACATCCTCACTAACCCTCCCTTATTTCTTGTCTTTTGATTTTAGCCATTTTGATAGGTGTTAAGGTGCTATCTCATTGTACTTTTGATTTGTTCGATGCACCTTATTAAACTTTCATTTGAGTGTATTCTCCCTGGGGCATCCTGTAATTTATTTATTTTATAGATATATTATCAGTATTTTTTTTTCCTATGCCTTCCATTTCTTTACTGAGTTTGTACTTTTTTTTTTTTTTTTTTTTAAAGATTTTTATTTATTTGAGAGAGAGAATGAGAGAGAGAGAGCACATGAGAGAGGGGAGGGTCAGAGGGAGAAGCAGACTCCCTGCTGAGCAAGGAGCCCGATGCGGGACTCGATCCTGGGACTCCAGGATCATGACCTGAGCCGAAAGCAGTCGCTTAACCAACTGAGCCACCCAGGCACCCGAGTTTGTACTCTTTTTATTCCACTTTTCTTCCCGTTTTCATTTCTTGGTTTTTGAATTTCTGATTTTACATTTTTAAAAAATGTCCTCAAATGCTTGATTGAATATGTTTGTATCTAAGTATGGTCAGTTTTCATCTGAATTTTTTTTTTTTTTTTTTTTCCTGGGATGGAGATGAATTTTCCTCGGTATATAACGAAGCTCTTCTTTTTTGGTAACAACTATATATACTTTTATTAATCCTCCCTTTTTATCTTTTTTACGGTATTGGGATATTTTACAAGATTCCTAGTTTAAAAGGAAATTAACAAATACTCTGAGGGCCAGATATTTAGGGTATTTTTTCTTTTTGTCTTGCTGGGAGTGGAGGGAGCATTATAAGACTGATTTTCTTATCATGGAACACTATATCTAAAACTAATGATGTAATGTATGGGGATTAACATAACAATAAAAAAATTAAAAAAAAAAAAAAAGACTGATTTTCTGTTCACCTTGTCTTGCAGGAACTGAAAACTTCCCAACATGCTTTTCTTCAACACTTAAATACCAGAGGGAGTTTATCTTCTTTTTACCTTTTGTCTTAACCCTGAAGATACACATTTAGAAGATGATGTAAATCATGTAAATCATTCCATTTTAAATGACTTCCCTATAGTTTGTGTTCTGCTTTATCATACATACACACCCACAATTTTGAAGTTAGTGTGGAGTGGCAGTGCAGGTTAACCCTAGGTCCACTTGGTAGCTTCCATCTTGTGTGTTTTCTGCAAATCTGCTTGGTTGGATTTTGCTCACTACAAAGCCTTGCTGAGGGTTGGGAAAAGACAAGAGTGTGAGAGATAATATACTGAGAATTGGTGGGTTTTCTCCCCTTACTTAGAATTATTTTCAAAATTTGGTTTTCTCTGCCTTCAACTTATGCCATGAACATAGTTTATGTATAGATTTCTTTTACTCTTCTTGTAGCTCTGTACTGCTTTTGAAGGAAATGTTGGGAGACAGGTAGTTAAGTGGTTACCACTGTCTTCAGCTACCCAGAAGAGTTGAGATCTAAAAGTTAAAGTAAGGAACTAACAAATTCTATAAGGCAGGGTTTGTTGGTGGCTCAGTCATTTAAGTGTCCGACTTGTGATTTCAGCTCAGGTAATGATCTCAGGGTCCTGAGATCGAGCCCTGTATCTGGCTCTGCGTTCAGTGGGGAGTCTGCTTGACATTCTCCCTCTCCCTCTATTCCTCCTCCCAGTAGTGCTTATTCGCAAGCACACTCTCTAAAACAAATCTTTAAAAAAAAAATTCTATAAAGCAATAAAGGTTAAAAGTTCAGTAATATCATCATGGGGAAGGTCTTTCTAATAATAAGTATGAACACTAGCCAGAAACTTTTAAGAGGAAAACTCTATAGATAAAAAAAAAACTTAATGCAAAATTTATTTTAGCTGAAGTGAAAAAATGATTTATTTACAGTCTCCTATAAGCAAAAGGGCTCATTTATTAACAAAAAGCTCTTAAGAAAAAAAAATAATCCATTGTACCTGGAGAGTCTGACTTTTGATTTGGCCTGTCATGATCTCAGGATACTGGGAGAGAGCCCTGCGTTGGGCTCAGCACTCAGCAGGTAGTCTGCTTAGGGTTCTCCCTCTCTCTCTTTCCCTCCTGTTCTGCCCCTCCCCCACTGTGCTAAAATAAATAATTACAAAAAAAAAATCCAACTAGAAAAATGGACAAGACATATGAATATTAAGAAAAACAAATCCCCTATAAGGCATATGAAAATATGCACAAAACAAGGAAATTTCCTTTTAACATGTCAGATTAAGATGACTAACGTATCAGGTGATCAGAAAGATGCTCAGTAACAGGCATTCCCAATCACTAGTGGCGTTATTAAAATTTGTACACATACATACATAGTAAAACCATTTGAAAGAACTTCATGCACTCAGATTAAGTTCTTTCATGAATTCTAAATAATTTCAGCTAAAAAATACTGAGGTACCAAAGATTTATACTGATACAAAATATCAACACATTTTTATATGTCAAAAGATGTAGTATCAGGGTGCTTGGCTGGCTCAGTCAGTACAGCATGCGACCACTGATCTCAGGGTTATGCGTTCAAACCCCACGTTGGACATGCGGCCTATTAAAAAAAAAAAAAAAAGATGTAATAATGTTGAAAAGCTAAAAAAAAGAAAAAAAATCACATGGCATTTTGACAATAAAATCCTTCAGAAATCTCAAAAATAAAAATCTTAAAGCTATTGCAAATAATTTTCTCCTATAACTTATAAAGCATTTTTTTTACTATGCTGCTCACCAAGGAAATGCGGTTTTGGAATTCAAAAATTACCAGCCAACAGTCAATCAATAAATACTTGATGTGCAACTCTTCATCTCAAGGTCATGAGTTCAAGCCCCACATTGGACACAGACCTCACTTAAGGAAAAAAAAAAAAACAAACCATAAAAAACTTGATGTGATTTTTTGGTGATTTTCAAAGCTTTTATATACACATAAGCAAATTTTTTCTGAAACATCGGAGCATAAATTGACCCTAAAATGTGTCAACATGTATTTCCTAATAACAAAGACTTTGTTTCATATAACCTCAGTAGAGTTCTTAAAACCAGGGAATTCAGTATTATCTAATCCACAAGTCCATATTCAAATTACATCAACTATGCCCAAAGCATCATTTATAGCCACAATGCCCTTCCAATTCCAGGATTTAATACAAGATCAAGTATTGTGTTTAGTTATGTCTCTCTTTTTGCCTTTAATCTGGAACAATTCTTGGTCTTTTTCTGTGTTTTTTGATACTGGAATATTTAGAGTACAGGCTAGTCAATTGGTAAAATGTTTTCAATTTGTTTTGTCTGGTATTTTCTAATGACTAGATTCAGGTATGCATTTCTCACAGGAATTATCACAAAGGTCATATTTTGTCCTCATTCTATTAGAAGTAGTAGTTTATCAGTTTGTGCCCATATTGATGGTGGTAGCAATGATTTTCATTATAGTGGTATCCTCCATATTATCCCCAATAAAAATTTGTGAATTTTTCTCTTCATAAATGATTTGTGGGGAGATATGTTGAGATTATGTAAATATTGTTTTCTCAAACAGTGGCCCACAAGTTTTCGCCTTCATTAATGATTTTCTAAGATCATTTCTTCTATATTTATTAGTTTGCATTCAATTATCAGGAAGAATTTTTCCTTCTTCCTCATTCATTCATTCATATGATTCATATTATAAATTCTTATATATAAGGGTACCATTAATTACTATGAATTTTTATGTGGATTCTCAAATTGTCCCAGATTTAGCCAACAAGAGTCCCTTTAATCTGGTTCTTCTGTCCTTTTGCCAGGTTCCTAATGTTTCTCTGAGTATTTCCTTACTTTTAGGGTGGGTGACTGAAACATTTTATACTTTGATATAGAGTTAAATTATAATGAATTACCATATACTTAACGAGTTATATATACTTAAAACGAGTTATATATACTTAAAATATGTGTATTTGTGCATGTTAATCCTCTAGCTAGCAGCACTTTCTACAGTGTTACAGGCAAGGAATTCTTCAACTACTCTGGATAAGTAAATACACTGATGATAATGGAAATCACGTTTTCTGTTAGAGAAAGAAAGCAGCGAAGAAGAAAGGCCAGAATAAATTCTGGGTTTTAAACACAGATACAGAAAAATAAATATAGACGTGTATATGTAAGTGTGTGGGTATACATACACTCACATATGTATTTTCTAGCTCTGTTCACTGAGAGGCCCTCTAAGCAAAAAGGCACCTAGAGCAATGAAAACAACGGGCAGCCTTATCTTGGCTTTAAACACTGTCCCCCACTAAAAGCAAGCAGGTCTCCTTAGAGACTGGTCTGGGCAGAAAAGCAGCTTTCCCTTTAAATTAAGGGGAAAATTAATAATTTATGAGTGATTAATTTCTACTTAAATAATAACTTTACACTGAACACTTAAAAATGGTTAAGATTAAGTAAATTTTATGTTGTGTATTTTAGCACAATAAAATTAAACAACAAAAAAACAATGTATATGAGAATACTGCAGTAAAAAGCACTATTCTTTCCTGATAAAGTACAAAAAATACAAAATACATCAACTGACAAATAAATGAGAAAACTAGTACTGCCTGAGGCAGTTTTCTTGCAATGCCCCTCAATACATTTATTTAGAAGAGAGAGTTCTGAGGACTTATTTGGATATGCTATGTATAGCAACACTTAAAGAAAAAAAACATAATACACAGTCCAAGCCTTGAACAAACTTCAATTTAATTAACATTCACTGAATACTTACTATGCAGGCAGCACTCTGCAATACAATGGAAGACACAAAGTGAGTAAGACATAATTTTTGCCTTTTAGGAGCAAAAAATTCTTCTGCTTACATGAAATTTATGACACTGAGTGCATGATAATGTAGATGATCCAGTTTGGAGAAGAGAAAACAAACTATGTGAAGATGTGAAGCTTTGAGCCCTGACATTAAAATGCATAATTAAGAATGTAACCTCACTTCTTAATAATTTAAAATCAAATCAGATGACATGATCATCTACATGAGACGCTAGCAGGACAATGAGTCCATTCAATATAAGCAATTTTTCTAGTAAGGTCATCTCAGAACAAGGTAAAACAAAGTTGTGTTCTTGGTTCTTTTTTTTTTTTTTTAAAGATTTTATTTATTTATTTGAGAGAGAGAGAGAATGAGAGACAGAGAGCATGAGAGGGAGGAGGGTCAGAGCGAGAAGCAAACTCCCTGCCAAGCAGCGAGCCCGATGCGGGACTCGATCCCGGGACTCCAGGATCATGACCTGAGCCGAAGGCAGTCGCTTAACCAACTGAGCCACCCAGGCGCCCCATGTTCTTGGTTCTTTTAATGCTAAAAAAACCAGAATAAAGTGAGGTTTTCTAATGTTACATCAACTACCTAGATTTCTTAGTAACAAGAATTATTCCTTAATTACACTCTTAAAGTAAAAATATTAAGATCTAAACCATTTTGTACTTGGATATAACTATGTGTCTCTTTTTCTCTCTTTCCCTCAAGTTCAGCACACAGAATATGGATGTTCAAAGATTATTAACTAAATTGAATAGGAAAAGAGAAAACACTTGAAAAGTCAGGGTGCCTCTAATAAGGCCTTCATTAAAAATTTCTGGTAGAAGTAGTAAAAGAAATCACCAAATTTGGAACATGATATACAGAATTATATCACTTTTTAAATCCTCTCAAGGATCAGAAAAAATTTAAAGTAGATAAAAACTTATCAAATTTGGTGTATAGGTCTGATGTTACTCAATATTTTAAAAGTCACAGTAATGGAACCTCCTTGAGTGTTTAAAATCCTACTACATTTAAAGTTGAAACTGAAGCATATCAAAAAAACAATTCAGCATTCTTTAAAGTTCTTACCACAATCATTTCTGAAGGCTCTAATACAAGACAATCACATCCTCTTTTTCCTCCAAACTGCTTACCAAAACTATAAAAACAAAAGAACAATTTCTTTAGCAAAAATTATAGATAAAATATATCAATATAGGAAAAAATAAAAAACAACCCCGCCCAAAACCCTAAATGTTAACCAAAAAATTACAATCCTATCACTTATACAAGATTTTCTTAAAAACAAACCAAAATATCTTTCTTCATATTTACCCTGATATAACTGATCTCAACATATTTTGTGTGAAAAATCTTTTAAAATATCTGCCTTTAACTCTTCTCTAAAACTTTTATAGTTTAGGATACTCGCCTAGTCTCAAACCTTGAATTTGGTATAATGTTGAATTAACATAAAAACACCTAAGAAAGAATGAAGCCCTAACTATGGAATATTTTCTGAAAATAAATTATTATAATATTTTGGGAGCAGTAATCAACAAAAGATAAAAAGAACTTTAAAAATATATCCACATTTAAATATATAAATAAATATACTAAGATACACATGTGATTTATTTTTCAGAAATACTGCTGGGGAATCCCTGGCTACCTCTTTCAAAAAACTGTAACTGGGTTAGTTCTAAAAGAAAATATATTTCTGTATTCTTCACCTGGGAGAAAGACTTCTCAGCAATCAAAAAAGGAAGCATTCATATAGGAAAAACATAACATTTTCATTTTAAAAGAGAAACTGAATGTTTTAAAAGGATGGAGGGATAGGATAAAATACTTGCTAATAAAATACTTGCTAATTATTTAAGACACAAAATGTTAACATATGGAGACCACACTTAAATTGTAAAAAGCAATCTAAAATATTACATCAATGAAAATTAAGTACCATGGCCAATTATAAAATATCTAAAATATAACTACAAACTAACCAAATTAAAAAGAAACTCCACTAATCAACCAAAATATAAACTACTAAAAAGTAAACATAATGAGGAAATATAGGTCATTTATAAAACACTATATAATTTTATAGACTAGAGTGACTGAATGAAGAGACCTATCATGTACTTTTATGAAAAGGCTCAATTTTCTAAAAACGTCAATTCTTCACAAAGTATAATGTTATACACAAATATTAGTTCATAACAAAATCCTAAGGTACCTCCTTAGTGCAGTAGGCAGCATGTCAGTCTTGTAACAAAATCTTAATGTCTAAATGTAATAAATCACTCCTGAACATAAAAAAAATCACTTTTGTTTTTTCTTAAGCACTATAACTATTTTTTCCCCCAAACTGTAATAGCATCTAATGCATAAAAAATTAGAAGTAAATTTGTGGAAGTTTCTTTCATTGAAGATACAGTAACAGGGACCAGATTTATTCTCCTACCTAAAAAAATGAGAAAACTCATACAAAATATATAAAACAACACAGTTTCAACACGTATGATTCCTAAGAGAGAAAATAAAGAACTTAAGATGACGCCTATAGTATCCCATTTTACCACCAAGAGGAAATCTCTAGGCCATTTAGCTACATGCCCTAGATCAGAATTAGCAAATTGCCTTCTCTATGTCTAGTATGTTCAAAAGCTTTATCGTGAACAGGTTTTAGATTTTTTCAATTTTTTTTCTTTTTTTACTGAAAGAATATGGTTTTTGTCCATTATTTTACTAATACAGCATACTGTATTAGTTGATTTATGAATGCTAAGCCTTCTTGCATTCTCAAGATAACCCCAACTTACTCAGTTTCTAATACTTTATTAATATATACCTGGATTTGGTTTGCTGTTATTTTGTTAATGACTGCTGCATGTACGCTCATGAAAGATAACAATGTGTAGTTTGCTTTTCTTGTGTTGTTTTTGTCTGTGTTAGTGTTAGATTAATACTGGACTCATAAAATAGGTTTTAAGTGTTCCTTCTTTCCCCATTTCCAGAAGAGTTTGTACAGGATAAATAACAATGCTTCCCTAAATACCTGAAAACACTTGGCAGTAAAGCCATTTGGGCCCAGCCTTTTCTTTGTGGGAATAAATGTAATTATCAATTTAATTTCTTTACTTTTTCATAAATATATTCCAAGTTTCTTTTTCAGCCTATTTATGGTAATGTATGTCTTTGTAAGATTTGCCCTGTTATAAAGTAGCTTATAAAATTTTTAAATACTTTTAACTTCTGTAGGATATTAATATCTCTTCTTTCATACCTGATTTTGGTAATATGTGCTTTCTCTTTTTTAAATGATCAGTCTATCCCAAAGTTTATCAGTTTTATTGACCTTTTCAAAGAACCAACTTTTCCTTTCATTGATTATTTTCTATTGTTTTTCTGGTTTTTATTTCATTGATTTCCACTCAAACTTTACGTCTGTTTCAAATTTACTTTGCTATTCTTATTAAGATGAAAACTTAAGGTGACTGAATTGAGACCATTCTTCCTTTCTCATTAAGTTACTATAAATTTAGTGTTGTAAATTTCCCTCTAAATTCCCCCTTTAGGGGAATCTTCGTATTTGTTATGTGTTCACTTTCATTCATTTCAAAACATTTTCTAATTTCTGCTGTCAACTTTTCCTTGATCTATGGGTCATTTACAAATGTTTTGTTTAAATTCTCATATTTCTTCCTGGAATTCATTTATAATTTAATTCCAATATACTCAGAGAATAAACCCTGAGTAATTTCAACCTTTTTAAATTTACTAAGATGTTTATAGTCTAGAATATGCTCTATCCTGGAAAATGATCTATAAGCCTGAAAAAAAAAAAAGTATCAAAGTGGTAATAGTACTTCTCAAACTATCTGTCTTTACTAATTTTTCAATCGAGTGGTTCTACTGATGATAGAGTTTTGAAATCTCCAGCTGTAAGAGTTCAATTTCTACTGATCTTTTCAATTGTCAGTTTTTACTTCTAGTATTTTAGGGCTCTATCAGTACAAACTGTTTTATGTTCCTAATACATTCATCGTTTTACAACTATGAGAATTTGCTCTTAGTCTCTAGTCACATATTGGGTTTTATAGTTGATTTTGATTGATGTTGATATGACCACTCCAGTTCTCTTATGAATACAACTTGCCTACTATATCTATTTCTATCCTTTTACTTTAAATGTATTTGTGCTTTGAACCTTAAGTACTGCCTAAAGACAACATATAATTGGATCTTGGATTGTCACAGAATCTGATAAAGCATCTTTTAACTAGAGTGCCTAGACCATAATATGTAATGAAATTACTGACATGGTTTGATTTTCCTACTTACTTTGTAAATGCCCCATCCTTTCTGTCCCTCTGCTCCTACACTACTGCCATCATCTCTGATGAGCAGTTTTAGTCTACTGTTTTAATTTCTGTGATGATTTTTAAATGTTCTTTAAATCCTATTAAATTCTTAATAGTTCACCTAAGGATTACAACATGCACACAATATGCAACAATACAAGGCAAGGCTGTCCACTCTCACCACTTCGAACCAACAATGTACTAGAGATTATAGCAGTATAATAACACAAGAAAAAGAAAATTAAAGGCACAGAGAATGGGTACGAAGAAGTAAAATGTCTTTACCAGAGATGACCCATCCTATATGTGGCAAACTCTAAGGACCCATAAACTTTCCTAGAAAACTTAGAGTGTACCACGGCCACGGGACATAACATCAATATGTAAAATCAACTGTGTTTCTATACACTAGCAATGAAAAAAATAAACATGAAATTAAGCATGCAATGCTATCCAGAGTAGGATCAAAAAGAAAAATATTTGGGAATAGTTGGACTAATGGACTAATACACTAAAAAATGCAGAATTACAACATAGCATAGCATCCAACACAGCATCATCCAATCTACAAATATGGACTGTTTTTACATATATTTACATCTTTGATGATGCTATGTTGTTAAGACTTCAAGTCTCCCTCAAATAATCTACAGATTCAAAGTATTTCCAGACTTCCAGTTTCTGTTCTGGCATGTAAGCATCTTGGAAAACGCCATCTGTCTTAGTAACAAGTAAAAAAGTGAACAAACCAATACATCACCAACCTTTCTTGATATGTACGAGAAGTAAGGTAACAAGAACAAACTGCTGCCCCCAAATTGAATGTAATGACAGAGAAGTCCAGAAAAACACAACTTTGAGTAGCAATCGCTGCAGGATCTAGTGCCATGGTAAGGAAAATTGAGCTGTAATTGAGGAACTGCTGGAAGCTCAGTGTGGACAACTCTGAGAGTTAAAAACTTCAGAGAGACACAATCCATGAAAGGGTCCCCATACTTTGAGTTTTACTTCATTGATCTCTACCAGGTTCTCACAGAGAATAAAAAAAGCCCCTTGTACTTCTGGCAGGGGAAGGGAGAAAAGGAACCATTTTGAAACATCCCACAGCATTCTGTTCTTCTTCACAAGGTCTGCCCATGAGAGTCTAAGAGACTCAAGTTGGCTCTAGCCTTCCATAAGAAGAAAGGGAAATATCCCACTCCCACCCACTCTAGCAATCCTGTCCCACCTAAAAGGTGGGGGAACGGGGGAGAAACTGAGGAATACATGTAAAGTTCATACTTCAGAGGTAACGGCTCACCAAAAAAATAAGATCTAATCACAGGACTACAAAATGCTTTCCCTCCTCCCATACTTTATCAGAATATTACTAAAAGACTATTTACAGCAGTTTCTTTTACCACAGTACATCATGTCTGGCTATCAAGTAAAAGTGACAAGGCATACTAAAAGACAAAAGACACAGATGGAAGAGATAGACCAAGTATCAGAACCAGACTCTGATAGGGCTGGGATGTATAAGAATTATACACCATGACCAAGTAGGATTTAACTCAGGTATACAAGGATAGTTCAACATTCAAAAAAAATCAATTAATGTAATCAATCATATTAAGAGGTTAAAAAAAAAAAATAACACAATCATACCAACAGATGCAGAAAAAGCATTTGACAAAAACCAAAACCCATTCATGATAAAAACTCAGTATACTAGGAGTACAGGGTAACCTCCTCAACTTGATTATGACTATTTACAAAAACGAATAGCTAATATCTACTAAGATGAGAACCTAAGCAAGGATGTCCCCTTCTCAACCACTGCTTTTCAACATTATACTGGAGGACCTAACTAATACAGTCAGAAAAGGAAACAAAAGGTCTAAGGTTGGTAAGGCAAAGATAAAATTATCCTGTTCACGGATGACATGTTTATCTAAGTACAAAATCTAGGGGGGAGGGAACCCAAAAATACTTCTGGTATAAGCTATTATAGCAAGGTTGCAGTATACAAGTTTAATATACAAATATCAATTACTTTCCTATATACTATAAATGAACAAACGGAATTTGAAATTAAAAAAAAAAAAAACACAATGCCATTTCCGTTAGCATCCAAATAAATAGAAAATTCTATGGTAAAAATCTACCAGAATAATGTACAAGGTCAGTATGATGAAAATTATAAAACTCTGATCAAAGATATTGAAGAGCTAGACAAATGAAGAGAGATTCCAAGTTCATGGACAGAAAAACTCATTGTTGTCAAGATGTCATTTCTCCCCAAGTTGAATTATAGATTCAATGCACTTCCAATCAAAATCTCTGGAAGTTATGCGATTATTGAAAAACCAATTCTAAAGTTTACATGGACAGGCAAAAGACTTAGAATAGCTAACACAACATTGAAGGAGAAGAACTAAGTCAGAAGACTGACACTAGGGACACCTGGGTGGTTCAGTTAATAAATGTCTGCCCTTGGCTCAGGTCATGATCTCAGGGTCCTGGGATGGAGGCCCACATCCGGCTCCCTACCCAACGAAGAGTCTGCTTCTCCCTCTATCTCTGCCCCTCCCCCAACTTGTGCTCTTTCTCCCCCTCCTGCTCATTTTCAAATAAATAAATCTTAAAAAAATAAAAAAGAAGAATGACACTAGATGACTTTAAAACGTACCATACAGGTTCAGGGAACAGGACACTGTGGTATTGGTTAAAGAATAAACAAAGGTATCAATAAAATAGAACAGAGCCCCAAATCAGATCCCATGAATATGCTCAACTGATTTTGACAAAGGAGCAAAAGCAACATAGTGGAGCAAAGACAGTCTCTTCCACAAATGGTGCTGGAATAATGGACATCTACGTGTCAAAAAATGAATCTAGACACAGATCTTACACCACCTCATCAAGAAAATTAACTCAAAATGGATCACCGATCTAAATGTAAAACATAAAACCATACAACTCCTAGAAAACACAGGAAAAATCTAAATGATTCTAGGAATGTCAGTGACCTTTTAGCTCCAAAATCAAAGGCATGATACATGAAAGAAACAAGCTGAACTTCATTACCAATGAAAACTGTTATACAAAAGACAAAGTCAAGAGAATGAGAAGACAAGCCACAGATAAAGAAAGATATTTCCAAAAGGTCCATCTGAAAAAGGCCTGTTACCCAAAATACAAAGAATTCTTAAAACTCAACAACAAGAAAATTTAAAAATGGGTCAAAGACCTTAACAGACAGCCCACCAAAGAAGATATACAGATGGCAAGCAAGCTCATGAAAAGCTCCACATCAGAAGTCATCAGGGAAATGCAAATTAAAATAACAATGAGCTACCACTACACCCTATAGCAATAGCTAACACCAGTACACAGACAACACCAAATGCTTGATATGGTTGTGGAGCAATGGGAACTCTCATTCATTGGTCTAGGAACATGAAATGACACAGACGCTTTGGTAGAGTTTGGCAATTTCTTACAAAACTAAAAATACTCTTATCATATGACCTAGTAATCAGATTCCTCCTCCCAAAGGAGCTGAAAACTTACGTCCACACTACAACATGCACATGGATGTTTCAATCAGCTGTTCAAGAGTCAACTGCAAATTCTTAACTTGAGAGTATGACAAACAATACAAATGAAAAGAGAAAAGCACTAACAGACAATTCAACAGAGAAGGTATAGCAATGCCTAACAAGCACATGTAAAGATCTGCAAAGGCACCACGGACTACTGAAATGCAAATTAAAATAACACTGAGATGCTGTTAAATACACATTGAAACAGTAACAATCAAAGACTGTCAACAACAAGTGATAGAGAAGATACAGAGAAACTCGATCCATTAAATGTTGCTGGTCAGAATGTAAAACAGTACAGTCACCTTTTAAACAATTTCGTCCTTTTCAAAAGTTAAATATATGCTTTTCATACAACAGAACAATCCCACTATTTTTGGATATCTAAAAACAAATGTAAACACACGGCCCATATAAAGACTTGCAAATGAATCTTGGTAACACCATTATTTGTAAAAACTCCCAAACTAGAATAAAAAAATCTCTTATTTTTCAAAATTTTCATCTTCTGATAAATGGCTAGACAAAATGTGGTATCTTTCTAGAATGAAGTACAATTTAATAATTTTTTTAAAATGGGTGTGCTACAACTGGTATATGCTCAAACATGGATGAATCTCAAAAACATTATTCTGACAGAGGCCAAAAACCCAAAGACTACTTTTAAATAACTGCAAAAAGTAGACAGTGACAGAAAGCAGATCACGTTAACTGCAAAAGAGCATGAGGCAACTTTTTCAGGCAATGGAAGTCATCTGTAACTGTGATGCACCAATGTATACATTTACTATAAATTATTCAACTGTGAACTTAAGATGGATGAATTTTATGGTATGCAAATTATACTTCAATAAAGCTATTTGAAGAAAACTAAGAAACAGAAGAAAATCTTTACAAACTTGGAATAGAAGATTTGTTGGCACACATAAGTACTACAAATAAAAGGGGAAAAAAAGTCATCCTTGGGACTTTGTAACAATTAAAGAAGTCACCACTGAAAAATGAAAAGGCAAGAATCAGTCCAGGAAAAGTATTTGCAACAGATCTATCTTGTAATGAATTTTTATACATGATATATAAATAACTCCTATAACTCAAAAAAGAGACAATCTCTTAAGAACTGAAACAACTTTTCACAAGAGAAGATCTGTGAATGGTTAATAACTACAGGCAAAAAAGCTGATAGTATCAGTTATCACAGAAATGCAAATTATACCACAATTAGATCCATTTCATACACACCAGAATAACTAAAATTAAAGACTAACCATCTCAAGCACTGAAGAGGATAATGAACAATGTGAATTCTATAAACTGGTCGTAGCAATATAAATGAAAACTCGACATAACATCTGGCAGTTCTTTTGAGAAGTTAAACACGACTACCATACAGCTCAGCCACTGAACTCAAGGTATTTACTGAAGAAAAACACAAGTCCATACAGAGACTTGTACAGAAATGATCATAGGTGCTTTATTTGTTACCACAAAAAATTGGAAACAACCTTAATTTCTTTCAACAGTAAAATGTATAAACACACTGTGAAATATGCATACAATGGGATACTAATGACCAATTTTACAAAATGGATTATTGATATACATGGCAATATGAAGGCATCTCCAAAACATTATGCTAAGTGAAATATTTTAAATACCAAGAACTATACAACAGATTGTGGTATATGGTATAGTGGTAAATGTTATCTATATACCAGAAAGCAGAACAGTGGTTGCCTGATGATGAGGGTGCAATAAAGTATAGATTACAAACTGACAACTAGATAAACAGCATCTGCAAAAAATTTACACCTATGAATATATTTGGTTAAAAAGTGAATGCTTCTACCTTCCCATCCCCAATTCCCCTTCTAGACAGAACAATAAAGCTCGTCTGCTCTCTGTACATCTCAACATTGTACTGTAGTTTCTTCCCAGGGTAGTAAGGCAGGAAATGCTTGGGCGGGGGGGGGGGGGGGGGGGGGCGTTTAAATTAGGGGAAAAAAAAACAATAGTCAACTCACAAATCAGCAGACAATAGACAGAAAATCCTACAGATTCTCTAAGCCAGCTATTAGAACAAACATGTGAATTTAGTATGGTTACAAGATATAAAATCAACACATGCAACATCTCAACACTGAAGACTATGGAAGGCCACTGAGAGAAAACTACACAACATTGTTGACCTAAACAAATACAGTGATGCACTTGTTCACGGTCTAAAAGACTCAACTGTTAAGATGTCACTACTACCCAAAATTGTCTACAGATTCAGTGCATTTCCAATCAAAATCCCAGGCTTTGCTTTTTTTTTTAATTAAAATTCATCTGAAACTGTAAAGAACCTATAATAACCCAAACAATTTGACAAAGCTGGGAGGACTCAGACATTCTGTAACATATTATAAAGCCAGAGTCATCAGGATAATATGGCAATGGTACAACACAGAAAAATAAATCAATGAAAAAAATTAAATCAATGAAACAAATTAAACAGTTGGGAAATAGACCCACATAGTCAATAAAATTTCAACAAAGATACAAAGGTAATTCAGAGAAAGGATAGTTTTATCAACAAATGGTGCTAGAACAATTGAATATGCACAGGTAAAATATGCACTGACTCTTGATTCTGGCTTAGATCATGATCTCACAGTCAGGCGATGGAACCCTGGAGACCAGCTCCTCACTCAGCAGGGTGTCTGCCTGAGATTCTCTCTCTCTCCCTCTGCCTCTGCCCCTCCCCATCCCCATCTCACGCTTGTGCATGCTCTCTTTCTCTCTCTCTCTCTCTAAAAAAAAGATTGACCGTACCAAGTGTTTGTGAGGAGGTGTTGTGGAACAACTAGCTCTCTCATATACTGCTGGTGGGAATGTAAAATGACAACTGTGGAAAAGAGTATGGCACTTTCTTAAAAGGTTAAATATCCCTCTACCACACAACCTAGCTTTTCCAAAATAAATATACATATATACTTATATATGTATATAAATGAAAATATGTGTCCACATGAAGACTATAATATAATCCATTCTCTTCCATTCTCTTCCCATGTACTCAAAAGATAAGAAACCATATGTCCATATAAAGACTGGTATACAAATGTCGATAGCATCACAAGTCAAAATAATCAAAAACAGGAAATTACCCAAATGTCTATGAATAGTTGAACTGCAAACAAAGAGTGGTATATCCATACAAAAGAATAGTGCAATAAAAAGCAATGAAATATATGAAAGATGAATGGATCAAGAAAATGTGGTAGAGAAAGAAATCCTCTCATTTCATGGATGAACATGAACGAACAGTGAGGCCATTCTGTTGAATGAAGTAAACTATAAACAGAAAGAGAAATACTATACAGTATCACATGTAGAGTTCCCCAATTTTTTTTTTAAAACTCGATTTCATAGAAACTAAAATGGTGGTTGCCAGGTACTCAGGGGAGAGGGAATTACAGCAATGAAAATCAAAGGGAACCAATTTTCAGATGCAACAAGAATAAGTTCTGGTGATCTAATGTACAGCATGGTGACTTAGAAAAAAGGAAAGAAATATAGATACATATTACAACATGGATAAGCCCCAAAGTAATTTTAATGAGCGTGAGAAGCCAGCCAAGAAAAGAATATATATTTTATGTTTCGCCTTATATAAAATTCTAGAAAATGTAATCTATAGTGACAAGACAAAAAAAAAAAAATCCCTGGGGACCATGGGAGGGAATAGGAAGGATGAAATACTAAGTTTACAAAGGGGCATGAGCAATTTTTGGGGGGTGATGGATATGCTCATTACCTATACTAGAGTGGTGGTTTTACATGTGTATACATACACCAAAGTTTATCAAACTGTATATTTTAAATAAGTGCAATCTAGTCTACATCAATTACACCTTAATAAAGCCGTTTAAACAACAATTAGGGTGACCAGTTAGCCCGGTTGGCTAGAGCGTGGTGCTAATAAAAAACAATTAAGAAAACGAAAATGCAAGCCAAAAATGAGATAAAATGTATGCAAAATCTGTCACCTTATATCATGAATGTATTAAAGATTCCTACAAAAAAATTAAGACAACTTTAAAGCAGACAAAAAAACTTTATACAGATACTTCACAAAAGAATACAGAGGAAGCAGCAACCAATAACACAAGAAAAAGTGCTAAATATCATTAAGCAAGAAAATTAAAATGCAAACTATTTCACAGTGACTAGAATAGCTAAACTAAAAGACTGACAATCACGTGTTGGTGACTGTGTAGGAGAGAAACAGAACTCTTAGACACCGCTGGTGGGAGTTTAAAATGGTACAATGCTGTGGAAAGCAGTTTAGCAGTTTCTCATTAACAGTTTCTCTATTAAACTTCAAGACACACTATAAAGCTACTGTAATTACAACACTGTGACATTCAAGCAGGGACAAACAAAATCTAATGTAACGGTTCAGGAGCCCAGAAAAAGGCACACATATGTGGATATTTGTTTATTAAAAAAATGTGGCATTGAATGAGAATGGGAAAAGGATATATAGGAATCCATATGGAAAACTGTGCAATATTATCATACTCAAAAATCCAGTCTAAGTAGAATACAGACCTAAATGTGAAAGGAACACAAGGAAAGTTCTAGAAAATAACAAAGGAAAATATCTTCATGACTTCAGGTACAGAAATATTTCTTAAACAAAGAAGACAAAAAGAAAAAGACTGATCTACATTAGAATTAAGAACTTTCATTAATCCAAAGGCACTACTAAGAGAATGAACAATACAAGACACAGGGAAAAAGTATTTGCAACAAAAATAACCAGATTCTTATTCAGAATACATAGAGAATTTCTACGTCTCATTAACAAAGAGACAATGCATTAAAAAATGGGCACCAGATCTGAAGATACACTTGGAAATAAAAAGGTTATTCAAATAAAAATGCACTCACTCATCAGCAATCAGTAATATGCAAATCAAAATTATGAGGTACAGAAACTCAACAGAGTAACTGAAATTCAGCAGTCAAAATAAAAACCCCGACAATACTAAATGTTGGTAAGGATATGGAACAACAAATTCTCATACAATGCTGGTGAGTGTGTAAAATAGTACATCCACTTTAGAGTATAACTTGCAATCAACAATATATGAGTACTGTTCATATGAATACAGGCACATCTGGAGAGCCAACAATTCTCTGCTACATAAATGCATGCCCATGTCCATCTGATGTACAAGAATGTTCACAGCTGCTTTACTTGTAATAGCCCTCAACTATACAAACAATGTAATACTAATAAAGAAAGAAGTAACTCTAATTACATGGATGAATCTCATTAACAGTGGGCCAAAGAAGCTACACGCAAAAGAATATTGTATGATTACACTCACATCAAGTTCAAAAGTGAACAAAACCAAACTACAGTGTTTAGGTGTGCATATAGTCAGGCTAAAACTACAGATATTAAAGACTAATTAAATTTTTAAAAATGTTATCTTTGGTGGGGAAGGGGGAAGTAGGAAATCCAATTTGAGAAAAGACTGCAGGCTGCCTCCAGGGTGTTAATAATGTCCAACTTCTTGATCTGGGTAGTAATTAGGCAAATGTTTAATCTATAATAACTCACTGATAATGCACATTTGGGTTATCTGCACTTTACCCATATGTTGCACAATAAAGTTAAAACCAAGGAACAGTGTTCCTGTTTGGGTCAGAAATATGGAAAAAAAAAAAAAAAGAATTTCTTTTTCACATTATGTACTTAAAAAAATCTGACGAAGAGATTAATAAAAGTGGTTAGTCATCTATGTAGATGGGTTAAATGGTATGGATGACAATACTTCTGAATGGTACAAATTTAGTTGTCAAAAGTTCTTTTAAAAAATACATCCATAAAAAAAGAACAAAGCTATGGACAGTGCTATTTAAAGAGGATAACCTTAACAACCCCAAGACTAACAGAGTGGGTGACACACGTAAGCACTCCAATGTTTACTAAATCAATTAATGCCCCAGTACTGGAGATATTCTCTCTGACTTCAATGTCTGTTCCCTTCTTCTTTGCCTAGCTAATCCTGTTTATCTGCAGAATCCATTTCCACAACTGCCTCACAAAGTAAGCTTTCTTTCCATGTCAAACAGCAGTGTGGCCCTTTTCAAACAAAAGAGCCCAATCCAAAGTAAATCAGTCTTTTTTGTCTTAATGGTACTGTCTTATAAAAAGATAATACTTCCTCCATAAATTAATGTTTGAATGAATAAATGAATACATGCATTGTATTTTATTTGAAAATCACACACAATAAAGTCCTTGCTTTCTTGAGCTACAATTAGATTTTTACTGTGGCAATTAAAAAGTGAACTCAACTCCAGAAAAAGACGAAATTCATTTGAGAAGACATTTAAATTTCAGATTTGATTTATTACGTATCTACTTAGTTTTTAGTAAATTAAAAAAAATATATTTTACTGATTTAAATTACATTAAAAATTTCAAATGGCCTGCCCTCCATGAAGTTTCTGGGGGTTTCATAATTTGGGACATGACAATATATCCCCACCAAGCTGAAATACAAGTTGCTGTACCCTCATGCCATCTACCGCAAAAAGAGAGGCACAATGCTTGGTTAGTGTTTTTGTATTCTAGAGGTAACATACACTAAGTATGCTACTTTGACCCATATTCAGAATCACCCCCAAGGCTGCTAGCAAATTCAAGATGGAGTATAAGCCCCTGTACCATCTGGGCCTTAGGAACCAGCATATCCAGTGGTACCTTTAGTGTCCATGGCAAATACGGATGCTCTATAGAGCCTCTCCCAAACACTAATTTGAGAATGACAGTGTAGAGGTCTACGATTTCTCAAACATAACATCTTCTGCAAATATCTATTTTACTTTTGAGAAACAAGTTCTGCCTTGCTACTGGGCCTTCGGAGATGCTGAATGCCTAACTACAGAACATCAGGTGACAATGTCGCCTGAACTTCCTATTATGAACTGCATAGTTAGCCACAACTGTTGGGCAGGGGCAGTAGCAATCTGTGTAAGAGGCTGAGTTTACCCAGGAGCAGACACGTATTTATTTATTTATTTATTTTTAAAGATTTATTTATTTGAGAGAGAGAATGAGAGACACAGAGAGCATGAGGGGGGGAGGGTCAGAGGGAGAAGCAGACTCCCCCTGCTGAGCAGGGAGCCTGATGCGGGACTCTATCCTGGGACTCCCAGGATCATGACCTGAGCCGAAGGCAGTCGCTTAACCAATTGAGCCACCCAGGCGCTCCCAGGAGCAGATAGGTAGATCAGACTCCTTGAACATCAACTCCTACTGGAGTGCCTCCTCTACCTCAATCCATGCCTATGCCCACCTGGGCAGTTCCTTATGACCGGCTGACTGAGGAAGAAAAACCTTGAGCCTATTTCAAACAGTGAGTCTGCACAGTATGTTGGTACCATCCAAAAGTGGATGGCCCACACAGGTCACTCAGGGGTGACCATGAAAGAAGGTGGTAAAGGAAAATCCTCCTAGGGAATAGAACTTCACAGTACACTGAGATGTCCATTTTGTCTGGATTGAGAGATGGCCGGCATTACTGACTGAAACAGATTCATGGACAGTTACTAATGGTGTGGTTGAATGCTCAGGGATCTGGAACGAACAGGATTGGAAGACTGCTAATGAGAAATCTGGGAAGAGGTTTGCGGAAGCACTTCTTTCAGAATGGGCACAGACTTTGAAGATACCTGTGTCTCATATGAGTGCCTCAAGGGCATGCTCTGTGAAGGAGGCTTTTAATCATCAGGAACAAAATGAAATGCCCTATGGAAGTGAATCAAACTCTTCCTCCAGCTACACCAGTGCTTGTTCAATGGGCCCATGAATGAAGTGGCCATGGTGGCAGAGACAGAATATGCAGTGGCTCAACTGCTAATGCTACTGTTGGGAACCTAGCCTGCGAACATCAGAGATCAACGCTGAGACTCTGATATGGCACCATTCCTTGGGGGGACCAGTCACCTGGAGGCAGATTACTTACAATGGATTTTTTCTGTCGTGGAGGACAGTGCCTCTTCTCACTGATATACCTAGTAAGTCGTTCACAGAATTTTTGATTCCCATCCAAAAAACTCTGAGCTCTGCTGGTTTTAAGACTTAGTGCCCAATGGAAGATTGCTTCTACCAGGAAACACAACTGTTCCACTAAATTAAATACTTCCACCTGGCCGCTGAACCAACAGGCAGGGAGAGGGGTTACTTACTCTAAGGGCCTGAGTGATTGATTCCAATCATAAGGGGAAATTGAGTTGCTGCACAAAATGGGGGCCACGAGGACTACATCTGAAGCCTAGGAGATTCATTTAGACTCCTCATTGTACTTCCAGGTCTACTATTCAAAGTTAATGGAAAACTGCCACCACCATCACCACCACCAGGCAGGACATTTAAGGACCCTTCAGAAATCAAAGTTTTGTTCACATCATCAGCAGAGAACTCAGGACAGATGAAAGGCTGGCTTAGGGCAAAAGTATGTGAATGGGGAGTGAAAGAAGGAAGCCAGAGGTACCAACTACCACCTTGTGACCAATCATAGCAACAAGGAATATAGGAGCTTTACATATTTTTCCTTCGTTTATTGTATATGTCTATATTTCTGTAAATGTTAACCATTTCCTTCGTCCTTCTCTTCCCCATATTTATTTTATATATAATTTGTTGGAAGTAAACTTTACAAGGTAGTCTTTAGTTAGCAGAATATTCAGAAGCACTGTGATAAAGTATGTAATTCATATAGCCAGCAATGACTATTAGGATTGTACCTCTCATTATTTTGGGGAGAGGGTAAGAAATTCTTCACTTGTATGAAGGACAGCTTTATCTTGTAAGGTATAAACAGAATTCTTTTGTTGTTGGATGGAAGTTCAAACGTGTTTAGAAGCATTGATATGGAAGCTAAGTAGCCAAGGAAGTGGACTGTGCCAATTACTGACTGCCTTTCAATTGCAAATAAATAAATATATATATATATTTTAAGATTTATTTATTTATTTTAGAGAGTGAGAGCCCAGGCACATGTAAGTGGTAGGAGGGGCAGAGGGAGAGAGACAGTCCCAGGCAGACTCCCCTCTGAGCTCAGAGCCCTATTTGGGGCTCCATCTCACAACCCTGAGATTATGACCTGAACTGAAATCAAGAGTCAGACACTTCAACCAACTGAGCCACCCAGGCGCCCCTATTCACTCTCAGTTTCAAATCTACTTTGTAATAAAGGGTCTAGACTCAAGTCAATGTTCTCCTTCTACCTGCCAAAAATTTAAAGTTCTGTCAGTAGAGGGTGCTAGTAGAAGAACAATGCAATAGAAAAATTGTCTTTGGGGGAAGGGAGTGTGTGTGTGTGTGTGTGTGTGTCTGTGTGTGTGTCTGTGTGTGTCTGTGTGTGTGTCTGTGTGTGTCTGTGTCTCTGTCTGTCTGTCAAATCCCCAACCTCAGGGCCTAACCACACCCGAGCAGGGGGAGGGGAGGTTCTCTTGTCAGTCCTGCTCAGCAGTTCCCTCCCTGTCAGCCTTGACCCTGTGACTGTGTACCAGCTCTGGTGCAAGGCAACCCAGTGAATTTCTCCACTATCTACTGGGCTACAGCTAACACATTTCCAACAAGCTCTAAAATCCAGTTTTGGGGAGAGAGTCCCCCTTTCAGGTTTGTTCTTTCCTTCCCTTTTCTCCCTTAGCTCCTTTATCCTTCTCAATGCCTAATTTCTTAAAAAAAATATTCTTTACAGTCCTTGTTCAAATTACTGTGTGGTTTCTGTCTGTTGATGATAAGAGGAATAAATATTTTCTAAAGATTTTTAAAATTTATTTGGGGGAGAGAGAGATTGAGAAGGCATAAGCACAAAAGGGGGGAGGGGCAGAGGGAGAGGCAGAATCCCTGATGGGGAAGGAGCCCCATGCAGAGCTCAATCCCAGGATCCTGAGATCATGATCTGAGCTGAAGGGAGATGCTTAACCAACTGAGCCACCCAGGTGCCCCGATAAGGGGAATAAATATTTTTACATCTAGGGGAGGAGCAAGATGGCGGAGGAGTAGGAGACCGGTCCCAAGAATTCAGCTAGAAAGGGATCAAGCCATTCTGAACACCTACGAACTCAACAGGAGATCGAAGAAAAGAATAGCAACAACTCTCTGAACAGAAAAGCGACCACATTCTGGAAGGTAGGATGTGCAGAGAAGTGAACCCGAGGTAATATTCGGGAAGATAGACGGCGGGGGGGCTCCGTCAGCCAATACCGGCAAGTGATAGAGCAGCCGAGCATAAAATCGGAACTTGTAGAAGCCTGCTCCACTGAAGGATGTCACTCCAGTGGCTAAGCGGGGAATGGAACCCTCACGGGACAGCGTGGTCTCAGGACCCTCGGGGTCACAGAAAGACCGGGGGTGCCTGAGTGCGGCAGAGCTCCCAGGGATCGGAGCGGGGAAACCAGCTGCAGAGACGGAGCCGAGGAGCAGGCTCTCAGTTCGGGGTTGCCATAAACCATGATCCACGGCACAGTCGGGCCACTGCTCTTCCAGCAGGGACCCAACAAGCGGCAGATCCGGGGAGACTCACCTTCCTCCCCGGGAGGAGCGGCGTGGGAGCGCACCGCAGGAATCTGCTAGGTTTGGAGACTCCACACGGCGTCGGGCGCCAGAGACAGAAATGCTCAGTCACGGGCCAGGTGAGCACAGAGTGTAGCCGGAGACTGGGGAGATGGGAGTGACTGACTGCTTTTCTCTGGGGGGCTCACTGAGGAGCAGGGCCCCGAGTTCTCGGCTCCTCCGGGCGGAGATTAGAGGCCGCCATTTTCACTCTTGTCCTCCAACGCTGTACGGAAAGCTTGCAAGGAACAAAAGCTCCCGAGAGCAAACCCGAGCAGATAACTTACCCCAGACCGGCAAGGGCGGGGCGATTCCGCCTCCGGCAAACACACTTGGGAAACACGGATATAGGCCCCTCCCCCAGAAGATCAGCAAGAACAGCCAGCCAAGACCAAGTTTACGGATCATCGAGAATGGCAGAACTCCAGCACTAGGGGAATACTGCACATAGAATCCATGGCTTTTTTCCCCAAGATTCTTTAGGCTTTAAAAGTTAATTTTTTTTTTAACTTTTTTTTTTTTGAATTTTTCTTTTTCCCTTTTTCAACCAACATTTTATCATTCCCTTTTTTTTAATTTCTTTCTTTTTTTTTAAAGATTTTATTTATTTATTTGACAGAGAGAGACACAGCGAGAGAGGAAACACAAGCTGGGGGAGAGGGAGAGGGAGAAGCAGGCTTCTCGTTGAGCAGGGAGCCCGATGCGGGGCTCGATCCCAGGACCCTGGGATCATGACCTGAGCCGAAGGTAGATGCTTAATAACAGAGCCACCCAGGCGCCCCTATCATTCCCTTTTTTAAAAAACCTATTTTTAATTTTTAGAGTCATATTCTATCCCTTCACAGTAGTTAACCTTATTTTTGGTGTATGTATATAAGCTGTTCTCTCTTTAAAATTTTGGGATACAGTTTCTTCTAACAGACCAAAATATACCCTAAATCTCTAGTGTATGGCTTTGTTCTAGTCTCCTGCCTGATCACATTCTCTCTTTTTTTTTTTTTTAAATCCTCTTTTTCAACCAACTTATCAATTCCTTTTATAAAATCTTTTATAATTTTCATCTTTACAGTCATATTCCATCCCTTCATCGTATTAACGCTTATTTTTGTACATATATAAGTTTTCTTTCTTTAAAATTTTGGGAGGCACTTTCTTCTAACAGACCAAAATACGCTCAAAATCTAGTGTGTGGCACTAATCTATGCACCAGCCTGATTATATCTGATCATATTCTGTTTTGTTTTTGTTTATTTTTATCTTTTTTTTTTCTTTTTTCTTTCTTTCCCTTTCTTTTCCCCCAGTTTCAGGTCTTTTCTGATTTGTTTACTGTGTATTTTCTGGGGATGTTGTTACCCTATTAGCATTTTGTTCTCTCATTCATCTATTCTCCTCTGGACAAAATGACAAGACGGAAAAAAAATCAACTCAAAAAAAGAACAAGAGGCAGTACCAACTGCCAGAGACCTAATCAATACGGACATTAGTAAGATGTCAGAACTTGAGTTCAGAATGATAATTTATTTATTTTTATTTTTATTTTTTTTAAAGATTTATTTATTTATTTGAGAGAGCGAGAATGAGAGAGAGTACATGAGAGGGGGGAGGGTCAGAGGGAGAAGCAGGCTCCTCGCTGAGCAGGGAGCCCGATGCGGGACTCGATCCCGGGACTCCAGGATCATGACCTGAGCCGAAGGCAGTTGCTTAACCAACTGAGCCACCCAGGCGCCCCAGAATGATAATTTTAAAGATACTAGCTGGGCTCGAAAAAAGCATGGAAGATATTAGAGAAACCCTTTCTGGAGAAATAAAAGAACTAAAATCTAACAAAGTCGAAATCAAAAAGGCTATTGATGAGGTGCAATAAAAAATGGAGGCTCTAACATGCAGAAGAATGAAACTCGACTATTCTCTAACACCATTCACAAAGATAAACTCAAAGTGGATGAAAGACCTCAATGTGAGACAGGAATCCATCAAAATCCTAGAAGAGAACATAGGCAGTAACCTCTTTGACATCGCCCACAGTAACTTCTTTCAAGATACATCTCCAAAAGCTAGTGAAACAAAAGCAAAAATGAACTTTTGGGACTTCATCAAGATAAAAAGCTTCTGCACAGCAAAGGAAACAGTCAACAAAACAAAGAGGCAACCCACAGAATGGGAGAAGATATTTGCAAATGACACTACAGATAAAGGGCTGGTATCCAAGATCTATAAAGAACTTCTCAAACTCAACACCCAAAAAACAAATAATCAAGTCAAAAAGTGGGCAGAAGAGATGAAAAGACACTTCTCTGAAGAAGACATACAAATGGCTAACAGACACATGAAAAAACGTTCATCATCATTGGCCATCAGGGAAATCCAAATCAAAACCACACTGAGATACCACCTTACACCAGTTAGAATGGCAAAAATGGACAGGGAAAGAAACAACAAATGTTGGAGGGGTTGTGGAGAAAGGGGAACCCTCTTACACTGTTGGTGGGAATGCAAGTTGGTACAGCCACTTTGGAAAACAGTGTGGAGGTTCCTCAAAAATTGAAAAATAGAGCTACCCTATGACCCAGCAATTGCACTACTGGGTATTTACCCCAAAGACACAGATGTAGTGAAAAGAAGGGCCATATGCACCCCAATGTTCATAGCAGCAATGTCCGCAATAGCCAAACTGTGGAAAGAGCCGAGATACCCTTCAACAGATGAATGGATAAAGAAGATGTGGTCCATATATACAATGGAATATTACTCAGCCATCAGAAAAGATGAATACCCAACTTTTCCATCAACATGGATGGGACTGGAGGAGATTATGCTAAGTGAAATAAGTCAAGCAGAGAAAGTCAATTATCATATGGTTTCACTTATTTATGGAACATAAGGAATAGCATGGAGGACATTAGGAGAAGGAAGGGAAAAATGGGGGGGGAATTGGAGGAAGAGATGAACCATGAGAGACTATGGACTCTGAGAAAGAAACAGGGCTTTAGAGGGAAGTGGGGAGGGGGGTTTGGTTAGCCCGGTGATGGGTATTAAGGACGGCACGTACTGCATGGAGCACTGGGTGTTATACGAAAACAATGGATCGTGGATCACCACATCAAAAACCAATGATGGACTGTATGGTGACTAACATAATAAAATTAAAAAAAAAAAAAAAAAAAATGGAGGCTCTAACTACTAGGATAAATGAGGCAGAAGAAAGAATCAGTGAGATAGAAGACCAAATGATGGAAAATAAAGAAGCTGAGAAAAAGAGAGATAAACAACTACTGGATCACAAGGGCAGAATTCGAGAGATAAGCGATACCATAAGACGAAACAACATTAGAATAATTGGGATCCCAGAAGAAGAAGAAAGAGAGAGAGGGGCAGAAGGTATACTGGAGCAAATTATAGCAGAGAACTTCCCTAATCTGGGGAAGGAAACAGGCATCAAAATCCAGGAGGCACAGAGAACCCCTCTCAAAATCAATAAAAATAGGTCAATACCCCGACATCTAATAGTAAAACTTACGAGTCTCAGAGACAAAGAGAAAATCCTGAAAGCAGCTCGGGAGAAGAGATCTATAACCTACAATGGTAGAAACATTAGACTGGCAACAGACCCATCCACAGAGACCTGGCAGGCCAGAAAGGATTAGCATGATATATTCAGAACACGAAATGAGAAAAATATGCAGCCAAGAATACTATATCCAGCGAGGCATCATTGAAAATAGAAGGAGAGATAAAAAGCTTCCAGGACAAACAAAAACTAAAGGAATTTGAAAACACAAAACCAGCCCTACAAGAAGTATTGAAAGGGGTCCGCTAAGCAAAGAGAGAGCCTAAAAGTAACATAGACCAGAAAGAAACATAGACAATACACAGTAACAGTCACCTTACAGGCAATACAATGGCACTAAATTCATATCTTTCAATAGTTACCCTGAATGTAAATGGGCTAAATGCCCCAATCAAAAGACACAGGCTATCAGATTGGATTAAAAAACAAGACCCATCGATATGCTGTCTGCAAGAGACTCATTTTAGATGCAAAGACACCTCCAGATTTAAAGCTGGGGGTGGAAAACTATTTACCATGCTAATGGACATCAAAAGAAAGCTGGGGTAGCAATCCTTATATCAGACAGATTTTAAACCAAAAACTATAATAAGAGATGAGGAAGGACACTATATCCTACTTAAAGGGTCTATCCAACAAGAAGATCTAACAATGGTAAATATCTATGCCCCTAACATGGGAGCAGCCAATTACATAAACCAATTAATAACAAAAGCAAAGAAACACATCAACAACAATACAATAATAGTGGGGGACTTTAACACCAACCCTCACTGAAATGGACAGATCATCTAAGCAAAAGATCAACACGGAAATAAAGACTTTAAATGACACACTGGACCAGATGGACTTCACAGATATATTCAGAACGTTCCATCCCAAAGCCACGGAATACACATTCTTCTCTAGTGCCCATGGAACCTTCTCCAGAATAGATCACATCCTAGGTCACAAATCAGGTCTCAACTGGTACCAAAAGTTTGGGATCATTCCCTGCATATTTTCAGACCACAGTGCTTTGAAACTAGAGTTCAATCACAAAAGGAAAGTCGGAAAGAACTCAAATACATGGAGGCTAAAGAGCACCCTACTAAAGAATGAATGGGTCAACCAGGAAATTAAAGAAGAATTAAAAAAATTCATGGAAACCAATGAAAATGAAAACACAAATGTTCAAAATCTTTGGGATGCAGCAAAGGCAGTCCTAAGAGGAAAGTATGTAGCAATACAAGCCTTTCTCAAGAAACAAGAAAGGTCTCAAATACACAACCTAACCCTACACCTAAAGGAGCTGGAGAAAGAAGAGCAAATAAAGCCTAAACCCAGCAGGAGAAGAGAAATAATAAAGATCAGAGCAGAAATCAATGAAATAGAAACCAAAAGAACAGTAGAACAGATCAACGAAACTAGGAGCTGGTTCTCTGGAAGAATTAAAAAGATTGATAAACGCCTGGCCAGACTTACCAAAAGAAAAGAGAAAGGACCCAAATAAATAAAATCAGGAATGAAAGAGGAGAGATCACAACCAACACCAAAGAAATACAAACAATTATAAGAACATATTATGAGCAACTCTATGCCAGCAAATTAGATAATCTGGAAGAAATGGGTGCATTCGTAGAGATGTATCAATTACCAAAACTGAACCAGGAAGAAATAGAAAACCGGAACAGACCTATAACCACTAAGGAGATTAAAGCAGTCATCAAAAATCTCCCAACAAACAAGAGCCCAGGGCCAGATGGCTTCCCAGGGGAATTCTACCAAACATTTAAAGAAGAATTAATACCTATTCTTCTGAAACTGTTCCAAAAAATAGAAATGGAAGGAAAACTTCCAAACTCGTTTGATGAGGCCAGCATTACCTTGATCCCAAAACCAGACAAAGACCCCATCAAAAAGGAGAATTACAGACCAATATCCTTAATGAACATGGATGCAAAAATTCTCATCAAAATACTAGCCAATAGGATCCAACAATACATTTAAAGGATTATTCACCACGACCAAGTGGGATTTGTTGCTGGGCTGCAAGGTTAGTTCAACATCCGCAAATCAACGTGATACATTTTTAATAAAAGAAAGAACAAGAACCATATGATCCTCTCAATAGATGCAGAAAAGTATTTGACAAAATACAGCATCCTTTCTTGATTAAAACTCTTCACAGTGTAGGGATAGAGGGTACATACCTCAATATCAAAAAAGCCATCTATGAAAAGCCCACAGTGAATATCATTTTCAATAGGGAAAAACTGAGAGCTTTCCCCCTAAGATCAGGAACATGACAGGGATGTCCACTATCACCACTGCTATTCAACATAGTACTAGAAGTCCTAGCCTCAGCAATCAGACAACAAAAAGAAATAAAAGGCATCCGAATCAGCAAAGAAGTTGTCAAAGTCTGTTTGCAGATGATATGATACTTTATGTGGAAAACCCAAAAGACTCCACCCCAAAACTGCTAGAACTGCTAGAACTCAAGAATTCAGTAAAGTGGCAGGATATAAAATCAATGCACAGAAATCAGTGGCATTTCTATACAACAACAAGACAGAAAGAAAGAGAAATTAAGGAGTCGATCCCATTTACAATGGCACCCAAAACCATAAGATACCTAGGAATAAATCTAACCAAAGAGGCAAAGGATCTGTACTCAGGAAACTATAGAATACTCATGAAAGAAATTGAGGAAGACACAAAGAAATGGAAAAACGTTCCATGCTCATGGATTGGAAGAACAAATATTGTGAAAATAGCTAAGCTACTTAGATCAGTCTACACATTTAATGCAATCCCTATCAAAATACCATCACAACTTTTTTCAAAGAAATGGAACAAATAATCCTAAAATTTGTATGGAACCAGAAAAGACCCCAGAATAGCCAGAGGAATGCTGAAAAAGAAAAGCAAAGCTGGTGGCATCACAATTCCAGACTTCAAGCTCTATTACAAAGTGTTATCAAACCTAACACCCAGAGAACAAATAATCCAGTCAAGAAATGGGCAAAAGACATGAACAGACATTCCTGCAAAGAAGACATCCAAATGCCCAACAGACACATGAAAAAGTGTTCTACGTCACTCAGCATCAAGGAAATCCAAATCAAAACGTCCATGAGATACCACCTCACACCAGTCAGAATGGCTACAATTAACAAGTCAGGAAATGACAGATCTCGGCGAGGATGTGGAGAAAGGGGAAACCTCCTACACCATTGGTGGGAATGCAAGCTGGTGCAACCACTATGGAGAACAGTATGGAGGCTCCTCAAAAAGTTGAAAATAGAGCTACCCTAGGACCCAGCAACTGCACTACTGGGTATTTACCCCAAACATACATATGTAGTGATCCGAAGGGGCAAGTGAACCCCAATGTTTATAGCAGCAATGTCCACAATAGCCAAACTATGGAAAGAGACTCAATGTCCCTCAACAGATGAATGGATAAGAAAGATGTAATACACACACACACACAATGAAATATTATGCAGCCATCAAAAAAATGAAATCTTGCCATTTGCAACGACATGGATGGAACCAGAGGGTATTATGCTAAACTAAGTAAGTCAATCAGACAAAGACAAATATCCTATGATCTCACTGTTAGGAGGAATTTGAGAAACAAGACAGAGGATCATAGGACAAGGGAGGGAAAAATCAAACAAGACGAAACAAGAGGGAGACAAACCATAAGAGACTCATAATCTCAGGAAACAAACTGAGGGTTGCTGGAGTGGAGGAGGGTGGGAGGGATGGGGTGGCTGGGTGATGGACACTGGGGAGGGTATGTGCTATGGTGAGCGTGGTGAATGGTGTAAGACTGATGAATCACAGACCTGTACCCCTGAAACAAATAATACATCTCATGTTAATTAAAAAAAAAAATGAGATGACCCATACCATCTATCAAGTAGACTATACCCTGATATTGAAATTTAAGTTTTGCAACTAATAGCTGCAACTAGAAGCTTTAATTTAAAAGTCTAAAAGTCTCTTCTCAACATTATTGGAAATAAGTCAGTAAAAAATTATGTTTTTACGTCACCAAATTTTAATATTAGTCCCCAAAAATCTTAATAATTGCTTAGAGAATAAATTCTTTATTTAAATTCAATTAATTAACATATAGTGTATTATTAGTTTCAGAGGTAGAGTTCAGTGATTCATCAGTTGCATACACCACCCAGTGCTCATTCCATCACGTGCCCTCCTTCATGCCCATCACCCAGTTACCCCACCTTGTCTCCCCTCCAGCAACCCTCAGTTTCTTTCCTATACTTAGAGGAGTCTATCATGGTTTGTCTCCTTCTCTGGTTTCATCTTGTTTTATTCTTCCCAAGTTTTTTGTTTGTTTGTTTGTTTTTTTACCAACCAGAATCATGCTGTATGTATTGTTCTTTGATGTGCTTATTGGAGATGTTCTCAGCCTAGCATACTCCTCTTATCCATTCTATATTCCATAGAAATAGATGTTTGGGTTGCTTCATTTTGCTGTTATAATTATGCCCACTTTTGTGCACAAACTTGAGCACAGGGGCTGGAATTTGAGGGGAAGAGTGTCAATTTGAGCCCTTGGCAATGTGAGGTGAAGGTGTGTTGACTTGGCATTGAGCAGGTGGCAGGCCATGCATGCTGACTCGGGCAGGAGGGCGGCTAGACTGTGAATTTGGGACCCACAGGCCGATGGCATCGTGTGTGACAGGGACGTGGCTGGTTTTGCTTTTAACTTTTGTTTTTCTGGGAAACTCGATCTCTCCTTCTATTCTAAATGAAGGCCTTGCTGGATAGAGTATTCCTGGCTATAGATTTTTTTCCTTTTAGTGGTTGGAATTTCTCATGCCACTTTCTAGAGACTAAATTCTTGAAGAACACTACATGTGACCAACCACCCTTCTCTTGTTTTACCTAATAATTATGATGGTGATAATTAACAATTACTTATAACAGTCAGGCACTCTTCTAAGATATATATGTATATAAAAAACTCATATATTCCTCAAAACTAGTCATGATTAGGTAATTTGCCCAAAAAATAGTAGAACATTAGACATGAACTCATGTAGTCTGGCTCTCGACTGCCAATGTTTACAGTCTTCTGTTGAGAGCTCTGAGTGGTAGAGACTGCTACAACTTCAGAGAGACACTTCAAGTAGGTACTATTGTACTCATTTTACAAAGACAACTAAAATTTGTACAAAGTCATACAAATAGTAAGTGATAAATCGGGACTTTAATCTAGTTGCCTTACTCTAAAAACCGATTTCTTAACTATTAAAATAGATCACCCTCTCTATAACCACTAATAGTAGCAATAAATCCGAAAACCATCAGATAAATCAGACCAAATCTCATATAAAAATTAAGACCAAATAAAAGATACTATGTCACAATGTAAACTTAAAGATTACACCCTCAAAAATATGAATTGTCAGTTGTTTCCTAGTATTTCCAATAGTACCAGCAAGCAAGCACATTCATAAAATTTATCACCTATTGAGAGAAAATATACATTCTACATAAAACAGTTTAACATTAGAGATAAAATAAGTAGTTGTAATATTAACTTTGCCTGCCATATATTCTAAAGCAGCAAATGTAAATGTACCTGCAAGGAGGCAAGACCATGGAGTCTTTCATAAGCACAGATCCAGAAAGCAGGATATACCAACATCTGGCAACAGTTTCTGAACTGTTAAAATAAGTAAAATTAATGAGTAAATACACACACGTATTCACATGTATATGACTCAAAATAATACATAACATGATTCAATACAAAGTACATAACATGAAATACATTCTAAAAATATTTAAGTCATTAAAATTTAATGGACTTTTGGGAAATACTGACTGTTGCCAAAGGTTTTATACAGATCATGTTCATATGGGAAAAAGTGTTATCACTACCTTAAGATACAGACTTCACAAGTATATGGTTATTAACTCAATTTTATTAATTATACCATTAGCTTCGCCTTCTTCATTTTTGTGTAGCGGATCATAACACCTGATGAAGATTAAAGCTTAAATATTGTACTACATGTGTGTATCATAAAATCCTGTTTTGATAACTTTTATATATATTAAAGACTATTATTTGGAATTCACAAGTTCATCAATGTTGTATCTTCACTGACAACTATAATTTGAATCATGGTCTATTTATTTCTTTTAAATTTTATTGACATAAACAAAATGCCTACCAAATCTTTCATTTTATATGTGTTTGAAGGATAAAAGAATACCAGAGACAATTTATCAGCATTTTAGTTGAGTTAAATCCCTAATGGAAACCCAGAATCTTGTTAGTTGTTATTGTATAAACTAACCATTCTGTCTTTCAAATATCTTTATTTACCATACCTAAGGTTTTAATTAATTCCAATATGTAAAAGATTCTAGTATCTATAAAACAAATCATTTCTCTGACCTGGAGATTTTTATCTATCTAGATATCTACTTGACATGTCAACTTGAATATCTAACAGAGAGAACTCAAACTCAACAAATTCAAAATCTACCTATCATTTCCTTCAAGCTTGTATCTTCTCTGGTATTCTCTGTATTCAATGAATACTGCCATCCTCCACCCAGAAACCTAGCCTTCTAAAACATAGCACTCAGGGTAAGCTTTCTAGGTCAATCCTATTACCGACCATAAGAAGGAAAAATTGTCAACTTTCCAGTAGGTACGTTATTATTATTATTATTTTTTTAAGATTTATTTGAGATAGAAACCACGCGCATGTGCGAGTGAACAGGGAGGACCCAGGGGTTGGGAGGGAGGCAGGGGGGAGAGAGAAAGAATCCTCAAGCAGACTCTGAGCTGAGCACGGAGCCCAATCCCAGGGCTGAGATCATGACCTGAGCCAAAATCAAGAGTCTGCCAGTTAACCAACTGAGCCACCCTGGTGCCCCTCCAGTAGGTACTTTTAAGTTCTTTTTTAGTATCTTCAAATTTTCACTGAGGGAAGACATAAATGGCTGCACATCTCCTACTTAAGGTTCTTTGTTTAGAAATTCTACTTCCTTTTCCTTGTGAAATATGACTTACAAAGTCAAGGAGGAATAAAATCAAACAATTTGCCAGAAATTAAGAGAGAAGAAAGTTGTTAAGTGGATGCCACCACAAGCCTCCAATTTTTATCTCACTTAACTGAAGGGGTCACAAAGTTGTCAGTAAATTCTATTATAAATGTAGGAAAAATCCTGAAGTTCACTCACACCACAAAGAGAACCATGCCAGCCCATGAATAAGAAATTGTTCAGACCTTGCAAAAAAAAATTCACTCTCAGAGCATGGGTTGACAAAGCATCTGGCTAAGTAAACCCAAGGAAAGTAAAATGCTTTCATGTGGGGCATTCCTTCTCCTTTCTCTGGGCAAGCAAACTCTAGCCCAGAGAAGGAAGGCATACTTAATCTTGTCAGATCTTATTCATACAAAGGCTTCAGATACTCCTAAGATAAAGACCAAAAAATCTTAAGATGGCCTCCACCTGCTTCTCCAGACTCCTCTCTTGCTGGTTCCTCTTCTTTCCTCATGGTGCTGGAACACACTGGTTTACTTTCCCTTTTTCTACCAGGCTGCTTCCCAGTTCAGATCAACCATACACACTCTCTTCTCTGCCTCCACCAATCTCTGAATTTAAATTCTTCGTTAACTTCCACATTCTTTTTAAATTCTATTATTAACCAGATTCAGATCTGTGTAACTCCTAATATTTTTAGAACAGTTCGTTGAGGTATAATTTAAATACCATAAATTTACCCATTTTAAGTGCGTAATTCAATTTTCATGAAATTTAAAAGAACTGTGCAAAGATCACCACAATCCAGTTTTAGAACACTTCTTTGTGTTCTTAACCAATAACATGCTCTGTCTCTATAGATGTGGCTTTCCTGGACAGTTCATATAAATGGGATCATGTAATAGATGGTGTTTCTTCCTTGCTTCTTCCACTTAGCATGTTTTTGAGGTTTATCCATGTTGCAGTATATATAAATGCTTTATTCCTTTTTTATTGCCAAATAGTATTCCACTATACAGATACATGACATTTTATTTATCCATTCATCAAAAATTTTGATCGTTTCCGGTTTTAGGCTGGAAATACAAATAGCACTACTAAGAACATCTGTGTACAGTCTGTATGCGTATGTTTTCATTTCTCTAGTATAAATATGCAAAAGTGGAATTACTGGGTCACGTGGTAAAATTGTTTAACTTTTTGAGAAACTGCCACTGTTTCCTACAGTAACTCTATCATTTAACATCCACACCACCAACACATGAGGATTCCAGTTGTTACCGTACTGGTGCCAATACTTGCTACTCTCTACATTTTTGACTGTGGCTATTCTAACGGCTGTAAAGTGACAGCTCATTAATTTTTGTATGTATTAATTTTGTATGATGTAAGGTAAGGGTCTAAATTAACTTTTTGCAAGTAAATACTCAATTAACCCAGCATCATTTGCTAAAAAAACTATGCTGTCCTCTCTGAAATGCTTTAGCACCTTCATCATAAATGAACTGTTCATCAGTGGTTCCTTTTTAATCCTCAATTGTGTTATACCCACACTACTGACAGATCTTAGCTGGAGGCCATCAAAAAAAAAAAAAAAAAAAAAAAAAACAACTTCATAAATACAAGGGTTTACTTCTGGGCTCTCAATTCGGTTCCAATGATCTATTTATCTATTCTTTTCCTTGAGAGCACTTAAATATGTTTAACTTTTAACTTTCTCTACTCCACTCAACAATAAGCTCAATAAAGACAAACACTATGTCTCCCCACCACTCTACACAAAGGTAAGCATAATGTATAGCAGGCAAGCTTTTAATAATAAATGAATGGATCAACAAATGAATCAAGATAGGTATTAAAATCCTTATGAGTCCAGTTTAATGCTTTCAAAAAGTGATAAATATAATGGGCTGGTAATGAAACACGAAAGTTAATACCATCCCAATATACCAAGTGAATCTATATAATAAAAGAGGTCATCGCTGCCAAAATTTTTAGAAGGAACATAGTTAAGAGTATTTTCATCATCTTGAGAAAGGTAAAGACTTTGTTTTTTAAGTAGAACATGAAAAGCACTCATCGCAAAAGAAAAACTGAGAAAGTCAGAAATTTCTCCTCTCCAAAAGATGCCTTTAATAGAGTAAAAAGGAAAACCACAAAGTGGGAGAAGATACATACAATGTAAGTATCCCAACAAAGGACATGGATACAGAATTCATAAATAAATTTCTACTAATCGACAGAAATACTACAGAAAACCCAATTAAAAAATGGTTAAAAACTCAAATCAGATTTCATAAAAAAGCTATCCAAATAGCCTACAAAAACATGAAAATCATTCATCATCATCAATAAGCAGGGAGATGTAAAATGAAATCACAGTGAGATAACAAGATGAAATACGTGAATCAGATTCTAATGTCAGATTCTCCTAAATTTGATCACACACATTTCCAATAATTCTATTCCTAAGAATATGCCCAACAGTAATGACTATATGAGGGCACAAAAAGACATGAACAAAATGTTCATAGAAACTTTATTATTCACAATAGGAAAAAACTGGAAACAACCCTAGTACCTATCAAGAGTGGAAATGATAAATGAATTGTCATTTTCACACATATGGTAAAGCAGTGAAAAATAATTAATGCAAAAACATAGAAGAATCTTAGACATTTATCAAGTTAAAAAAAAAAAAAAAAAAAAAAAGCCTAACCAAACAATTTTTATCTATGTGGGGTTCAAAATGAGTTAAAACTCATCTATGGTGATGGAAGTCAGAACTGGATTACCTTTCCAAGAGAGGTGACTAGAGCCTCAGGAGAGCTGAAATGTTCTTTCTATATGTTCACCTGGTTAAGTTACTAATACATACTATTTTATTTATTAAACTTTTTGTGCACTATTTCAGTTTACGAATATATTTCAATCTACTCTAAAGAAATTCCTTCCAAATAAATTTCAATGCTAAAAGTCAAAATTTAAACATTAAAGCTATTATTTTAAGCTAATTAAGGAAATACTTACCAAAAAAGAATTTGATTGCCACTATATCTCTCATAGCGTGCTCTTGCAGACATTAATCTAACATATTAAAAAAAAGCCAAAAATTTATCTTCAATTTTGTTTTAAAAATACTGTTACAGTTACTTCAATAGAAAATTATCATATCAAATAATACATTATATGTTAAAAAATAAATAAAAATAAAAAATAAAAGAAAATTAACGTATCTACCACTAACTTTACTTCTCCAAGAGTTTAGAAATATATACATCAAATGCAGTATTTTCAAAAACATCAACTGGATAATATTAAGAGGCAACAAATATAATACTATTATGTACATTTTATAACCTGCCAATTCATACTGAACAATGTTCCTTTTCTGTTATGGAAAAATACACATTTGTCTGATTCACCATTGATTCCTCCTGTTAAGAAATTACTGGCAAGGGGAAAAAAGTTACTGACAGAGGCATACACACACATACACACGTATATATACATATATATGTGATTGCATTTAAAAATGCTTTTAGTATTACTAAATGCTCTAGTTTTCAGCTTTCTTCTTCTTCCAGACACATGCTGACATCTGAATTATGTTATACAGAAAAGAGAAAATAATAGGCCCTAACAATTATATTTTAGCAATCTGGTCTAGTCCCTAACCAGAAACTTAAAGAAGGGCCAGAGAAAGTAATGGATGATCTGGTTATGGAAGGAACCTACATTTTAATTAATGTTATGCAAAGTTACTACAGTAAACACTTTACAACACTCAAAAGTGTTTTTATAAATGTAATCACAATGACATAAGGTAGCAGGAAAGAAATCTCATTTTACAGAATAGGAAAACAGGGTTTGGAAAGTTTATGGGTCTTGTTCACAGGAGCTCGTACCAGATCAGGAGTTGTGATCCTTGCACTTTAATACAACACTACATCATACCCTGTCCATCTTAAGCATTTGACATAATATCAAAAAGAATTACAGCAAGTTAGCAGTTTTGTTTTCACTGGCTAGCAAATACTGAACACTGTGTTTTACTTCAGATATTCTCATGTAACCCTCAAAACACTGTAACAAAGATAATCTCATTGTCTTTATTTCATCGAAGATAAAACTGCAGTGTAGATGTTTTGCTCAAGGCCCCATGACTAAGGAAAACTGTGATGAGAAAATCCAAAGTCCTAAGCCTGTCCTACAAAAAGCCCCCAAATAATTTGGCCCCGTAATCATCCAAACCCATTTGAATAACTCCATCACAAAAGCTCTGAAACAGAGCATCACACTTACCTAAGCTGATGTTCTCTGAGATTTGATAGTATTTCCATTCCATGAAGATAAGAATAAATAGTATTTAAATCCTGGAGAACAGAAAAAAATTTAGATTTTTCAAATGTATTTTTCAAAATACCTTAACACCCCACAATTCTGATTTTAAGCCAACAACTGTTTATGACAATACTATTAACTATGGAAGACTAATAAAATCTCTGAATTAAAAGAAATCTGAAAAGGTAAAGAGCTACTTCCACTCATACAGGAACCCCTCCCTCTTTAGGATGGCTGACGGTCTCTACTCAAGCAATGCCAGAAATCAAAAACTTCTCATTTCATATGAAAGTCTATTTCATTTCTAAGCAGATCTAACCCTTCTTCCTCAGTGACATCCAACTATTCAAAAAGAATTATCATATCGTCATAAGCTTTTCATTTATTATTTCCTCCAGATTATGCAGTCTCAATATTTGCAGGTTCCACATCTTTAAAAGCATCCTGGCTAACCTCCTTTGGACAGGACCCAATTTGTCAATATTCCTCTAAAAATATGACTTTCTAAAAAATCTTTTTCTAAAGAGACCCAAAGCGATATTAATCAACCACTAACAAAAAAAGTCCAGTGGGACAAGCCTGTTACTCTGTGAGAGAGGCCAGGAACTTTTCTCTAGTCCTCAGATAACTAGGTATTAAAACTCCCAGTATGATACAGTATAATCTCAGCCTAGAGGAGCGGCAGAGTAAAAGGCAGAATGCGGGAACAGCCCAAATTCCTGACAGAATGGTCTACTTTACCACTTATGTAGAATGCTGGTGCACAGAGATTATAAACAAGCTTAAATTCTCTATATAAAAGGTACATCCTTATTCTCTTATAAGGAACAATGCCTTTATACCAGGACAGGCAACTCCCCAACACTGCCCTCCTGCTTTGATATGCAATTGGCTAAGAGAATTATCAGATAACAGAAGAAAAAGACAGCTAAGACAACCTGTTTTTTTAACAGATTAATAAGAAAACATGGAGTCACTAAGAAAAAGAGCCATAATCTGTCATTCCAAAAATTACAACTACTAATTAACCATGATGGATTCAATGAACACACCATCTCTGCTAAATCCTTAGGAAAATGGAGTGAAAAATATTTTTTCCATATACATATATAAAGGATAAATTAAAAGGGAAAACCATAACAAATGAGAAAGGTCTATAAAATTCTTGACGACAGCAGGTAAGAGTAGTGATATGGTAAATTAATATTTCCAAAGATGGCTACAATGGTATTTCTTATCTTATATGCTCTTTCAATAGGACCTTACCACTCCATCAAAATTGGAATCTTATATGCCTTCCCCAAGAACCTGGTTGGTCCTTTGATTTGTTCAGATCAAAAGAATGTGGCAGAGGTAAAGATGTGTAACTTGTACAATTCAAGTACCCTGAGACCACCAATGATGTGAGGAAGCCCACTAGTCTCATGGAGAAAGGCCACGTGGAATAGCACCAAAGCATCAGATATGTAAGTGATGTCTTCTTAGACCAGTAGACAAATGGAACTGAGAGAATGATCCCAGCTGAGGTTCTGTGGAGCAAAAGAACCAACCACCCAGTCAAAACCTTCTGAATTGAAGTAATAAAGTCCTTGCCAAAGTCTAGCTCATAGTGAACTCACTGAGCTTGCAAATCCATCTAATAGTCCCTCTCAAATTCCTGAGTTTATAATTAGAATGTATATACTTGTTAGTTAAAATAACCCCCAAAATGGGTCCATGACCTATGTGGTAATAGCTCTAATAGTGGAAAAAGACAAGTAGAAACCTCCGAAATTGCCCATATCCCATTCTCCAGAAGAAAACAGTAAATAAAAGATAATATTGCTTCCATATAGGCAAAGGACAGCAAAGACTAGGGTGTCCAGTAAAGACTTGAGTATTCAATGGTGAAGGTCCCTACCATATACTGTCCTCAGAAAGTAAACATATCCTAAAAAAAAAAAAAAAAAATGCCTACAGATTGCCACAGACAACCAAATTCCAACCAATAGTCTCAACATAACATTGTTGCTGGAACTGATTAAGCCTCAGGTATTGATTTGGTGAATACATTTTTTTCCATTTCCATTACAAAAGATCATCAGAAACCGTCTGCATTCATGTAGGACAATATAAACTTACAGTTTTTCCTTAGGGCTATTTTAACACTCACTCTCACTTGATCTGAGCCAAAAGGCCAAGAAGCGATTAACTCTGTCACTCTAACATAACACAATGTGAAAACATCTAGACCTTCTGACCCATTACATAGTTGCTATCTTGCTGAATGGACAGAATGAACAAGAGAATGACCAAGAAGAGGCAGGTACCCTGGAGTCCTTGGTAACACACGCATACTCCATAAAGTGGGCAATAAACTCTATGAGGAATCAGACTATCACTTGCATGTTTTTAGGGGTGCAGTGATCAGGGGCATTTCAGGACATCTCCTATTAACAAAATGTTGGGGCTTCAACTTTAGGTCAAGATAGAGTAAGAGGGACTGGACTTACCTTCCACCGTAATCAACTAAAAATCAAAATAAATATATGAAATAACTTTTTTTCATGAGGTAAGACATCAGGAAACAAGACCATTTAACACCTGAGAGAAGAGAAACAAATGAGATGATTCATATGATGGTACCTTACTGCCTGCCAGTATCTTTAGTTGAGGAGAAGGAGGGGGCAGTCTAGAGAGTAGAAACTGGCTAGAGTTTGCAGAACATGAGAAAGTGTGTTACAGAGAGATAAAAGTATGTTCTGGAAACCTACAGAAGGTGCTCCTCAAGTCTTAAATTGAGTACTGATCATCCTATCATGTGGAAAAAAAAAAAACAGAACTCAGGGAAAGAACTATTTGAAAGAATTAAATAAGTCCTCAACAAGGAATGATTTTTGTCCCCTGGATGACAAGAGCAGTATCTAGAAACATTTTGGGTTGTCACAATTTAGTGTGGAGGTAGGGAGTGGTGCTACTAGCATCGAGCGACTAGAAGCCAAAGATGTTAGTAAACATCCTCCAATGCACAGGACAAGGACCCAGAATAAAGGATTATCTGGGCCAAAATGTCCATAGTGCTGAGGTTTGAACACCCTGCATCAGAGGGAACATATACCTGAAACTCACACAGGGACGCGAAGAGTTCCTATTTCCATCAGGCAGAATAGAAAGTCTCATAATTCACAGTGCATTTAGTTTAGTACTCAGAAGGCTTTGGACTCAATATTGGGGCAAAATTAAACAGATTAAATTCTACTCTGGCACTACAAACAGAGCTCAAAAAAAGGCCCAAAAAGAATCAAATAATTTCCAAGTCACTTAATTGTGTCCCAGAACAAAGTTGAGTAACATTTATAAGAAATATGAAAACCGGGGCGCCTGGGTGGCTCAGTCGTTAGGCGTCTGCCTTCGGCTCAGGTCATGATGCCAGAGTCCTGGGATTGAGCCCCGCATGGGGCTCCCTGCTCGGTGGGAAGCCTGCTTCTCCCTCTCCCACTCCCCCTGCTTGTGTTCCCTCTCTTGTTGTGTCTCTCTCTGTCAAATAAATAAATAAAATCTTAAAAAAAAAAAAAAAAAAGAAATATGAAAACCCCAGTGCATAAAAAGGTAAAAATCACAATCTCTGGTATTCAATCAAAAATTACCAGGCATGCAGAGAAGGAGGAAAAAATGACTCATAATGAGGAGAAAAATCAATTAAAACCCATTTACCAATTACACAGATAATAGAATGAGTAAGAAAAACCATTTAAAACATATTAAAATTATATTCCATATATTCAGGAAGATACAGAAAAGATTAAGCATGTAAGAAGGGACATTAAAAAAACTTCAGAGATGAAAACAGTATCTGAGATGTACAATACACTGGATGGGATGAATAGCACAATAAGACTTTGCAGAAGAAGAGGTTAATAAACTTGAATACACAAGAATAGAAAGCAAAAAGAAAACAGAAAAAGATGGAAAAAACTTGAACAGAGCACTAATGAATTGTGGAACAACTTCAAGCAGCCTAACAAAAGTGTAACTGGAGTCACTGCAAGGCAGAGGGAGAACAAAGGAAAAAAACGGAATTATGGAAAATATCCCCTTTTTGATGAGAACTATAAACTTACACATCCAGGAAGTTCAACAAACCCCAAGCACAAGAAATACTAGGAAAACAGCACCAAAGCACATCAAGACCAAACTGCTTTTAAAAAAATGATGGAGACAAAACTATAAAAGCAGCTCAAGAAACAAGATAAATTACATAAAGATTAGAATTACAGCAGGCTTCTCGTCAAAAACAATGCAATCCAGACAACTACTGTAGTAACATCTTTAAAGTCGCAAAAGAAAAACAATTATCAACCTAGATTTCTATTGCCAGTCAAAACAGCTTTCAAAAACAAAGGGAAAATATTTTTCACATATATAAAGTTTGAATGAATTAATCACCTGCAGACCTGCCCTATAAAAGAAATGTTAAAAGTCCTTCATAAAGGAGGAAAAACAATACCAGATGGAAATTTGAAACTACACAAAGGAATGAAGAGAACTGAAAATGGAAACTACATGGGAAAATATAAATCTTTTTTTCTAATTATTTAAACAATAATCAACAGCTTAAAAAGCATTAACAAAAAGGGCACCTGGGTGGCTCAGTCAGTTGAGCATGCCAGACTCTTGGTCTGACCCAGTCATGATCTTGGGGTGATGGGATGAATCCCTGATATCTGTGTTGGGCTCTGAGCTCAGCATGGATTCTGCCAGGGATTCTTTGCCTCCCACCTCCCTCTTCTAGCGCCCCTCACCCCGCTTCTGAGCATGCAGGAGCTCTAAATAATAAAATCTTAAAAAAAAAAAAAAAAATTTAACAAAAAAGATGACAACAAAAATGTGCTGTGGGCTTACACTATGCATACAACTAAAATGTATCTCAATAAGAGCACAAAGGACAGGAGGTAAAAATGGCAATGCACTGTTGTAAGGTTCTTACACCACAGGTGAAATAGTATAATCTCACTTGAAGACAGACTGGGATAAATATGAAATGTATACTGTAAACCTTAATAAATCTCATATTTTGCAGATATCCTTGTATTCTCTCTCATATATAACACATCCTTGTGAATGAGAACAGTATTAGTTCTTTCCCAGTCTGGGTCCTTCCCCCCACCCTCCTTTTTCTTATAGGTGTGGCCACACATACATAACTGCTGGGGCCCCACCCTTTACGTTAAAAGTCATAACCCAAAATGCCTGTCCTATGGAAATGTGCAATTTATTTCTGACATAAAGCTAATTTTGTTTTAGTGGCAAACAAGTTAGAACTCCCATAATGTGACCTGCCAAATAAGGATAGGCTAGTGTCAAAAAGTGCCAGAATTTTCTCAGATTCTCAACTAAATTTATGTCATATAATTTCCGTTCTCAATTCAGAGGACATTTTGGGAACAACATCGATAACGCCACTAATAGTTGACGAAGAATTTGGAACTCACTTCTCAATTTTAAACTCTAAGCAAGAATATAATTCACAAGTTCTTGAAATATATATGTGATTCTTCGGTTCTCTGCGTAAAGACAGGCTGATGAAGTTTATCAATTTTAGATTCTAAAAGCCCTTCTTCAAATATCTGTAAGTTTTTACTGTTAGTTCCCTTCAATTTTATTTCAGAGGGACCATATGGCCAAATGAACATGTAGTTCTCCAACAGCATCTATAAATGCTGACTGCGTGGACCCAAATAGAAATATTAGCATTATTCCTATCAGGGGTTGGCAAACTTTTTCTATAAAGGGTGAGATAGTAAATATTCTAGGCTTTTTAGGTCATATGATTTTTGTCACAACTATTTAACTTTTCCTTTGTAGCATGAAAACCATAAAAATGTAGGTAAACGAATGGATGTGGCTGCATTCCAATAAAGTCTTATTTACAGAATAGTTGGTAGGCTAATTTGGCCCCCAGGCCATATTTTGCCAACTACTAAAATTCAGATGGTCAAAAATATCCACCAAGGAAGTCAAGCCATGAAAGAACTCTTTGGAGAATACTTCAGCTTATGAATTTTGGTGGAAGCTGAAAACACCAGATTTTCATTTTTCAAACCTCACATAAAACTAAAGCATGGACAAATGATCCAAGTGCTACTAATCAGACACACATGTCCAAAACTTAGAATACAGTGATACCGACAAACAAGAACTGCACACAATCAATGCTGGCAGTTAGTGGTAGCAGCAGGGTCAGTCAACATATGCAGTATATAGTGTAGGTGGTCAACAGTCCAAGTAGTGGACTGCTTGGGGTTAGGAGTAGGAACATGGCTGTCTAGCCCCAAGTCTACTTCTCCAGTAATCCCAGCAATTCTGTAGCGACCCAGTATCCTTTTATACCTTTTCTTTAAAGTGGACAGAACTGGGCTCTGTTTCATTTAAGTTTACAACCCCGACAGACCCTTAGACCAGCACCATCAGCCTCACTTGGGAAATTGGTAAAAATGTAAATTCTCAGGCCCCATTCCAGACTTAGTTAATCAGAATCTCTGGTGTAGCCCCCAGCAATTTGTGGTTTAATAAGGGCTCTAGGTAGTTCTGATGCATACTAAAGTTTGACAACCACTGGCTGACAGGTAGGATGTATGCCACTCTGTTATTTGGCTGATAACCTATTAATGAGAAAGGGAATTAATCACTGAGATGCCTAGTAAATCCTGGTCCCTACAATGCACCTGGTTTGAGGGTCATAAGATGCTAAGCACTCAAGAAAGAACAGAAAAGACGCTCCCAGAACAAAGGACGATTGTAGTAGTAAACTGGCTAATTCTCCCACATGATGTGGGTGGTTATGGTATTTTGTTTAAATGGGACAGCAAGTAGTTGTTGACTGTGTAAAGCTGGGCATAGAAAGGAGCTTCTTGTAGGGTTTTTTGTTTTGTTTTAAGCAGGCTCCACGTCCAATGTGGGGCTCAAACTCACAGCCCCAAAATCAAGAGTAGCATGCTCTACCGACTGAGCCAGCCAGGCACCCTGGTTTCTCGTAGTTTTTGTACCAACTATCTCTGAGACAGGCTTGTGGTAGTATTATTAGGCTTGGTGTGTCCAAGACCAATAAAACCTATTATAGAAAGTCAAAACAAACAAAAAAAACGTGACAGAAACAGGCCATAAGTCTTATAGATACTTCTTGGTGGTAAAAAATTTAAACGGTACATTCAAGGAGGTATTAATCATTTACACAGTGCACACCTGAAAGCTGCTCTACAGAGCCTGAAAGAGGGAAGTCACGATGAAGATGGAAAAACTAGGAAGTCATGACATTTCAGATCAGCAACACCAGAATGAGCCACCTGTTCTGAAACTACAACATACTGCAGAAATTAACCAGAGCTATTAGAAGAAAAAATACCAGCTCTGGGCTAGGGAATAAAATAATGGGTTCCACTTGGGCAAAAAATGGTGAGGAAGCGGTGATGACTCAGAGCTTCCTAAAACAGATCAACCATACCCTCTCAGCCAGTTATGTAAGTGACGGTGGGCAGGCTGAGGTGGGTGGTAATACTGCCATCCTACAACAAAGCAGCTATCTTTTTACACCCTTCAAACATTCCAAACCTAATGAATTCACTGTAGGCATATCTAATGGTTCAATTTCATTTTAAAATGAAATATGAAATTCTAATCTGCAGCTCTGTATGAAGAATTAACAATCCTTTTAAGTATACCTTCTAATTAAGGAGATTGTGCCAAAGCAGTGTGCTGCTCCTGGAGTAACTCCATCTTTCAATTCTACTGATGGCCATCCTACACATGCTTAGAAACCCCAACCAAAACTTGGAAAACTTAGACTGGAATGCTTAAAGTAACTATATTTTTCTGTTTCTTCAACTCTAAAACTAATGAATTTCTTGTCATCACATGCAACTTTCAATATAACATCAATTACTTAAAATACTCATTAATGAAGATATTTTACTCAATTATCTTCTTCACCTGGAAAGCAAGTACATCCCTCGAATTTTAACAATGAAAAATCTCTCAGGGTGGATCCTAAGAGCAGTACAGATTTGATTCCAAGATATATTCTGCAGCTACAGGTCTATACATAAAAACTTATGGTGAAGAATCCTCTACAAATCAATGTTAGGCTGAAGATGGAATAACAACGTAGTAAACCTAGAAATCTGGAGACAGACCTGGGTTCAAACTATGCCTTTATCAGTTACTAACCAGTAATCTTAGATTATTTGCTTAATGTTTATTATTTGTACAAAAGGAATGATAAAATACCTCCCTTTGAACATTTTATGTTCAAAGGTAAATGTTAAGTGTGTAGCACAGGAACTATCACATGGTGAAGAGTTAACGAATGTTAGCATTATGTGTTTATATATAGGTACGCATTATAAAATTACAAAACAATGATTAAATTACATTCAGCACACTATTAAAGCTATTTTGAATGTTTTTCACAATAGCTCCGAGCAAACAACACCATACGTTAAACATAGAATTCTATTCCATTGGTTTTCTCATCCATGTGGTGTAAATATATTCTGCAAATTGGCAGTAAAGAGCTACACAACACTTACCACACCTGGAGCCCAGCCCCTCGTTTCTAAATACCATTTCCTACTAAAAGAACCAGGGTTCCTTGGGTAAGTGGCTGATTTCAACTAGGGCATGGAAAGTACAAGCCTGGAATATCTTTTTGTGCCAGAAAGATTACTTAAAGACTAATGGGGTCATGTCAAAAGGACATAGGAGAGAACTTTGAAAGGGCTTCCACTGGCTAAATTTGGGGTAATCTAATAAACAAAAAGAATGAAAATATTAAAAATACAAAAATAATCCTTGAAATAGTCTTTTTTTTTTTTTTAGAGGAGGAGGAGCACAGGGAAAAGTGGGAAAGTTCTTCTATACAGAATACCAGCTATTATATAATTGTAGGAGAAATATACAATTAGAAAATTATCACTTTGTAACAGCAAAGTAAGTTATTTAAGCAAAGATCAACAACATGCTAAAGCCAATGGGTCCAACACTGGTGAAAGACAAGGTATCTACCCTTTGGCAAAGTATCACCTCAAGGATCACTTCTAACTTGCAGCACTGTACCTTTACAACAAAGAGATACAGGTAATCAAATTTCGCATCCCCCATAATGGAAAGAACAGATAATGTGCCTTCTGATGTGACAATATTCAAAGTACAGAACATCACGGGGAGCCTGGCTGGCTCAGTTGGAAGACCATGTGACTCGATCCCAGGTTGTGAGTTCAAGCCCCAGGTTGGGTGTAGAGATTACTTAAGAATAAATAAATAAATAAACTTTAAAAAAAAAAAAAAGTACAGAACATCACCCATACAGTTCTTCAAGAAAATAATTTCACCTAAATCTCATCATGAAAATCTAGGTGAAACTAAATTATGATATATATATATATTTTTAAAGATTTTATTTATTTGACAGAGAGAGACACAGCGAGAGAGGGAACACAAGCAGGAGGAGTGGGGGAGGGAGAAGCAGGCTTCCCGACAAGCAGGGAGCCCGATGTAGGGCTTGATCCCAGGACCCTGGGACCATGACCTGAGCCAAAGGCAGACACTTAATGACTGAGCCACCCAGGCGCCCCCAAATTATGACATATTCTAAAAGACAACTGGCCAGATTCTTCCTAAGTCATGTTTATGAAAGAAAGAAAAAGGCAGGAGAACTGTTCTCTCTTAAAGACGACTAAGGGCACCTGGCTGCCTTACTCAGAAGAGCATGTGACTCTTGATCTCGGGCTTGTGAGCTCAAGCCCCACACTGGGTGTACAGATTACTTAAATAAACTTAAATAAAATAAAATAAAAAAACAAAGAAGACTGAAGAAACCTAACCACCAAATGTAATGTACCCTGACTGGATCCTAGATTGTAAAATATAAGAGCCATCTTAAAGATACGGTGAGGGGTGAATTGTTATCAGGTCTGCAGTTCACTTTCAAATGGTTTAGCAAAATAAAGTATATGCTAGAGAGAAGGACATAAAATAAATACGGCAAATTATCACTCTGGGTGAAGAGTATATAGTACAGGACCAAAAAAAAAGGGGGGGGGGATACTATTCTTCCCATGTTTCTGTAGTTTTGAATTTCTCAAAACAGAAAGATGGGGGGGGCAACACATGACTGTTTCCTGTTTACTCCATAGGGTGACAGACATTTCTAGCTTTCCCTAAACTTCAAGTCTCATTTAATGATCTGCATTCTTTTTTTCATTATCTTTTCCTATGCATCCCCAATCATCACCATATGTTGACCTGTGTCCATGACACACTGCTCCCAGGAATGTTCTCTGGGAAAGCTCACCTCGTTCCATCACTGTATCAGAATTTAGTCTTATTTCACTATACAACTGGGTATACATTTTTTAAAGTAAACTAGAACTTTTTATTTGTAGATTAAAATACATTGCTTAACTAAATTACCTGAACATTAAATTTCATTAATAAAAACTCTAACACTAAAAAGTTATAGCCTGAAATTTTTAGAGATGAAAATCCCAAATATTATGCTTAAACATTAGAACTCCAATAATTAACCTCTGAAATAATGTATCAAAAGATCAAGGATTTAATTTCTTCTAAGGTCAAAGTTTAGGCTGAAGTTCACCCTTCTGGTCCCACTATGTATTACGCAGTCACCCAAGATTAATTCCAAGTTTCACATGCACTTTTCAATCCTTCTCTCTCTCCGTAATTTTTTTTTATAGTATTTGCTGACACATTCATCACTCATTCCCTCCTCCTTCCTAAAACTCTTTTCCTCCCATCCCTTCTGTAATATGGTTCTCTCTGGGTTCCTGTCCAGATGGAAAACATTTAGTAACAACTACAAGCACATAATGTGAAATTAGGACACCTAGATTTGAATCCTGACTCCATAGTTTCCTAGTTGTGTGAACTCAGACAAGTTAGTCTGTGATTCGGTTTCCCTATATGTAAAATGCGGATAACACCTTCTTTCAGAGTGTTTTTGGAAGGATTAAATGTGTATAAAGGTCTTTCTTTTTTCTTTCTTTTTTTTTTTAAAGTGACAGGCATCCAATAAGTACCACAGCATATAAATCTTAGCCGTTATTATTGCTATTATTACCTTTCTGCTCTAGGTGCTCCTGAGTCTCCTTCACAGGCTTTGCCTTCTTATTCCCTTGAATGTTTATAGATGTTCCCATAATTGTGACATCCACCCTTTCTTTACTAGAGACTCCCTACCACCAGTAAAATCCTCCACATCCATAGTTTCAACTACCATATACATGTTAATGACACCCATATTTGTATTTCTAGCCCAGAGCTCTCTAGCAAAACTTACAACCTACACATTCTAGAGCATAATGAACACTTTCACCTGGGAGATCCAACAGCATCTCAAATGCAATAAATGCAAAGCTAAACTCATTATTTATACTCCTGTGTCTTCCTCCTAGGTTCCCTGATTTACGTGATACACTCTTCTTCAATGACTCTGGCCAGAAATTTGTCAATTCTATTTCATAAATGTCAACTCTATTTCACCATCCCACCTGGAGCAATTTGGGGATTTATTATTTCTCACTGGGTAAGAGAAAACAGCCTTCTTGCATCTAAGTCTGACACCCTGTAATCCACTCTTCATAGTCCTGCCAGAGTTAGCTTTCCAAAAAGCAAATATAAACTTCTTAAAGAGAAAACAGTCCTTCATGATCTGGATCCTGGCCATGGCTCTAGTGTCCTATCTTGTACTACTCACCTACCCAGGCAACTTGCATGTTTGTGCCAAGCTCATCTTGTGGCCTTGACAAATACTGTTCCCTTTTCAGGAAACACATACTATCCCTTCTTCACCTAACATTTACATATTCTAATCTATACGCAAGTCAGGATTCCCTTTTCTAAAACAGCATGAATAACACCTGCCTACTCTTTACTCTTCTCTCCCCAAAGTCCTCCTATAAACTCCTGAAGGCTTCATTTTACATCTATCACAGTACTACGGCAGTATTTTAACTGTGTATTTGCCTATATCCTCCCATAAAGAAAGAACTTTAATCTTTTATCCTTGGCACTTAAAAAAAAAGTACTTAAAAAATATTTACCACACAAATATACATTAGGCACTCTTCCTTAAAAAAAGTATGTATTCAACTCGGCCTCATTTAAGGAGCTCAGCCAACTCCAGCTGGCACTTGTGACACAAACTCTTTTGTAAAAATAATCTGTGATGAAGCCTTTTCCTATTAGTTGAATGCTTTTAAAAAGCCAATGTGGAACACACTACCACCCTTTGAAAACAAAAGTTTAAGTTATAAAACAGAATGGTGTAAGAAACCACTGACACAGATATCAAGTACACCTGTTTTCATCCTACATAAAACTTGAAAATTCTAAACGTCCATTAAATCTACACAGCACCTTTAAGTACTACATATAGCACAGGCAAGATAAAACAAGGCAAATTTATTCAGGAAAATATTAGGCATCTGTAAAGATGACAAAAGTTCAAAGCTTAAAACATAACCTAAAGTTCACTGTTCTGCTATAGAGAAAGCAGTGGGGTGCTACTAGACTGAGGAAGTTACCGATGAATCATGTGACCTTGAGCAAGACATTTACCTCTCAGGAGTTCAGTTCCTTTATCTGTATGCAACTCTTACCACCAGCTCTTGACCTCGCCAGCCACACTATTTCTAGAAGTGCTATATATACGTTCACAAATACATAGCTACTTTAGCTATGTACTAAGTGTCCTGTCCAATGAGCCCCACTATCTCTGCCACATGACAAAGCCTAAAGCCCTCCAGCTGCCAAAGCTTTAGTTTATGGCAAAGTAGTGGAGAGGGCCTAATGGTGGAGAACATCAAACAGGGGCTGCTTAGGCCTCCATAATTTCATGTTCTCAATAAAGCGGCTCGTTCACTTTTTATTTACAGCAAGACCTCAGTTTAACAGGCCCAGGGCCAGATAATAACCACAATGTTAGAGAGCTCACAATCACTCCATCCCTTCCAAAGAAGAGGACTTCTCATCATGCCTGACTGCTCCTCACTTTTGTTGAATTCTCTTGGGGAAGCTCCTCACTCTCTTCAAAACAAAATTTTATGATGTCCAAACTCCTGAATGGCTACAGTTTTTTTCTCAAGGTAGGAATCTCTAATACATGTAAAATGAGGTGCCTAGAAGAGATGCTGTCTAATGAAGGCCCCATCCAGATCTATATTCTCTTTCTATCCAGTTGAGTTTACAAATGAAGGCTACAGGGCCCCACAAGGATAAATAAGTTCTTTTACTTCCCAAAAACCCTCTGAACGTGCATCTGCTGTAGAAAAGCACAAGAGAATCTTTGTTCTGCCACCCTCAGGGATGTGCACAGTGACTCACTCTAAAATGATTCCAAGTACAATGATGCGCTTTCGCCAATTCAGAAAAAAACCTCTACAAGTGTATATTTAAGGATTATTCTAAATTCTGAAATGGATTAAAACTACAAGAACACTACGTTTTACATTCTTACAGTCCTAGCCACCTCTTCAACTTTTTCCCATAAAAATAAGCTAGGTTTGTTTTTTTTAAAACCTTTTTCTGACTGTAAAAAGGTAATTATATTAGCACCTAGCTGAGCATGTAATTTTTGCCCAGGAAAAATTTTAAGTCATCTGGTTAAAATCATATGAGCAATTAAAACCGATATTTATCTATACTTCTCTCAGAATTTCCTGCACATTTGTTTTTCGTGTCTGTGTTTTAAAAACCGTACAAAAAAGAAGTTCCTGTTTCAAGGTATGACTACATTTCTTCTATCTGTATTGTTTATGAAGAACTGCCAGGTAAAACAGTCTCTCTATGGCAACTGTACTTTATTCATATTTTAATTAGAGTATTAATAGCAAATTTGGCCATTTTTGCCAAACTTCATCAGTCTTTTAATCTCAGCACTTCAAATATTAGACCAATAGAAACCACCACTAAAAGAGGGAAACAGTATTTTTCACATTCCTTTTCTTCTTAAAGTCATTTACAAATATGTGGATACCTACTATGTACTAAGTATTGCATACTATGCACTGGGACATTAGGATACTTTGTCTTCAAGGAGCTCATATTCCAGCCACATAGACAAACACGCAAGTAACCATACCACGGTAATTACTGTGGTGCAGGAAGGTATGAACTATCCTGGGAACACTGAGAAGGAGTGGAAAAGTAAGGATATCTGCAGTTTTACAGATGAGCACTGGAGATGACACTTCAGTGAGGAGACTGAACTTGCCAAGTCAGGGGACGGCTTTCCAGTCAGAGGAAATGGCAAGCTAATATGTATGCTACCCTTTACTGAGTGTTTATTATGACAGGCACTTGCTAAATATTTAGTCCACACAACAATCCCAAAATGTTATTTGGTCTTAGAAAAGTTAGGCAACTTGCCTAGGATCACTCAAAGTCTCAGTGCTGGAGCCTATGTTTGAAGTAGTCTTACCCAAATGCAAAATCCAGGGCTATAAACACTGCTATAACCATACTTTCCAAGCTGTATAAAGCATAGAGACAGGAGACTATGACACAATGGACAATGGTTCTCACCTCTCTCTGTATATCAGAACTACTTAAGAAGCTCTCTAAAAGTACTAATGCTTGGGGCGCCTGGGTGGCTCAGTTGGTTAAGCGACTGCCTTCGGCGCAGGTCATGATCCTGGAGTCCCGGGATCGAGTCCCACATCGGGTTCCCTGCTTGGCGGGGAGTCTGCTTCTCCCTCTGACCCTCCTTCCTCTCATGCTCTCTGTCTCTCATTCTCTCTCTCGCAAATAAATAAAATCTTAAAAATAAATAAATAAATAAATAAAAGTACTAATGCTTAACACTCCATTCCAAAATGTTCTCACCCAAGAAATAAAGGGTAGGCATAGACATTCAAAAAAAAGTTCCCTACAATGAGATATATAGCCTAGATGGAGAGTAAGGTGTTTCAATATTTTAAGTAGTTAATATGCATGTTTGGGGGAAGGGACGATAAGGCTAGAGTGCCACGCAGAAGATCATGGAGGACTTTACCTCTATATAAATTCACAAAAAGTACTTGCTACCTTTGCTTTCTTGAGTCTTATTCTCTTCAACCCACTGCAATCAGGATCTTTATTCATCAGTACAGTGAAATCATTCTAATAGACATAATCCAAAGAATTTATAAGTCCTCCCTTTTCTTAAACTCTCAAAGTATCTGACATTAGTGATTAGGGATTTGTCTGAAATGCCCTCTTGTAGCAGCACTCTTCTGTTCTCATCCTACCTCTCTAACAATTTCTTTTCACTCTTTTTTGCAGTTTTCTTTTCCTTGTCCCATCCTTTTAATAGTGGAACACCCAAAAGGGCTGTCCTACTCTCATATCACTTTTCACCCTTGTCATTCCTACCAATCTCATGACTTCACCTATAACCCATATGCCGTAAACTCTCACATCAACTCAGACCCAGAGCCTGGTTTAACCTAAAGCTCCAAATTCTTACAGAATATCCCTACCTGTATCACCTGCATGGAGTCCAAAACCACTTCCAAAACTTAATCTCTTCCCACCCTAATTCTGCTTAATAACGCACTGTTAAACAGGCGGTTACCCAAATCAACAATCTAGAAATCATCTAAACTCCTGTTTTGCTCTTGCACCCAGTCGAAACCTGTTTCCAACAAGCAAAAGACAGGAAGCCAGACTTAACCTGGTATATTAGAGAACCCTGAGAGGAACATAAGGGCATGGTGCATCTTGGCCTTAAATGCAGCTTCTGGGGCTGAGAAGCAATTATCTCAAAAGTAGGTATGAACAGAGTGAGGCAGACAATTCTAAAAGGTAGCCAAAAGGGTGAGTTAGGATAAAAAGGATAGGCAGATGGAGATCAAGAAAATCACCAAGACAGGTGATTCAAAGTCCAGTCCAGGGGTAAAACACAAAAAACCAAGTCCTCTTGGTTGCTGCAAATAATATACATTGTATGATTGCACTCGAAGTTCAAAAGTAGGCAGAACACATTTATGATAAAAGATGTCAAAAAAGTGCTTTCCTCTTGGAAAGGGTACTGATTAGGAGGGGCAAAGGGGGAGTTTCTGGATAGGTGGTAATATTCCATACCCCGATTTGGGTGGTAACTAAATATATCTGTAAAAATTAAGCTGGCCATCTAGTTAGGATGTGTGGACTTCATCCTTTGTGTATTATAGTCCATTTCAAACTTTTAAGAAAAAGCCTGGTGGGAGGCAGATACTCCCAATTCCAGTCAGTGACCACTTGGGCCAATTCTAGCTCCTCACTACCCCATTCTCCCATAGACAACTGCCTTATCTCACAATTGAACTACTTCATTTGTTTGATGTGAGAGTTTACAGCAAACCAGGACCCTATCTCCTGGTCCCTGTCATCCTGATATAATCATTAATAGTCTTCTCTTTCATTCAGAAACGTATGCTGGTTTGGACAAAATGTATGTTCACCCTACCTATAAGCCTTTCTGCTTTAGTTATAGCTCCCCTCTTCTCCCCAATACATCTTCAACAACGCCTACAGAGTAATCTTTGTAAAGCTGATCTTATTTTCAGGCTTTAAACCCTCCAATGCTTCTCCTTTATTCGTAAAATCAAGTTCAAATCCTTGAAATGATTCAACTGCTAGTATATCCAGATTTAACATTTAACCCCCAACACACCATACACAGTATTTTGCAAAGTTTATTATCACATCCCTCCCAAGAGGATTTTCAGACATTTTTTCCAAAATGCTGCCCCACCCCCAATTAAATACTAAGGAATAAGATTCAGTCTTTTAAGGCTATAAACCATACTAAGGTCTAAGATTTTTTCACTACTCCCCTAAAAAATAATTCTTGTGGGGCACCTGGATGGCTCGGACAGTTGGTCAGTTAAGCTTCCTTCTCTTGATTTTGGCTTAGGTCATGATCTCAAGGTCATGGGATTCAGCCCCATGTGGGGCTCCCCACTCAGGGCGGAGTCAGCTTATCCCTCTCCCTCCCCTTCTGCTCCTCCCCCTGCGTGAGCACACGTGCTCTCTCTCAAATAAATAAATCTCTAAAAAAAATAGTAATAATTTCTGTCCCTTTGGGGATGATATCACCCCAACTGGGAATGCATGCTTACAGAGTGGCTTCTTGTTCTACACATATACTTTTCCTTCACTCTTCTTGCTGCCTGGAATGACTTCCCTTCTAGATGTCATCCAGACAGCTATTCACCATGTTTAAGACTCCATTAACTGCTCCTCAAAGTTTTTCCTTTTCCCACTTGCAGTCCAAAGTATCCTATTGTCACTAACAACCTTAACATTTTACTAATGTTTCCATGACCATCTCTTAACTCACTGAAGAACAGGGACCATATCCAATTTCTTTCTACAATACTTGTAGTATTTTAGTATTATGTCTGACATATTTATTAAATGAAAGGACATATTAATGTTATTTACCTAGGTGAGATAATACAACTGTTTACCTCAGACAGCCCCTCTTTAACCTGTTATTCTGATATAAATATTAATAGCACCTCTTTTAACTTGCAAAAATGATTTGGATAACTTATATTGCTAACTTATCTAGGCAGTGGGGAATTCTCATCAAGAGTGAAACATGATGAGATGTATTAAAAAGTAGACTGTAGCAGTAAAATAACAATAAATAAAATGACTCAAGTACAATAGTCAAAGGAAAATGATGTAAGGGCCTGAACTAGGGTAGCAGAGCACGGGAAAAAAAGGTAGAAAGAGATTCAGGACATAAAATCAACAAGGTTTAGTGGCCAGTTGGACAGAGAGAAGATTATCATGGAGAATCAAGAGTCGAAACATGAATTTCTAGCCTGAGCAACTGGGGCAGTCACCAACAGAATATTAAGAGGGAATGATGAAGCTTCAATTTAGGACTACTGATTAAAGAACCTGGAGGACAATTTAATGGATGTATGGATCCAAAGCACATGAAAGGGGGTAAGAAGGACCAGGTGTCAGCCTATAAATATTAACTGAAGCCAAGTTGCTGAATGAGGCTTCTCAGAAAGTACAAAATCAACAATTCTATCGATAAAAACTATTACCTTTTTAACAGGAGGACTATACAAAATGAATTCTAAATTTTGTTTTAACACATTTATTCATTATTTAGTACATGCAAAGCATGATATTAAACACTTATGGAAATAAACCCCAAGAGTTAAGATAAGGAGCTCACTCTGAAGTAAAAAAAGAAAGGTTATCGACAAAGAATGGTGTTGCATATGGACTGAGTTGAGGAAGGGCCAAATTCAAGACCTTAATTTTGACTGTACTATCTTTAGTTTTGCTAGAAGGACTCAAAATGAGTACCTTACACCTTTCATTGATATAGAGCACTTAGCTTCGCAGAGTACTTAAGTCTAAAATTTTCCACTTAAAAAAAAATCTTTGTGAAGTGGAAAAGGAAATCAGAGAACTAGCTCAGGAAAGACAATGGGCTATGTAGCTGGAACTACGAAGTAGGAGAGATAGCAAGAATGTAAAAACTGTGTTAGAACACAGTTCTAAGTGGTATATTGTACAACACGTTTCCACATTCCATTTCTGGCTCACTAAGATTAGGTCTGAGATGATAATTTCACATAAGGGCAACAGATGGTTCAAAATAAAGGGACTATTAGTTTTGTCCCAGAAACAAATAGAAGACTTCTATACTCATTACACACTGCAAACATCTGATTACAAGATTATAAGACAGTGATTCTTACCTATTTGTCTATTTTTTCATAATGCTTTGCACCCACTAAGCATTCAAGAAAAAATAAGTTGAATGTATTTTATCCCCTTCTATTACACACTTTATTCGTTTGGCTTTTCTTCTCCTGCACTGTTTCTCCCACTCATTCTCTTTTGCTGGTCTCTGCTCTTCTCCCCTGATGTTGTAGTAATCAAGTGTGCCATGGGGCTGTCTGTAGTCCTCTTCTCTTCTCTGTGTACACTCACCGCCTTGGTAATTTCATCTAGTCTCATGACTTGAAACAGTATCTACTAGCGAATGAATATAAAATATATAATATATATAATACATAATATAATATATAAAATATAAAAAATCTCCAGCCCAGCCCTCTCTATAGAAATACAAATTTGTATACGCAACTCCTTACTCAACATTTCTAATAGACATTTCAAACTTAACATTTTCAAAACTGAATTCCTGATCTTCTCTCCCAAAACCTACTCCTCCAGCAGCTTTCCCCATCTCTGACACCAGCTGAAACTCTTTGATGGTAACTCCAATACTGATTTTCAGGCCAAAAACCTTGAAACCCTGCTTGATGCTTTTCTTTCCCCCAAAGCACATGGTTAATTCATTAGCAAATCCCGTTGGCTAAACCTTCAAAATATTTCTGTAATTGATTACTTCTTGCCACCTGCCTTATTATCACTTCAGTCTGAGTTAACAATCAGCTCTGCCCGACTTCAACATGATAGCCTCTAACTGACGTGCTTGCTTCTTTCTACCCTTGCTCCCATATAATCTATTTTCAACCCAGCAAGCAACCAGGGGGCTCTTTAAAAAGTTAAGTAGGATAATATCACCCCTCTGCTTCAAAATCCTCTGGTACCCCTCCCCCTTTCACACAAAATAAAAGTTAAGGAATTTCCAATGACTTACAAAGATCTTAATGATACACCCCCTCCTACACTACCATTACTGTCTAACTTCATCTCTTACAATTCTCACCCGTGTTTACTCTCCTCCAGTCACTAACAGCTCCTTGCTATTCCTTGAATGCACCAGACATACCCTCATCTTGAAGTGCAATGACTATTCCCTCTATTTCAAAAGCTCTTTCCCCATGTATCTCCAGAGCTAATTCCATCACATGCATCAAACCTTCAATCAAAAGTCATCTTCTCAGAAATCACAACACTGACCATCTTATTTAAACTGCAACCCAGCCCTTGCCCCGTGCTTCCAATCCCTTTATTCTTTAATTAGCCATTATCACATATTATTTAACTTACTTGATTGTATTTTTCCCGTCTCCTCCCTTGCCCCTTCCATTAGAATTGCAAGCACCAGTAGGGCATGCCTGTTTAGTTCAGTGATACATCCCAGTGCACAGAATAGTGCCTTGAATTTGTAAGATTTCAGTAAGTGTTAAATGAAAATATTTATAATAAAATTTTAAGAGTCCACTAAAAGAATAAAGATCTCCTGAAAAGAGAAACGTAATTTGATGAAATTCTCAAAAATAAATCATCACTTGGATTTAGGTTACCACTTCTTTACTCATACTTTTGTACTGCAAACAAATTCTATATTCACTCAAAAGCACTGCCAATAAATCAAGCAGTTACCATGTTATGTCAGGATTGTAGACTGTACTGTGGGCAGTTGGTCAGCATTCCCTTAAACAATGCTGCTGTTCCAGTAAAACAAGATAAAGTACTTAACGCGGCACACACCGGCCAACATAATTTTCTGAATAGTTTAGAAAATCTTCTAAAACCAAAAAAAAAAAAAAGGAAGGAAAAAAGAAAATCCCCTAAGGCTCAAAATAGGCCATTCCAAAGAAGCTAATCATGCTACTAAAGTAAGATTTTCCCATTAAAATGTGAATTTATGGTAAATAATATTTAAAAGTAAAACCTACATTATAGATTGCAAGACATGCATAATCATTTCTAATTATATAAAAACTATAACAGATTCACCTGTGAAGGTGAAGGCTTTCAATTAGCTCACAATGACTTCAAGAATCATCACAGGGAAATTAAAACACATGGGATAATAAATGTAGGTCTCAAAATGAGGACTCTGGAAAGTGGCAGAATTTCTCTTGTTTTCATTTAAAGATAAGGATCCCCAAAAAGTTTGACTTATCACAGCTACAGTTACACCTTGACTTATGTCATATCACAAAAGTTACTGAGATCCACTATGCAAAGCAGTATAAATCTGAAAAAACCTCAAAGTGGCTTAAGAACTAACCAAAACATTTAATTTCATTTATCGCAACCATATACATGACAATCTAACAATCCCTTCACACTCTTATTATTGCGTTTTGGTTTAAGAAATATACCACTTATTACAGAAACTACTGCAAATCAAGGAAAACCTCCCACAAAATCTAAGCACTCTATAGGGCTATGCAAAATTACAAGGTTTCAGTTATGTGACTGAAAATCAGCATAGAGGTCAAATGAAAATCATTTAAGCTAATGCCACTGATGCTAACCCAACAGAGCAAATTTTGGATCCAAGCACAAAATACTGAAAAATTTCCCGCTGACAGTCTGAGAAAGTACCAACCAGAACCACCAGATCTTTAAATATGCATCATCCACCACCAGAATTCATCACCTGACTGGATGCAAAGTTTTAAGCTGATTTTGACAACTTTCTTTTCTAGGTAAGGTCTCTGAAAGCACCTTTAAAGAGAAGTTACTTTTTGAGAATTTGACTACTAACAATTTCTACCTTGTTTTTCTATCTACCTAGGGACACTCTCACTCCGAGACCCACATTTTGCCCTGAGAAAATACGATTTTGTTATGGTGTCTTCTTATCGAAAACACTAGGAAGTTACCGGCAAAGACGGGTGTGCGGGAAGATTGCACCTCAAGCAGGAAAGGCGGTCATCACCCCGGCGAGAAGGGCCTTGGGGGGGGAGGGGGGAACGCAGAGAACAGATATACTGGCAGCAGGTGCGAGGCTCCGGCAAGGGGACAGTCGCCGCAGCTTTCGGACCGACAGGAGGATGCTGTCCGTTGGACAGTGGGACGCGCGCTAGCGTCGGCCAGCCTTACCTCGGGGGTCCGCTCGGGAGGCTTCTTCTTCAGCGCCTGCCTAGCGCCGGGGTCCACGGGTGAGTTCATGGCCGCGGCGCCGGCCCCCTGCTCCCCAGCCTGTCCTTAGCAGTCCACGAGACAGCACATTCACCTTAGGTAGGGGGTCTGCACCCTCCACCCCCGAGGTAAAGAACTCCTGACCGCCCCAGGGTCAGCGCTCGAGCAAACAAGCCTTCGCAACGCCCGCCCAGGGCCTCAGCCCACGCGCGACTGGCCAGAGGGAAGCCCGCACGGGGGCGGAAGGAGGGCGGGTGCGCATGCGCAGCAGGGCGAGCACGCAAACGAGCGCCCAAGGGCGTGTCTCCGCGGTGACGTAAAAACTGGGGCGGTGCAGTTAGGCCTCTTCCGACTCTTCGTGAGATTTGAAGACACGTCGCGAGATCTCACCTGAACCAGTCACGGGATCCGCCTCGGATTTGCGGTTTCGGCCGTTCCAACTTCCGGTGCAGGGACCGGAAACGCGCTGCGAGAGACTGAGCAAAAATAGCCTGTTGGGGCCGAACCGTAAGGGTAAGTGTTCTGGGGGGAGGGTTCTGTTTGTGCCTAGTCCGGAAGCTCAGGGTGTGGCCAGACTTGGGGTTAAACTCCAGTTCTGCAACGCTGACACCCCTTCTTCCTTGGAGAAAGTGCAGGAATCGTCGCTGCAGTTTCGCGAACGAGGAAGTTCACTGACTCTTCCCTGCGTCTCTTTTAATAAAACGAATCTCTTGTGGAAGGAGGCCGTCAGAAAGTACTTGCCCTGTCCATTACGGACGTACTGAGATCGGGGCAGAGAAATTAAAGTGTCGCGGCCTTGAGCAGGAATTGGGCGCTGGTCCTGAGGCCAGCTCCCAGTTAGTGCTGGTTCGCGAAGTCAGGTGTGTACTGTATTCACATAACCAATGCCCAGGGCAGCCCTCGCTCAGCTCAGCCCTTTCCTGGGGCCGGGGGCGAGGGTAGGATTTAGGGCCGCCTGGACTCAGGAGTGACCAGTTTCGCACTACATTTTATATACTAGCCTGTTTCCCAACAGAGCGAATAAAGCCAATTTCCATTTATTTACTGGTCCCTTGGTAAGAAAAACAGACCACTCTTCAGGATAGCCAGGCACCTGCAGATTAGGTTTTCACTGTGAGAAGACTGATAGAATTCCAGAACCCATTCGTTCTAGAACAGTATTTTTCACTGCCGTCCCTTTAGCGCATTGATGGGCCGCACTGGTCTCAAAATTCCTTAATTGGTAGCCATCATAGGCATGTTCTTTTTAATGAATTCTAAGCTTCCTGAGATTTGTATGCCACATCTAGGTACATCTTAGTATTTCTCACAGCAGTTAGCATAGTTCACTCAATAATTAAAAGAGATTTATGATTATGACGTTATTCAGTTTTCTAATGACGTGCTAAGAATTAAAATATTTTAGAGTAACAAAAGGGAAAGGAGAATTCAGGCTGCAACATTTACATTTCTGGAATCTGGTAATGATGGCTGATATTAATAGTTTTGTTTTCTGTTGGTCGTTGGGCTTGCCTAAACGAAGTTTTCAACATAATATTAGCACATTTCTTTTTTGAATATAGGTCAAAAACCCTACCAGGGAAGTTGTGGCTCAGCCATTCTGGAAATAAAGTAATTGTGGAGAGATCACAAGGAATTGCAATGACCCATTTTCGTCATTTTTTTGTGTGTATAAACATCCTCTCAAAGATCTGCCAAGGATCACAAACATTAGCCCTTCCATTCTTCAAGGATCAGTTTCTAGGGCCACATAAATATTTGAAAGGGGGGTAAGGAATTAAAGCATGACAACCATGAGCTTAGACCTTACAGGCAAACATCTGATTTTGTGTCTTTAATAGGCCATTTCTATTTATACCAATTGAAGTTATTTAGTATCTCTTAACTTCAGTTTCCTTACCTGTAAAATGGGACTAGTAAAGGATCCATTGCTTTGGGATTCTCTTACATGAGATAATACATGTGCAGTACTTCGGATGTTGCCTACACTCTTTATTACTTTACCTCTGAAAAGTGATTTCTCTGAAGCAGAAATTAAAGTGTGAAGAACTGGAAAGATTTTTAACGCCTAATTTTTTTTCATTAGTAACTTTAAGAAACACATTTATGTATTCATGAAGAGGTGCAGCAACAAGAACTGTCACGAACTGCAGTTGTATGTGTAAACGGGGAAACTGCTTTGGCAGAAAAAATCATCTAGTAAAGCTGAAAAATACCCTTTCACAGCAAGTCCAGTCCTTGATAATATGTCCTGAAGAATACCATGTACACTAGAAAAGATGAACAAAAATGTTCATTGTTCATATTAGCCAAAAGCTAAAAATAACACCAATGTCCACCAGTAACAGAATGAATATACCACTGGATTCAGTGGATGTATCTCCACCGTAATGTTGAGAGGGAAAAAAGCAAAACAAAACATGAAGTATAATTATAACACAGGGCTCAGATACAAGCAAAATTAAATTATATCACATAGGGATGCAGTAGAAAGAAAAAAGGAGAGGATGTTCACAAAAATCAGACTGTAGTTACAAAAATGTTAGAGAGGATTATGATCAGGATAGGGCACATGGAGGAAGGGGCTTCTAGGTTACTAGAACTGACTTGCTTCTTGACCTAAGTTATGGTTACATTAGTGTATATTTATTGATTTTTCTATATATAATATTTCATGAAAAAATTACACAAAAATAACTTTATTAGCTTTATCATAAGACAGCAATAGTAAAAATAATAAATGTCCATGGTAACTACACAAATCTAAACTTAAGCACACTTTGAAATGTCCTTACCATCTTATATTGTGCTCTGCTAAGCTGAAAAAAGTGAATAGACAGTGAAAACTCTAATAGCTATTTTCAGAGAAAAGGCAACCTCTAGGATAGTATTCACCAGTACTACCTGGTATCTGAAAGGAAAAATAATGGTTCTGAATGCAAGCAGTTTATTAAATTCTAGGAAAAACAAAACATGGTTAATTCTTTAAAAAAAAAAAAATCTTAATTCCTTACCCTACTTTATTTTTCTTCATTATATTTACCACAATCTGATACCATATTTTCATCTATCTCCCCCACCAGTGGGAAATATGTAAATTCCCTAAGAACACAGAAGGTTTGTGTTATTTACTGCATATAGCTGGCACTCAGACTTGTGCCCAGCATGTAACAGGTGCTCAATGAGTATTTGTTGAATGAACAAATGGAATTATCTAAGGATACTAAGTAATTAAGAGGGGATTTTGCTGTTAAAAAAAAAGGCACTTGATTGTTCTCTAATGGTAAAGAAAGAGGTCTGGTGAAGCAAATGTTTTATGCAAAACCGAATCTTAATTAGGCAGACATACTCAGAATGGCTATCTTACCAAAAAATAGCAAACCAACAAAAATATGGTAGTAAAGAGCACTGGTTTTAATAGCACTTGGAATGCAGTAAAGACTTGAGATTTGGAGTATGTTGGGAAATGGAGTCACTACTAGAGGAAAAAAAAAAAAAGCATGTTTTTGCCCAAATCCATAAAGTCAATTATGGTCATTAAATCAGAATCTGAGGGTGGGGTCTAGGAATTAGTATTTCTCAAAAGCTACCTAGGTGTTTCTAATATGTGACGAGGTTTAAAAACTAAACTAACTCAGGTTCTCAACTAGTCTGACCCAACTTAATTCCAGCCCCTTCACCGACTTGTGAGTGCTGGAATAATTGTGTGACACAAGAGTGGCATCACAAGTTTCTTGAGAAAATATCTCCCTTATATTTACACATTTCAACAATGTGACTCTCTCTGAGACAATTTAGGTAACATTGCCTTTACCAAGAATCTGAAGAGATGAGCACTGAGGTGAATACCGAGATTATTTTTGGACTGCCCTTGTTAAAATAGTCACTTGGAAAACAAGGAAGCTCAAGCCTCTTCAACTTAGTACTTTCCTTAAGAGTAAATACAGATTTATCCATGGGAGGTCTAATCAGTGTTAACCCAGAGATCTGTCTGTAATTTAATGAAGGGATTGATCTAGGCTCACTTTGACCAGAGTCCCTTTTAAAAGAATTAAAAGGGACCAAGTCTCAGGAGACTACGTAGTGGGGGTTGGTGGAAGCTCTGAGCATATGCTTTAAGACCACCAAAGTTCTCCTGACAAATAGTGGGTGGAAATTTCAGATATTCTTTAAAAATCTCTTTTGGACTGCTTATATTTCCTTTTTCTTTTTTTTTTTTTTTTAAGGGATGTCTCAAAGGTTAAACCTAGAACAAACAAGACCAAGTCCATGGTCTGCACTCCAAAGCAAGGATAAGAAGCACTACACTCTCTAACCTCTGCCTTTTTACTCAAAGCTACAATTCCCAGCTCCCCCCGGCCCCTTGCACCTTCACCTCAGGTTTGGTTCCATGTGCCATCCTAACGGCAAAAACAAACGAATACCAGATAATCTTTTACAATACATTTGTCACCACATACTAGGTGGAAACCATTCTGGTCTGAGAAACAAAACAAACCCTCATGGAAAGTCTGTATGATCTCAGATTAAAGTCTGTGTTTCAGATTCTTACTACCAAAATCACTCCTCTATGCTACTCCAAGATTTCTCTAAATTTGTATGTGGGAACAGCATATATCAATACAGGTACCAGTTATAAACCTCTAAAATACCTGATGGATGCTTCCCAAATACTTGACACTTCCTCTCTGCTTTAAAATAGTGCACTTATTTTCTTTGGTCAAATATAAGAGTGATATATATAAAATGATATGAAAACAGGCACTACAAAAAGCCACTGGTCTAATGCTTCCTCTTGACATAACTCTGCCCAAATCTACTGGCCTGAGTAACGTAAGGTAGCATCTCAACAGCCTACTCAGGGCTGAATCCCTGCTGCAGAGCAGGCACTCTGGACTGATGAAAGAGCTTACTTACCCTATAATGAAGATGAAGAGGACAGACTTGCTCAGAGTCACATGCAAATCAGTGAACAAACCAACTGGCCGATACTTGGTTTAATTGTAAAGTCAATGGTGCAGCACCTGGGTGGCTCAGTTGATTAAACGGCTGCCTTCGGCTCAGGTCATGATCCCGGGGTCCTGGGATCGGGCCCGAATCGGGCTCCTTGCTCCATGGGGAGCCTGCTTCTCCCTCTCCCTCTGCCTGCCTCCTGCTCCCCGTGCTTGTGCTCTCTCTCTCACTCTCCCTCTGTGTCAAATAAATAAATAAAAAATCTTTAAAAAAAAATTTAAAAAGTAAAAAAATAAAGTCAATGGTAATTTGTACTGAATACCATGTTCTTAACTGGTTTACATGGCTTCTTCTAAGTTTTAAATGAATTTTAGTTTGTTTTCAGTTAAAGAAATTTTCTATTTGTCATCATGAGGAACAGGTCAAATGGAACATTATACCAGTATATTTTTTGTGACTATATTTTCATTCATAAGAACATAATGTTAAATTCTCCCCACAACAGCTGGGGCCCATAGTGGGGAGGCTGGACAGATTACCCAGTAATAGCAACAGCCAAGAATTATTGAGCACATGGGGTGTGCCATGCACTGAGATAAATTTTTGATGTTCATTATTTCACTTGATTCACACAACCACCTCAGAAAGTAGATTCTACTAAATACCAGTAAAGAAATTTGGGATTAAAGAAGGACATTATGAACAAGGTCACATATCTAGAAGTGCCACACTTGTGAAAAGAATACAAGTGAGCAGACACCAGAGTCCATGATATTACCTATACCTTATTTACACATGAAATAAAGACCAATATTGTCCATCAAATTGACGTGTATTTATTGCACAAATTTCCCCTAGAACTGGGAGGTTATTATAATACAGGTGTACATTTGAGAAATGTATACAGAACAAGGAACAAGTATATACATTTTACATATCCCACCATCTAAATAACTTAGAGAAAGCAGAACAATCTCATAAGACATCCACCAGAAGTAGGCATTGTGTAAAATCTTTTTTTTTTAAAGTGATCATCCCCAGTGTATGCCAACTGCAACAAAATAAGATCTGTGCTAGTATGTTTATTGCACTTAACATTTTCAAACTCAATATTAAGACATATTAATAAAAGCCAGGAATATTTCAAATCAAACCAATTAGTTTATATACAAGGAAAAATTAGTTTTAAATCTATAATGTAAAAGATCCCTTTTTCATTTCCTGTAGCAAGTTTTTTTTATTTCCTGTTGAAACAAACAGGTTTTTAAAATATGTAACACATATCTGTCTGTACCATAGGAAGTTGAAAAAATTATTTTGAACAGGCCAAAACTCTTTTCACATTCATCATAATGATCACACTTTAAAGAAGTAGCAGCTCATTCCTTGGGCTTTGTGTAAGGAAAAACAAGACTATGATGAAGGTAGTAGAAATTACAGAGGGTTAGGAATTATAAAACTCAGGAATCCTATAAGGATTAATGATTCTATAAGAAACTATAGGCCTCTTCCTTCTGAGCAAAGCTTAGTTTTATTATTTTTTTGAAGATATTATTTATGTATTTATTTATTTGAGAGAGATAGTGAGAGAGAGCAGGGAATGGAGAGGAGAGGGAGAAGCAGGCAGGACCCCGGGATCATGACCTGAGCCGAAGGCAGACACTTAACCAACTAAGCCACCCAGGCGCCCCGTTAAGCTTACTTTTAAAAGTAACGGTAGCATGGGCCATCCATTTTGGAAGACTAGATTTCCTAAATGACAGAGATTTCAAACAGGACTTCAAATAGTTTGATGATTAATTAAAAAAAAGAAACAAGCAAAAACAGATATTATCTACCTGGTACATACCATTCTCAACTACAATCAAAAAATAATGGCCCACCTACTAATCTGTCTATATTCTGAATTCTGCCAAAGAGACTGATTCATAGAATTCCAAACAATAAAAGGGAAGAATTTCAATAATTAATGGAACAAGAAAATTAAGCCAAAGAAAACAGATCCATAAATACTCTTTGGCAGCAAGTCATCCACGGGAGACTCAGGTACTAACTGGGACCAGCTGATAGGACGCAGGGGCAAAAGTGATTGCAGGCACGATTTCAGGTTTACACTCCATCAAAACAACCATTTCTTGTCTAGTTGGAGATTTCTTGAATACATAAAGAACAAGGCAAAATGTGACCCAACACTATAAATTCAAGGCCAAAGACTAAACAAACCACAGAAATTTTCCTTAATTACTAAAAATTCAAACAGCAAGAATGAATGTATTATACAGTAATTATACTTAGTAAGAGAATAAACAAGTGGGCTTTTAAGCTAATCAATTAATTACGATGAAAATAGTCCATGAAAGCAGAAACCAATTTCACGTCTAGCATTAAAAGTATCTTAGTGCTCGCTTCGGCAGCACATATACTAAAAGTATCTTAGATCAGATAAGTAAAGAATAAACTATAATGTAGTATTCAAGTAAACTGAGGTAGTAGAGCATACTGAAAACTTTATCTACCCATCTTTCTATTTACATTACTTACAAGAGTTTGGTTCCATATTAGCCTTTCTCATAAGCAACACTCGACAATATATACAAAAACATTAACAACTGAAAAGTGAAAATATTTGAAAAAAAATTAGATTTTGGAAGGGAAGGGCTGTTAGAGAAAAGAGAATAATTTTAAGAGTTAAAATGAGCTATATTAGTGTAAACTGAATATTATGAAGCAGTGAAACAAATATTCAGTTCCTGTGGGTTCAAGAAGGGCTGATACTGAAAGCAAAGGCCTTGGCTACCTGAGCACTTTTAAAGAAAATAGTATTATTTTTCCCAATGCTTTGGTGTAATTTTTAATCCTAATTTTCATTTATTAAATTAGATGCAAATATGTAAATATTAACATTTTTAAGAATTAGCTTATACTTATAAACAAAACAAATGGTATAAAGTAGTATTCTTATTTTGGGAATCTACATTCCTCAGCCTTAAAAAAAGATTGGCTTTAGTTATAGTTTAGGGTGTGTGAACAGAAAATTCACGAGAGAGTAACATTTAAACACTATTTACAATTTATACTAGTTGAAAATATTATTTTTAAAAAAGGTATGTTTACCAATCAATCTTGTATTTCTACCACTGCTTTTTTAAAAAATAGATACATATGTACACTTGGGCGGATAACATACACACATTTACACTCATTATTCTGGATTTACTATAACTAACAGGCTGTTTAAAATACTTTGAGAAATACCCCAAAATTACTATTTTGAATTGAAAAACAAAAGAACAAATAATCAAGCTTTTATAGATCTATCCATACCTTAGAAATAAGGAATTAAAACTAATGAAATGACTATTGCTGAGCCATTTAATCGTGAGACATCCATTGCTATTTATGAGTGTGGCAACACGGGAGTGATCATATGAAATTCCTTGATGTTACTCATTTAGAAATTTCTACACTTTGGCTTTTTCAAATGCTTTCCCTCAAAATTATTTATGCTGTTTTAGTTTCACTTGGTTAAAAGTATACCACCACCCAAAAGTCCAACCAAAAGGAAAAAGCAATCCAATGATCACACAATATGTACTGCAACGCAGGATACCCAGGCATTTGACTCATTCAGATCGAAGTCTAACAGGGAAAAAAACTGCCATAAATAAATGTTGCATCTACTTCCTTGGTTTCTGTTTAACTTTCTACCAAAGTTAATTTCTTACAACCTTTATATTAAAGGAGTATCTGAGCAACATATGGAGAGTGAGTGCTTGCTACAGCAGCCAGAAGAGGAAGATCACTGGATTCAATCCTGAAATAAAGAAAACAAAAATCTCAGTTTAGGCTTTCTGTAACCAAGACATGGTCTTACAGGTAATAAATGCTACATACCATATCTCAGCAGTCAAGAACTTAGGCCACTTGGGCCAAAGGGAAAAGGGTAAGAAGGGAGTTGAAGATAACACAAACTGGAAATGTTTCAGTAAGTAAAAACCAGAACAAAAGATTTTTTTAAAAAGAAAGCCACTGAAACCCAATAGTAACAAAGTCATGGATGTTGGAAAGCATCTCACTGATCTGCTAATAGACCAGGCATCAGGGCAAGGGACAGTATCTTAAGAAATACAATAAAGTCTAATAATAGAATAAATGTGTCCACCCATACTATTCTGGATACAAATGTTTTTATAGAAGTACTTGGGCGCGCCTGGTGGCTCAGTCAGCAAAGCATCCAACTCTTGGTTTCCGCTCTGATCATGATTTCAGGGTCGTGAGATAGAGCCCTACACTGGGCTCTGCACTCAGGGCAAGTGAAGGCCACTTGAGATTCTCTCCCTCTCCCTCTGCCCCTCCCCCCTCATGCGTGCACACTCTCGTGCTTTCTCTCTCTGAAATAAATAAAATCTTAAAAAAAAAAAAGTACTGGGAAGAAGTAATGGGAGCTGCTGCTGCTGCTGCTTTTTTTTGTAATGGAAGCTTCTTAAAAATACATCCTACCATGAATAATTTATAGGAAAAAAAGTGGCCAATAAATATAGAAAAAGTTATGTAGGCTTATTCACGGTTAGAGAATAAATCTGAATAAAATCACATTACATTTTTTCAGCTAGTTGCTTGACAAAGATGAAAAAGCTTGGCAATAGCCAGCAGTAGGAAGAGTGTGCTTCCTGCTGTCTGCAAGAATTTATTCTGATACTTTTTGGACAACCTTTAGTATTACCTATCACAATAAGTAACAATATCCATCAAAAATTTAATACACATGTCCTTTAACCAAAAATTCTACTTCTAAGAATTTATCCTACAAACTTCAAAGATTTATATTCATTCCAGCATTGATTTGTAATAGCACAAAACCTAAAAATATAAATTCTAGCATATAATGAAATGCTATACAACCATTAAAAGTAAAGAGATAAATCAGTATGTACTTATATGAACATTCACGATACATTAAAAGGCAAGTTGCATAATGATATACAGAAAGTGAACCAATTTATGCTTTTTATATTTTAAAAATTCTGTAAGAAGAGACAATTCATTAATTGTGTTTGGGTGAGGATCAGAGGTTGGGGAAAAGACAGTGACAACTTAATTTTCATTTTATGTCAAAATGCACTGTAAAATTTGGTTTTATGCATATTACATTAAAAACTAGTTTACATTTTTTTATGTTTTTTAAATTTTTTTTTAAAGATTTTATTTATTTGTTTGACAGAGAGAGACACAGCAAGAGAGGGAACACAGCAGGGGGAGTGGGAGAGGGAGAAGCAGGCTTCCTGCCGAGCAGGGAGCCCGATGTGGGGCTCGATCCCAGGAACCTGGGATCATGACCTGAGCCAAAGGCAGACGCTTAACGACTGAGCCACCCAGGTGCCCCTAAATTTTTTTAAATAAAGGCATGACACACACAGAATCATCTATATCCAATCTAGATGATGAGGAATAGTATTAATGAAAGAATTTAATTTGGTTTCTGACACGGTTGCTACTCGATGTTGGTTCTCTCTTCCTTCTAAAAAGCTTAATTAAAAAAAGTTCTAGCTTGTTTCAATTTATGCAACTAGGATTTCAGGAAATAATTCACACACACACACACACACACACACACACACACAAGAAGCCACAGAACATAGGCAAAGTAACTACGAAATATAATGAAAAGTGCTAATCAGTGTTTCCCACCAATTTCCTATTCCTCCTTCAGTTAGCATTTTAAAAAAATGTTCTTCCCAGGGAAAACTGCAAAGTAGACAGACATAAAGATAATGGAGAAGGAGTAATAATATGTAGATAATGTACTACCACCCACAGAATAGTGTTACTTCAGTCAGCTCATTTGGATGGAAGGGCAGATGCTGGGAATGATGAGTTTACAACATATGTAAATTACAAGTTTCTCAACTTACTGTAATAGTATAAGGGACAATGCCTTTCAGATCACTGGAAGCCAAGGATCTGCTTTTATATGGTATAAAGCAACCCAACTGATAACAGTGTCCAACTTCTAAAAGGCAATTCTGGGGAATATTCTTTGCCTAAAAAAAGTGCAGTAAGAAAACAAAGCCACAAACATACCCTAGAACCACTCCTAGCTCCTTGACGTGAACACGCATCTGTCCCCTCAGGTACTCAGACAGCATTTTGCTCTTGAAGTATAACTCCTGTAATCGGTCTTCAAGATGCATTACACACTGCAGTTAAGGGGGAAACAAGAACCAGGTAAGAAAATGGTTTCTAACTCGAAGTAATGGCAAATTCCAAAGCATCATGTTTATGACAATTCAGTTTTTCCTACATAAACTAAAATTTGGAGCACATTTTTAAAGCACATAATTTTAGCTGAAGGATTGTATTTTTTTTCTAGTTAATATCAAAGATTTAGATCCTACAGAGTTTTTGTTTTTGTTTAAATGTGGTAAATTATACATAATAAAAAATTTACCATTTTAACCATTTTTAAGTGTACAATTGAGACGCATTAAGTACATCCAAAAAAAGTGAAATTATCACCACTACACATTTCCAGAACTTTAAAAAATGTTTTTATTCCAAATTTGATAAATATAACACTCATAAATTGATGCATTTCAAATATATTTACACGGGAAAGGCTGCATTCTCCTGTGGAGAGTTAAAAAAGTTAGCAATAGCTCACAGAAAATGCCCAGTAGTCCTTACTAGAAGACAGATGTTTCTAAGCTAGAACATTAAAAACTGAAACACATACACTTCACTTATAATCAATTAATTTGCTCAATTTAATAAAATAGGTGATTTTGCATGTGAATTGATGCTATAACATTTGAGGAAAAAGCATGAGTTTCAGGTGTTAAAACACTGAATTCTTCCAGAGGATTCCTTTCCAATGAAAATCAACTATTAAAACTACTAATGGGGCGCCTGGCTGGCTCAGTTGGTAGTGTGTGGGACTCCTGATCTTAGGCCTGTGAGTCTGAGCCTCACAGTAGGTGTGAAGCTTACTTAAAAAAACTCCAGGGGCATCTGGGTGGCTCAGATGGCTAAGCGTCTGCCTTCGACTCAGGTCATGATCCCAGGGTCCTGGGATCGAGCCCCACATCAGGCTCCCAGCCCAGTGGGGAGTCTGCCTCTCCCTCTCCCTCTGCCTCCCCGCTCATGCTCTCGCTCTGTATTTCTCTGTATCATAAATGAATAAATTTTAAAAAAATCTTTAAAAAATAAATGAATAAATAAAAAATTTAAAAAACACCAAACTGCTAATAAAAACCCACTTTCTTCTTGGAAAAACAAAACAGAAATTATACACACACACACATATATATAAACTGTATATATAATTTACATATATCTGTGAATTTACCATATTACCCTTTTTTTAAAAAAGTAGGCTCCACGCCCAGCACAGAGCCCAACGCAGGGCTTGAAATCACAACCCTGAGATCAAGACCTGAGCTGAGATCAAGAGTTGTCATATGTCTGACTGAGTCACCAAGGCACCCCCCATATTACCCATTTTTAAGTATACAATTCAGTGGCATTAAGTATAGTCACAATGTTGTGCAACCATCATCGCTATCCATTTCCAGAACTTTTTTCATTATCCCAAACATTAACTCTGTACCCATTATATAATAACTCCTCATCCCCTCCTCCCCCAAGCCCTTGGTAATCTCTATCTACTTTCTGTCTCTATGAATTTGCCTGTTCTAGAGACCTCATTTAAGTAGAATCCTATAATATCTGTCCTTTTCACATATTCTACTTAGCATAATGTGTTCAAGGTTCATCCATATTGTATCAGAATGTATCAGAATTTCATTCCTTATCTTGGCTGAAATATTCCATTCTATGTATTATACCACATTTTGTTTATCCATTCATTTGTTAATGGACATGAGGTGTTTTCAACTTTTGGCTATTGCAAATAATGCTGCTATTTTTGAGTCCCTGCTTTCAACTGTTTTGAGTATAAAACCACAGGTAGAATTGCTGGATCACAGGGCAATACAATGTTAAACTTCTTGAAGAACTGCCAAAGTGTTTTTCACAGCAGCTGTACCATTTTACATTCCCACCAGCGATGCACAAAGGTTCCAATTTCTTCACATTTTGGCTAATACTTGTTTTTGTGTTTTTGATTATAGCCACACTTACGGGTGTGAAGGAGTATCTCACTGTGGTTTTGATATGTACTTTCCTGAAGATCTTTTCATATGCTCATTGACCATATCTACTTCTTTAGAGAAATGTCTATTTGCCTATTTTTAAATTGAGTTTTTCTTTGTTACTCTGGATACCAATCTCTCTGAACATATATGATTTACAAATATTTTCTCCTGCTCTGCAGATTGTCTTTTCAATTGTTGATAGTGTCCTTTGGTGCACAAAAATTTTGATTATTGATAAAGTCCCATGTATCTGTTTTTTACTTTTGTTGCCTGTGCTTTTGGTGTTAAATCCAAGAAATCCCTGCCAAATCAAATGCCATAAGGATTATCCCCTATGTTTTCTTTGAACAGTTTTACAGATAGTTTAAGCACTTAAGTTTCAATTTAAGTCAGATTCAAGTTTGAGTTCATTTCTGTACATGCAATAGATAAGGGTTCAACTTCATTCTTTTACATGTGGATATCCAGTTTTCTCAGCATGGTTTATTTCAAGGGCTCCTTTCCTCTTTGAATGGTCTTGGCTCCCTTGTCCAAAACTATAACTAAGGGTTTATTTTTGGGCTATTATATTCTTTTGGCCCATATGTCTGTCCTTATGCCAGTATCACACTGTTTTGATTATTGTCACTTTGGAGTAATTGGGAGGTGTGAGTCCTCCATCTTTGTTCTTCTTTAACAGTGCTTTCTTAACTTCCATTTTAGACTGTTCATTGCTAGTGTATGTAAATGGAACTAGCTTTGCATGCTGATTTTGTATCTTGCAATTTTGCTGAATTCATTTTTAGCTCTTATCAGTTTTTTTGTGAAATCTTTAAGTTTTCTACGTTTAAGATTATGTCATCTGCAGAGAGAATTTTACTTCTTCCTTTCAATTTGGATGCCTTTCTTTTTCTTGCTTAACTGCTCTGGCTAGGGCTTTCTAGTTAGTACTCTGATGAAAAGAAGTGGTGAAAGTGGGCATCCATGTCCTGTCCGTGATCACAGGGGTAAAACTTTCAATATTTCACCAATGAGAATAAGGTTAGCTGTGGTTTTGTCATATGTGGCCTTTATCAAGTTGATCTACAGAGGTTTTTAAGTAAGCTGTATTATATTTGTCCTAACAAGAAAAAGAAGAACTTTGAAAGTTGGAAATGGTGTCTTCAGTAAGAGGTTATTCAGTATTACGAAGAGTGTTCATTCTAAGTCTTAACAGAACAATGAGGCTCTAGAAAGCACTGGCATTCTGCACAAAGCTTGGGGACACTGCATGTCCATACCTTATATGAAACTAGTCAGGCACCAAATTCTAGCTGCCGAAACCATACAACACATAGACATATACACATCCCCTTGGGCTGCCATTACAAAATGGCATAGATTCAGTGATTTAAACAACAGAGAATTATTTTTTCACAGTTCTGGAGGCTGGAAGTGTGAAGGTCAGGGTGCTAACATGTTCCAGTTCTGGCAAGAGCTCTCACCTGGGCACGCAGATGACTGTCTCTGGCTCTGTCCTCACAATCTCTCTTCCTTTTCTTAGGAGATCCATGAATCCCATCATGAGGACTCCACCCTCATCACCTAATCTAACCCTGATTACCTCCCAAAGGCCCATCTCCAAATACCATCATACTGGGTATCAGGGCTTCAACACATGGATTTTAGAAAAACACAAACCTTCAGTCCATAACATCTTTTTTCTGGGAAACAATGAGGAAGCTAACAGCAGTGTTCAACATAGGCACATACTAAATAAAGTTCAGTCACCTATCGGAGTGCTAAATAATTCAAGCCTTATACATACTTACAAAATTTGGAGACAAGTTATGTTTATAAAGCTGAAGAGTGGAATGAAGCAGGTTGGACACAAGACTGGAAACCAAGACTTCCTTTCCCAATTTATTATCTGTCATTCGTCTCTGGCTACTGGCCACTTGAACAGTCCATTTATCCATATCTGCTATAATACAGACAGCCTCTGCTATTGGTTCATCCAACACTGGATGCTGGAAAAAAGAATTCATCTTATGATAAGCAAATGAAGTTTTCAAATAAATGTTAATGAAAATAAGGCAAGAGATATTAAACAAAAACAGAATAAAAGAATATTAAATTCTGACAACTACTGCCAAAGAATCCTTGACAGTAGAAAATGGAATATTTAATTAACTCAGTAACAAATACCCTGAGATAACTTATAGAAATCATCACTGGGGGCACCTGGGTGGCATTGGTTAAGTCATGATCTGAGGGTTGGGCTCTGTGCTCAGCGGGGAGTCTGCATGAGTTTCTCTCTCTCCCTCTCTCCCCCCCCAAATAAATAAATCTTAAAACAAAAAATAAAGGAAAAAAAGAAATTATCACTGTTGAGATTCATTGCCAGAACTTTGTATTCTTTTTTTAAGTTTTGATTTAAACATTTTAACATTTAAACATTAATATTTAAAAAATTGACGCAAAAAGAATTCACATGAGCAAGTCAAAGCTAAGGTTCTGTGCTAACTATCCCAACTCATCAGACATTAATTTGTTTGAGCACTTCAAGGGCTATCACTTGATTACATGAAATACCTTGCTGCTTATGTTCCCTGGGTTTTTCTATTTTACCATAATGTATATCCACAATATGGCTAACAGCAATTAAAAAAGGAAACCAATCACCAGGTACTAATATGGCTCTCCAAGACATATGGTTAAGTCAGAAAAAAAAGTCATTAAACACCTAGACACACGTGCACACAGGCACCCACATATACATATTATATCCATCCCAGTTACATTTTTTAAAATTAGTATCTATATCTAAACACAAATGTATAGAGAGAAGAATGAAAATATTCAAATCAGACTCTATCATGAAGATCTCTGTGAAGAAGTATGGAATATTAAGAGTACAATTAAGGATGTCTTTTTGCTTTTGTGTATCTTTATTTTGTTGGAATTCCTATCAGAAGCATTTACCTAAATGATACATTTATAATTAGAAAGTTTAAGGCACAATGAAAAATAATTTAAACATATACAAATAAAAGGCCCATAGCACATCGCTGTACCCTTGGCTTCTCATGGTTTATACACAAAGACCAAAATTGACAATTAAGTACAAAGCACCATTATCAAAAAGAAATGATGGAGAAAAGAAAGAGAAGGAAGGGAAGGAAGGGAGGGAAGGGAGGGAAGGAAGGAAAGGAAGGAAAGGAAGGAAAGGAAGGAAGGAAGGAAGGAAGGAAGATCCTACAGGGGCGCCTGGGTGGCTCAGTCGTTAAGCGTCTGCCTTCAGCTCAGGTCCTGATCCCAGGGTCCTGGGATCAAGCCCTGCATCGGGCTCCCTGCTCGGCGGAGAGCCTGCTTCTCCCTCTCCGACTCCCCCTGCTTGTGTTCCCTCTCTTGCTGTGTCTCTCTCTGTCAAATAAATAAAATCTTTAAAAAAAAAAGAAAAGATCCTACAGTGCTCAATATTTCAACATCTTTCTATATTTAGAAAGCTAAGGATTTATTCACCACTGGCCATATGGAATAGCAGTAATAAAACTGAGATTAAAAACTGTAATTTGAGGGGCACCTAGGTGGCTCAGTCATTAAGTGTCTGCCTTCAGCTCAGGTCATGATCCCAGGGTCCTGGGATCGAGCCCCACACCGGGCTCCCTGCTTGGCAGGAAGCCTGCTTCTCCCTCTCCCACTCCCCCTGCTTGTGTTCCCTCTCTCGCTGTCTCTCTGTCAAAAAATAAATAAAATCTTAAAAAAAAAACAAAAACTGTAATTTGAAGTACTTGAACCCAATGGCCTTTTTCCTTTCAAACTTGTACTGTTACTACAAGTTTATAGCAAAGAATGTAGGTTTGCTCCTTGATAAACCCAGATTTGCCATGCCCAAAGGATATCCCTTTGCCCAGTAAATGAAGAACCACTATGAATAAGGCTTTTGGCTTGATGCTAAGTAAACAAAGACAATGGAGCTCACAGTCCTGTGTGGGAGATAAAAATAAATACAACTGGCTATAAAAAGACATGTGTAACAGACAAAACAGATATCAAGTGTTGAGGTAGCAGAGGAGGGCAATAATGGGTTCTTGTGTGAGTGGGAGTTTCACAGAAGTGACACAGGGACATAACATTTAAGTATGGATTGGATTGCTGGTGAAAAAACAGAGAGGAATATGGATAAATCTGTAAGAGAGAATACCATGAGAAGACTTAGAGACATAAGTAGATGCACGTGACTAAATTAGTGAAATGTGATACTGAGAAGCAGTGAAGAAGAGAATGGCAAAGAAAAAATCTGGAAAGATACACTGTGAAAACTTTCCATGGAACTCTAAAGTTTATATTTGTTGTTATAAAATAGTACTCAAATATTTCTTATTCACCTCTTACCAGGAATATAACATTTTTCAATTCACCAACTTAATTACTGAAATATAATTTTGGAAATGGTACATACATCTAAAGATGTAAGGTATACCTTACATTTTTAAGAAACAAAATAACAGTAAACATATTTTAATGTAAGTATTTCTATGGTTATAAAAGAAAAATAGGGCGCCTGGGTGGCTCAGTTGGTTAAGCGACTGCCTTCGGCTCAGGTCATGATCCTGGAGTCCCTGGATCGAGTCCCGCATCGGGCTCCCTGCTCGGCGGGAGTCTGCTTCTCCCTCTGACCCTCCCCCCTCTCATGTGCTTTCTCTCTCATTCTCTCTCAAATAAAGAAATAAAAAAAAAAATCTAAAAAAATAAAAAATAAAAAATAAAAGAAAAATAAGGCAGGAGGCATGATCAAATAACCAAAATGGAATAACAAACTGTTAAAGGCAGACACTACTTTCAAAAGCAGTGGGCATCTTTAGGAAATGATATTTATGAAGGGGGTACATTTCCTCACAAGGAAATGCCTAAACAGATAATGAGGAAACAGCTACAAAATACACCTTGCTTAAAAGGTTACAAACCATTTTAGAAATTAACTTTATAGCCCTTCAATCAAAAGGCATGTGGCTAAGATTTTTCTTTTTTTTCCTTTTTTCCCCCCACAAGTTTTTATTTACATTCCAGTTAGTTAACATATAGTGTAATATTAGCTTCAGGTGTACAATATAGTGATTCATCACGTCCATGCAACACCTGCCTTCCTTAATCCGTATTACCTATTTCATCCTCCCACCTCCACCCACTTCCCCTCCAGTAACCACCAGTTTGTTCTCTATAGTCAAGAGTCTGTTTCTTGGTTTGCCTCTCTTTTTTGTTTGTTTGTTAAATGGTTTATCTAACCAAAACCTATAAAAGCTACTTTTTGGTAAAGAAAAGGAAAATGGTCCCAAGTCAGTAGTCTCCCAAGTGAGAAGGGCTTAAAACCAAGCTTATGATCAGAAATAATTCAAAATTGCTTTAGAAGTTGTTGAAAAAAAAAATGGGGGGCAGTGCCAGTCATTCATTTTGATTGCTTGTTTTCACTCAATGGACTGTCATATGCAATGTCCTAATCTGGTAAAATTTCAATTTAGACAATCCCAGTCTTTCTCTTCATCATCAACGTCTGGAAAAGAAAGCCTATAACAAATGGGAGTATATTCTCAAGTAAGACCTTGTAGTGGCCTCCTCCACAATCTTTACTGAGCTTGTATCCAGCTTCAGAAACTTCCTAGTCATAAAATGAAGTAATTTATGTGAGACAGAAACAGTAAATATAAAGCTTTATTTTTCTTAAATCTTCTTTTCTGAGTTTTATGACTTCTATAATACAAATTCATCCACAACCTTACCAGCCTTTTTTCTCTACCAGGCATTTCCAGAATGTCAATACATAAACTCTCCAATCTCTTCTCTAGCAGATACATATTCCCATATCTCCACCCTATAACAAAACCTGATTTTTCAGTTGCCTGCTAAGTATTCAAACATGGCCTAATAAACTGCACGTTTGAACTAAAAATGTACCAAATCAACTTCAGTGTACTCTCTTCAAAACTAGCAAGTTTCTTCAGTTAACTTTCAAAATAAAAATAAGACCCCCAATGTTGCAGAGGGAACAGGCCTTAAAGATACTGCAAATTACAGTTCAAATTGGCATTGCCTTTTGGAGAAGAAATTAACCAACATACATCAAGAACATGAAAATAATCCTAACCTTAAAACCTGGCCAATACCACATTTCTGGGAATCCAGACTAAAGAAATTATCCTAAATTCTTAATAACAACAGTAAAAGGAAGAAAAAGTTGAGCAACAGAGAATAGAGAACCCAGAAATAAACTCATGCATAATGCTCTATTAACATATGACAAAGGTGCCAAGAATATACATACAATGGAGAAAGGATAGCCTCCTTCAGTAGATGGTGCTGGGAAAACTAGACAGCTAGAGGCAAAAGAATGAAACTGGATCCCTATTGCACACCATAACACAAAATTCAACTCAAACCAATTAAAGACTTGAACATTAAGACCCAAAAGCATAAAAATCCTAGAAGAACATAGGAAGTAAGCTCTCAGGTATCAGTCTTCGCAATGATTTTTTGGATTTGACACCAAAAACCAAGACAATGAAAGCAAGCTATACTAAAATGTTGCTGCACAGCAAAGGAAACCATCAGCAAAATGAAAAAGCAGCCTACGGAATGGGAGAAAATATTTGCAAACCATAAGAGGTTAATATCCAAAATATGTAAGGAATTCATACAACTCAACAGCAAAGGAGAAAAAAATGTGCAGATAAACTGAATAGGCATTTTTCCAAAGAAGACATACAAATGGCCAACAGGTACATAAAAAAATGCCCAACATCACTCATCATCAGGGAAATGCAAATCTAAACCACAATGAGATATCACCTCACATCTATCAGAATGCTGGTTATCAAGACGAGCATAACAAGTATTGGCGAGGGTGTGAAGAAAAGAGAACCCTTGTGCACTGATGGTGGGAATGTAAACCGGTACAGCCACTATGGAAAACAGTATGGAGCTTCCTCAAAAAATTAAAAACAGAACTACCATATCCTCCAGCAATACCACTTGTAGGTACACATATATTCAAAGACATGAAAACAGGCTATCAAAGAAGTATCTGCACTCCCATGTTCATTGCACCATTATTCACATTAGCCAAGACAGACACACCTAACTTTCCATCAATAAATGAATGGATAAAGAAGAATACACACACACACACACACACACACACACACATACACACACACACACACAGGAATAGTATTCAGCCATGAGAACTCAAGATGGAAATCCTGCCATTTGCAACAATACAAATGGACCGTGAGGGCATTATGCTAAGCAAACTAAGTCAGACAGAGAAAGACAAATACTGTATGATCTCACACACCTAGAATCTAAAAAAAAAAAAAAAACCAAACTCACAGAAACAGAGAAGAGATTGGTGGGTGATGGGGGGTGGGGGTAGGATGGAAGAAATGGGTGAAGTTAGTCAGAAGGTACAAACTTCCAGTTATAAGACAAATAAGTTCTGGATATGTAATGTACAGCATGGAGACCATACTTAACAACACTGTATTGTATATATGAAAGTTGCTAAGGGAATAGATCTTAAAAATTCCCATCACAAGAGTAGTACCTGGGTGGCTCAGTCAGTCAAACATCTGACTCTTGATTTTAGCTCAGATCATGATCTCAGAATCTTGAGATCCAGCCCCATGTCAGGCTCCTCACTCAGTGGGGAATCTGCTGGAGATTCTCTCTCCCTCTCCCTTTGCACTTCTAAACCCTATATACATACATACTATATATAAAAAAAAATGTGTATCTGTAAAAAAAGAATTTATATCACTTAATGGTATTTTATATATATATATATATACACACACACACACACACACACACACATAAGGCCCTAATTATATATGTATATAAAATGCATATATATACACACAAGCACACACACACACACACAGAGTAACTATGACAAAAAGGTGTAAGACAGAGAGTACCTAATATACACAAAACACCACATAGTATAACTCTGGTATATAAACATTAATACCACTTTCATTACAGCCAAGGAAACTGAGGTTCTATAAAATTAAATATCTTGTCTTAGGATACACAGATAGGAAGTGGCAAGTCTGGGTTTCATCAGATGCCACATACTACATAATGACTGGAAGAGGTTTTTATATTAAGAATGGCTGCCATCAAAAACTAATGTTGTACTATATGCTGGCTAATTGAACATAATAAAAATAAATTAATTAATTAAAAAAAAGGATGGCTGCCAATGAATGGCAGGCTTGGGAAAACTTGTGTTTAGCTTTCTACACATTTCAATCTTTTATATAGTAAATATATATTTAATTTAGTAATAAGAAAAATGCCAGTTTCTTAGAAACTGAGGAGTAAAAGAAAAGACACTCTACTAACAGTTCAGAAGAATAAGATTGTATTTTTTTCAAAAGTACTATCCTCATGATTTATCTATTAAAACATTCCTATGGGGTTTTCCATGTAGGCACATAAGAAATAGTTCTCATGTTAAAGGTGATGGTAAAAAATTATTAGCAAATAATAATTAAAATCATTAAATGTAAACTTTATAATGAAGAGAGAAAAACGAATGATAAAAAATCCAACCTGTTAGTGCTAAGATTAAGTTTGGTATTTTAGTTTTCACTTCTTCAAAATTTTCTGTGATCTGCTTTGATAGTAAAATATCTTATATACTTAAATGAAAATATAAGAGGGAAAGACTAGAAACCCAGTTATGAAAACAAAGGGCAGAAGACGGAAAGCTCTTACCTTTCACCATAATGGAATGATTCCCAGAGCAACAGAAGTGGAACTCCTAATATAAAAGTCTTGCAAGCTTTGTTAATGCCAATTTTGCTGTTTTATTTATATTTACCTTTGTTCATCTGTTTTAGAGACAGTGTTTTGTATATATTAAGCACAGACACTTAAGAGCATTGCTGAAGAACAGGCAGATCAGGACTGATTTCTAGCTCTGCCATCCCCTATCTAATGTAACTTCAAACACCTCTCTGTGCTATATCTGAAATATAGGAATGATAATAGTAAGTACCATAAAATTAAGTGAGGTATTACATTTAAGTACCTGACACACATTGAGGCTACAATAAAAACTAAATGCTTATTATTATTACTATTCCTCCTATTCCTAAGGTAAAAACCCTTTAAAAACAGAAATGTTTTGTCTTCAATAGGAGACAATCACCCCCTCCAGTTCCAGGCCTCCAGAGGCAACATCAAAGAACGTAGTGTGTGCTAATGGGTATAGATGGGGGGGAAAAAAAGATACTGAATGACTGAGATCAAACATAAAGAAAGACAAGAGGACACAAAGAGCATCACAAGGACCCACATCAGATTTCCTAACCAAGTCTTTCAACAAATACTGAGTACTCTATCAGGCAACGGGAGGACAGAATTGAAAAAAATAGAAAAGGTTGCTATATTCTGAAGAACAAATACCATTAAGTGATATAAATTCTTTCCTGTGAAGCATTAAATTACTTATTAGTATCTGTCTCAGGCATTTATTTTTTTATGTGTTGTACTACACTTATTCATATACGTACATTCCTTACTTCCTCCATTACTGAGAAAATAACTTCAGAAGTTATTTATTTTTCATCCATATATTCCTTGGACAATCAGCACCATGTTCAGAACACAATATGTCAGTAAGTATTTATTTGATTGGTGTTAAAGCGTTGAGCAAGATGGCTTTTAAATATAAAGAACACGAGTTTTTTTGTTTCTTTGTTTTTAAGATTTTATTTATTTATTTGACAGAGAGAGAAGGAACACAAGCAGGGGGAGTGGGAGAGGGAGAAGCAGGCTTCCCACCCAGCAGGGAGCCAGATGGGGGCTCGATCCCATCATGACCCAAGCTGAAGGCAGACGCTTAACGACTGAGCCACCCAGGCACCCCAAGAACACGAGTTTTGATAAGTTTTCTTTTAAACTTTGTTTTTATATCTAGATTTTTCTGAATTTCCCTACTATACAATAAAACACCAAACTTTACAACTTAAGATAATTTACTACAAACACAGGAGGTTTAAACCTTTCTAGCTAATAATTAAGGGAATGCTTGCTCAATGAGCCATTATTTTCTCACCCATGATTTCCAGTTGGCTTTCTCCATTCCTAAAGATGTTCTCGCAATGGGAAAGGAGAAGGTTTTGTTAAAAAAAAAAAATTATTAGAATGACACATGGAATTGAAGAAAGAAATAGAAAACTCAACAAAAGCTGGCGACTTCAATACTCCATGCTCAATAAACGATGGAACAACTACACAAAAAATCAGCAAGAACGTGGAAAAATCAGCAAGAACGCAGAAACCTAAATGCTATCACAACCAACTTGACCTGACATCTAGAGTACTTTCTGCCCAAAAACAGGCAGCTTTTTTTTTTTTAAGATTTTATTTATTTATATGACAGAGAAAGAGAGAGAGAGAGCACAGTAGCAGTGGCAGGCAGAGGGAGAAGGGGAAGCAGGCTCCCCGCCAAGCAGGGACCCCGGGATCATGACCTGAGCCAAAGGCAGATGCTTAACCAACTGAGCCACCCAGGTGCCCCAACAGGTGACTATTTTTTCAACTACATGTGCAACATTCTCCAGGACACACCACATGCCGGGCCAGAAAACAAGACTCAATACATTTAAAAGGACTAAAATCATACAAAGTTTGTTCTCTGACCACAATGGAACCAATTTAGAAATGAAGAAAAGGAAATCTAAGAATTCCACAAATATTTGGAGATCAAAAACATACTTCTACATAAGCCATGGGTCAAAGAAATGGCAAGGAAAATTAGAAAATATTTTGAAGTGAATGAAAATGAAAACAAAAGATTGAAATTTATGAGCTTCGGTTAAAGCAGTGCTTAGAGGACAATTTAGAGCTAAATGCCTATATGTGAAAAGAAAAAATACCTCAAATTAATAACCTAATCTTCTACCTTAACAAAAAAAAGAGCAAACTACATCCACAGCAAGCAGAAGGGAAGAAATAACAAAGATGAGGATAGAAATTAATGAAAAAAAAAAAAGACCAAAAAAACAGAGAAAATCAGTGAAAACAAAAATTGTTTTCCTTGAAAAGATTAATAAAATTAACACACCTTCAGCTAGGATAGGAATCAGCCAACTTCTTCTATAAAGAGCCTGAGAGAGAAAATATTTTAGGCTCTAGAGGCTATAAGGTCTCTGTCTCAGTGACTCAACTCTGCTCCTGAAGCAGGAAAACAGTCACAAAGTATATAAATAAATGGGTGTAGTCATGTTCCAATAAAACTTAATTTAAAAAAGCCTATTTGTCCCATGGGCCACAGCCTACTCATCTTTGATGCATATGGGCCAAAAATAACTATTAATGAAGTCAAGTCATGAATGAAATCTTCTTTGGAATATTCTACTTTTAGGAGGGGAAAAAAAGAAAAACCACAGATTACAATAATCAGGAATGAAAGAGAGGACATGACCAATGAACTTACAGAAATTAAAAAGATTATAAATGGGGGCGCCTGGGTGGCTCAGTCAGTTAAGTGTCTGCCTTTGGCTCAGGTCATGATCCCTGAGTCCTGAGATTGCGCCCCACACTGGGCTCCCTGCTCAAGGGGAGTCTGCTTCTCCTTCTCCCTCTGCCCGTCCCTGCCGCTTGTGCTCTCTCTTCCTCTCTCTCTCTTGCTTGCTCTCTCTCAAATAAATAAAATCTTTGAAAAAAAATTTTTAAAAAGATTATAAATGTATGCTATGAACCATTTTATTCCAACAAATAAATGAAATCACTTAAATGTAACTAATTCCTAGAAAGACAAAAATTACCAAGATTGACTCAGGAAGAAATAGAAACTTGGAATAGATCTAGAACAAGAAATTGAATCAGCAATTTAAAATATTCTCATTTTAAAAAGTCCAGGTCCAAATGTCTTCACAGGTGAATCGTATCTAACATTTGGAGAAAAAATAATACCAACCTTCCAGAAACTCTTCCAGAAAATAGAGGAGGGAACACATCTCATCTCATTCTATGAGGCAAGTATTATTCTGATATTAAAGCCAGACAAATGTATCACAAGAAAACTATACACTAATATCCCTCATGAATACAGATTCTAAAATTTGTAATAAAATATTAGCAAATTATATCTAGTAATATATAAAAACAACTATATACCTTGACCAGGTGGGATTTTTTCCCTAGGAATACAGAAGTTGGTTAACATCTAAAAATCTACCACCTCTAATGTAATCAATCACATTAACAGATTAAGGAAGAAAAACCAAATGATCATATCAGTAGGCACAGAAAAAGTATTAGACAAAATGCCATATCCATTCATGATTTAAAGGTGGAGGGAACAAAGAAACTACAACTAGAAGGAAACTTTCTCCATTTGATAAAGGGCATCTTTAAGAATCCCACAGCTAACATCATACTTAATCATGAAAGAGTCCCCTAGTATGAGGAAGAAGACAAGGATGTCCACTATTAGCACCTCTACGCAACACTGTACTGAAGGTTCTAACCCATAAAATCAGGCAAGAAAGACAAAAGGCATCCAGACTGGGGAGGAAGATGCAAGACTGTCTATTCATCAATGACAAGAACGTGTATGTAGAAAAACCTAAGGAATCCACACAGAAAACTACAAGAACTAATAAAAGAGTTCAGCAAGGTTGGGGCACCTGGGTGGTACACTTGGTTAAGCATCTGACTCCTGGTATCAGCTCAGGTCATGATCTCAGGGTCATGAGATCAAGCCCTATATCAGGCTCCACACTCAATGCAGAGTCTGCTCAAGACTCTGTCTCCCTCCCCCCGCCCTTCCCTCACATGTTCCCTCTCTCTCTCTAAAACAAATAAATCTTTTTTTTTTTTTTTTTTTTTTTTTACAGATTTTATTTATTTATTTGACAGAGACACAGTGAGAGAGGGAACACAAGCAGGCGGAGTGGGAGAGGGAGAAGCAGGCTTCCCACAGAACAGGGAGCCCAATGCGGGGCTCAATCCCAGGACCCTGGGATCATGACCTGAGCCGAAGGCAGACGCCTAATGACTGAGCCACCCAGGCGCCCCTAAAATAAATAAATCTTAAAAAAAAAAAAAAGTTTAGCAAGGTAGAAGAATATAAGATCAATATACAAAAATCAATTGTACTTCTATATAAGCAATGAACAATCTGAAAATGAAATTGAGAAAATAATTGCTTTCACATTTAAGCATTTGCAATTTTTTTGATATCATAAATGACCTGATGATGAACATCCATGAATACAAACAATACTTTCTGTATTTCAGATTTATGTTTGTATAGATTCCTGAAACTCTCTACTTGCTTTCATGGTGACAGGTACAAAAGTGACAGATTAAGAGAACAATGATTGTGTTACATAGTGAAGTATGACCAAAAATATACAGTAACTTGGGGGTTCTACCGGTTAACAAAGTTCATTCTAAATAAATTCAAGAGCAGTGAAGGTAACTCACCTGCACAGCATGAGACAAATCTGATACCAGACACTGACGGAGCCTCTCATCATTCCCAATTCCTTGAAGAACAAAGTCAGGCACATAAGATGAGCAGTAGCCACCCAACAAGGACCTCCCAAAGTTGGCAATGTTTGGCTGAACAGCACTCACTTCAATTAATTTTGACCTGGAAGAAAGGTCCCAAAAGAAGGCATATCCAATTAGTAATAAACGTATTTTATCAATAAAAAAATTTTTGGACTCTACTAGTCCATATTTCTAGTACCATCATTTTCTACAAAATACAGAGTAAAATCATCCTTAAGTAAAAAATGGCCTAAGTGATAAATCGGACCACAAAATACTCCTTCCTATCCTGAAAAGAAGGTGGATGAACAACTATGTAATGACATGAGTATAAATCGTTCATAAGAGACATCCAGAATGCTGTCCCTTGTGTATGTAATACATTCTTAATACAATCAGAAAATGAAAACCATCATCTAAAACAAAGTAGCTAAATATTAAATACATCACAAACCCAAAGCATGGAATATAACATTTCTCAAATATGAATCTTCTCCTCGTTTACTTGACCCACAGTATACATTTCCTGTTTTTCTTTTAGTCTTCACCAAATTTATTTCTAACAGCCATTTCCTACTTTCTCTGTGATTACCTCTCTCTAGTTGCCGGGCTCAGCACAGGTCCATATTTGGGGACATAATTCACTCCTAAATGACTTGAAAACTCCTAAGCAGAAAGAATCTCCTACATACAAATATGCTTTTCTTTAATGCCTTCACAGAACGTTTCTGGGGTACCTATGGGGCTCAGCCTTTAATCTTTCCTTAAAACCACACAGTAACAGAAGAGAATCTGTCCAGGACAATGATTTCTTCTTTTATATTAGTTACCACCAACCTTCAGAGACCATCTAAACAGAAGAATGGTACATATTTACATAGGGTCTATTATAGGTTAAAACTTCCTACTTACCCAGGAAAAGGTATCTCATCTTCTTCTGCCCAATCTTCTTGCTCTCCTCCATAGTAACTGCTTACTTGTCTAGTCATATCATGACCTGTATCTTCACTTTCACTATCCCCAAGGGCACTATCTGAACTTTCATTTCGTGGAATGTCCCATTCAGTTCCTACAGCAATTTTTTTCTCTGAACTCTCTTTATCCCCATGGGGGACAAGAATGGAGAGTGCATCTCTTTGGTCCTGCTGAGGAAAGCAGGTTTTACATGAATCCTGGTGAACTGTTTCTACACATTTACAAAATTCACTGTTCTGTTTGCTATTTTTTGTACACAATCCTTTTGAAAATTCTAACATACAGCAGTGTTCTTTACTGTCTGTACTTGTTTTAACTGCAATAATATCATCAATAGTCCTGGTTTCAATTGAATCATCATTAAAATATTCATCAAATAAGCTCATGCTTTCTGGGTCTGAATGATTCCAACAGGGAGGTTCACAGGTCTCTCCAGAAACCATGTTTGGTATATCAGACTTGCCAGATTGGTCCTTAGTTGTTTGTTTAGTTTCTTGATGCTGCTGATCAATAGCCCCTCCTTCTTCCTTCAGTGGTTTGGTGTGGTGCCTGGTGATCTGATCCACCACTGCCTGACTCCTGAGTTCAGTATCTGAGTCAGGGGACATAGAATCTCCAATCAAGAAGGTAACCTTTGTCTGTGATGCTTCACAAGAAAATGCAGCAGTCACAAGCTTATCTGGAGGTTTTTTTTCCACAACCATTCCTGTGGATCTCAACACTTTGCCTGTGTGATTACCTGAACCCAGCAATTCCTCATTATGCCATGTTTCCTCTGCTGGCTCTAAGCCTGATTTTGACAAGGCACATTTGTCTACTGGAGCAGATCCTGTGCAAACAACGGTCTCTAACTTGGTGTCAAGGCAAGTTCTTAATTTATCTCTGAACTGTTTAACATCAACAGCATTTTCTTCTTGGCAGTCAGAGGGAGAAATCATTTGACACTCATCTGAAATTCCTAGCAGCTCCTTAGAGCTGTTCTGAATATCTTCTCTCTCTTGTTGTGAAACATTCTCTATATTTTGCCCAAGGAGTGGACGACTGCAGTATTTACAGCTACAATTAGGAGTCCTTGTTTCTTCTGGGTCTTTAAAGAGCAAACTGCTTTTGTTTCTATGCATTGTGATAAGCACATACTCAGATTCTTCTATTTCACCTTTCTCTAAAGTGGTAGTAATTACTGTGCCTGGCATAACAATGGCTTCATCTTCTCCATTTTCTAAAAGATGGGTTTCTTGGAGTTCAGAGCATCTTATAAAATAAGTAAGAAAATAAAGCAGCCTCTGGACCATGTCTTGTCGTTTGCCAACCACCACAGTCCTCGCTAACCGTACAGGAGAACCAATAGCGCCATACAAGTCCCCTGCAATGGAAGAATCAGTTAATGAACACATCCTCTCCTCATACAGCCAAGCAGGCTATTTCCAATGATCAGATACCTACTCTTATTGTATGAGGGTTAGTTCAGCTTTTACTCTAGTTCTTTAATAGGTGAGTGACTATTCAGGAGGATAGGATGAGATAAATGGTATTTACCAAAGAGAAAGGTGAATAGAGGGGTCTTCTAGTTTCCTCTTTAAGGAGCGCCTATGGTTCTGAAACCTCAACCAAAGAGTTAATTTTGAAAGTCACACCGACCAAGAATATTCTCTGTGCCAGGTCTCATGCAGAGCACTTCACTGGGGCAGAGAAGTACTACCTAAAGAACTATATGCGAAAGGATTCTATAGCTGCATCTAATGCAGAGAAGAGAAAGCACCGTATCTACTGGTGGGCAAGGAGAAAAGGGAGTAGTGGTAGAACGTGGAGCAGAACGGGAGCAGTCACATCACACACTCAACCTTTCTTGATTAAATCACATCTCTGAACCTTAACTGTTATTGCCCTACCTAGGACCCCAAACTAGTTCCCATGTTTTTAAAAGCCCTTCTATTTCTTAGGGGGTTGGGTACTCAGAAAAGACCAGAAGGACAAGAAGAGTGAGACCTATCCTGACTAAGAAGAAAAGAAGGGGCAACACATTCAGCCATGTGGTTCGTTTTCACTTTTGTATCCACACTAGACGCCAACATAAAAAAAGGGCAATGGGAACCTACGGGTTATCAATGTAATTTCTGTATTTATGCTATACTCAAATTAGATGAAGAAAAAGGTGCCAAAGCACACTTAAAAATAGAGAATACAAAGTCATTAATTTAAATTTAATTCAATTTTAGCAAGTTGTCTGTATACACACTTTAAAGCCTAACTCCCACACTTTTTAAGGGAACAAACAAATAGGTCTCAGATAAATATATGCTACAGACAGTACTATGACAATTCTTCTCCTCTAATTAATACTCTGGCTCTAATGCCATCACATGCCACTGTCCAAAACTACTCCTAAGGTTCTCATGGATTACCAAATAAACTGAGCTGCTTTGACATGGCAAGTGAGTCTTTCCTGACCGGTTCCACTTTACTTTTCCAGGTTTATCTTCTTATAGTTACACTTTTTCATCATTATTCGCACTAAGTCCCACTTAAAGCAGACTACTTAAACCGGAACACTGAATCAACTCAGCACTCTTAACACCTAGACCCCTTTCCTCATGCTATGTGCTTGCCCTTTCCTCTGTTTCTCTGCCAGTCCAAAGCTTCCCACCCAAGCATCCTCCCTTGGGCAAAAGTAAGCTTCCCTAATTGAAATTTCACTGAACTTTTCGTTTCTCTTACAATTCCTCTTTGAATTATCATTATTGTCCTCATATTTATTACCTTCAGTAATAAACTGTCCACTTATTTTTTTTTAAGATTGTATTTATTTGAGAGAGAGACAGAGAGCGAGCGCACACGAGCATGCATGCACGGGGGGAGGGGCAGAAGGAGAGGGAGAAGCAGACTCCCCACTGAGCAGGGAGCCCAAAGAGGGGCTCAATCCCAGTACCCCGAGATCATGACCTGAGCCAAAGGCAGACACTTAACCTACTGAGCCACCCAGGAGCCCCTAAATTGTCCACTTTTTTTTTTTTTTAAATATTTTATTTATTTGAGAGACAGAATGAGAGGGAGAGAGAGCACGAGAAGGGGGGAAGGTCAGAGGGAGAAGCACACTCCCCCCCTGAGCAGGGAGCCCGACACAGGACTTGATCCTGGGACTCCAGGATTATGACCTGAGCCAAAGGCAGTCGCTTAACTAACTGAGCCACCCAAGCGCCCTAAACTGTCCACTTCTTGAGGCCAAGAACTGCATTTCATCTTTATATGCTCCAATGCTCTTTGCATAGGGCCTTATATATATTATGCACTCAATAAATGATTATAGAATTGAAAACAAATTTGAAATGTCCAAAAAAATAAAATGCTACTGAATTACTTGATTTGAAAAAAAACTAAGTTAATACCCATACAACGGTATATTACCCAGCATAATAAAGGCCCCACTGACTAGTACTTAAACAACATAGGCAAATCTCAAAATAATTATGTTGAATGAAAAAAGTCAGAACAACAAAAAAAAAGCATGTACTGTATGATTCCATTTATATCTAGAAAATTCAAACTAATCTATAGTGATAGAAAGCAGACCAGTAGCTGCCTGGGTATGGGGTGAGGGGTGGAAGGTGAACAGGGAGAGTGGGGAGGAACAGGAAGGAGGGATTACAAAAGGGCGTGAGGAAACTTTCGAAGTGATGACTATGTTTGCCATCTTGATTTTGGTGATGGTTTCAGAGGTATTTATATTTTGACATAAATATCAATACTTACAAAATTGTACATATATGTGTTTGCTATGTGTCAATTATTCCTCAATTAAGTAGAAGAAAGTAAAGGAGGGATGGAGAGAGGGAAGAAAGAGAAAGGGAGGGAAGTTATATGAATAAGCTACATGACAACCTGCCTGGTAAGCTCACTCATCAGCACAACCTAAGAGAAGTTTCTATCAAGTCATCAAAATGTTCTCACTGGACTCCTCCCCCACGACCTAATAGTAAGAGTAAGAGAAGGAGTAACAGCAGTCACATTTACCAGACACTGTTCTGAGCACTTTACAGGTATTCTCTAATTTGTCATAACTTTATGAAGTATGTACTACATATTATTATCCCCAAATTATAAACAAAGAGACTGTGACTCACATGTGGTCTGCATGACTCACATCCTGTACTTTTAAGCACCATACTACAATGCCTTCCTAATGACTGTCAACTCATCAACCATCCCTTCTCTCCTGGGTTACCCATTTATTTAACGGGGCCTCGCAATAAGGGAAATATTTTCCAAAATTACTCAACAAACAAGCAAAAGTGGAAAACAGAAACCTCAATGACTGCTTCTCAGTTAACCAAATTATTCTAGCTATCATAGATGACTGTGATTCAATCTTTCTAGGCAAAGTACATTAACCTAAAACACGCTAAAGACCCTGACGTTATGAGTAAATCAGTCATGATCCTGCTTCTCTAGCTCTCACTGCAGTTGTGTATCTAGAAGAAATTGATATTAGACTTAAGATGGAGATGATTTAGCAGACATTAAAAGGACAAGGAAAGAAGAAGTGCTTTAGAATGGAGGAGGTAAAAGAGAACATCTTATTTCTTAATTTTTGTTTTTGCTATAAAATAACTCCAGACAGCTACACAAAAGTGTAAGTGTTACGCATCATGTAAGCGTTTTCAGACTACATACCTAGTTGTGCCCAAAGTGGGTTATATGGATGAGTTTTTGCCAACATGTCCACACTCTGAGAGGAATGTTTTTCTAAAAATATTTTTATAGGTGGTTGTCCATTTGGCATGACCGTTGGAACCCAGGCAAGATGATTGGTCAGAACTGCAGTAATGAGTGCTGGCAAGAATCTGAAAACAAAACACATCCTATCAGACTCCAGTCTGCCTTCATTAAACCTAATGTAAAATGCCGTGACAGAATAAAGCAGGGAGAGTACATACTCTCATGTAGCCGAACAGCATAAAAAAAGGAGAGGAAAGAAGAAAAGACAGGCATATCACCTGGATGAAAATGAAAATAAACTTTTGGTTGGGTAGGAGTTAAGAAAAAATCCTTAAAATAAAAAACAGTATTCACACAGAGCTGTATCTGATCATAATTACAAAGCAAAAATGCCATTTTACTTGAAAAACTGATTTCTTTTCAGTGTTTATAATGAATCAACCAACAGGACTATATATTTCCAAATTACTGAATGGGAAAATGAAGGAAAGTATTAAGCAAACTTTGCCTACCATCAAAAAGATGGCTTCTAGGAATTTGATGAATGGTTACAAGCAAACAGTATGATAAAACATCACATTAAGTATGTATCATTGGAATCCTAGTACTTCCTCATTTTTTTTTTAACTTATTTTCTATAGAATGAAACTGTGTAAGTGGATGCAATTCACCAAAAAATGGGAAGCCTCAGAGAGTTCTGTAAGTTGTCAGGAATTTTAATTTAACACATAATTAAAGACCTTTTTACTGTTTTTTATTCATTTCATTCATTTTACTGTTTTCTGTGGCTTTCATCCATATCCTATCTCTTAATTATCTTTTAGAATTCTGTTTTGGTTATTAATAATAAGAAATAATTCCCAAAAACCCAGTTATTTATTTTGCTTTTGTAACTGGGTTTGATCACAATCTAGATATCAAGTTATAGTAAATAATGTCTAAGATATAAAGAGAGACAAAGAGAGAAAGCCATACTGATTTTTGGAAGCATTTTCCATTAGAAAAGTGAACTCCTTCATGAAACGATGGCAAAGCTGGTTCTTTTCTGGAGTCCCCGACATCATTGTAAGCCAGACAGGCTCTCCAATTCGTGGCATTGTATAAAGATTACAAATTGTTGTTCTAAAAAGAGGAAAACACATTATGAAATTCATACTCAAATTATGAAATTCATCCCAAAATTACATACTCTTAAAGTTTATGTTACCAGTTTGGGCCTCACAGGTAGATTATTAAAACTTTCAAGAGGACACAATGAATCAAGTCATTCCTTCTTTGTCACCAGCATAGTACCACAGGAAATGTTCTACACATGAACTCAAAATATGTTGGTTCTGGGGCTGGCTCTAGCCCCAATGACTGTGTGCCCTCAGGTAAATTACTTCCCTATTTTAAAGCATCAGTTTCCTCCACCTGTAGAATGAGAGCATAGGACTGGATAATTTCTAAAGTCCTTCCTGCTCTACATTTCTAAGGTATATGCCATACTTAAATATAATGCAAATTATCAACAACCTACAAAAGAAAAATATTCTGAATTGGATAATAGCTTATCCATATACCCACTCAAAACAATAGTTTATCAGCATCATTTTGTTGCCATGCTGAAACTCTTTAGTAAAATTCTGAAGGATGATGAGGACACTGTATCTGCATACAGTATTTTACGACTCTCAACCTCCTGAAGCTTTTCCTTGAATCAGCACAAGAGAGCATTATTGCACAGTTATGATGTTTTCTGGCTGCTTTCTCTTGCATTTACTTAGACAATAGCTAGTCCCATGACTTGCACTTTCTCCTTAAAGCTTCATGGATATCTTTAAGATATCAATCATTTTCCTTCTACGTTAATATCTATTCAGCCAAGTCCTATACACTCACTAGATTAAGAAACTCCTACAAAGTTGAGGCTTAAGAAACTAGCTGATCTCTTGGAAGATACAGAATGGTGCTGTACTTTTTATTCTCTAGAACAGTACTATATGATAGAACTTTTGGCAAAGATGGGAATGCTCTGTATCTATGATATCCAAGATGGCAGCCACTACCCATATATGGTTACTGAACATGAAATGTGGTCAGTTTGATGAACTGAATTTTAAATTTTATTTAAGTATCCACATGTGGCTAATGGCTACTATATTAGAAAGTACAGCTCTAGAAAGTTCTCTGAGATCTTTGCAAGCTCTAATACCTACTTCAGCATAATTCTCTAACACCTAGAATCCAAAAAAAGAAAAGAATTCTCTTGCCTGTACAAGTTTTATTGAATCTTGACCCAGTATGAAGATGAGATAATATAATTAATAAAAGTGATAAGCACAGGTCACATTATGAGTTCTTGGTAGGGCATGATATCATGACAGAGAACTTTAAAAGAAATAAATAAATGGAAGGAGTTCAAGGTATTTTATAGAGAAAAATATGATTCGAATATCAACTAGGAATATGTGAAAATGCTAAATGCTAAACCCTATTAAGGATGTCCAGATAAGATGGAAAAGCAAACACCAGTGTTTATCTCCTTTCAGTTCTGATGTCTCAAATGAATATCAGTTAAGGATTTGAAAACAGATAAACTACTATAACAAATAAAAATGGATAGTAATCTTATTTAAAACTCAAATTACAGATTTAATAAAATTGTGCAACCCAAAACATAAGAGAGGAATGTTAAGTGAAGGTAGATGAACATATGGGTTTATAGTGCTCAAAGAAGGGAATGTGTACATAAAGGAGCTAATCTGCTCCACTGACACAAGAAGAGGCTCAGGACTCACAAGTTTCTAGTAAAGTTGAGGGCAGGAGTTATATAGGACTATAAACTGGTAGATTAATTCAAGGTCTGTAAATGGTTGGTGACCTCTTTCTATAACCTATTTTCCCAAAGAACGACTACAGACAGAAGAACAGACGTAGCAACTGACTAGTCCAGAGAAGTAACACTGCCCAAACCCTTCCTGATATTTGAATCTTTCACAGTATATAAACATATACAGTAAATCTTGGGGCATTAAAATGTCATGGGAAGAAGGGACCACAATTAGGAGAAAAAAATGTGTTAAATATGCCCCTTCAGGAAGTGATAATGAAAACAGGTTGAGAAACACCGCCCTAAAGTGAAGTTCTCCAGTTTGTACCTAATTATGCACAGAACTCCCAACCCGTATTTTAGTACTTTGCTCTTAACTATGGACAGGCAACCACAATATTGATACAGAGGGAAAGCCTCCAAGGACAGTGGGACACAAACAGAAAAACGGAAACACACACACACTCAAAGAAAAGGACTCCAGAGAAAATAGTAAATAATACATTCAGAAAAAGGGAAACATGAAAGAGATATAAAAGATCAGTCAAGGAATGCCAATTACTAACAAAAAAAAAAAAATTCAAGAGAGAGAAGACAGAGGAAAATAAAGAAAGTAGAAAATTTACCAGAACTGAAAGACAAGCTAGTGCTAGAGCTATAGTGAAGCTAAATGACCAATGGGCAGGTATAAAGTCATGGCAGGAAATAAATATGCTCCAAAACGGATAAATCAGGAAATAGCTGCATTAAGTATACTGCTTAATAATGTGGAGGTAAATAACAAAAGAAATAGGTAAGAGTTAAAAACAATGTCCTTGGGAAGTAAGAATGGCGATACTCGGAGAGATAGGCTAGAGTTCATTTCTTCTTCATTATTAGATTTCTGGGCATGTTTTGTTTGTTTCTTAACCATGTAAATATACTTTCTGATCACAAGAAACACTGTATACATGAATGAATGAGATGATCAATTCATTTTCCATGAGTTTCTTAAGCATATTTGTGACTACTACAAGTCCATGTGTCATAGGTCAGAGCCAGTTTACTAACATTAGTATAGTGATCCAGTGAGGACATTAGCTTTAGAATTTGGTGTTTAAGGCTATGTACTATGACCTCAGAGTGTATCAAATGCAAAGAAGGCAAAGAAATTAATTATGCAATAGTGCTTCTCATTATATACAACTCTGTGTTGTCATCAGCAATCTAGAACTAATAGGGTTTTCTTCTCCCCTAATGATTATTCCCTAATTTTCAGTGGTAAGCAAGAATTTTTAGTCATCTGACCCTTTATTTTTCCTGACTGACCCTAAAGAATAAAAGACTCCTTTAGTTGGAAGGGAACTGTGGACCTGATTTAGTTTTCTTTGATATGCACAAAGTCTGAGTGAGAATCCAAGAACCGCATCTTTGCCAAATGGCTCCTAACTAAACATGCTCTTCCTGTTTCTCTAGGTTTCATGGCTTCTGCATGCATGTGAATCATTTCCTTCCTCTTCTCAACTACCCCAAAATCATTAATCATCTGGTCTCAGATAATCACATACTTTAAAAATTATCTAACTGCTAATTTTTAATAATTTTAAAATTAAGTATGATAGACTCACATTATTTGCAATAATGTTCTATAAAGCTGATGCAAACAATGAATTAGTGAACAATGAATCACTGTTGCTAAGGAAAATACATGGTTAGGTTCCTGTGAATCTCTCATCAACATTTTTGTCAGCCCTTCAATACATAACCTAGTTTTATGTGGGTTTCTGTTTAAAGACACCTTATTTAATATACTACTGATTCATTAACACTGAATTCACAGCCAATAGCACTATGACTCATGCCTGAATGAAGCTTACATGAATTTTCTCTACAAGGCATAGCATAGCTTTCTTGCACTTTGGAACATTAGACAGCATTTCAGCAATACACTTGGGGGTGATTTTTAATAGCAAAATCACTAACAAAAAGTGCAAAATGCCAAAAGACTGCCACTAAATACATGTCAAAAGGATACTTGTTTACAGAATGAGTGCTGAAACAAGAAGGCAGAGCACTGTCTTGTTCAACCTCATCTAGGAATGTATCAGGCTACTCAAATTTTTCACTGCTCTGCACATGTTACAAATGATCATAAAAGCACTGTGAGTATATTTTGAGGCTATAAATTTCAGCAAGTAGGTGAATTCGCAAATACACAATCTGTATATAATGAGGATCAAATGGATATATTTAAGTACTTCTATTGAGAGACCTTTTAATAAAAATTATAAGAGTTTATAAGTATTTTTTTAGTTTTATTTATTTATTTGAGGGGGGCAGAGGGAGAGGGAGAAGCAGACTGCCTGCTGAGGGTGGAGCCTGACCCAGGGCTCGATCCCAGGACCCTGAGATCAAACCCTGAGGTGAAGTCAGACACTTAACCCACTGAGCCACCCAGGTACCTAAAAAAGTATTTTTAGGATTTTTTAAAAATGCTTAACTGACTTACATAGCCTTTCATATTTGTACAGTGACTGAAGTAAAATAAACTAATACAAAAGGAAAGGTACACAATCATACATTTGCAATGATTTTACAACTCATACATATTGTAAATTCTAGGCAATATTAAAATTCTAAAGCTAGGCCATATAGATTACCTAATAACATACCAATTAACTCACAGGTATTCTACTAGGAATGAATTTTCTGACAATATTTACTATTCTGGTAACCTCAGCTGGATCTATAACGACAGTTTCCTCAGACCTCAAATAGAGACTCCTGGCCTTTTTCCACAAAGCTTGTGATTGCAGAGAAGAAACTATCAACCCAATAATGTAAAAGTAACAGTTCCAAGTGCATGGGCAAAGATTCACTGCTTTGTAACACTGCAAAATGTGAAACTCAAAAAGAATATTGCAGGATTCTTTTAGGTGTATAAGCAAAAAGAATTGTTCAAACATATATTTGTAATAATTCCAGTCTAAAGTCAACTGAACGATTTGAATAAAATAAAAAATTTTTTAAATTATTAACAAAATACCCGATCATTCATAGCACATTTCTTTTAAAGTTATATTATCCACTTGAGGAAAAGCAAAACTCTTAAGAATCTTTGGTTGAACTTTCAAGCAAACTACAGATTAAATTTAGAAACTGAAAAGATTAAAACTTTTCATACTTCTCAAAAACCACTTATATCCATGACAAAGGCGTATTTTATAGGTTTCTCAAAGAGAAATCACTGTAGAATTCTTTTTCTGAGTCATGCAATTAAAGTAAAATTTCCTAGCTATGTAAATACAGATGAACTGGGCTACAAGGGAATGTATGAAGAGCAAAGCTGTCATAAACCATGAGAAATACATAAATAACCATTGTACCCAGTTGTAATAATGTTTTAACTTACTATGGTATTAGGTGCATCATGTCTTGGTTTCAATAAAACGTAAGAACTTCTCCCATTGCATACAATCTCTCTCAATTTCTAAGCCCAGAAACTTATTATTTCAAAGTAAAATTATTCTCAAATGCTAACTCTGACATCCTCTCTCAGGGCTGGACAGCCGCAACTGTACAATGCAGGATACCTAGCACTGTAGCAGTACAGGTTTGGTAATTTTTCTCCTTGAAAACAGTTTAAGCTAGTAATTCCCAAACAGACTGTGAAGTAAAAATGCTAGGCTCTAGACCTACTGATCTGAACTCTAGGAGTTTGGGGAACAGTTTTCGTTATGTTTGCCTAGTTATTAGCTCAGCACTATATTTTTCTTTTTAATCAGTGGTATTTAATGTAATTTAACTTCCAAACAAAATCAATTTGAGTTTTAACTAAATGGAAGTTTTGCAATTCTATTTCAATTCAGTGTGTTCTTACATAAAAATATTGATTAAAAAATATCTGAACTTCCAATTCCAGCCGACATGTAAAGAGCCTGGAAGTCATCACTTTAATCCTCAAAAGAAAAAGGCTGAACAAATTGAAAATCAATGACTTTTCTTAGCTACATCACAGAACTGAGGTCAGAGGATAAATCATCACCCCGAATCATAGCTAAGACCACCTTTCCTGAAGCAGATGCTTCTACGGCCAATAATTGGTAGGAATACTTAAACAGTGACTGACTAAATGGAGGCATAATGAATATGAACTACCACGGAATGATTAAAAAACTCCTTGGGTACCAGTCTTAGGGACACTGCCACACTTTCAGGGAGTACCATCAGATTTCTATGATGAGGATCAAAGAAACATCCTTCTGTGTTTCAGAGAGGGAGGAAGTGTAACAATTTTTAAGTGCACCTAGGGCATTCTCCAAAACAAACATCTGCCCTCCAAGGGTCCAACTATACCAGCCTTATCTGACCTAAGAAATAGGCAATTAGACAACTTCAGTTGCTACTAGCCTTCCTCACTCATCTATGAGGAGCAAAAAAAGACTAAGAAACACTTCTGAAGGTCAAAACCCAGGAATTCAAGCTCACTAAAAAGAACTAAGATTTAGTCACAAGATTATAGAACACTTCCTCCCCCATTCCCAACACCTCACCACCAGACCATTTCAACAAAAAACTGCTAAAAGACAATAAAAACACAGTCTGAAGACACAAAGCATCAGAATCAAACTCAGATGTAAGACACAGATTTTTTTTTTTTTTAAAGATTTTATTTATTCACTCACTTGAGAGACAGAGAATGAGAGAGGGGAGGGTCAGAGGGAGAAGCAGACTCCCTGCTGAGCAGGGAGCCCGACGCGGGACTCGATCCCAGGACTCCAGGATCATGACCTGAGCCGAAGGCAGTCGCTTAACCAACTGAGCCACCCAGGCACCCCAGACACAGATTTGTTATTATCAGATAGGGAAATGAAAATAACTATGATTGTTATGTAAATGGCTCTAATGAATAAAGTAGATAACATGTAAAACCATATAAGCAATGTGAGCAAAGAGATGGAAACTCTCAGAAAGACTCAAAAGAGAGAATGCTGGAAATCAAAAATACTGTAAAAGGAATGAAATATGTCCTTCATGGGCTCATCAGCAGACAGAACACAGCTGAGGGAATAATCAGTGAGCTCAAAGATAGGTCAGTGGGAATTTCCCAAATTAAAAAGCAAGAGAATAAAGGATGAAAATATTGGAAAAGAATATCAAAGAACTGTGGGAAAATTACAATTTCCCATATTTATAATGGAAATACCAAATGAGTAACAGAGGAAAGAAACAGATGAAGTATATGATAATGGCTGAAAATTTTGAACAATTAATAACAGCAAACAAACCAAAGATACAAGAAGCCTATAAGGTACCAACCAAGATAAATACCAAAAACTCTACAACTACACACATCATATTCACACCAGAACAGAAAACAAGAGACAAAAAGAAAATCTGAAGCCAGAACACAAAAAACACCTTAACTATACAGGAATAATAATAAAAATCACATCAGATTTCTTTTCAGACATCATGCAAGCCAAAAAGAGCGGAGGGAAATATTAAAGCACCATCAATCAAACTGGATCTGACATTCACAGAATACTTCATCCAAGAACAGAATATGCATTCTTCTCAAGTGTACATGGAACATTCACCAAAATAAACCACATTCTAGGCCATGAACACAACTTAACAAATTTAAAAGAAATCTGTAGAAATCATACAGTATATGCTTTTAGACCACAATGGAATTAAACTAGAAATCAGTAAGAGAAAGACAGATGGAAAATCCCAAAATGCTTTGCGATTTAACAACACATTTCTAAACGGCACATGGGTCAAAGAAAAAAATCGCAAGAGAAATTAAAAAATATTTTGAACTACAGGGCACCTGGGTGGCTCAATGGGTCGAGCCTCCGCCTTCGGCTCAGGTCATGATCCCGGGGTCCTGAGATAGAGCCCCACGTCGGGCTCCCTGCTCGGCGGGAAGCCTGCTTCTCCCTCTCCCACTCCCCCTGCTTGTGTTCCCTCTCTCCGTCAAATAAATAAATAAAATCTTTAAAAAAATAAAATAAAAAATAAAAAAATATTTTGAAAAGAAAATCAATTTAACAAAATTCGTGGTATGTAACAAAAGCAGTGCATAAAGGAAAATCTATAGCATCGAATGCATATATCAAAGAAGAAGAAACATCTGAAAGCAATAATCTCAGCTTTAATTTTGGGAAACTAGAGAAAGATGAGCAACACAAAACTAAAGCAAGTAGAAGAAAAAAAATATTAAAAATTAGATCAGGAATCACTGAAATTGAAAACAGAATACCAGAATACCAACCGATTAAAAGTCAAAAAAATTAAACCTAGTTCTTTGAAAAGATAAATAAAAGTGATAAATTTCTACATAACATAACCAAGAAAAAAGAGAAATGACACAAATTACTGATACAAGAAATGAAAGATGGGTCATCACTACTAATTGATGAACAATTATAGGATAATTAAGCAAAAATGAACTCTACGCCCACCAATTTATTGACTGGAATGGACCCTGAGAGACCTAGAAGTACCAAAAATTACATAAGATAGAGATAACCTGAAGAGTCCTATACTTATTAAAGAAATTAAATCAGTAATCAATAACTCTCACCAAACTAGGAATAAAGAAGACTTTTTTTTTTAAGACTTTATTTATTTACTTTAGAGAGAGAGACCACAGAGCGAGAGGGAGAAGCAGACCCCTGCTGAGCAGGGAGCCTGACACCTGGCTCAATCCCAATATCCTGGGATCGCGACCCAGGCCAAAGGCAAATGCTTAACTAACTGAGCCAGCCACCCAGGTGCCCTAAAGGAAACTTCTTTAACTTGATAAAGATTATCTACAACAAGTTACAATTAACACCTTGCTTAATTGTGAGGAACTTGAAGCTTTCCCACTAAAATATGGTACAAGGGAAGGCGCCTGGGTAGCTCAGTTGGTTGAAAGCTGTACTCTTGATTTCAGCTCAGGTCACAGTCTCAGGGTTGTGAGATCAGCCCCATGTTGGTAGGCTCTGTGCTGGGCATAGAGACTACTTAAGATTATCTCCCTTCCTCTGTACCCCCTGCCCCCGCCCCGGACTGCTCATGCACTGTTAAAAAAGGAAAAACCAACACCCAAAACCCTGCTGGAATTAATAAGTGATTACAGCAAGGTCACAGCTAAGGTTACTAAAAACGTCAGGGACAACATGGATGGACCTAGAGAGTGTTATGCTAAGTGAAATAAATCAGAAAAATACAAATATTACATGATTTCACTTATAGGTAGAATCTAAAAAACAAAATAAATGAACAAACAGAAACAAACTTATAGACAGAGACTAAGCTGGTGGTTGCCACAGGGGATGGTGTGGGGAGATGGGTGAAATAGGTGAAGGGATTAAGAAGTGCCAATTTAAAGTTATAAAATAAAGAAGTCACAAAGATGAAAAGTACAGCATAGGAGTATAGCCAATAATATTGTTAATAACACTGATGGTGACTACACTTACCATGATGAACACTGAGTAATGTGTAGAACTGTTAAATCATCATGTTGTACACATGAAACTAATAGAACACTGTATGTCAACTATACTTCAAAAAAATATACACATATATACAAAAGTTCATTGCTTTCTTATATGCCAGCAATGAACAGTTGAAATTTGAAATTATAAACACAATATCATTTATGTTAACATCAAAAAACATATTTAGGTATTAATATTAGGTATTAATATTTAGGTATTTAGGAAATATTTGGGTATTAATCTTTATTTAGGTATTAGGTCTTATTTAGGTATTAATCTTTAAATATTTAGGTATTTAGGTATTAATCTTTAAAAATGTACAAGATCTAGGGTGCCTGGTTGGCTCAGTCGGTTAAGCGTCCAATTCTTGATTTTGGCTCGGGTCATGAGATCAAGCCGTGTGTCAGGCTAGGCACTGGGCGTGGAGCCTGCTTAAGATTCTCTCTTTTCCTCTGGCCCTCTCCCCTACCCACCAAAAGTACAAGATCTATAGGAAAAAACACATTAAAAACTCTGATTTAAGGAATCAAAGAATATATAAATAAATGGAGAGACATTCCATCTTCATGGATAGGAAGACTCACTATTGCTAAAATGCCAAATTTTCCCAGTATGATCTAGATATTCAATACAATCTCAATCAAAATCACAGCAAGTTATTTTGCGGATATCAACAAACTGATTTTGAAGGGGAAGAACAAAGTGGAGGGCTCATATTACCTAACTTTAAGAATTACTATAGGGGTGCCTGGGCAGCGCAAACGGTTTAGTGTCTGACTCTTGATTTCTGCTCAGGTCATGATCTCAGGGTGGTGAGACGGACCCCGTGTCCAGCTTGGGGCTCAGCGCAGAGTCTGCTTGAGAGTCTCTCAATCCCTCTCCCTCTGCCCCTCCCCGTGATTGTGTGTGCATGCAGAGCACATGCGCACACACTCTCTCTTTAAAATAAATAAATAAATAAATCTTTTTTAAAAATTGTTCTAAATTCTGTCTAGAAATGCTGAGGGAATATATTTTTATTTTCCATATACTTCATCTACAAAAAACATTCATTATAATGTTTTAATTATAAACAGCACCTGAAATGTAGCAATCTGAATTCTTAAGGTATAGGTATGAACAAATAAAATTATGAATAATTCTACATATAATTCATAAAGAGCAAAGATGCCAATGAACTGAAGAAACACATTGATTAAAGATATTATATTACTGAATTAGTGTTCACTGTATATAGTTTTCAGTGTTCCAAAATGAAAAAGTTCTAGAGTTTCGTTATACATACTTAACACTATTGAACTATACACTTAAAAATGGTTAAGACATCAAATTTAATGTTATGTGGTTTTTTAAAACTATAAAAAAATTTTAATACTTTATTACACTATTTGTTAGCATGCTTCATTCAATAACTTAGGAAAGGCCTGAAGTTAATATGCTAAAACATAAAAATAGCAGAAACATCAGCTTCCATATAATTTTCATTTGTGCAAATTATTTCCTTCAAAGACAAAAAAGAAAGAAGAGAAGTTGAAATTGATTTCTCTAATTTGTTTTTCTTCACATTTCCCCTCATCACTGAGTTTACTGAACAAAAATGGAAGATTTTTAAGCTTACTTTTAATGCCTTTTATCCTAAAAATTACAGTAAATAAAAGATGAATGACTAGTAAATTTTATCCTTCTCAATAATTGAGTCCAGTGGATGGTTATTACACAATAGCCATAAAGTAAACTTCTTCCATTTAAGTAAGTTAAAAACATGATAAAACACTCCATATTGGTTAGGTTATTTTTACCATGCAATTTCCACTTAATGCTTTTCTATAACCCAATTTCAAAAATTATACAGAACACTGTTGAGGCAATGAAGTCTCTCATTTTGAGAGAAGTTAAAAAAAAAGACACCAGATTTATTTTCACTGTGGTTTATTCTAACACAGTATGAGAAAAATGAAAAATAAAAAACAAGCAAAGTTGAAAACAAACATAGGTTTTCCCTTACTGTCAAATTTACTAAATACACTACTCATTAGTCATCTCCATTAACAAAAGATGTGTGTATGTTGGTGTGTGTGTGAGTGTCTGGATGTGTATGACACGCCTAAAGTTTGACCATAACAATCCTGAAATAGCACAAGCTAAAACAGGCTCTCACTTCAAAATGTAATAGTCCATTTAAATCAACAATCTAGAAGATCCCTGTCCCAATATGGGACCACAGAGTCGTTAATGAACAAATACAGAGCCAGTTTTTCTAAAAATGAGATACATAAACTACTGGTAATAATAAACCTTAAGGGGTACACTTAACCCAGGAGAGAGGACAAAGCATGTTTCTGGGGAACAAGGGTCTCCTCTAGTCATATTTGCTTCTATAATGGTTTGGTACTAAAAACCATACCACTGATGAATCTCAAATGTGCTTGAATCCCTAGGACATTTGATATTTAATAACAGAAGCCAGTGGCCTAGTGAATTATACCCTCTTTGGTCCATGAGACCAAGAAATTTAAAGAATTAAATTTATTAGAATAAGCTAAAGAAAATAAATAAATCTTCCTGTGTACACTGCTAGACAACTCTAAATTATGAAAAGCTGGAGAATATGTACCTGAATTCATTTAGGGCATCAACTATTCGATTATATGCCAAACTCCTCTGACTGGCATCCGCTGATCTCCGGCTCATTTTCATAGCCTTGGAAGCAATGAAATAATTAATTCTTACACTGATCACAGGCAAACAATGGGAGGAAAAAAAAGTGAAAGACAAAATCACTTATTTCCACAACACTCTACCATCACGTAAAGAAGGCACATACATTTATAGTGGCTTTCTTTTTTGCATCTTTGATCATTAACAATTACAACAAAATTCAAAATTTTCAAATGTTAAATCTCTTATTGTACCTGTCAAATGGCAGAATATCAACACACACACAAAAAAACTGATGTTGACATAAAACTACTTTTTTTTTTTTTACTACAGAGCAAGATACAACGATACCTCAGTAACAAAAGCTCATGGCTTCCTCTAGTATTTTCACAGATAATGGTTTAAGTAAACATTTTTAAAAATCTAAAACATCAGGATTCTACTGAAAGATATCTCAAGTTATTAATAATATTTGCTCTCTTAAAAACATATTTAGCCAAGGTTGAGAGGCCTTGCTTTAGGTGGACAAAAAGTGGATCACGATTAGGATATGAATGTCAAAAAGAACTATGTAATTGTTTAGACATTTTAAAGAGAATGGACTTCTGCATTATTTAGGTAATCAAAAATCAATTTAAAAAAATTTAAACATATATTTCAGAGGTCAGACTACTTTAAGACCAGAAATCATGTTCATGTACACCCAAAAGCTTCAGAAGGTAAAAGTGAAACTTTATGTTTTTACAAACTGTTGAGATTCCCAATTTATTAAAAAAAAAAAAAAAAAAGTGAATATTCTTTAGCTAGAATTGAACATTATTGTTAACTTTACCAGCAGTAAAAATTTAAAATTACAGTATAGATCTCAAAAGCACAAACTTCAAAATAGTTCCCAAGGTACCCAGAAACAAAATCCATATATTTTCATTTAAAAAAAAAAAACAAAACAATAAGTGATACTGTCAAAACTGGCCCTAAAAGAAAACTTCTTTGGATGGTCCAGTGTTTACTATATTCTATCGATAATTAACAGCTATAGAACTTTTAAAATTAAGTTCTGTTTATTTATATAAAGGTATTCATTCATTAAGCTTTATCTTTCAGCTATAATAAGAAATGAGATGTTAAACTTGTTGAACAAATATCGAAACAACGGTAAGTACTGCAATGTACGCTTTCAGATTATAAAATGGTCAAAGCATTAAAACATTTAAAAAGTAATCTTTAATGAGTTCTATATTGCCTGAATATTTCAAGTTTTATGCAAAACTTGAACCAATTCTCCCAGTTACTCAAAACATCAGTTCAGCCGCAGCTAAATATTGTGTATTCACTTTGGCAACATAAGATTTTTTACAAAAAGGGACAGCCGCCAACTGAAGAAAATGTCACCAAGGTCTAACTTCTGAAAGCCTAAGTGAAAATGGCCTTTACTCATTTGTTCAAATAAAGATGTATTGCTAATGATCTATTTGTCCTTTGGCGGATTTAATGTGAATAACAAACATCAATGTATTCTCTAGAGGCAGATGAGCCTCAGTCACTGCTGGGCTACTGAAATGCATCCTCTGCTTTCTAGACCTTTCTAACTGGTCTTCCTCTCTCTAGCCTCTTATTCTACGGTCTTAAAAAACATACTGCTAAATGAATCTTCCTAAAGCACAATTTGGAGACAGCTTTAATAACAAAGTCAAAACCTCTGGCTAGCATTCTAGATTCTTTGTGGTCTGGCTCCCATTAATTCTGCCAGCCATACCATCCACTACCCCTCTTCTATCCTTTCCCTTCCACATACTGTCAATGGGATTAAGAATTTAGTTATACCCACTGATTCATTACTTTAACTTCCTGGGAATCTCTTCTTAAAAATAATATGGAAGCTTCACCACGATGTTAATTACAGTGTAGCTATAATTGTGAAAAAGTAGAAATGACCTAATAGAAAAACTGTTACTTAACTTGAGGAAATCCTCTCAAATATATTTAAGAACACTTTACAATGACATGAGAAGTGTATATGTTACAATGATGAGTTTTTAAACATAGGCCACATCATTAAATATGGACACAGAACAATCCCAATGAAGTAAAAAAAACAATATACATAGAAAAGGCCTGGGAAGGCTTTCAGCAAAATGTTACAGAGTTATTTTTGGGTGGCAATTTTCTTGCTATTTAGCTACATCCAATTTTCAAAGCTTTATGTTTAAAAAATCCTACATATCCTTTAAGATGCAGTCCAGATGAAACATCTTCTCAATACGAAGTCATTTCCTATGAACAACTTTGCTTGTCTTTCTTTTTTATTCTTATGTCCTATCTTGTATTCACCATCTTCTTACTTGTATATAAATTTATTATATACTCCTACCTTCTTAAAACATTTCATTCATTTGGCTCCCCTCAAAAAAGTATTCTATCCTGTTTTTCCTATTACTTGAATGGCCAATCCCACTTCCTTCTGTGGTTCTTTCTCAACTCTTCAAATTTTAACTGCTGAAATACTCCACAAATCAAGCCTAGGATCTCCTCTCCTTTCTTCTATCCCTCAGTTTCATGGCTTTAAATACCATCAATACATTGTTGACTAGCTAGCCTGGACCTTTCCCCTAAACTCTAGACTCATATAACCACTTAGATGTCCAAGAGGCATTTCAAACACCTGACTTTCCTCCACCCAACCTGTCCCATTTTAGTACTGGCAACTCCATCCTTCTTACTGCTCAAGTGAAAAATCTCAAGCCAACCTGTACTGTTCTCTTTCTCATATACCCCAATTCAGTTCATCAACTAGTCTCATTAGCTCTATTTTCAAAACATATCCAGAATCCAACCACTGCTCATCAATTCTAACTAAATTGGTTTGAGTATCCATCATCTCTCACTGGATCACTGCAACAGCCTCCTAACTGGTTCCCACAGCATCCACCTTTGCCTCTAGAAATCTATTCTTCACAAGCAGTAAGAATGATCCTCATAAATAATGTCATTCCTCTGCTTGAAACTCTCCAATGATTTCCTGTCTTTCTTAAGAGTAAATGCCAGTGCTCTTACAATGGTATCCTAGAAGTCCCTACATAATCTGAAGTTTCTTCTAAACCAGCCACTTTGGCCTCCTTACTTTGCTCAAACATCAGGGTTATTCCTGACACAGTCCTTTGCCCTGCCTGGAAAATTCTTCCCTCAGATAATTGTACCTCACTTCTTCCATATCTCTGGATCAATGTCATTTTATCAGGAGCCTTCATGACCAGCCAACAAAAATTAGAAGAACTCCATCCAGCATTCCTTATAAACCTGTTTTATTTTTCTCCACAGCATTTATTATCATCAAAAATCATATATTTGGGGCACCTGGGTGGCTTAACTGGTTAAGTGTCTGACTCTTGATTTGGCTCAGGTCATGAGATAGAGCCCTGCATCGGGCTCTGCGCTGGGCATGGAGCCTGCTTAAGATTCTCTCTCTCCCTCTTCCTCTGCCCTTCTCCCTGCTTGTACATGCATGCTCTCTCTCTCTCTCTCTCTCAAAAAAAAAAATTTATAATAATAATAAAATTTTAAAAAACATATATATTCATTTGTTTGTTTGCTGTCTCATGAGGTCCAGAGTGTTGCTTTTTCCCATATTATCTTCAGTTGCTAGTGCTTGCCACATTACAGGCCCTCAGACATTTATTGAATGAACAGATGAATGACTTTATAACATTTATTAAGTAGTAAGCTCCTTGAAAAGAGTTGAAGTCTATTTTGCATCTCCAGAGCACTTTGTAGGGTACTTGCACTGTGGCTGTTAATTTTTCTGCCAAGTGAATAAACATAATACTAAACTAGAAGAATAAGATTCAGAGGAAAATAAAAGACATAAACAAACCAACAATATGATTGTGCTCACCTGTTCTATTGCACTCTTTAGTTTGTTCATGTGGCTTTCAAAGAGAGGAAAATGTGAAAAAAAGAATTCATTAAATTTGTTATTTTCATCTTCATCTTTGGATAATGAAAAGATTACCCCAATTGCAATCTTCTTTTTCCTCACAATTCCTGGGTTAGGGCCACAGCTTTCATCTGACAGATTAAAGCTTTCTTCTATAGACCTTAAAAATAAATGTTTTTTTAAATTAAAAAATACAAAAATAATTAAATTCACAATTTAATTCCTTGCTATTTAAATGTAGACTAAAGATCTTTTTCTGTTTTATCAAGTAAATCTAAAAATGCATATCAACTGTTATCTCTTTAAGAAATCTCTACTGGCTATTCCTTCATGCTCACTTTTTTATAGGAAATTTTAACAGACAGTCAGATTGGGAACATTTTTGTTCAATTAGAAGTCACTAAAAAAGGAGATAACCTCCAATTCATAACCAATCTAAAAAGGCCTGAATTTTTAGGTTTATAGATGAGTCTGATATAATTCACTGTTCTGTGATCTACTTGTGTTTCTCCTTTTGATTCCAGAAATAAAATTTAAAAAATCAAGGACTAAAGGGAATAAGTAAAAGGGGAAACAAGAAGCTGCATTATCTACAGTTGCTTAACATAGACTAAAAAAAAAGATCTTTCAAGAATGATTTAACTTGCGTAATTACAAACATGAAAAACTGAAATATCAAAACATGCAGTACATTAATCAAACACCTGAACAGAAGAGTTAAAACTATAAAACTTTTAGAAAAAAATAGGGTAAAAGTTTTATGATACTGAATTTGGCAACGACTTCCTGGATATGACACCCAAAAGTACAGATACCAAAAGAAAAAAGAGATAAACTGGACTACATAAAATTAAAAACTGCTGTGTATCAAAGGACACTGTCAACAGAATGAACAAACTACCCATGGAATGGGAAAAAATACTGCCAAGCATATGTCTGATAAAGGATTAGTATCTAGAATATATAAGGAACTCCTATACCTCAACAACAAAAAAAACAAACAACCTAAATAAAAAATGGGCACAACACTTGTACAGACATTTCTCCAAAAGACAGACACATGGCCAAAAAGCACATAAAAACATACTCAATATCACTAGCCATTAGTGAAATGCAAATCAAAACCACAATGAGATACCACTTCACACCCACTAGGATGGCTATTACCCAAAAAACAAAAAATGACTATTGGAAAGAATGTGGGGAAATTAGAATTCTTGTGCATTTGTGGTAAGAATGTAAAAATGGAACAGTCACTGTAGAAAACAGTATGGAATTTCTTCAAAAATTTAACCATAGAATTACCATATCACCCAGCAATTCCACTTCTGGGGATATACCCAAAAAGAATGAAAGGAGGGACTCAAAGAGGGTATTTGTATACCCATGTTCATATCAGCATTATTTGCAAAAGCCAAAAGGTGGAAGCAATCCAATTAGCAATAATCGCACCTTGGATAAACTCCATTGGCTACGCTGCTGTCACTGTGCAAAGCTAGGTGGAAGCAAACCAAATGTCCATCAACAGATAAGTGGATAAATAAAATGTGATACATACATACAATGGAATATTAATCAGCCCTAAAAAGGGATAAAATCCTGATACATGCAACAACATGGATGAACCTTGAAGACATGCTAAGTGAAATAAGCTACACATAAAAGGACAAATATTGTATGATTCCACTTATATGAGGTTTCTAGAGTATTTCTCAAATTCAGAGAGACAAAAAATAATTTTTTGAATGGTAGATGCCAGGAGCCAAGGGTGGGGAGGAATGGGGAGTTACTGTTTAATGCATACAGCTTCAGTCTGGGGAAATAAAAAAGTTCTGGACATGCACAGCGATGATGGTTGCACAACAGTGTGAAGGTACTTATAAGGTCACTGAACTATACACTCATACCAGTTAAAACTACCAATAATTTTTAAAATGTAATACATTTAAAAAGTTTCAAGACTTAAAATACACAAAATATAAGCCCAGGCTCTAAAAAAAAAAAAAAAAACCGTTCAGAATTGTGTTTAAGGAACTATTCAGGGCACCTGGGTGGCTCGGTTGGGTGACTGCCTTCAGCTCAGGTCATGATACTGGAGTCCCAGGATCGAGTCCCAAGTTGGGCTCCCTGCTCAGCGGGGAGTCTGCTTCTCCCTCTCACCCTCCCCCCCTCATGCTCTCTCTCTCTCTCTCTCTCTCTCATTCTTTCTCTCAAATAAATAAAATCTTAAAAAAAAATAAGGAACTATTCAATTTTATTATAAAGTGAAGGTTCCAACTTACCATCTAGGAAATACCCCATTCTCCAAACTTGTTGTTTGGCTGCGTCGCCAACGTCGCTGGTAACTGCTGGCACAACTTCGGGTAAGTGAGGAGTTTGGAGAGGGAAATGGTGTAATAAGCAAGCTGCTGAGAGATGCTGACAAGTCAAAATAAAAACAAGTATAACGTAAGCACTTAAAAATACGTCAATAATAACTAATCTTTTTTTTTAAGATTTTATTTATTTGAGAGAGAGAGATAGCAAGAGAGAGCACAAGCAGGGGGAGGGAAAAAGGGATAGGAGGAAGCAGGCTTTCCGCTGAGCAGGGAGCATGACACGGGGCTCAATCTCAGAACCCTGGGATCGTGACCTGAACCGAAGGCAGAAGCTTAACCAACTGAGCCACCCAGGTGCCCCAAGATAAATTTCTTTTTAACAAATTTAACAGTAGTGACTCAAATTTTTCATTTTGCTTCATGAGCTTCTAAACTTTCCATTTAAAAAAATAACGTCATTGTTGGAGTGAAGTCCCAGAGGAGAAAAATCATATACTAATAGTGCATTGGCAAGAGACTCTGAGACATTCCCCTTTTTATATTATTACTCCCACCCCTACTTCAGAAGAAAGGGCTAATTTAAAACAAGCATTATCTCTTTGGCCATGAGACTGTCCCCTAGCTTAGCTGAACACTTAGTCCTTAAATTAAAAGAAGTATGATGTGATTCAGGTTTTTAAAATTTAAATTCTAGTTAGTTAACATAGAGTATAATATTAGTTTCAGGTGTACAATATAGTGATTCAGCAGTTCCACACAACATACCTTGCTCATCACAACAAGTGCATGCCTTAATTCCCATCCCCTATTTAACCCATCCCCCCACCCACCTCCCTTCTGGTAACCATCAGTTAGTTCTCTGTAGTTAAGAGTCTGTTTCTTGTTTTGCTTCTCTCTCATTTTTCCCCCTTGCTCGTTTGTTTCCTAGATTCCACATATGAGTGAAAGCAAATGTATTTGTCTTTCTCTCACTGACTTTTTTCACTTAGCTCAATACTCTGTAGCTCCATCTATATTGTTGTAAATGGAAGAGTTTATTCTTTTTATGGCTTAGTAACATTCCACTGTATAAATATACCAAATCTTCTTTATTCTACTCATCAGTTGATGGATACTCCGTCTGTTTCCATAACTTGGCTACTGTAGATAATGCTGCTATAAACATGCACTGTAAACTGTATAAATGTGCATGTATCTCTCTGAATTAATATTTTTATAGTACAATTGCTGGATTGCTGCGATTCATTTTAATGAAGCAGCTAGATTTTAAGAACAAAAGCTGTATTTGAAAATTAGTGTTTGAATGTCATTTGAAGATGTTATTTAAAAGCACATCATCTTATCCCTGTCACAATGGCTAGAATCAAATAAACAAGAAATAACAAGTGTTGACAAGGATATGAAGAGAAAGGACCCTCATGCACTGTTGGTGGAAATGCAAACTGGTACAGCCACTATGGAAAACAGTATGGAGGTTCCTCAAAAAACTAAAAAGCGAAATACCATATGATTCAGTAATTCCACTACTGGGTGTTTACCCAAAGAAAACAAAAACACTAATCTAAAAAAGATATATGCACTCCTAAATTTACTGCAGCATTATTTACAATAGCCAAGATATGGAAGCAATCCAAGTGTCCACTGATAGATGAAGAGATAAAGAAGATGTATACAATATTAGCCAATCATAAAATAGAATGAGATTTTGCCATTTGAAACAACACAGACAGACCCAGAGGGTATGATGCTAAGTGCAGTAAGTCAGACAGAGAAAGACAAATACCATATAATTTCACTTATATGTGGAATCTAAAAAACAAAACAAACAAACAAAAAGCAGAAAGAGACCCATTAACACAGAACAAACTGATGGTTGCCAGAGAGAAGGGGGTTGGATGGGAAGGGCAAAATGGGTAAGGGGGAGTGGGAGATACAAGCTTCCAGTTATGGAATGAGTAAGTCACAGGGATAAAAAGGACAGCATAGGGAAGAGTCAGTGGTACTGTAACTGTTGTATGGTGGTAGATGGGAGTTACACTGTGGTAAGCACAGCATAGTGAGTAGAGTTGTCAAATCACTATGCTGTACATCTAAAACAGATGTAACACTGGGTGTTAAACTATACTTACAACTATACTTCAATAAAAAGAATAAAAGTAAAATAAAAGTCCCATTAACCCTTGAACATGGATTTGAAATGTGCAGGTCCACTTACACATTTTTTTTTCAATAAATACAGTATAGTATTGTAAATGTATTTTCTCTTCTTTATGATTTTCTTAACCACGTTTTTCTCTACCTTATGTTATTGTAAAAATACAGTATACAATACATATAACATAAAATATATGTTAATTGACTGTTCACGTTATCAGTAAGGCTTCCAGTCAACAGTAGGCTATTAGCGGTTGAGTTTTTAGCAAGTCAAAAGTTATATACAGACTTTTTTACTGCACAGGCGGAGGAGAGGTTTGCACCCCTCACCCCTGCATTACTCAAGGGTCAACTGTACTCATGAATTGTTTCTGCACAGGTAGTCAAGCCTCTGAATGTTTAACCCCTTTCCGTAATAGTCATGACTATACCTACTAAGACCCAAAAAGAGAAAATCTTATAGATTACCCTCTGAAGCATTCTAAGGGGTGAAAGACATTCCAATAGAACCCATTATGATTATAATTGCTGGAATCCCCTAATTGTGAGGATTATTCTCTTCCCAAAACCCCCTCTCTCCAGAAACTCTTTTTCTTGCCTGGAGTGTCAAAAGCTACAACCCTTTGTTTTTCCTTAGACTAGGAATCCTCTCCTTCTCTGTGTTGGATCTAGAGAGGAAAAGACATTAAGGGCTTGCTTTTGTTTGGCAATATTTTAAATTCCCATCTTCATAATTACAACCACATACTGAAAATTTCTGAGGTAATCAAAAACAGGGAAGCACATCAGATGATATATTACTTTTGAACATCGGGAGTGAAAACTAAAAGCCTGTCATTATGAAGATCTGTTCATTTCAATTCTCGCTAACAAATCCAATGATAAAGGGAAGAGCTTTATGTGCCATACAACTATCTGGATAGTCAATGAATTAATTCTAAACCATTTCCTTGAAAAGACCACATTTTTATCAGTATTATAAGTAAGTATTGTAAAACTCTGTAGTCTAAGACTGGATATGTATAACTAACCTGGGTATGGCTTCAGTGAAAAATCAAATGCTAATCTAAATTTGGAAAAAACTACGTGTTACCAAATTCTGGTATTAAAAATAACCCTACTGGAAAAAGAAGAAGATACACAATTAATTTAAAAGGTGTATGTGAATTTATGGCTTGAAAAAGCTTTACAGATCTATCCAGCCAGGCCCTTCAATTTATAGCTAAAGAAAATAAAGTACAGATATTAATTTATCACCTCTAAAATCTTGGATAAAATAGTAAGAACTAAATTCCTATCACAGAAGAGATATACACTAGATTAGTTCCTAAGAACAAAATAAAAAAGTCAATTAGAAAAGGGTGAGATTATTTGAAAGATCAAGATTTTTCATATTAGAGAAGTAGTTCTCAACTCTAGCTATCCATCAGAATGAGGTACTGAGTTTTTCATTTTGTTTTGTTTTTCAAATACAGTTGCATAAGCCTTTCTCTAGGCTACATGATAGTCTTGGAGTACAGTTTAGGCATGTGAAACCTTTTTTTTAAACCTCTTGTTATTCTAATGCATACCTAGGGATTACAATTCTGGTAAATTTGGACTTCCCATCTATACTCAAAACTGAATTATAAACAATTTAGACAGCAGAGCCATATAATGTGACAGTTCATATGGATAAAACACAGTGGATAAAAGTTTCTCTTACCTAACAATAATGCAAGCCTAAGATACTCCTTTCTTTTACGCTATCTCTGGGCCCTGACAAACACTTTTCCTTTTAACTGGAAAGCCCTTCTTCCATGCCTTTGCCTGGATAACTCCTACTTACTTCTCAAAACACAACTCAAGTATTATCCCTCTGTAAAGCATTACTGGCGCCCTGCCCCTGGCCCAGGCTAAGTTAGGTTTCCTTTCCCTAAACCTCTCTGCACAGGTCTATCAGAACACATCACACAATGAAGGACAATTTTCCTGACTGTTCTCTCTGTAAACTCTGGGCTCCTTAAAGGTAGAATGTGAGGTTTACTTTTTTTTTTTTTTCTTTTAATCTCTTGCATGTTTCAATAAAGGTTTGTTAGTCCATATTTTGGAGTCCATATTTGAAAGCAATATATATATATAGCATTGGTTCAAAATGCCTAAGCTTTTCTGGGCAAGAGACAGTCTGACAACTTAAAACTCCAGTTAAGAGTAAGCAGATATAAGCAAATGTGTTTTTTCTACTATGCCATTTAAGCCATCTCTTGAGCAACATTTTTTTCTTATACTGGCTAAGTCTAAGCCAATGTCCATTCATCTGGGCCGTACTCCACCAGGCACATGTAACAGTAAACATGAAAATTTTAAATTTTACATATTTCTCTGTCGTTACAATTCTCTTATAAGGCTAATGTCAATACTAACAAACTGTGTACATGAAATTGGATGATAAAGGAAAAAATAAAAATCATTGTTGGCTAACAGTGATGTCATAAGAAAACTAGATTAACACATGAACCTGGCATTACCAGAGCGTGCTATGCCACTGTCTCTGTCTTCATTCAGCTCTCTTCCAGGCATGTCCATTGGGTTGCTGTGAACTGTGAATTAAGACAAAACTGTCAGTTAAAGCATATAATGCTATTCAGGGTGACGTTGCTTCTTTTATATAGCAAATGAAATCATGCTCATCTCACTGCATTCCTTTATTTTTTTCAATAGCATGGCACAAACCCAACACCAAGAGCTATTACTCAGTTGAACAAGCTTTGAGATCTAGGTGAAGATTGACATATAATATGAAAATATGATATAATATCTAAAGAAGCAAGGGATGACTAAAAGGAAGATACTCACAATACGCTAACTAAATGACTAAAAAGCATGCTACTGAACAATAAGAATGATTCCTGCAGGCAAATAATGGGTATAAGATGGTTCACTTTACTATTCTGCCAACATTAATGTATCTTTAAAAATTCCTCAAAATAAAAATTTTAAGAAAATTGTTTGAAGAGTATGATCCAAATTAAATTATGTGTTTTTTTTAGAAAGGTTCATTCTAGCTGACACATGGCTAATATATATTTTTTGCCCATTTTTCATATTTTTCAAATTTTCTGTAATAAATATGTATTGTTCCTATCTCATATTTGTAAGGAAAGTAAATATTAATTAAAACAAAAAGTTAGATACAACTCCCTGAATACAAGGCATAAACACACTCTATAATCATCAAGTTAATGACATAAATACACTCACATATACCTTTTAGAGGTCAATATAGTGGTGCTTGTTCATCTAAATCTTAGCTCTAAGAGAAATCGTTCTTATGGAATAACATAGATCAGAAATTTTAAAATAATAACAGAGGACATTTTCTGCAATTGGTGAACTATGAGTACACAAAATTACTCAGCCATGGAAACAAGAGAGTGTCACATGAGAAATTCTAGCTGGTATTATAAGAAATAATGTTCATACTAAAATTTGGTTTAGGATTCTAAAGTTAAAATCATTATTTTATAATGAGATAAGAAATAACAAACTGAAATTTCATGAAAATGTCAATTCTACTGATAACTGAAAATTTCTGGAAAGTTTTAAGAACATACTCAGTAGAAAGGAATTAAGTTATTACACTTGCTAAACAATGTTTTCTTAACCACACCCTCCCCAAATGCATTTATCTGCTCTCTTGTTTCCACAGCTTAACTACAGATTCTAGCCACTGGAGCACACCAACTAGTCTACCCACACAGCACATTGCAAACCTGCAAAGAAAGAGGCGCTCCTGATCAGGCGGAGCGGACCCTGTTCAGAGAATGCCCGCCTGGGGCTGCAGAACTGTGAAAGACCTACATGGCAAAAACGTAAAATATATATGAAAGAGGGCTGTTAGAGAAGCCACAAAGCGTCAGGAATAAAGGGTGAGCTTAGGCAGCACAAATGCAGACCAACAGATATGGATAGAAGCTTTTAAACTGAGTAAGAATAATTCAAGCTGGCTTCCCTTCTTTAAAACAGGATGGTTTCTCTCTAGTCATAGCTTACGTCAAACAACAATTTCGTGCCTACTTACTAATAAATCTGTATATAATAATAACCTTCCACTATACAAGGTAAAAGTTATTTCAAATGTTCAATCCTTTCTAACCTAAAACAATGCTTTTAAAGATTCAAAAAAGCACAGTAATGTTATCTAAATAATTTGACATTTGCCAAATAAATTTATCTTTTAAAAAGCCAGTTTTTTTTTTTTTTAAGATTTTATTTATTTATTTGAGAGAGCCCGTGCACGAGAGAGCACAAGAGAGAGAGAAAATGAGAGAGAAAGCATGAGCTGGGGGTGGGGGGGCAAAGGAAGAGAGAAAAGCAGACTCCCAGCTGAGCATGGAGCCCGCAGTGGGGCTCGATCGCAGGACCCTGGGACCATGACCTGAGTTGAAGGCAGACACTTAACCGACTGAACCACCCAGCTACCCCAAAAAGTCAGTTTTAAGATTACAGCATTCTCCTGCCCCTGCAGTAAAGAGAAAAACCACCTAAGTGCTTGGCTGAGAAAAGAGAACACAACATATAACAAAGAGCAGAAAAGGGATCTACTGACAAATAGGTATGCAACTTGTTTTTTCTAACCTGGTGAAGTTACAAAGTAACTAACTTTGGAAGAAAGCAAAGTTCCTAAACCAAAAGTCAGCCACAATGGAAGCAGGAACACTAACGCAACCCATCAGGGCCAGACTCCCAGCTGTCCAGAAAATATGGCTGCCACACGCTGGACCAAACACAGAGTCTGAAGACTCCAAGGGGCAACATTAGAGCCTGGAAGCAAGCAGCTGGGTTTGGGTTGCCTGCTATGCTTAATCAAGATGGCCTGAAGAGCTACCTAGGAGGTTACCCAGGATAGAATAGGGGCTTTCTGTTTTATCAAGTGACAAATGTATTTTTCAAATTGCTAATGGATATTTTTCTACAACAAGAATTTCTAAAATTATAGTGCATTTGCAGCAATCTTTCTGTGTTTCGACTGTTCAGCTCCTTCTTCAATTCTCTCTAGCTACTTCAAAACTTATCTACTCTCTTTAAACTCCTTCCCTACCTACCTCCTTCCTTACTTTCAGGATATGACTGTCTCCCTCATATGCATGTGTGCACACAAACAAAATTTACTAGATAGGAACTCTCCTGTTTCCTACCACCTTGTCTCCAAACTTAATCAAATTCTGGCCCACCTGTCTCCTTCCTGCTAGAGTTAGGAACCCACTCCTCCCTCCCTTCCAAAGCTAATTCTGTGTCAGCTAGGACCTTCAAAAATCTCACTTTACCACTTCTCTCTCTACCCTTACCCTCCTTATAACCTCCTATTCCATCAACATTTAAACACAGTCAAAACTAGTGGTGCCTGGGTGGCTCAGTTAAGCCTCCGACTCCTGATTTCGGCTCAGGTCATGATCTCAGGGCTGTGAGATCGAGCCCCGCATCAGGCTCCAACGCTGAGCTTGGAGCCTCCTAAGATTGTCTCTCTCCCTGCCCCCCCTTCTCAAAAAAATAAAACAAAAAAGTTATTTAAAAAAGCACAGTCAAAACTATTCTCTCCATATATCTAATCTTATATAGTTCAATAGTTCTTAAAATGTGGTCTAAAGACTCCTTGGGGTCCTTGCAACCCTTTCAGGGGTCTGTATAAAACTGTATTTTCTTTTTTTCTTTTTTAAAGATTTTATTTATTCGACAGAGAGAGACACAGCGAGAGAGGGAACACAAGAAGGGGGAGTAGGAGAGGGAGAGGCAGGCTTCCCGCAGAGCAGAGAGCCCGATGTGGGGCTCGATCCCAGGACTCTGGGATCATGCCCTGAGCCGAAGGCAGACGCCTAATGACTGAGCCACCCAGGCGCCCCCTAAAAACTGTATTTTCTTAATACACTTCAACCAAAACAACATAGTACGAGAGAATGAATGCAGAAGCAGATATGAGGATTAAGTTGTATTCTATTAAGCCAGAAATGGAGTTTTGCAAAAATGTAAAACAATGCCACTCTCCTCATTAAATTTTCATGGAAAATAGTCATTTCATAACATGTATTTATATTAACATGAAAAAAGTTGTTTTTTTTAATGACTTAATAAATTTTAAAATATTGTTTTAATTTTTAATACATCATATATCAATAAAGGTAACCCATATAAACAAAAGCTCTCTGTGTTCCTCAATAATTTCTAAATGCATAAAAGGTCCTGAGACCAAAAAGAACCACTGCTTAAATCTTGGAAGAAAGAATGACCTCTGAGTCCCTCCTCAACTCTAGATTCTATTCTCTCCAATGAAACTGCTCACATAGGCCACCAAAAGCCTTCCTACTGATTAATGCAGTCCATACTCTTATATTACCTTATTATATATTTGATGCTGACTAAATTACACTTTGAACTTTTCCCCACAGTTTCCAATGATTACACACTAGGTTTTTTTCTTAATCCTCTTATGTGCTTCTCTTCACCTACTCCTTCCTTCTTTAAGCCAGCATTCCCCAGGATTTTATCCTCAACAACCTTTCCTTCTCATTATTTAAGATTTCCTAGGTCACCTCATTCATTCTTACACTTTCATTTATCATTTATAAGTTAATGCTTCACAAATCCATGGTAGATACAGCTAACTGTCTAACAAAGAACTGTGTTCTCCCTTCCATTTTATCAAGTAGTTTCTGAGAAGTTACCCAGCTAGGGATCTTATTTCTCAAATCTCCTTATATTATAGGTGAAGCCATGTGATTAGTTACCACCAACAGAATGTAAACAAAACTGATATAGGTCATGTTCACACTGAGGTTGGTTATGAAATGGATGTGCCTTTTCAATACTCAATTCCTTTCCAATGGCTTCATGCAGCTGAGCACAACCTTGGAAACCACATGTTGAAAAAGGCAGAACTCCAAGAAGGAAGGAGATTGGACCTCTGAAACACTGCTTGGAGAAAAACTGTTTATCAATGAGGAACATCCTTTTGAACTTCACATGACTGGGGAAAAAAAAAAAAAACTCTACTGCTTTAAAATTATTACATGCTCACTAATTTTTATGTTATAGCACCTACCACTACATCTACTAATGAACTATAATGAATATCTTTACTTGAATAACCAACCAATACTTCCATTCCAACATACATAAACCTAAAGTCACCAATTCCTAATTTCTTCTGTTCCTTCTATTGAATGACACCAATATCCAAGCAATTACACAACCAGACAGCAAAGTGCCACACTTGATTCCTCCTTTCTCCTCCCTTCTTCCATCTAATTTCCAAGTCCTGTCCATTCTATTTCCCATAATGAACCTCTCAACAACTCTCTGTCCTCACTGACACAGTCTTATTCTAGGTCTCCAGTATCTGTCACTTGGATTATCAGAAGGACTCTTCTATTACAGATCTTTTCCTCAATCCCATTGGTTCACTTGAATCCTTTTCCACTGCAATTAGAATACTCTTTTGTAGATATAAAGCTAATCTGATCATATTTCTCTATTCTGACAACTCCTCTGTGGTCACCTTCAGAATGCACCGCAAAGATCTCCAGCTATAAGGAGTATAATTGACTAAGTACCCCAAGCTGATGTGTTCTGACATCTGTTGTGATGTTTGTGCAAGGCCACATATCCCATAGGCTGCTCCTAGCCAGGGACTGATCACAGCAGAAATAGTAAGGCAGACACATTTTGGCAACACATTAACAACGAACTTTGACTTAAATACTTGTCAATGGCCTTACCAAACCTTCCATGGGTTGCATGGTAGGATAGGACACTTCCATTCAATCTTCTTTCATTTGGGGTCAGACTTGCATCACAATCTGAGGGCTCTCTTGACCTTTCCCAGCTCCCTCCTCATTTTCTCTTACATTATCATTTCTCCTAATATTATCCTTGCATGTTTAATCATGTCTTGCACCTGTTAAAAAACAGGTAGAGGACCCAAACTAACACACCCTCACTACTACCCAACTGCTTAAAGCCTAAGTTCAAATTCCTCACTACAGCCCAAAGCACCCTTTGTCATCAACTTCCTACTCACTTTTTTTATTTCTTTTAACTCTCTTTACTCCTATTCTTTGCTCCATCAAAGAAGGGGATTTATTCACCTTCTTTCCTCATGCTATCATCTCTTGCTCCTAGGTCTGTGTACACACTACTGCTTTTTCCTAGAATATTTCTGTCCCCAAACACAGGGCTAATCCTTCCAGGTTAGGCTTCACTTCTTCAAGAAAGTCTGGGACTCTCCAGGACTGGATTAGGTACTCTTCCTCATTTCTATCACACCATGCTCTTTAGCATGTCCAAGAATTAACTGCACTCTACTATAACTGTTGTATTACTTGTGTGATTCCCACTAACTATTGTATTACTTGTGTGATTCCCACTGTTGAGGCAGGAAGTTGTCTGCTTCGCCACTGCACCCTCAGGGACTAGCAGAGTGCTTAGCATAGAAGAGGTGCTTGAGAAATATTTGCTGATTAACTGGAAATGTAAAGAAAATAAGAAATGGTACTCAAATATCCTTGATTCACAATTACAAACGTGAAAGTAAAAGCCACTCATTATTTAAAGTCTACACTTTTTTAATGGATTAATTTCCTATCCTGTATTAAAACAGAGAAGATGAGTGTATTTAGTATCCATAAGGTAATTTACTATTTTAAGTGATAATGGATTTGTATTACTAAAATAAATAGCTTTTAATTAACCTCTTGAGCTTTGGAAAGTATCAAATTACAAAGAAAAAAGATTCAGTTATCTCCTTGTCACATTTTTACTTTATTAAAACCAATGAAATAACTAATCATTTGAGTTATGAAAAAGCAGTACTATTTTTCTAAAAAATGTACAAACTTTCTTTTTTAAAAAGACTTATTTTGAGAGAGAGAGGAAGAGCATGCGAGCAAGGGGAGGGGCAGAGAGAATCTCAAGCAGACTCACCACTGAGCACAGAGCCCGACGCGGGGCTTGATCTCACAACCCTGAGATCCTGACCTGAGCCGAAATCAAGAGCTGGATGCTTAACCAACTGAGCCACCCAGGCTCCCCAAAATATGCAAACTTTCTAAAGTACATGCCTGACACTGTAACTAGCCCATACCACTTGCTGAATAAATGGTTGTTCGTTTGAATGAACATAAATTATAAAAAATAATAGAATGCAATATGGTTCAAGTTGGAAGAAAAACTGTTTCCTGCTTATATATATAACTAATATTTATTAAAATCAATTTGAAATAAAAATTCTCACTAAATAAAGAAAAAGAGAAGTATTTATCCTAGTCTAATTGCTGTCCACGTTCTGGCATGTTAGTTATTTATGTACCAGGAATATGACCAGCATCAATTTAGTTTAGCTTTGTCGGGTAAAACAAATGACTAGAAATTTTAGGAACAGTTTGTCACTTCAAAATGTTGAACTTAAATAATAACAACAATCAACTATCCAAATTACTAACTAAGCTGTTATTTTAATAAATCTTTAAAGGAATATCAAATTTGAGTATCTGCTCATCTATCTGAATTCAGGTCACAAAAATGAACACCATTTTAAAATTACTTTTATGGTTAGGGAAGAGAGAAAGGAGAAAGTGTAATACCAGTCTTCTTCAGCTGAAATATTAAAAAAAGCTGGTAAGGACTTTTTATATCAATGACAGTGCCTTTCAAAGATGCATCAAAGTTATAAACAAGAAACAAACCAGATATATCTTCAGCAGTTTTTTTTCACATATAAAATAAATATTATGTTCAAATATACAAAAAGTATGTTTTGCAAATAATACAAATGTTATACATACTTCCAATTTAAATTCCTTTTCCACTTCTAGTATGTCAAACTCTGTGGTCTTATTAAAAGATCTACATTATTAAGAAAGAACTGCAAATTCTTGTTATACTGTTAACCTATACAAAACTTGTAAAACCAAAGGAACCATTTACCTATATTTCCAAGTAGTCCATTCATAACTGTGTTATTATCAGCCTTTAATGTACTGTTGTCCTGATTGATGAATTCAAGACTGTCTTGCAGCCTAAAGGGGGAAAAGAAACAATAAATTGCAAATTCATTTTATGCTCTTGATGGCAATTCTTTGCATATCTCAATGAAATTTTAAGTATAAAACTGTTTTTTTTTTTAAGTTTTAAGTATTCTTCTTAGTTTATAGCACTGAATCAGGGGTTGGCAACCCCTGAGGACTAAATCCAGCCTGCTGCCTGTTTTTATAAGTAAAGTTTTATTGGAAAACAGCCATGCTATGTATACAGCCATGTATGTACTGTATATGGCTGCTTTAATGCTACTATGGCAGAGCTGACAAACCAGACATACTGCCCAGCCCACAAAGCCAAAATTATTTACTATTTAGAACTTTACAGAAAAAGGTTACTGACCCTAATTTAAATTGTAAAGGCTTTCCCTCATATTTTGGACCTGAAATTATTTTCTAAACTTCTGGCAGGAAAAGAAGAAAAAAAAAAAAAAGACAAGAACAAAAATCAACGTATCATTAGTTCACACATTATAAATGAACTATATCACTCCTGTTAGTAAATTATTCAAAATAACAAAAATAAAATTACTTTATGCTTTTAGTACAAAGTATCTTCCTAGGGATTTTAAAAACCATCAGTAAAAAATTAGAAAAGATGAAGAAACTGAGAGGATCAGAGCTAGAATCAGAGATTCCAAAGCAGGATCTCTAATTTCTACTTTAGTGTAGCACTTTTAACATCAGTATTTTTTAAGCATCCATAATCCTGTGAAAAAATCTCTCTCCCCTTTCCTTCCTTCCTAAAAGAAAAGTTAATAAAGAACTATAAGTATTAGAACCTTAGCTAATAAAACCCCTGATAGGTCTTTTTGGAGCATTTACAATTAATGGAACCCTTGAGAATTTTTCTAGTTTTGAGTAGCCTCCTTGCTACCTCTCCTGCTGCTTTTGACTTTGTAACCCCACAGATTCTGGCTAGCCAGAGTTCTGATCTGGGCCCTGAAGTCCATCACTGGAATCCACTAACAGCTCACCCTAACCCTAGTCCTTCATTTACTAAGTTCTGGCATGTAGCCCATGATTCTAATATCAGGCCTGCCCTTGTTTCAGCTTCACTTTTCTAATCTTGGCATTAACACCTTGTGGTAATCTTGTGCCCCACCATGGGTGACCTAGGCCACTCCTGATTGCAGACTTAATTCTGCAAGGGATCTGAAAACTGAAGAGCACAATACACAGATGCTAACTCAACATGGCATACAAAATGGAAAATCAGTATCTCATCCTAACATGGGAATGTCATCAACATTTTACTTCCAGATATAGTTTCTAGGAGCAAATTAGAGAAAGAGAAAGCACATTTCCTATTCTTCAACTAAACTCAAATGAGAAGTAATCTGGACTCCATACAGAGAGCAGCTGAATGAATTAAAAAAAATAACACCCAACAATATGCTGCCTACAAGAGACTCAGTTCAGCTTTAAGGATACATATAGGCTCAATGTGAAGGAATAGAAAAAGATAATCCATGTAAATGGAAATAAAAAAAGAGCAGAGAAAGCTATACTTAGAAAAAATAGACTTCAAGCCAAAAACAGTAACAAGAGAGAAAAATGGTCATATAATACGAGGAGCAATTCATCAAGAAGACATAGCATGTAACAATCATAAATACAAATGCACTCAACATCAGAGCACCTAAACATATTAAGCAAACACTGACATATCTAAAGAGACAACAATGCAGTAATTAGTAAAGGACTTTAACATTCTACTTTCAACAATGAACAGATCATCCAGACAGAAAGTCAACAAAGAAATGTTGGACTTGAACCATACCTTACGCCAAATGGAACTAACAGATAAATACATATATAGATATATCCAAGAGTAGCAGAATACCATTCTTCTCAAGTGGACATGGAACATTTTCTAATACAGATCACATGATAGGTCACAAAACAAGTTTTAGTAAATTTAAGAAGGCTGAAATCATACCAAGTATCTTTTCTGACCAGAATGGTATAATACTAAAAATCAGTAACAAAAGGAAAGCTGGACAGTTCACAAATATGTGGAGATTAAACAACATGATCCTGAACAACCAATGAGTCAAAGAAGAAATCAAAAGGCAAATCAAGAAATACCTTGAAACAAATAAAAATGGAAGCACAGCATATCAAAACCTGTGAGATGTTACAAAAGCAGTTCAAAGAGGGATGTGATAGCAATAAATGTCTACAGTAAGAAGCCAAAAAGATCTCAAATAAATGACGTTGAATTATACCTCAAAAAATGAGGAAAAAACAAAGCCCACAGTTAGTTAGGAAGGAAGGAAATAAAGATCAATGGGAGAATAAATGAAATAGAAAAAAGAAAAATAACACTGAAGATCGATGAAACTAAGAGCTGGTTTTCTGAGGAGACAAAATCAACAAACCTTTAGCTAACTCAGAAAAAAAAAGAGAAGACTCGAATAAATGAAATCAAAAACGAAAGAGACATTACATCTGATACCATACAAATAAAAAGGATCATGAGACCACTATAAACAGTTACACACCAATAAAACAGATAACCTATAAGAAATGGATAAATTCCTAGAAACATACAACCTACCAAGAATGAATCATGAAGAAATAAAAAAACTGAACAGACCAATAATGAGTAAGAAAAATGAATCATTAATCAAAAACCTCCCAACACAGAAAAGCCAAGGGGACCACATGGTTTCCTTGGTAAATTCTACTAAACATGTAAAGAAGAATTAATGCCAATTCTACTCAAATTGTTCCAAAAATCAAAGAAGGAACATCCCAAACTCATCTTACAAGGCCAGCATTACCCTGACACCAAGGCCAGATAAGGACATTATAAGAAAATTACAGATCACTTCTCCTGAATATTATAAATGCAAAAATTCTCCACAAAATATTAGCAAACCAAATTCAACAGAACATTAGAAGATCATTCAATATGATCAAGTGGGATTTTATCAGTGGACTGCAAGGATGCTTCAATATACACAAAGCAATAAATGAGAATTACCACATTAAAAGAATGAAAGATAAAAATCACATGATTATGTCAACAGATGCAGAAAAATCATATGACCGGGGTGCCTGGGTGGCTTAGTCGGTTAAGTGTCTGCCTTCAGCTCAGGCCATGACCCTGGGGTCCTGGGAAGGAGCCCTGCATTGGGTTCCCTGCTCTGCAGGGAGCCTGCTTCTCCCTCTCCTCCCCACTCGTGCTCTCTGTCACTATCTCTGTCTCTCTCTCTCTCAAATAAATAAATAAAATTCTTTAAAAGAAAGGAAGAGAAAGAGAGAAAAAGCATATGACAAAATACAACATCTTTCCATGAAAAAAAACCCTCAAAAAGTAGGTTGGAAGAAGAAATATTGTTAAAATGTCCATATTACCCAAAGTCATCTATAGATTCAATGCAAGTCTTATCAAAATTCCAATGGCATTTCTCCAAGAAATAAGAGAACAATCCTAAAATTTGTACTGAGCTACAAAAGACCGTTAACAGCCAAAGCAATCCTAAGAAAAACTATGCTACAACGCTAACATAATCAAACAGTATAGTACTGGCATAAAAATAGACACACAAACCAATGGAACAGAATTCAAGAGCCCAGAAAAAAACCCTGTATATACAGTCAACTAATATTTGATAAGGGACATTTAACTGGGAAAGGATAGTGCCTTCAATAAATGATGATGGGAAAACTGGATAACCACATGCAGATGAATGAAATTAGAACCCTATCTTACACCACTCACAAAAATGAACTCAAAATTGATTAAAGATATAAACAAAAGACCCCAAAACTGCAAATCTCCTAGAAGAAACCATAGGGTTTAAAAAGCTCCTTGACAATGGTCATAGCAGCAGTTTCCTAGATATGACACAAACAGCACAAGCAACAAAAGCAAAAATAAGTAAATGGGAATACATCACACTAAAAAGCCTCTACACAGCAAATAAACAACTGACAAAATTAAAAGGCAAACTATGGAATGGTAAAAAATATTTGCAAATCCTTTATCTGATAAAGGGTTAATATCCAAAATATATAAATAATTCATACAAATCAATAGCAAAAAACAAACAACCTAACTAAAAAATTAATACTTCCTCTGAATATTCAGAAGAATTGAACAGACAATTTTCCAAAGAAGACATGCAAATGGCTAAGAGGTACATGAAGAGGTGCTCAACGTCACTAATCATCAGGGAAATGCAAATCAAACCATAACAAGGTATCACCTCTCACCTTTTATAATAGCTAACATCAAAAAGACAAGAGATTATCAAGTGGTGGACAGGGTATTGAGAAAAGGGAACCCTTGTGCACTGCTGGTGGGAATGTAAATTGAGGCAGCCACTGTGAAAACAGTATGAAGTTCTTCAAAAAATTAAAAATAGAACTACCAGGGCGCCTGGGTGGCTCAGTCGTTAAGCGTCTGCCTTCGGCTCAGGTCATGATCCCAGGGTCCTGGGATCGAGCCCCACATCGGGCTCTCTGCTCAGCGGGAAGCCTGCCTCTCCCTCTCTCACTCCCCCTGCTTGTGTTCCCTCTCGCTGTCTCTCTCTCTGTCAAATAAATAAATAAAATATTAAAAAAAAAAAAAAAAATAGAACTACCATATGATCCAGGAATCCCACTTTTGGATATATATCCAAAGGAACTAAAATGAGGATCTCAGAGATATATGCACTCAGGTGTTCACTGTGGCATTAGTGACAACCATCCACAAATGGAGACAAACTGAGTGTCTATCAACAGATGAATGGATAAAATGTCACACACATACAAAGACAAAGACACACACACACACAGAAGAATATTATTTGACCACGAGAAAAGGGAATCCTGCCATTTGCAACAATCTGAATGAACCTTAAGGGCATTATGCTAAGTGAAATAAGTCAGACAGAGAGAGACAAACACTGTATAGTATCACTTACATGTGCAATATAAAAAACTGAACACAGAGAAACAGAAACCAGGGTGGTGGTTACCAGGGGTTGAGAATGGGGGAAATGGGGAGATAACAGTCAAAGGGTACAAACATCAGTTATAGGATTATTAAGTTCTGAGATCTAATGTATAGCATGCTGACTATAGCTAATAATACTGTTATTTTATATACTTGAAAGTTGCTAAGAGAGTAAACCTTAACTGTTCTCACCACAAAAAAGAAATGGTAATTTTGACAGGATGGAGGTGTTAGCTAATGCTATGGTGGTAATCATTTTGTAATATATAAATATATCAAATAAATGTGTTATACACATTAAATTTACACAATGTTGGATGTCAATTATATCTCAATAAAGCTAGAAGAAAAAAGTCTGACCTCCATAAACTTTCAAACTTAAGGAAGAAAATCTCAATTTAAGCTGCAACCCTAAGAACAGTCTGTTAGTTTTCACACTTTGCACATCCTAAATAATCCATTTCTCCCAGCATTCATAATCACTTACGTATTGAGACTTCCACAGATACTGCTGCCCGTCCGTGCAGTAAAAACTTTGCTGAGCATAAGTTGTGGAGGGGAACTATGAAGAAAAAGAAAGGGACAGAGACAGAGATCAAAACTAAAACATAAAGAACTTCTCAATTTATTACAAATAAAAATGTATATGGGCGCCTGGGTGGCTTAGTTGGTTAAGTGTTGGACTCTTGACTTTGGCTCAGGTCATGGTCTCAGGGTTGCGAGATCAAGCCCCATGTCAGGCTGCATGCTGTGCTTGGAGCCTGCTTAAGATTCTCTCTCTCCCAGGGGCGCCTGGGTGGCTCGCTGGTTAAGCGTCTGCCTTCAGCTCAGGTCATGGTCCCAGGGTCCTGGGACTGAGCCCCGCATCGGGCTCCCTGCTCGGCGGGAAGCCTGCTTCTCCCTCCTCCCACTCCCCCTGCTTGTGTTCCCTCTCTCACTGTGTCTCTCTCTGTCAAATAAATAAATAAAATCTTAAAAAAAAAAAAAAGATTCTCTCTCTCCCTCTCCCTGTTCCCATCCCCCCCACCAAAAAAGGTATAAATCACAAAGATTTCATTGCATAGTTACAACAGTCATGAAGTAGCATGAAACCCATAAAACACCATAAATCTGACATGCTCAATCTGTGTGAAGACTACAGGAAATTCTCCCATCTTCAAAAATTACATGTTCTAAAATGGATTATGAAAAATCAGAAAAACCCTCACCGGATCTGATGAATTTTTAAGGTAGAACCTTTATAGCTCATTGCTACTGAGCCAAACATCATCTCTCCAAGCATATTGGCATCAGAAGAGCACCGAGAACCCTAAAAAATAACCATAACGTTAATAAAACTGCAAAATTTAAAACCTATTTCAAATATTGAATTTTACTGAAAATTCCTTTGCTACAGTTATTCTACATACTTTTTTAAAGTGACTCTACATTGTATACACTGTTCTATAGCCTGATTTTCATTTCACAATGTGTTACAGATCTAACCATATTGTTATACAAAGACTCCTTCTGAAGAGCTGCATAGTATTCTACTGTATGAAAATACCACAGTTCACCTTACTGCTGGACATTTAGGTTAATTCCAGGTTTTTATAATACTTAATGCTTAAAAGAACATTGTCAACCACATCTTTTGCATATGCAATGTTTCTCCAGGGCAGAAAGTAAGAAATAGAATTCACTAAACATACAGAACAGTTTTTAGCACTCCTACTGTGCAAAAGAGGTATCTATAAACATGGTAATTTATATCTATTTTGTATTTTTTAAAAGGACTTATTTAAAACATTACAATGTCTTGCTCTCAAAGAACTCCAATTAAAAGTTATTCCTTTCCATTATTCTTTAAATGTCTCTGTCATCATAGGAGTCAGAAAAAAAGTAAAATTGAACTCATCCATTTGGTTACTAATTAGATACTGTGGTAAATATCACTAATTACCCACAAAATATCTTATTCTTTACTTTTGAAGTCTAATTTGTTTCAGGGCAGCAATGTGCACCCCCCCCCAAAATGCATTTCACAGCCTCCCTTGTAGACAAATTGTGAGTTGGTTTCTACATCCAAAAGGTTAAACTAATGGTTGGAATAGCACTTTCAGAACTTATGCATTTATATGCATTCAACAAAGGCCTGGTCAATGAGATATAAATGGAAGTCACTGGAGATGGAGATGCCATATTAGGACGACAAGGCAATAATTACACATTAACTCTAGCTAAGTAGAAAGATAAGGATGCCTTGGTTTGTAAAGCCATCTTGAAACCCATGTACCATACCTAGACAGCCTTTCAGACTTGTCACGTGAACAAAATAATCCCTAGGAATAATGCAATTCCTAACTTACACAGTTATATAATAAAATAAGTGATGAGGAAGAGGACCTAAATAACTATCTAAGATAATAACTGAGTGTTATTCACAAATTTCACTAAGCCATTCCATCATAAAAAATAAAAAATTAGGAGTTTTAAAAAATATTTAAAAGACCCTTCTGATGATAACAAAGTGTTGAAGGCCCCCATTTTACATGTGGAGGTCAGGGAATATATCTGCACACTATTTTTATTTTTATGTGATTCTTCTACTCTTCTGCTTATTTAATGCCCATCTGGGTTTTTAAAAAATCTATATATTTACACTGCTAGCTTTCTTAAAAAAGCATCTTCAAATAGCAATCTATTTCATTATATATAACTATTTTGTATTAGTTTTTTTATATATATTCATTTACATATTATTTTTTCTCTCTTAGGTATTATAGTCTTAATTTTGTTTTAATAAAGACACAAAGCCAATGTTTAAGAAAAAAATCACTTCTGATATACCTACTTACTAAAATAACTCATCTAGGGATCTGATTAAGAAAAAATTTTTATTTCAAAACACAAAGGTTTGGGTACTAAAAACAACATTTTAGGAACAGAGAGAATGATTCTTTTAATGATCAAGTGCAAAGGTTTTTTTTTTTTTTTAAGATCAATGCCTATCTTCAAAACTATTATGAATTCAAGTATCAAAGCATTTACAGATTTTACTACTAAAACTGGAAAAGAGTCCTCACAAAGCAAAATATAGTAAAAATAAATTCATGTTTAAATTTTATTAGACCATATAGTTTGCCAGTAAAGGTTATCCTTGCCTGCTCTAATACATACCAAATAGTTATCATGAATGTCACTGGCATGTTATATATTTTTATGAAACATAATCTATAATAAAGGTTATAATTTTAAAAGTGCTATTATCTTTCACACTTTTTTTAAATAAGGCCCTTATTTAAAAGGTCAATTTTTTAAGTACCTATTGCTAGAAGCTTTTAATCTGTAATAATCTGTGTAGACCAAAAATAATGTTCTAGCTACCCAAAATCACATTTATCAAGTGTAGTGAACTACATGCTACAATAATTCAATGTCTCTTGCTAAAAAAGCAGATTTCCAGGACCATATTGAGCCTATATCAGAATATCTGGGCACACAGCCTGGGAATATGAACTTTAAAAAAGAAAATCTCTAGGGATCTTGATGCAACATGAGGGTGCAATCACTCAATGCTTCAGGGTTTCTACAATCTGGATCCAAGTGCTAATACTGATTTTTAACTGCATTATATTAGGCAGAAATGCAAGTCTACACAATTCATCAAATCAGCAAACACCCAACCTGGTATAAGTATGATGATGTCACATAGCATAACACTATTAGGAACTTACTAAGGTATCATGCTTAAGCTGGAGGAGAAACAGGGGAAGACCCCTGGGACAACTATATAGTACCTCCTAGTATCTGGATTTTAAACACTTCAGAGCTCTTTCATATACACTGTCACATTGACATGATAGAAGGGTCACTTCCCATCCAAACACAATTACTAATTACAAATAATTTAAAGACCCAGAATTCCATGTTGATATTGCTAAATATAAAATACTTGTGATTCATTCATGCAAACTTGGATGACACAAATAAATTCACATAGATGACATTCACTTGGTATGAAGCCAAGCATTTAATCTTATGTAAAATACAACAAGTTTATACATAAGTTCCCATTAGGTACTAATTTAACTTTGTATTTTAAAAGAGTCAGATTACTTCTGAAATATATAAATGTCCATTTCTGCATGTGTATACTTCCAATCATACTACAATTTCATACTACAGCCAAACTGTATTATTAGTTTATATTTATATTCATATTTCAATAATTTATAAGTATCTAAAATGAATTATTCTGGTAGCCCAAAAAATCTGAATTGGGAAATAAAAGGGAGAAACTACCCCTTGCTACGTATGCCCATAGTTCTCTGAACTTCTAAGATTTATCAAAATGCATAAACTTACTTATTTAATTACCTGCCTCCCCAGAAAGTTAAGGACTAGTTCCTGTTATATCCCCAGTCCCTAGGATAGTGCATAACACATTGTAGGTACTCAAAAGTAGTTGTGAGTGAATGAATGAATAAATAAATGACATCAATGATCTTACTTGGTACTTAGAACACTGGTCTTTTACATCAGAAGATGAAGTCACAGAACTATCCAGTGAGGAAGAACTGTCTCCTCCAGGTTTCAGTTGGCAGCATTTCCCAAAGACTTTTACTTGAGCATCACTACAGAGTTTCTGAAATAGAGATATTATGCCCATTCATATTAATAAAAGACTTTTCATCATATACAAGTTTAATTATAGTATAAAAACCTTTGAAAAAACCAAGTATGAGATAATTCAAAGTAATACAACCTTGGTAAAATGATTTGCATTTTACTGCATTTTCTCCAGTACTGTTTTCCATTCTTGTGGAGTTTGTATTGTGCTTTTCTCACCAAGGTTATCAAATCATGGAATTTTTCTTATCATTATGGTCTACAACAATGTTCATTACTAGTGACATAATATATTACAGCAGTTTTCAAATTATTTGATCTCAAACCCCCTTTTAGGCCTTTTGTTTGTGTGTTATATCTATCAATATTCTCCCACATAAGAAATTAAAACGGAGAAACTTTAAAATATTAACTCACTTAAATATAACAATACACACATTACAGGTTAACATTAAATAACATATTTTTATGAAAAAAACTTTTTTCATTAAGTAACATTAACATATTTTTATGAAAAAAACTTCTATGGAGAGATGTAGGGATGGGAGAAATGAAAATGAAGCTTTCATATTTTACTAAATGTGTGTGTCTCTACATATATGAACTTATGTTTATTATTTTGAAATGAGAATGTATTCATGTATTGAACAGTTAAATTTTTAATAACAGCTGAGTTTAGGACTAGAAGGCTGTACAGTGGTGTAGTATGAAAGAATCATATATTTCTATTTCTTTTTCTCTATGCTCTTGCTTTCCTCCTAATTCCCCCACAGGTTCTAGAGCTTTCACTGCCCACAACTACCGAAGTTGCAATCCACCAAGGACTTTGATACTCCTAAAAGTATTCTGGTGCTTTATCACAGTTACCAGTATGTAACTCTTCCCTGTAAAAGACCTCAGTAGGTTTTCAGAAGAAGTAATGTGACTGAAATCACAATTTTTGAAGGCCAATTATTTTACAAGTTGCCACCATCACCAAAGGCATTGTAAAAGAGAACACATGATAATTCCAAAAATGTAAAGAGCATGATAAACTAAAAAGAACAAGGGCTTTAAAACTAAATAGACATGAATTTAAATCCTGGCTCCTTGGCAAGTTACTTGACCTCTCTAAGCTTATCTATTTAATGGAGAGAAAGGGGTGTGTGTGTGTGTGTGTGTGTGTGTGTGTGTGTATCTCATCATGTACTTATATATAAATAAATATATAAAGTGCCCTATACAGCATCTAGAACTAGCATATGCTTACTGGTTTTTAGTTATCAATACTATAGAAAAAAGTTGAAGTAAGAAAAACTGAATGCCTACTGAAATAACTGAATGCCTAATTTGGAGTCAGGAACTTCACTAGTTATTTCCATTTATATTATTTCATTTAGAGACTTACTAAAAATATTGGTTATTTTTAGCACTGATATTCTTGGCCACATCTTAATAAATTTCTACTTAATGATCACCATCAAAATTATAGGCCTTCAAGCATATTTTCTGTAATATTCAGGACAGTAGATATTATAACCCAGTTTAACTGATAAGAAACCTGAAGCCCACAGAGGTTAAGTAACTTCACCAAGATTACAAGAACTAGTAGGTCTATAATATACTTAAAGGCAAAACCCAGCTAGCTTTACATGAAAGATACTCAACATCACTAGTGATTAGGGAAATGTAAACTAAAACCACAGTGAGTTACCACTTCATGCCTATTAGAATGGTCATCATCAATAAATCAAGAGACAGGGACGCCTGGGTGGCTCAGTTGGTTAAGCGACTGCCTTCGGCTCAGGTCATGATCCTGGAGTCCTGGGATCGAGTCCCGCATCGGGCTCCCTGCTGAGCAGGGAGTCTGCTTCTCCCTCTGACCCTCCCCTCTCTCACGTGCGCGCTCTCTCTCACTCATTCTCTCTCTCTCAAATAAATAAAATCTTAAAAAATAAAAATAAATAAATAAATAAATAAAGAGACAACAAATACTGGCATGGATGTGGCAAAAAAAAGGGAAGCTTTGTGCACTACTGTAAATTGGTACAGCCACTATGAAAAATAGCATGGAGGATCCTCCAAAAATTAAAACTCGGAACTACATTACAATGCAGCAATTCCACTTTTGGGAATACATATCCAAAGGAAATGAAAACACTAAGTCAAAATATATCTGCACCTCCCATGTTCATGGCAGCATTATTTACAATAGTCAAGACATGGAAAGAACCTAAGTTTCCATCAACGGATAAATGGATAAAGAAGTTGTGATATATATACATATATATATATATATATATATGTATATATATGATAGATATTCAGTATATCTCTCTGTTTATTATATATATATATATATATATATATATATATATATATATCAGCCATAGAAAAAAGAACAAGGAAATCCTACCATTTGCAACAACAAAGATAGACCTTGAAGGCATTATGTAAGTGAAATGTCAGAGAAAAACAAATATTGTTCAGACTTGTGGTTACCAGAAGTGGAGGGTGGGAGGAAGGGAATTGAAGGGGGTGGTAAAAGGTAACAAATTTCCAGTAATAAGATAAATAAGTACAAGGGATGTAATAATGTACAAGAGAATAATGTACAAGAGAATAACTATAGACAACACTGCTATATGATATTATATGAAAGTTAAGAGAATAAATTCTAATAATTTTTATCATAAATAGATTTTTTCCTTTCTTTTTATTCTATCTATATGAGAATATAAATGTTAGCTGAACGTATGGTGGTAATCACTTCACAGTATATATAAATTAAACCATCAGGCTGTACATCTTAAAACTATGGAGTGATATATGTCAATTATTTCTCAGTAAAACTGGGGGAAAAAACCCAAACTCAGTGGGCCTGTTGCAAACCACAATTTTATAAGTTAAAAAAAGTATGTGAGTATTACGTGGACCAGTAACTAAGAAACAAAGTTGAATGAAACAGTCCCTTTCCTCATGGAACTAACTAACGAGAGAAAGAGATATTTAACAAATAACTAGACAAATATGTATAATATGTGTATATATGTATAATATATAAATATATATATATTTTTTCAAATATGTCCAATCATGTTAGCAACAGCTAACTCATATTGCACTTACTATCTGCTCAGGTACTATTCCATTTTACATAAAGCCACACTTTATGTACAACTCTATTATCCCCATATTACAAATGAATTATAACAACTCTATTATCCCCATATTACAAATGAAGAGGTTAAGGATCAATGATGTTTAAGTGAACTGCCTAAGAGAGAACTTAACCTAGTCTAGGGAGATCAAGGAAGCTGGGACTACAAAAAAAAGGAAAGGAGTTAAAAGGTGAAAGAAGAATGGGAGGGCTAGAAAGATATTCCAGGCTGAGGGAACTCTGTATATCCAATCTCTGAATCATGAAGCAATTTGCCATAGGAAGGAAAGGGACAAACATACATCAGTTTCAAAACTGAAGCATAAACATGTGCATGAAAGTGTACATAAAAGTTCTTACTACAAACACAAACACACACACACACACGCACCCTTCTCCCCTACCAACTCCCCAGCTGTTCAGTGTCTTTTCTCTCTCACATTCTGAAGTCATGGCTTTTCTGAATCCAAACAGCAACAACTTCTGTGGAAGATGGTCTAGTGAGGGGACAGGGCACAGTCAGCAACCCTCAGGTAGACATAGGCCATCTATGAGCACAACTGTAGAGCAAAAAGGATTCAGTTTTTTTTTCCTTATCTTACTTTCATTCCTAAAGGAATCATGCCATACTTTATTTTTAACCCACAACAAATACATTCTAGGAATGCATAAAAAATGTTATAAACATCACTGGAAAAAACCTGGGTTTTTATAGATTATAATTTTTATTAACTATTTTTTTTTCCATCTTCACATAATCACAAGTTGCAGGTTTAGTTCAAAGAATTTTTTTTTCTGAATTAAATGGGAGTAAGTTGACTACCTGATACACTATGAACTCCTAAAGTATCAATACCTGAATGTGTATTTCCTACAAACAAGGACATTCTCTACATAACCACAATACAGCTACTTTTCATGTGGCATATGATCTCAATGCCCATTTATGATAATATTCTTGACACTGATGATCAGTATCAAGTGATTAAGGTGGTGCCTACCAAGCATCTCCACTGTAAACAAATGCTTTTCTCCTCTATCATTAACAATATTTTGGTTGGGGGGGGGGACTATGAAATTCATATGCTGCTTATACTTATATGCCATAATATACTGTTTCTCACCAAACTTTCAATTTATTTAGATCATATAAACTCATGGTTTCCTATTTCATTCAATGGGTTGTAATTTGCTACTATCATTACTTGTTTTTATGCTAGAGTTTTCCCTACTTAGCCAGTGACAACCCCTTCAAGCTGGCTTCTATGTTCCTTTGACATGTTCTCATCATTTTTTAAGCTTTCATCACAAGTTCCAGGCTTATCCTTTTCCTTCCCTGCTTCAGCCCAAGGACCAGTCATTTCTCTAAGAAGCCCTGGCTCCTTTTAGTGGAAAATGGAATCTAGACAATAAGATCTAGATGCTAGGTATGCCCATATGTTGGGGACTCACTGTTCCTCTGCTTTCTCAGTAGATAGAGCTAAAGAGTATACATATGTGTTTAACACACACATAAACAAGTTTATATCTACGTTTATCATATTTATGTATATATGTGTATGAGTGTATGTGTGTGTATATACATATGTACATATATATGCGTGTATATATATATATGTATATAAGCTTAAGTTCACAATAAATCCAATTCCAATCCAACACCACAGGGTTCTTCTAGTTTTCTCCTTTTCCTTATTTATAACTTCCTTTTCTAACATTCAGAAAAACAGGCCTCTCATTATCCTTCATATGTATTTATTTAATCAACTCCCTCATATGAAACCAGTTTTTCATTTCCCCTGTCACTCCCTCACGTGCATGGACGTTTTCCTCAGGCTCAGACAGCCAAGATGGATATCCTCCCCATCCAATACTGTATCAAGCAGCACCTTATGGAGATGCCCTCCTTAACTTACTTGAGCTCCAACACTCTGCTCTGGGCCACCATGCCTCCAACACCTGACATAAGTGTTCAGCCCTACCTAATGGTTTTAGGACTAAATTGTTCAGAAAGGGGAAATGGATGGGAGGAAGGGAGACTTGGGGGATCAAAAATTTTAACCTGGACACATAACCAACCATATTTCATGTATCAGATTCTATATCACAACTGAAATTCAAATAAATAACCAGCACTTATATAGTATTTTTCAGTTTACAAAAGTTTTTCACATGAATTTCCAACTTTTTTTCTTGTTTTGTCAACTTTTAGTAATGTATATAAGAAATCCATTCATATGATTCAAAAGTAAAAACAATATAAAGAAGTATATACACAGAAATCTAGATCTGACCCTTTTTCTAGTACCGTTTCCCACTCCACACATTCCCAATAGGTAAAATCCCTTTAAATGGTTTATTATTGTCCTTCTAAAAACTCTTTTTGCAACACAGTATTACTTTCCTTCCACTATTAGAGAAACGGTAAGTAATTCAGTTCTGCCTTGCTTTACGGTTCACTAAAAGCCTAGAGAATCTTCCCATTTATCTTTAGAAATCCTCTTCATATATATATATATATATATATATATATATATATACACACACACACACAGCTGAATAGTATTCCAATGTGTAAATACATTATAGCTTATTTAACCATTCATCTGTTAATGACATTACTGGTGAAACTGCTGAGTCAAAACAAAAATAGATACAACTTCCGGCGAAGATGGCAGAGTAGGAAGATCCTACCTAACTTCATCCCATCCCATGAATACAACTAGATAACACCCACATCAGTGTAAATAACCAAGAAAATAACCAGAAGTCTTGCAGAACAGACTCTCCACAGCTAAATGTAGAGAGGGAGGCACGGTGAAGAAGGTAGGAAGGGCAGAGAAGCCATCAGGAGTTAAATGGACCACAGGACTATCCACATGAGGGAGGGACACCGCAGGCTCCGAGAGGGATAAAAAATGGACCCTCAGGCCTGGTGCCCCAAGCACTGGGAGCCCACATGCGGGCCTCCATTACATTTGGATTTTGAAAACCAGTGGGCCTAATCTCACAAGTTGTTACAGTCTGTGGAGTAAACACCTGGAACTGTAAAATTCAGCAGGCTCAGCTCTAGGAGAGCAGAGAGAGCAGAGGAAACTGAGCCCCTGCTCTTAAAGAGATAGCACCACAAACAGCCCCATGGAGATACAGCACAGAAGGAGCGGTCTGAAAAACGTGTAGGGTAGACAGGGGGGTGAGTTGTTTACTAATCTCAGAGCAAGTGAGGGAGGAGCAGGGATCCCTGAAGACTTCTCCAGGAAAAAAGGAGCCATCAGGCACCATTCCAGCCCCCACCCCACCCACCAGCCTAGACACACAGACACCTGGGGGAAATAGCCCAGCACAAACAAACTCCAACTAACTTGCTAACAGAGCACCTCACCCCTGTGTTCTCCTCAGTACATGCCCCCACCAGCCAGGCCTGGTTCCAGGCAGCCCCTCCCACAGCAAACCTACACAAACCTGGCTAATACCAAGAAACCACCCCTCCTTTCTCCTGCAGACCTGCCTCCTCCAATATGCCCTTGGCCAGAGCCCATCCAAAGTGGTGCACAAACCTGGCACCATGCAAGCAGCCTTGAGAGGTGCCAGGACCACTTCAAAGTGACTCCTGCACAAGGAGAGAGGAAGACAACCACACACACCAGTTTAACTGAAGTCCAGCAGTGAGGGGCAGATATCTGGTCTGACTGTGGGCCCCACCCACCACCAACGAAAGCTTCTGAGGCAAACACAGGCAAAGCACCCTGCAGTTCCATGCTACCACATATCCGGAAAATGACTGGTCTGACTCATCAAGAACAAGGCAGCCCCAAATTGGCCCACTAACATAGGAACCAAACTCTGCCAACAAGAGGCAAAGAGAGCCATGGTACACAAATGGACTGAAGGCAAATGCAGCTCAGCCACAACAGTGGGGTGCAAGCAATACGCATAGGAGACATCCCTGAAGCTCCAGGTTCTGGTGGACAAAGGACACTGCACTACAGGGCACTACAGAACCTGTTCTTCATAAAGCCACTACTTTCTTTTTTGTTTTTTTTAAAAGATTTTATTTATGTGAGAGAGAGAGACAGCATGAGAGCAGGGAGGGTCAGAGGGAGAAGCAGACTCAATGTGGGACTTGATCCCGGGACTCGAGGATCATGACCTGAGCTGAAGGCAGTTGCTTAACCAACTGAGCCACCCAGGCGCCTACTTTCAAGAGCAGGAGACATAGCTGATTTCACATAGAAACAGACACAGAGAGTTAGACAAAATGAAGAGACAGAGAAATATGCCAAATGAAGAGACAGAGAAATATGCCAAATGAAGGAAGAGGAAAAAAATAACAGCAAGAGAACTAAACAAAATGGAGATAAGTAAAATGCCTGAAAGAGAATTTGAAGTAATGGTCATAAAAATACTCACTGAACTTGAGAAAAGAGTAGAGGACCTCAGTGACACCCTCAACAAAGAGACTGAAAACATAAAAAAAAACCAATCAATGATTAAGAAATCAGTAACTGAAATTAAAAATACACCAGATGGAATAGTAGACTAGAAGAAGTGGATGAACACATCAGTGACCTGGAAGACAGAGTGATGGAAAGCAATCAAGCTGAACAGGAGAGAGAAAAAGTAATAATTAAAAATGGAAACAGACTTAGGGAACTCAGAAATACCATCAAGCATAATAACATCGACATTATAGGGATCCCAGAAGGAGAAGAAAGAGAAAACGAAGCAGAAAATTTATTTGAAGAAATAATAGCTGAAAACTTCCCAAACTGGTGAAGGAAACAGAAATCCAGATCCAGGAGACACAGAGAGCCCCCAACAAAATCAACCCAAGAAGGCCCACACCAAGGTACATAGCAATTAAAATGGCAAAAAGTAGTGACAAAGAGAGATTTTTAAAAGCAACAAGAGAAAAGAAAACAGTTACATACAAGAGAAACCACATAAGTCCATCAACCAATTTTTCAATTCGAAGTGCTGAAAGAAAAAATCTGCAACCAAGAATACTCTATCCACCAAGGCTATCGTTCTGAAGAGGAGAGATAAAGCATTTTCCAAACTTAGAGCTAACATCAACTTAATAGTTATATGCATAATATGTTATATATAAACCTAATAGTAACCATAAATCAAATACCAGTAAAAGATATGCAAAAATTTAAAAAACGAAAATCCAAATACATCCTAAAGCCAGCAAACCATGAGAGAACAGAGCAAGAGAAGAAAGGAACAGAGAAAAACTACAAAAACAATCTCAGAACAAGTTAACAAAATGGCAATATGTACATACTTATCAATAATTACTTTGAATGCAAATGAAGTAACACTCCAATCAAAGGACATATGGTGACAGATGGATAAAAAAGCAAGACCCATCTATATGTTGCCTATAAGGACTCATTTCAGACATAAAGTCATGCAGAGTGAAAGTAATGGAATGGAAAAGCATTTCCCATGCAAATTAAAGTGTAAAGAAACGTGGTGTAGCAATACTTGTATCAGACAAAATAATATTAACACAAAGACTGTAACAAGAGACAAAGAAAGATACTATATAGTAATAAAGAGGACAAGCCAACAAAAGGATATAACAATTATAAATATTTACATAAAGCAGCTAATAACAGGCATAAAGAAAGTAATGGATAGTAACACAGTAATAGTAGGGGACTTTAACACCCCACTTACAACAAATGACAGATCAACCAAACAGAAAATCAGCAAGGAAAGAGTGGCTTTGAATGACACAGTGCACCAGAGAAATTTAACAGATAGATTTAGAACATTCCATCCTAAAACAGCAGAATACACTGTACATGGAACATTCTCCAAAACAGATCATATATTAGGCTACAAAACAAGTACCAACAAACTAAAAAAGATCAAAGTCATACCATGCATCTTTTCTGACCACAGTGCTATGAAACTAGAAATCAACCACAAGAAAAAGTCTAGAAAAAACACAAATACATGGAGGTAAAATAACATGCTACTAAACAATGAATGGGTCAACTGAGAAATCAAAGAGGAAATGAAAAAATACATGGGAGACAAATGAAAATGAAAATACAATGGTCTAAACCTTTGGGATGCAGCAGAAGAGGTTCTAAGAGGGAAGTTTATAAAAATACAGGCCTACCTCAAGAAAAAAAAAAATCAAATAAACTACCTGACCTCATACCTAAAGGAGCTAGAAAAAGAAGAACAAACAAAACCCAAAACCAGTAGAAGGAAATAACTAAATAACAAAGATTAGAGAAGAAATAAACAAAATAGAAACTAAAAAAACAAGAGAACACATCAATGAAACCAGGAGCTGCTTCTTTGAAAAGATCAACAAATTGATAAACCTTGGCCAGACTCATCAAAAGGGAGAGAGAGAGAGAGAGAACTCAAAATCATAAAGGAAAAAGGAGAAATAACAAACTAACATGACAGAAATATAAACGATTATAAGAGATTATTAAGAATTACATACCAACAAACTAGACAACCTAGAAGAAATGGAAAAATCCCTATATACATGTAATCTCCCAGAACAGAATCACAATGAAATAGAAAATCTGAATAGACCAATACCGGCAACAAAACTAAATCAGGAATCAAAAATCCCCCAACAAACAAAAGGCCAGGACCAGATGGCTTCACAGGAGAATTCCACCAAATATTTAAAGAAGAGTTAATACCTATTCTTCTCAAACTACTGCAAAAAACTGAAGAGGAAGGAAAGTTTCCAAATTCACTGTATGAGGTCAGCATCACCCTGATACCAAAACCAGATAAAGACACCTTTAAAAATGAAAGAAATACTGGCAATATCCCTGATGAACACAGATGCAAAAATTCTCAATAAAATACTAGCAAACCAAATTCAATACATTAAAAAGATCATTCACCACAATTAACTGGGATTTATTCCTGGGTTGCAAAGGTGGTTCAATATTCACAAATCAATCAACATGACATATCACATTAGCAAGAGAACAGATAAAAACCATATGACCATTTCAGTGGATGCAGAAAAAGCATCTGATAAAGTATAACATCCATTCAGGATAAAAACCTCAACAAAGTAGGTTTAAAGGAAACACAGCCCAACATAATAAAAGCCATATATGAAAAACCCACAACTAATATCACACTCAATGGTGAAAAACTGAGAGCTTTTTCCCTAAGATCAGGAACAAGACAAGGATGTCCACTCTCACCACTTTTATTCAACATAGCACTGGAAGTCCTAGCCACAGCAATCAGACAACAAAAAGAAATGAAAGGCATCCAAACAGGAAAGGAAGAAATAAAACTTTCAGTAACTAAGGTGATATGATACTATATATAGAAAACCCTAAAGACTCCACCAAAAAACTACTAGAACCAGTAAGTGAATTCAGTAAAATTGCAGGATACAAAATCAATATTCAGAAATCAGTTGCATTTCTATATGCTAATAATGAAGCAGCCAAAAGAGAAATTAAGAAATAATCCCATTTACAACTGCACCAAAAAGAATAAAATACCTAGGAATAAACTTTGCCAAAGAGGTCAAAGACCTATTTTCTGAAAACTATAACACAATGATTAAAGAAACTGAAGCTGACACAAATAAATGGAAAGATATTCCATGCTCATGGATTGTAAGAACAAATATTATTAAAATATCCATACTACCCAAAGCAATCTGCAGATTTAACACAAACCCTATCAAAATACCAACAGCATTTTTCACAGAACTAGAACAAAAAAATCCTAAAATTTGTATGGAACCACAAAGACCCAAATATCCAAACACAATCTTGAAAAAGAAAACAAAACTGAAGGTATCACAATCCCAGATTTTAACATCCACTCCAAAGCTATAGTATTCAAAACAGTATGGTACTGGCACAAAAATAGACACAAAGATTGATGGAATAGAGAGGCCAGAAATAAACCTACAATAATATAGTCACTTAATCTTCAACAAAGGATGCAAGAATATACAATGGGAAAAAGTCTCTTTAACAGATAGTGTTGGGAAAACTGGACAGCTATAGACAAAAGAATAAAACTGGACCACTTTCTTACACAATACACAAAAATAAACTCAAAGTAAATTAAAGACCCAATTATAAGACTTGAAACCATCAAAATCCTAGAAGAGAGCATAGGCAGTAATCTCTCTGACATCAGCCATAACAACATTTTTCTAGATATGTCTCCTAAGGCAAGGGGAAGAAAAGCAAAAATAAATTACTGTGACTACTTCAATCTAAAAATCTTCTGCACAGCAAAAGAAACAATCAACAAAATTAAAAAACAGTCTATTGAATGGGAGAAGATACTTGCAAATGACATATCTCACAAAGGGCTAGTATCCAAAATATAAAAAGAACTTCTACAATTCAACACCAAAAAACCAAATTATTCAATTAAAAATCAGCAGAAGACATGAACAGACATTTCTCCAAAGACATACAGATGGCCAAAACACACATGAAAAGATGTTCTACATCACTAATCATCAGGGAAATGCAAATTAAAGGCATAATGAGATATCTTTTACACATGTCAACATGGTTAAAATCACAAACACAAGAAAAAAGAAATGTTGGCAAGGATGTCGAGAAAGGGAACCCTTGTGCACTGCTGGTGAGAATGCCAACTGGTACACCCACTGTGGAAAACAGTAAGAGGTTCCCCAAAAAATTAAAAATAGAATTATATTTGATCCAGTAACTCCACTGCTGGGTATTTAACCAAAAAATACAAAAACAGTAATACGAAAAGATACATGCACCACTATGTTTATTGCAGCACTATTTACAATAGTCAAATTATGGAAGCAGCCCAAGTGTCCAATGGCCCACTGATAGATGAATGGATAAAGAAGATGTGGTTGCGTGTGTGAGTGCGTGTGTGTGTGTGTGTGTGTGTGTGTATGTAACTCAATATTACTCAGCCATAAAAAAGAATAAAATCTTGCCATTTGCAACAACATGGATGGATCTAGAGAGTATAATGGTAAGAAATAAATCAGAGAAAGACAAATACCATATGATTTCACTCATAGGTGGAAATTAAGAAAAAAAAATGAACATGGAAAAAAATAAAAAACCAGACAAACCAAAAATGGACTCTAAACTATAGAACTGATGGTCACCAGAAGGGAGGTTAGGGGGAATGGGTGAAATAGATGAAGGGGATTAAAAGAATATCATGATGAGGACTGAGTAATGTGTAGAATTGTTGAGTAACTATTTTGTACACTTGAAACTAATACAACACTGTATGTTAACTATATTGTAATTAAAATTTAAGAGAATCTCTAGGGATGAAGAACAAGAATCGTATTTTTAACAAGTGCCCCAGGACACTGTCACACACAGAAGATTCACTGGATGGGACCATCAGTAGGATTTCTTTCAACTCTAAAACTCTGTTCATTCTCATGACCTGAATTTTAGTTACCTCTATTTTTCTGTGAACAGAATTAAATTTAAAAAAGAAAGGCAATGATACTGCCTAAGAACCTACAATTTGGCTGGTGCTACATTTGGGGTCTTACACACATTGCCGTATTTTCCTGCACAATAATCCTTTGAGGTAGGTATTATTACTATCACCACCACAGTATGCATAGATTCCAAGTTGGAACTCTGTACAAACTTCCAAATGTAGGATGAGTAAGTTCTGAGGATGTAATGTATAGCATGGTGACTATAGTTAACAGCACGAAAGTTGTCAAGAGGGTAGATTTTAAATGTTCTCATCACAGGGGCGCCTGGGTGGTTCAGTTGGTTAAGCACTGCACTCTTGATTTCAGCTCAGGTCATGATCTCAGGGTTGTGGGACTGAGCCCTGAGTCAGGCTCCTCACTCAAGCGGGCAGTCTGCTAGAGATTCCCTTTCTCCCTCTCCCTCTGCTCACCATCCCCCACAACCACCGACCCCCCCCCCCCCCGCTAAGTCTCTGTCTCTCTGAAATGAATAAATCAATCTTTAAAAATAAATAAAATAAAGGTTCTCATCACACACACAGAAAAATTAACTTTGTGACTTGATAGATGTCATCACTAACCTTATTATGGTAATCCTTTTTCCATATATACATAGGTAAAATAACTACATTGTGTACCTTAAACTTACACAATGTTATATGTCTACTGTATTTTAATAATGCTGGGGAAAAAAAAAGGTGGGACTTTTGTACAGTACCTTATCTTCATACAAGAGATTACTATTTTAGGAACTGTTTCTTCATCCTCTTTCAATCAATGAGTTTCTCCTACCGTGAACATTAATTACCTGATGTTATGATGATGATATAAAAACAATAAGGGGAGACTGGGTGGCTCAGTCAGTTTAGCGTCTGACTCTTGGTTTCGGCTCAGGTCCTGATCTTATGGGTTGTGAGATTGAGCCCTGCAGTTAGCACTGCGCTGAGGGGGGAGTCAGCTTGGGATTCTCTCTCTTCCTCTCCCTCTGCAACCCCCTCCCCCACTCTCTCGAGTGCACGCACATTCTCTAAAATAAAGAAACCTTAAAAAAAAAAAGAAAAAACCATAAGCTTCATCTTAAGTACTCTTCGACTTACTTTTCTTACCTATTTAAAATTTACTCTTCTTGTATTTTATAGGTTTTGTAAGGCAATTTAAATCCTTTGTGTGTAGTAGGGAACAAATCGGATGTAAATAAAACAACAAAAAACAGAAAAATAATAGAATCTTGGTAGTCAATGCCAAATTAACCTCCATGGCAACTACCATTTCACTCACTTTAGTAGCAAACTATTATCATTAAACATTTGAGTTTTTGCCAGGCTAAAAGGAAAGAACTAAAATCACAGTATAGTTTTAATTTTCATTTCCTTTATTAGGAATGAGAACATAAATCCTATTAAATGTGTAATGGCCTTCTGTATGTGAACTCTCTGCCCTTGTCCTTCACCCAATTTTTTAAGTGATTCTCCTATCTTGACTTCTAAGAACTCTTTATATAGAAAGATTACCACTGGGGGCTTATACACTGTAAAAAGCATTTTCCCACTGTAAAAAGCATTTTCCCAGGGTATCATTTTAAACTTTCCTTATGGTGATGTTTTTATTTCCTTCTTTCTTTGTTTTTGCTTTGTTTACCACGAGTTTGTTAGGGGTTTTATGTTGGGTTTTTGTTTGGTTTGATTGTCAAATTTATGAGTCTTTACTTTATGGCTCCTGGATTTTAAATCATAGCTAGAAAGGTCTTCTCCACAAATATATAGGAACTCATTCATGTTTTCTTGTGTAATGTTGTAGCTTTAGTTTTTTACATTAATATGTCTAATATATTTGAGATATAAACCCAAATTTATCTTTATTCTAAATAGTTGTCTAATGACTCAGTACCATTTACTAGTCTTTATGTCTTTATCATACATTAAATTCCTGTGTAGATGTAGATCTATTTCTGAATCTTTATTTATTTTTTTTTTAAAGGTTTTATTTATTTGACAGAGAGAAAGACAGCCAGAGAGGGAACACAGGCAGGGGGAGTGGGAGAGGGAGAAGCAGGCTTCCCGCGGAGCAGGGAGCATGATGCGGGGCTCAATCCCAGGACCCTGGGATCATGACCTGAGCCGAAGGCAGACACTTAAGGACTGAGCCACCCAGGCGCCCGCTGAATCTTTATTTTACTGTTTATTTTACTCTTTTCATGTGTCAATAACACACTGTTTTTTGTTTTTTAAGATTTTATTTATTTATTTGAGAGAGAGAATGAGAGAGAGAGAGCATGAGAGGGGGGAGGGTCAGAAGGAGAAGCAGACTCCCTGCTGAGCAGGGAGCCTGATGCGGGACTCGATCCTCGGACTCCAGGATCATGACCTGAGCCGAAGGCAGTCGCTTAACCAACTGAGCCACCCAGGTGCCCCAATAACACACTGTTTTAATTATTGAAACTTCACAGTATTTTTGCAATCTAGTAGGGCTAGCTCATCCCCTCTGTCCTTTTTCAGCTTTTCAACCAGTTATTGTTCACTTTTTTCCATTTGAACTCCAGATTCCGCTACCTAGTTCCTCATACTGCCCTTCACCAAAAACAAAATAATAAGAGTGCCATTTTTTATTGGGATTGCATTATTTTACAAAGCAACTTAGAGAGAATGGACAACATTAGGACAGGGAGTATTACCCAAGGAAAATATATATATATTATATATATATTTTTTTTTTTTTTTTAGATTTTTTTTTTTTTTATTTATGTATTTGACAGAGAGATAGTGAGAGCAGGAACACAAGCAGGGGGAGTGGGAGAGGGAGAAGCAGGCTTGCCGCAGAGCAAGGAGCCCGATGCGGGGCTTGATCCCAGGACCCTGGGATCATGACCTGAGCCAAAGGCAGACACTTAAGGACTGAGCCACCCAGGCGGCCCCCTCAAGAATATATTTTGCCTTTCCCTTTGCTCAAGTAAGATTTTAGGTACTTTTGAAAAAAAAAAAAAAAAGAAAAAGATTTTATGTACTTTTGGAGACTTTTAAAGTCCTGAAAGCATAGTTTTTTTTAAAGGTTATGCACAGGCGCTTTTTCAAATTGCTATTTTAAATAGAGTCTTAGCTCTTCATACTGTCTAACTGAAAGCTATAAGTACATATGGAGCTTACTGATTCCTGTATATTAACTTTTACACAACTCCTATTACCTAAAATCCAATGTTCCGAATTTGATATCATGTTTAACACTCAACTATTAGCACTTGAACAATGCTTCATAGTGTACAAAACTCACGCATTGTAATGTGTATTCACCTTTCCAAAGTTATGTGAATTTGCAGATGTACAACTTTTTATTTGTATGCAATGAATGAAAGCTGAAGCATGAGAATGATCATATAACTTCACTAGGAACCCATGAAATAGCATTACATTATCATGAAAACAAAAACAATGTCCAGGATAAGGATAGTATCACGTGATCAAATCACATAGGCTACATCATTGTTCAAAGAAATGACATCTCAATAATTTTTACATTTCAGCTGTAAAATGAATAAGGTCTGAGGACTGAATGTAAAAAAATAAAAATACATTTTTACAAACAAGGGAAGTTACTTTATTAAAATCATTGAATGTATTCAATTTAATCAGGTTTTACAGTTCAACAGTCACTTTTCATTAAATATAATAGAGCTGGAATATATATGTTCTGAAAAGCTATACAGTGATCAATATAATTTTATTTTAGCATTATGGGACAGTATTCAGGCATGCAAAGTACTTTAATTTCTTTTTTTTTATTAGGTTCAATTAGCCAATATACAGTACATCATTAGTTTTTGATGTAGTGTTCAATAATTCATTAGTCACATATAACACCCAGTAATTTCTGGCACAAAATCAAAGCATTCATGTAATTCACCATAGAATTTAAAATGTAAAACAAACAGCTCCTCATTTCCTCCTCAAACCCATTAAATATACTCTAAATACACACTATTTTCTTTGCATGGAAATACAGAAATGATCTCTTTATCCTTATAAGGTGCTGTCATGCATGCTCTTCATAGAGAATTCTTTGGTTCAACCGAACCCAGGTTATGAATCAGTGTGTCACGGTGAAAATACTACCTACCTTCCTTCCTACCATCCCATTTTAAAAAATACTCAATAAAGTGAATTATGACCATCTAGCATCTTTACAAAGAAAACTGTCATGTGTCTTATCTAAAGGGACCTCATTAAGTATTTTTACAATGGTCATTTCTTAACGCTGATGTAGCTTCAAATGAAATATACTTTCAAATAAAAATTTTTTTTCAAACATAATCCTTAAATTCAGATTCAGGCTGCTATTAAATTGCCTCAGAAACTTACAGCTGTTCCCAAATTGGAAAACGTTAATTTCTTTTTGGTAAAGGGAACAGAGTGAAGCAATCTGGTATGACTTATTATAAACCTTAGTTCTCCATTTATACTTTATGATATTACTTTCTCAACTTCAGGACAAAACTTTTCTCAATAAAATTTTTGGTGAAATATATGGCCAAATTAATATTTATAACCCTTATTTGATCTGGTAGATTTATTTACTTATTTATTTATTTATTTCTTCCAACTTTATTTATTTTTTTTTTAATTTTATTATGTTATGTTAGTCACCATACAATACATCATTAGTTTTTGATGTAGTGATCCACGATCCATTGTTTTCGTATAACACCCAGTGTTCCATGCAGTACGTGCCCTCCTTAATACCCATCACTGGGCTAATCAATCCCCCCTCCCCCCTCCCCTCTAAAACCCTGTTTGTTTCTCAGGTCCATAGTCTCTCATGGTTCATCTCTCCCTCCAATTCCCCCCCCCATTTTTCCCTTCCTTCTCCTAATGTCCTCCATGTTATTCCTTATGTTCCACAAATAAGTTAAACCATATGATAATTGACTTACTCTGCTTGACTTATTTCACTTAGCATAATCTCCTCCAGTCCCATCCATGTTGATGTAAAAGTTGGGTATTCATCTCTTCTGATGGCTGAGTAATATTCCATTGTATATATGGACCACAACTTCTTTATCCATTCATCTGTTGAAGGGCATCTCGGCTCTTTCCACAGTTTGGCTATTGCAGGCATTGCTGCTATGAACATTGGGGTGCATATGGCCCTTCTTTTCACTACATCTGTGTCTTTGGCGTAAATACCCAGTAGTGCAATTGCTGGGTCATAGGGTAGCTCTATTTTTCAATTTTTGAGGAACCTCCACACTGTTTTCCAAAGTGGCTGTACCAACTTGCCTTCCCACCAACAGTGTAAGAGGGTTCCCCTTTCTCCACAACCTCTCCAACATTTGTTGTTTCTCTCCCTGTCCATTTTTGCCATTCTAACTGGTGTGTAAGGTGGTATCTCAGTGTGGTTTTGATTTGGATTTCCCTGATGGCTAATGATGATGAACACTTTTTCATGTGTCTGTTAGCCATTTGTATGTCTTCTTCAGAGAAGTGTCTTTTCATCTCTTCTGCCCACTTTTTGACTTGATTATTTGTTTCTTGGGTGTTGAGTTTGAGAAGTTCTTTATATATTTTGGATACCAGCCCTTTATCTGTAGTTTCATTTGCAAATATCTTCTCCCATTCTGTGGGTTGCCTCTTTGTTTTGTTGACTGTTTCCTTTGCTGTGCAGAAGCTTTTTATCTTGATGAAGTCCCAAAAGTTCATTTTTGCTTTTGTTTCACTAGCTTTTGGAGATGTATCTTGAAAGAAGTTGCTGTGGCCGATGTCAAAGAGGTTACTGCCTATGTTCTCCTCTAGGATTTTGATGGATTCCTGTCTCACATTGAGGTCTTTCATCCACTTTGAGTTTATCTTTGTGAATGGTGTTAGAGAATGGTCGAGTTTCATTCTTCTGCATGTGGCTGTCCAATTTTCCCAGCACCATTTATTGAAGAGACTGTCTTTTTTCCATTGCATGTTTTTTCCTGCTTTGTCAAAGATTATTTGACCATAGAGATGATGGTCCATATCTGGGTTCTCTATTCTGTTCCATTGGTCTGTATGTCTGTTTTTGTGCCAGTACCATGCTGTCTTGGTGATCACAGCTTTGTAACATAGCTTGAAATCGGGCAACGTGATGCCCCCAGCTTTGTTTTTCTTTTACAACATCTCCTTGGCGATTCAGGGTTTTTTCTGATTCCATACAAATTTTAGGACTGTTTGTTCCAGCACTTTGAAAAATGTCATTGGAATTTTGATCAGGATGGCATTGAAGGTATAGACTGCTCTGGGTAGCATAGACATTTTAACAATGTTTATTCTTCCGATCCATGAGCATGGAATATTTTTCCATCTTTTTGTGTCTTCTTCAATTTCTTTCATGAGTGTTTTGTAGTTCCTAGAGTATAGATCCTTTACCTCTTTGGTTAGGTTTATTCCGAGGTATCTTATGGTTTTTGGTGCTATTGTAAATGGAATCGTTTCTTTAATTTCTCTTTCTACAGTTGCGCTGTTAGTATATAAGAAAGCAACTGATTTCTGTGCATTGATTTTGTATCCTGCCACATTACTGAATTGCTGTATGAGTTCTAGTAATTTGGGGGTGGAGTCTTTTGGGTTGTCCACATAAAGTATCATGTCGTCTGCGAAAAGAGAGAGTTTGACTTCTTCTTTGCCAATTTGAATACCTTTTATTTCTTTTTGTTGTCTGATCGCTGTTGCTAGGACTTCTAGTACTATGTTGAACAATAGTGGCGAGAGTGGGCATCCTTGACGTGTTCCTGATCTTAAGGGAAAGGCTCTCAGCTTTTCCCCATTGAGGATGATATTTGCTATGGGTTTTTCATAGATGGATTTTATGAACTTGAGGAATGTTCCCTCTATCCCTATACTCTGGAGAGTTTTAATCAGGAAAGGATGCTGTATTTTGTCAAATGCTTTTTCTGCATCAATTGAGAGGACCATATGGTTCTTCTCCCTCCTCTTATTAATGTGTTCTATCACATTGATTTGCAAATGTTGAACCACCCTTGCATCCCGAGGATAAATCCCACTTGGTCGTGGTGGATGATCCTTTTAATGTATTGTTGGATCCTATTAGCTAGGATTTTGTTTAGGATTTTGGAATCCATATTCATCAGGGATATAGGTCTGAAATTCTCGTTTTTGATGGGGTCTTTGCCTGGTTCGGGGATTAAGGTAATGCTGGCCTCATAAAATGAGTTTGGAAGCTTTCCTTCTGTTTCTGTTTTTTGAAACAGCTTCAGTAGAATAGGTATTATTTCTTCTTTGAATGTTTGGTAGAATTCCCCAGGGAATCCATCAGGCCCTGGACCCTTGTTTTTTGGGAGGTTTTTGATCACTGCTTCAATCTCGTTACTGGTTATTGGCCTATTCAGGTTGTCAATTTCTTCCTGTTTCAGTCTTGGCAGCTTATAGGTTTCCAGGAAGGTCTCCATTTCATCCAGATTGCTCAGTTTATTGGCATATAGTTGTTGATAATAATTTCTAATAATTGTTTCTATTTCCTTGGTGTTAGTCGTGACCTCTCCCCTTTCATTCATAATTTTATTAATTTGGGTCCTTTCTCTTTTCTTTTGGGTAAGTCTGGCCAGTGGTTTATCAATCTTATTAATTCTTTCAAAGAACCAGCTTCTAGTTTCATTGATCTGATCTACTGTGTTTCTGGTTTATAATTCATTGATTTCTACTCTAATTTTAATTATTTCTCTTCTAATGCATGGCTTAGGCATTGTTTGTTGCTTCTTCTCTAGTTAGTTAGTTGGTGAATTCAGGATTTTTCTGTTTTTTTGAGTGAGGCTTGGATGGCTATGTATTTCCCCCTTAGGACCGCCTTTGCAGTATCCCATAGGTTTTGGACCAATGTGTTTTCGTTCTCATTGATTTCCATGAATTGTTTAAATTCTTCTTTGATTTCTTGGTTGACCCAAACATTCTTGAGCAGAATGGTCTTTAGCTTCCAAGTGTTTGAATTTCTGCCAAATTTTTTCTTGTGATTGAGTTCCAGTTTTAGACCATTGTGGTCTGAGAATATGCAGGGAATAATCTCAATCTTTTGGTATCAGTTGAGACCTGATTTGTGACCCAGTATATGGTCTATTCTGGAGAAAGTTCCATGTGCGCTTGAGAAGAATGAGTATTCTGTTGTTTTAGGGTGGAATGTTCTGTAAATATCTATGAGGTCCATCTGGTCCAATGTATCATTCAAAGCTCTTGTTTCCTTGTTGATTTTCTGCTTAGATGATCTGTCCATTGCTGAGAGTGGAGTATTGAGGTCTCCTACAATTAACGTATTGTTATCAATGTGACTCTTTATTTTGGTTAACAGTTGGCTTATGTAGATGGCTGCTCCCATGTTGGGGGCATAGATATTTACAGTTGTTAGATCTTCTTGTTGGATGGACCCTTTAAGAATGATATAGTGTCCTTCTGTGTCTCTTATTACAGACTTTACTTTAAAAATCTAATTTGTCTGATATAAGAATTGCTACCCCAGCTTTCTTTTGAGGTCCGCTGGCATGGAAGATGGATCTCCATCCCTTCACTTTCAGTCTGGATGTCTCTTTAGGTTCAAAATGAGTCTCTTGTAGACTGCATATGGATGAGTCCTGTCTTTTTATCCAGTCTGCAACCCTGTGCCGTTTTGTGGGAGTGTTTAGGCCATTCACGTTGAGAGTGATTATTGAAAGATATGAATTAATTGTCATCATGTTGCCTGTGAAGACCTTGTTTTTATAGATTGTCCCTGTAGATTTCTGTTGTAGATCACTCTTGGGGTCTTTCTCCTTTTATAGAACCCCCCTTAATATTTCTTGCAGGGCCGGCTTAGTGGTCACATATTCTTTCAGTTTCTGCCGGTCGTGGAAGCTCTGCATCTCTCCATCCATTCTAAATGACAGCCTTGCTGGATAAAGTATTCTTGGCTGCATGTTCTTCTCATTTAGTACCCTGAATATGTCTTGCCAGGCCTTTCTGGCTTGCCAGGTCTCTGTGGATAGGTCTGACGTTATTCTGATGTTCCTCCCTCTGTACGTAAGGAATCTCTTCCCCCTAACTGCCCTTAAGATGGTTTCCTTGGTTCTAAGATTTGCAAGTTTTACTATTACATGCCAGGGTGTTGGCCTGTTTTCCTTGATCTTCGGAGGGGTCCCCTCTGCCTCTAGGACTCGAATGTTTGTTTCATTCCCCAGATTAGGGAAGTTCTCAGCTACGATTTGCTCAAATACATCTTCTAGCCCTCTCTCTCTCTCTCTCCACTCCCTCCGGGATTCCAATTATTTTGACATTGGAACGCCTCATGGTGTCACTTATTTCTCTGATTCTATTTTCATGGATTCTGAGTTGTTTTTCCCTGGCCTCCTCTTTTCCCTTTTTATCTATTATATTGTGTTCCAGGTCGCTTATTCTCTCTTCTGTCTCAGTTACCCTAGCTGTTAGATTATCTAGATTGGATTGGATCTCATTGATAGCATTTTTAAGTTCTGCCAATTCCCCTTTTATTTCTGCCCTTAGAGAATCTATGTTGCCATTAATTGATTTCTCCATTCTAGCCACTGTCTTCACAATTGCTAGCCTGAATTCCATCTCCGACATCTTGGTTATATCTGCATCCATTTGTAAATCTGCAGCATAAGTCATAATCTCTGAGTCTTTTCTGTTTTGGGGACTCCTCCTCCTAGTCATTCTGTTGATGGGTGTTTGAGAGAATGTATAGAGTCCAAATTATTGACCAGAACCCAAGCAAGATGCACCTGTTTTCTTGGGACCTTAGGGTTGCTGGCCTCTTGTTTTCCCAGCCTGTCTTCTGCAGGAGGGGCCTGCGGTGCTGTTACTCAGGCAACCCTGTTTGGGCGGAGTTGCCCTGTGCCCCTATGGTAGGGGATGGGCTCAGTGGGAATCAGTCTTTGGGGCTTTTGTTCTCTGGCGCCTTTCCGCGTCTGTTCCGCGAGTCAGAGTCAAAGCAGAAGAGACCATTTCCAACCCTCTGCCTCAGAGCAGAGAGATCTTTGCCTATATAACCCACATGATCTGATTTTCCAAGGGTATTGTAATAGTAAAGTGGATTTAAAAAATCACTTATAGATTCAAACAGCTTGCAATTTGGAGGAAACAATGAGTATTTTGATGTGATTCATGGTGTTCAAAAGGAACATATGAAATCTTCATGGAAGTATTTACAGGATTTTGATAATAAACTTCCTAACTATAACTAAAACTGATCAAAGTATGTCCTGAGTACTTATCACATGTTGAGGCAGTGTGGAATTTAGAAAACTAAGGTAACAGATGAATTTTTTACTTTGTCTTTTTTTCCAATCTAATAATGAAAGCACATAAAAAACAGCTATGATATAGAAGTCTATGAAAGACTATGAACAAAGGATTATGAGAATTCTGATGGAGGAGAAAAGGAATAGAAAAATCAAAAAGGATTCATAAAATTCTGATAAAATGAACCTTGAAAGCAGATAAATCTTCATCTAGGGAGATGGCACACAGGAAGAGGACATATAAAAAAGTCAGACTGGAGGTATTCAAGACTGACTGCTAGTTACCAATGAATCTACAGGACAGTTTTTTTTTTTTTTAAGTAGTAGGCTTACAGGAAAATTTCAGAGGATTAAGGAATGAGTAGGTGGTATGATATTAGAGCCAGAAGACAGATTAATACTAAGACACGGAGAGACAGAGAAAAGACTAAGAGACATGGAGAAGACCAAGAAGAGACATTAAGGAGAGACCAAGAGACAGAACAGACAGCCTGAGAGATAGTGAAGCAGAGAGACTGAGAGACAGAACAGATGCTGAGAAGGAAGAGTGAGAAGAACAAAGAGACAGAAAAAGACAAAAGAACACACACATGAAAGAGAAAGTAAAAGTATAATTTTGTTGGTATTGGGTAAAGAGGTTTTGTAAAGAAGGTATACAGACAAAGGAAAAAAAAGCTAACTGAGAGGGAAAAAGGAAGGCATCATCAAGAAAGAAGACTTATGTGACTAATGAAGCATCATTCCAGAAAAGGTGGGGAGGGAGGGTTCAGGAGATAACATGAGTCAAGACTTACAAGGCTCTTTAAAATAAAAAGTAAGAATGCTGAGGGGCGCCTGGGTGGCTCAGTGGGTTAAGTGTCTGCCTTTGCCTCAGGTCATGACCTCAGGGTCCTAGAACTGAGCCCCACATCAGGCTCCCTGATCAGCGGGGAGTCTGCTTATCCCTCTCCCTCTCTCTCTGCCCCTCCCCCCTTGCTCGTGCTCTCTCTCACACGCTCTCTCTCCCTCAAATAAATTCTTTTTTAAAAAAGTAAGAATGCTGAAAAAAAACCACAATAAATAAGCATTAATCAAGATAAATAATAAAGGAAAGGTCATATGCTGCAATCCAATGGAACACTATCAACCAAAAAAAAAAACCTCAATAAATATTTCCTAAAAAAAAAAAAAATCAAAGCAATCAATATCAACCTTCAGCTTCAGCGTAGTTCTGCTGAGCTATCAGGAGTCTAAATGCAAAGAAGATACGCTTATCACATTTGCAGCCTTAGATTTCAACTCTGCTTAACCATCCACAAAGCCTTAGATTTCAACTGTCTGCTTAGCCATCCACAATTCTCTGATTGTGCGGCTATCTCATCACTCAGCTATTCAAAGTGAAGTGTTGGATTCACCAAACACTTCCTTCTCCCTTATCCCCCACATCCAGCCATTCTTCAGATAGCAGCAAAAGTGATTTTTTTCCCTATTGTCTTTTAAACTGAGATATAATTGACATATAACATTATATTAGTTTCAGGAGTACAACATAATGATTTGATGTTTTTATACACTGCAAAATGACCTCCACAATAAATGTAGTTAACATCCATCACTATACAGACTTAGAAATTTTTTCTTGTGATGATAACTTTTACTCTTTCAGCAACTTTCAAATATACAATACAGAATTTTAAATTATAATCATCATTCTGTACATTACATCCCCATGACTTATAACTGAGAGTTTGTACCTTTTGACACCTGTCACCCATGCTCATCTCCCACACTCTCCCTCTGGCATCCACCTATTGTCCATAAGCTATGACTTTAATTTTTTTTGGAATCCACATATAAGTCAGATCATAAAGTATTTATCTTTCTCTGACTTATTTCACTTAGCATAATGCCCTCAAGGTTTATCCATGTTGTCACAAATGGCAAGAGTTCCTTCTTTTTTTATGGCTGAAGAATATTCTGTTGTATATATACTCCACATTTTCTTTATCCATTCATCCACTGATGGAAACTGGTTGCTTTCATGTCTTGACTATTGTAAATAATGCTGCAATAAACATGGGGGTGAATTTATCTGTTTGAGTTAGTGTTTTCATTTTCTTTGCATAAATATCCAATAGTGGAAATGCTGTATCACATGGTAGTTCTATTTTTAATTTTTTGAAGATCCCCCCATACAGTTTCCCATAGTGACTGCACCAATTTACATTCCCATAAACCCGGCACAAGGGTTCCTTTTTCTCTACACCCTCAACAACACTTGTTATTTCTTGTCTTTTTAATAATAGCCATTCTGACAGGTGTTAGGTGATATCTCACTGTGGTTTTGATTGGCATTTCCCCGATGATTAGTGATGCTGAGCACCTTTTCATGTACTATTGGCCACTTGTATGTCTTATTTGGAAAAATGTCTATACAAATCTTCTGTCCATTTTTTAATTGCACTTGTTTGGGGTTTTTTGTTTTGCTACTGAGGTTTTTTTTTTTTTTAATTAATTTATTTACAAGAAAGAGAGAGAACAAGAGACAGCATGAGCAGGGGTAGAGGCAGAGGGAGAAGCAGACTCCCCACTGAGCAGGGAGCCTGACACAGGGTTCCATCCCAGGATCCTGGGATCATGACCTGAGCCAAAGGCAGCTACTGAACCAACTGAGCCCCCCCCCCCAAGTGCCCCTGCTATTGAGTTCTTTATATTTTTTGGATATTAACCCCTTATTGGATATATGCTTTGTAAGTATTTTCTCCCATCGATAGTTACTGCCCATGTTTTCTTCTAGGAATTTTATGCTTTCAGGTCTTATGTTCAAGTCTTTAATCCATTTGGAGTCAGTTTTTGTGTATGGTGTTAGATAGTGGTCTAATTTCATTCTTTTGTATGTGACTGTGTCCAGTTTTCCCAACATTTGTTGAAGAGACTATCCTTTCTCCATTATATATTCTTGGCTCCTTTGTCATAGAGTAACTGATCATATATGCATGGGTTTATTTCTGGGCTCTCTACCAAACTGATTTTTTGAAATGTAAACAAGATCCCTTCAGTGGCCTCCTTCTGTATTTAGGATATAATCTCAAACTTCTAACTCAGAGACTGATAAGGCTCTAAATTCTCTGACTCCTGCTCTCTCTCTCTCTCCAATTTCATCTAGCTACTTTACATACTACTTACATCAATCCAGCCAGACTGGTGTTCTTCTAGTTGTTTCAATTCACCAAGCTTCCAAGTCACTTTGTAGACTGCATTTGCAAGTCCTGCTACCAGGAATACTCATCCCCGATTCCATGTCTTCTGTTTCTTCAAATCTCAGCTTGAATTTCACTTCCTCAATGAGACTTTCCTTAATATCCCTACATACAAACTGATGAAAACTACGTTCCTTCCTATGGAATCTTGTAAGCATTCTGTGTGTTTCATTCAAGCATTTAATCATTATTTGGTATTATTGGTGTACTTTTTTGTTCAATGTCTAACTCCCCTAGAAGAAGGGTACCTTATTGTAGGCACCAAGAGGACATATATGGCTAAATCTCCAAGTGCCTTGTACTGGGAGATACTTATTTGTACAAGTAAACAACACTTTAAGAACATTCTGCTTTTTTCTAAAACACTGCAAAAAAGTATGTGAAGAATGGCTAAGAAATCTAAACAAAGCACCATCTCCAGAAAACTGAGCAATGTGTTAGTAATTAGAAGGGACATTATAAAACTTGACAATCAAAATAACTAAAAAATTAGTCAAGTTCCTATTATATACCACTGTAGTTGATGCTGAGGATGCAGTTATAAATATAACAATAGACTATGCCCAATATATCACAATTGTTTAAGAACACAAAACCTCAAATATAAACTCCTAAAGTCTCAAAAAATAAGTATTTGTTTGCTTTAACAGACAATTCTATTGGTAGGAAAAGCTTTCCCAAAGTATTCTGTTTTCAGTCGTTTACCAAAATGTTAGTGAAAATTACTAATTTAGAGAAAGGGAGAAAACACTATTCCAAGCTTCAATTCCCAGAGTATACAGATCTAGGGGAATGAGTCTTTATGCCAGAAAATATAGTAACAGTAGCAGCAGCAAAGATAATGACAATCACCTAGGTTTTTGTGAAAGTTAGTAAAGGGAGTCTGGAGGTTCTGCAGGGGTAGCTCTCATGCCCTACTCGTAGCTAATTGCAGACCCAACAGGAAAAGAAAGACTTGACCTTACAAGGACCTGACCTTGCATGTGGATACTACTCTACTACTCCAGCTGAGGAACAGACACTTTTTCATTTCACCCCCGGTACTGCCCTCCTCAGCAGCTCCACCTATGAGAAGCCATGACACTTCAAGCTCCTCAGTTTACCCCAGTGGACTTTTAGTTCCTACCAGCCTACCCTTTTTCTCCTTAAAAAAGCACATCTCTCCTTTGTTCTTTCCGACTTGTCTATGGTTTTGCCACAGCTTGTTCGTCCCGGATTGCAATTCTTTTTTATTCCCAAATAAACCCATCTTTGGCTGGTAAAATAACTGGCAGGTCTATTTTTAAGGTTAACATTTCCTTGGACAACCAAGTGAATGTCCATGTACTACTGCTAAACTAGTCATAATATATTTCAAAATATGACACTGAAAGTTAACAAAATAGATGCTCTTTTTACACTGTAGAGCAGGGGGACTAAGGGCTAGAGATTTAACTTGCTTTGCTCCTTCAGACAAATAATTTCATCTCTCCAGGTCACACTTTCCACAACTGTAAGATGGGAGGTTTGGGCCATATCCTCTATAAGGATCCCTAAAGCTCTAGTCATATCTGACAATACAATTATGTAGGAAAATAAATATGAAACTATAATGCTCCCTGGTGCTAGAATGGTAGCAAATAAAGGAAGTGTTTTTCCTTTAAAATTTTTCAAAATCAAGGTTCTAAATTTTGTAAACATGATAAAGATGTTTTGTACTGACAAACAAAAGTGCCATAATTGAAATTTTACTCATTCTTTCTTGAATTAAAACATATGACATTAAATTTCAACCAAATCAATTATGATGCTCACCGATACTGATATGTCCTCATTTTTTCTCTTAACACTGGAGTCAAACAAGACATTTCTTCCTCGTCTTTCACAGTCTTGATATACAATCAGTCGAATTTGGCTTGGATCAAACTCTGGCAAAGGCCAACTTTAAAGGAAAAAAAGGTCCATTAGTTACTCTCATAAATATTCCACATAAATTCCTAGAAATAAAACCTATATAATAAAACCCTAAGTTATATTATTGCTGTAGTATATAAAGAAGTACTTTTTATTAAATACCACCATTTAGGACTAAAAACTTATATAGCAATGACATTGTAGGTTAAAAAGTAAAATAAAAGTTGTAGCAAGTGCATACAATATAGTCAACCCATTTGAATCTAAAAATGGTTAACCTAATAAAAATATGTGACTATATTTAATACAATGAAAATACATATTGCTTCATGGCATGAATCCAGATGGCATAATATTAATCCATATTTTTAGACAGTTTTGATTCTTTATATAGAAATGTAAAGACAGAAACAGTTTTCAGATTAAAGAATAGCAGCTAAGTACTTATAAAAGAAAAACAAAAAAAGTGATGAAGACCAAATGCAGTGGAAATTCTCATACAAAGCTGGTGTGAGCAAAAACTGGCTCACTCTTCTTAGAAAATAGTTTTTTTAAATCTATATAATAAATAGACAAAATCTAATATAACTGATTTTTAAGTTTTACCAGCAATTCCATTCCATTCCATTATATCGAATCTTCATAAAGGTACTGTCATGGAAAAATACAAATGGTTCCTCAAGAGTAGAATGGATAAACATATTATGGTATATTCAGACTACAAATATATATATTCAGACACAACAAATACGATGAATGAACTTCAACTATAGACAAAAACACAGACTGACCCTGAGCAAAAGAAATCAGACAATGACATACTCTCACACACACAACACACATACCTACCCAGAGTTACTATATTTTTCCATTTATACAAGGTTTAAATCAGGTAACATTTTAGGCAGAGAAACATATTTAGTTTTTAAAACTATAAGGAAAACAAAGGAAGTGATGGTTTCAAAAGTCTGGTGAGTGGTTACCTATCAAGATAAGGTTGGGAAGTGATGGTGGTATAACCAGGAGGGAACATAGCAGGTAGACTGGGGCACTGTGTTCTATTTTTAGTCTGGACAGTGCTTACCTCAATATTCACTTTAGAGTACCAAAAAAGCCACTGCATTTTTTTATGTACTTTTATATATGCATTCTTTGTCACAATTAAAAAAATTAAGGAAGTGAGTAAGATAAGGGAGTAGAGAGAAAGAGAAAACAATGAACTAAATGTGGAGATACTAACTAGTGAGGTGAACACACTACAACTGACGGGACAGGTGTTAACACATAGGAGAACACCCATTCCTGGAGCTGTTTGTTGTTAGTTATGGCAGGCTAAATGGTCAATTCCTCACAATCCATCAGTTACAACTCTTGATTGGGTTCCTTCAGCTCCTTAAGAGAACCTTAACCCTAACTTCATCAATGCATCTTAAGCGACCCATAATTGGCAATGTAAAACATCTTCATTCCAAATTCTTGACAGTAAATAGAATTTTAGTTTTCTCCTGTCTAATCCTTAGTAAATGCTTGTGTTAGGAACTGACTTACTAAACTGTAGTTTGCTGCTGTGTGAAGGAAACTATAAAAGAACACACCAACATAGAATGAAAATCAAGAAAGAGGTCTAATGGAAACTAGAAGAGCATTTTAGAGAGGAAGAAATACCATGGCAGTCACTAAAAAGCATCCACTAGCTTCAGAAACAAAGAAATCATTGGTGACCATGGCAAGGACACGTCTAAGGAATACAACGAGTCAGATCGCAGAGGACTGAAGAACAGAGAAAATAGTGAATTTAAGACAAATGTCAAGGAAAGAAAGTAAAAGAATCATGCAGTGATAGCTATTTTGCTATTAAATAGGACATATCTGAACATATTTACATATTGATGACAAAGATTATGAAGGGGAAGGGAGATGGTGACTGACAAAGCAAGGCCTCTGAAGAAGTGGAGTTGGATAGGTATAGAGTACAGGTCAAACGATTAGTTTCAAAGAGAAGAAAGGATAATCCTTTCTAGGATTGGAAAGAAAGGAGGCAAAGATGGACATAGATACAGAAAGAACTGTAGATATTAAGGTAAAATGCTGAGAAAATTCATTCTAAGAACCCTATTTTCTTTGTAAAGTAGATGAAGAGAAATAAAGGAAAGGTTGTAAAATGTGGGAATAGCAGAGAGTAAATGGGGAAAGAATACGTTGACTAGGAAACATAAGGTTTCTGGGCAATGCTGGAAGTCTACAAGTTTAAGACTATGAATATGTACCTGCCACAAACTACACGGTTAGGTCATTTTCTCTAGCAAACACTCCTCTTCAATTTGGATCAGACTGAGCCAAGGTAAGGATTTTGATAGGGAGATAGGACAAAAGCAAAGGGGAGCCTTGGAAATAGGGCAAAAGACAAAAAATAGCTGAAACGATGGACAGGAGTATCTACGCTATTCAGATAAGAAAGTGAGGAGGGGGAAGCTAACAGATTAGAAGACAATGGAGGCAGGGGGGTCAAAGTGCTGAAATAACATGAACAGCTATAGTGGGGAGGCAGGGAGATAAGAAAGAGGAAACCACAATCATAGGGTAGAATACTAGACTTAAGATTTTAGAGGCAGAATAGTTCCTTCATTCATTCATTTAATACAGATACGTGCCTACCATGTACGAAGCACTGGTTAGGGCAAGGTAAGTAAGAACCTGCTCTAGAAGCAAGAAAGTAAAGAAATAAATAGACATGATAATTCCAGATAAGTAGCTGATGAAATAAAGAAATCTAAATAGGGAATCAATAAACTGTGACAGATGTGGTAGTAAGAGGATGGTGTGTGAGTCAGCGAGGCATATTCATTTTTGTAAGTGACTATATGTACAAAACTTTCTGAAAAAAAGGAAAACTTAGGCTTTGCTGGATGTGAGGTATTCCATCAGACCTTCAACGAGTAGAGGCCGCCATCTCATTCATCCAACCCCCTGGGATCGCCAAGACACACAAAGAATAACAGCTAAATTCCTTTGTATAGATATAGAAATATTCACAATCCAGCCCTAATCTACCTTTCCAGACTTACTTCACATTACCCATAATATCAACACAGTGATCTTCTCAAAGGTGCAAAGACACACCAGACAATTTCAGTTCCACACCCTTGTGTAAGCTACTACTTCTACCTGAAATATCCTCAACCACCTCGGCAAAACTCCCATTCATTCTTAAAGATCTAGTTTAAATCTCACCTCCATGGAAGCCTTTACTAATTCTGCCAGCACTGCCAGCAGTTAGTTGCTGACTTCTGAGATTACACTTACTTTAGGTTATAAATCTAATAGTATTTTCCACCCTGTACTTTATCTGTTTACATGCCAGTTTCCTCCACTAGAAAGAAAAGCTCCCCGTAGGCAAAGCTTACTCATCTTTGAATTCCTAGATGCGACCACATTAAATAAGTAAAACTACATAACCCTATGTAAAGGTTAGCACTACAGGAACTAAATAAATTATTTCATAAGTACATAAACTGAATTATCATAGTCCACAATCTAAAAAAAATAAAACAACCTTTCTTTAAAAAGCTAAAAAGGCATGTCCATCAACTGATGAGTAATTTTAAAAAGTGGTATAAAAATGTCATAGAGCCATAAAATGAATATTATACGGCTACGAAAAGGATACAAGCTACAGCATGGATGAACCCTGACAACATAACACTAAGTGAAAAAAGCCAGACACAAAAGACCACATTATCGTATGACCCCATTTATATGACCTATCCAGAGTAAACAAATCCATTGTGACAGAACAGGAGGGGTCGGGGGAGTAGAAAGAGCATTTACAGCAAAATGTATGGAGTTTCTTCATAACAACTCCATTTCCATTTCATAGTTGAGAAAACTAAGGCAGGGAGAAATTAAGTAACCTGCCCAAAATAACACTGCTACCTACTAAAAATGGCAAAGCTGGGTTTAGATTCCAGATAGTATGTCTCTGGAGTCCAGGATTTTAACGATTATTCTGTACTATCAATTAAGCAAGAAATACTACCTAAACCTAACCATTCTCTTCCCTAAAAGAAAAAAACAGCATGTGTTGTAATTCTTAGTGATTCCAGCTCAGGAGTGTGCAGTGAAGCAACAAGCAGAGCTACAAAGGCAGGCTAGTACCAGATCAAAACTCAAGCATTTCACACAAACACAAAAGAACATCATCATTCAGGTAATGAGTAAACAAGGGTGTTAAACAACAGGTGACAAGATCATTTGTGCATTTTAGAAAATCACGTTGACAGAAACTTGGAGGAGTGACTAGAGTGGTTAGTCTAGAGGTAAGAATAATGTTATAAAATGAACCAAAGAACAGCAGTGAAGACAGAAAGAAAGAGACAGAGATAGGACCTGAGAGACTGTAGATGGGGAATGAGGGAAGCGGATGGCTGACTCTCACATTTCCAATCTGATGAAAATAAATACCATTAACCAAGGTGGAGAATACAGGGGGAAAGCAAATTTGAGATAAGGGCATTAACGGATTTAAAGGGCCTGAAACACAGCTTCAGAAAAAATGTCCAAAAGATTGATGAAAAAACGGTCTGGAGCGTAGGAAAAAAACTGAGAGTAGAGTTATAAACACAGAGTTATTGACACATAGTTGGCAGTAAAATCATTCGGGGAGAACATATTAATTGAAGAGAGAAAAGAAAGTGAAGGACCAATAAACTAGAATTTAGGACACAGCAGTATTTTAAGGACAGAGAGAAAAGAAGCAGAGAAACCAGGGAGGATCAGTAAAGACAGACCACTAGAAATAAAAGAGAAAACCCATGGTAAAATGTTATTTCAAAAGTTAAGGAAGATTTAAAAAAAAAAAAAAAAGCTAAGCAAGATGAAGATGAAGAAAGGAATACTGTGCAGTATCAAAGGCCAAAATTTATAAAGACTAAAAGTGTCCATGGGATTTGGCAATTTGGGGATCCTTGGTACTCTTGCAAGAACCATTTTAGTAGAGAAGTGGGGTGGGGGTACTCACATAGCAATGGCAAAGTCATGAAGGGAAAACAGCTGAGAGTAAAATAGTGCTATTTGGAAAGGCTTCCCTGTGAAATGGGGAGATAAAGGGATAATGTGACCATGTAATTCACCAATTAAACTGCAGAGTTTTGAAAGTAAAGGGGGACCCTAAACACACAGGAGCAAATTGAAATTTTCTTGGGCAACCAAGGTCTATGGTCACCCCAGACAGGTAGAAGAAGCTACAAGAGGCTTTTTCTTAAAGGAAAAAGAAAAACATATAGAGACAGATAGAAATATACAGATATATCTTTATACATATTTTTATACATAAATATATTCTTTCATTTTATCTACCTATCTATCCAAAAAGGGTATATACTTAAATATATGTATTTCTAAACTGATGGGAAAGTATCAGAGAAACAGTCTAAAAGCAACCAGAGAGAAGTGTTGGACTAAGATCCCAGACAAGTTGGGATACAGTACTCTGAGTAAGGCTAATGAACTATGAAATGCACTTGCTGAGGCAGGAAAAAGAGGATCTACAAATGAAAACTACTGCAGATAGGTTCTCAGGTTGGAGAGAAGAAACAGCATTTACACTTGATCACTTCTGTTTTTTCTGAATAGAAATCACACATGTACCTAAGTATATATGAAATGTGTGGCCTGAACTCAGGTAAAGGTTGTGGAAGATAAAGTTCTGACAGTCAACAAAGAAAATGTGGAAAGGTGCTAACCTAAGGAAAGCATAAGCCAAAGTACTACCAAGCCAGCTGAGCTGAAAATCATAAATCTGATTTAGGACTAATTTTCTATACTATCACAAGGGAGCCTAGAGGCATAGAAGAGGCAAAAAATAGTGTATTTAATAGGAGATTTTCTGAGTAGCTGCAAAGGAAAAACAGGGGCAAGCCTGTTAAGAGTGATACAGAGGTCTGGACATATCAGCACAGGAAACAAGGGTAGGATGGAGGTGATAGGAGAAAAGGAAGGAAAACAAACAAACAACAGTAGTCTTAATGAAGCTAGAGAGCAAGTTTATACAAAAGATCAAAGGATATGAAGTTGTGGTCAGAATGGGAGGATCCCAGAAAGAGAAGAGAGTCAGCTCATAGTTAGACTCAAGGTCTAGTCAAGAACAGATCAAGGTAGAGAGCAAGAAAAGGTACTGTGAAGCCAGAATGTTAGATGTGTGGGTTGCCCAAGATGATGGTACAAAGTAATCTGGAAAGAAACACTATCACCTAAGTGTCTAAGTTCTTGAAGAACACTAGAGAGCCATCTGGTAGAAGGTCAGCAGTGGATGCCAACAACAAATTAGAGCAAAGTGTGGTACTATGGCAAAGGCCTCAGAAAAGAAGAGGTTTTCATAAGAGGACAAGAACAGTCTCCAAGCAACAGTAGAGGTCAAGTTTCTACAGCCAGTGTTGGGTAGTGTGTGAAAAAAGAAGCATCCTGTACTGAAAGGGCAAAAGAAGGAATTATGGCCTGTGAGTGCAAAAAGGTGGAGAAATTGTGATGAAAGTGAAAACATAAGGAAGGAATTTGAAATGGTGCAGAGAAAAGGCAGCATAGGCATTATTAGATGGGGGAGGCAAGGTTGGAGACATGAAGAAGGCTCAAAACCTGCAGGGCTCAGACTGTGGGATATGCCTTAATAAGAACAGAGATAGAAGTAACATAGCTTTATATTTAAATAGAAATCTTGTTTGAAGTTGATTTGGTTTGACAAGAGAAGGCCTTACAGTCATTCACAGTTAAAAAAGGAAGGAAGGAAGGAAGGAAAAGAAAAAGTTAGTCAAAAGTTATTTGGGAAGAGATCTGTGCTTCTGAAGAGTATGTCCCTGAAATGGAGGGGGGTTACTGATAAAGCTTTTGATTCCCTTTATCTTATCATGAAAAAGAGTTGCAAATCCTGAAATTTAGAGACACACTGAATTGAAATTGAATAAATAGATCTGTTACCAAAATGTTGCATGACAAATTAATTCTGTTTGAAATATACTAGGAGGCGCGCCTGGGTGGCTCAGTAGGTTAAGCGTCTACCTTTGGCTCAGGTCATTATGTCGAGGTCCTGGGATCCAGCACAGCAGGGAGTCTGCTTGTTCCTCTCCCTCTGCCCCTCCCCCTGCTTGTGTTCTGTCTCTCTCTCAAATAAATAAATTAAATTAAATTAAAAACAGAAATATACTAGGAGAACATGATGTTAAACAAGAATCACCCCAAAGTGACTCCTTTAACAGGCAATTTTAAATGGTAATAGTTTTAAGTTTATTCATTCATTTTTCAAATGAAAGAAGTGAAATAAAAGCAAAAATCACCTGCCGAAAGTCACTGTTCTGGTTAGGCTGGCTGGTCGTGCCCCTTCCTTTCACTCCCATCTCTATCATCCACTGGTATTCACTTCCACTCAGCAGGCAAACAGAATGGCATAATCCTTTATTATACCAAAACCTAATCTCCTAGTATCTAATCCACCATGCTTTCTACTTCATCCGGTTGCCTCTTTTTGTCAAAATTTAACTGAAGACATAACTAAGCCAAATCATTAACAGTGGTAAACATACCATCACCATTCACAAAAATTATCTATATACTACAGCAAAACTTCCCTTAGTAGTAAGCTGTGTTCAGCTTATTAATTTAAACATTAGTAAGAAAACTACTCAGTGATGAACCAGAAACTATTTTAAAACTCTACACAGATGTTATTTATAGTTTATGTCAGCTTATCTGCTCTGCATGTTTTTTATCTGACACCTTTAAAGAATGTTAATAGAAAATAAACATACTAGAAAAGACACTTCCCTTAACTCACTGACATTGCAGCTCAGAAGACCATGTAAATTCCTGTAACGCATTACTGGCTGTTAAATTAGGGCTAAATCATGCATTCTCGACAGCAAGATGGCTTCCAAAGAGGGTTAGAGGGAAGGAGACAAAACAATATTAGATATTACAATGGGTGTGGCCAAAAGCAAATAACAAGTATATCTATGGTATTAAAATTTCATTGGGTGTGGTGGCAATTAAGGAAAAAGATGTCTAAAAAAGGCTCCTTAGGGGTATGAAAATGTAAAAAAAAAAAAAAAAAAAGTTGAGAAGCACCAGGCTAAATGTTAGTTTGTATCTCAACACATTTAATGATTGTCACACTTAAATGTAATACCTAAATAATTCACCTTTTTTTTTTCTATTTGACCAATTCTTTGGCCTCGACAATTGCATTTCATGGACTTGTAGATAAATACCAACAAGTCTCTTCTCTTCCTCTACTCCTACTTTCAACTGATCATCTAGACATTTTCACTTCTTAGCATCAAAGGGCCTGAGATAATCTGTTACTGTATACTTACCAAATATGAAGATTTTAAGTTTATTTATTCAATAATTATTTGCAGTGTCTACTATGTACCTGCTACTATGTTAGTTATTTTTTCTTGAGCCTTATCCATCAATGTTGTCTCACAGAAATGGAAGCATGCAAGGTGATGCAAACTAACCCTGGGAAACAATAAAAATCTTATGCTCCTGCAAGAAATGGAGAGACGGGGCAGCCAAGTTTCAAAACCTATACATGCAGAATGTCGCCAGTACTAGAAAACACTCTGAGTTCGGTTAAAAAAAAAAAAAGAATTATTGTAGAAGAAAGTGAAGAATGAATGAAGGAAAGGCAGGAGAGAGAGAAGAATGCTACATTAGGCTACAAGAGATAAACAGAAAGCTTCCTCAACATAACAACATGCCAAGAAGTGGTCACCATCAGAACCCCAAAGCATAATAGCCAAAAGCACCATATTCAATTGGAGAAATATATTCTGTACATGGTGAAAGTGATCTGAGTATTTTAAAAACCTGTAGAAAGACTGTGCTTTAGAGAAATCTGCTGCTAACTAGTCAATGTTTAATGACATAACATCCACCATTCCCTTTAAAACACAGTGACCAGGAAAGAACTGGCAAATGAATGCATATTTAGGTCTTAAGCTAAAAATAAAATGTTACAACATACACAATTTTTAAAATTCCTCACTTCAATTAACTTCTATTAGTCTGGAAGTCCTAAATGTATCAGACAAGAGAACATCTTAATTTCCTTTTGATATATTTACTGTGCATTTAAAAAAATAATAATGGTGAACACATATGGGCTGTATCAGCAATTCCCAATAATTTCTAATAAAAAGACACCTTTTTAATATTTAAAAAAATTTGGTATCCAATAACAGAAAATATGACTGAAGGCTATGAATTCAATACAGTATTAATCAAAAGAACATCTATATTTAGGAAAAACAGAACTATATATTCATCAATTATTTACTCAGTTTATATGTTTTTATAAAGTCAAGGACCTAATTCAATAACACTACTACAACTCAGGGGTTGAAAGACCTAAAGTAAGAAAATATACAAAATTAGATGGACCTAATTCAATAACTCTACTACAACTCAGGGGTTCAAAGACCTAATGTTAAGGATATATACAAAATTAGATAAATCATATATAGAACATTATGGGAACCATAAAATAATTGTGAAAATTACACTGTACTAAGTTTTTAAAGTATGGAATATAATTAAGATAAAATATAGATCACTATTCAGAGTATCACTGCATTTCTGCTAGGAGTCACACATTAAAGAATTGCTTAAAATAAATTTTCTTTAGCAAGCAGGGTCATCAGTGACAGGGTGACGTTATTGTACCAATTTTGCTTTAAAAGAATCCAAACTGATTTTGTAAATAGTGAAAATTCCTCCCAGATTGACACCTTGTTAAATTTAGTTTATATTTTGTTTTAGCTTTTCATGTTTCATGTTTCAGTAGTAATATCTTACTGCTATAAGGAGAAGCTGAGAGAGATAACAAATATAATGGAACTTTAATTTCCTGAACAAGTGAGTGTATGAAGTACCATTTTAATTCAGGAAGCTTATATGTTTCCTTTTTTTTAATTCCAATATACTTAACATACAGTGTTATATTAGTTTCTGGTGTACAATATAGTAATTCAACAATTCCATATATTACCCAGGGCTCATCACAAGTGCACTCCTTAATGCCCATAACCCATTTCACCCAAGAAGCTATATGTTTCTAATAATTTCTCTCTCTAAGGAATTAAAATTCTCTACCCTGACCAAAAAATAATCCTATGATTTATTTGTTAATCTCAGTTCCAAAAAATGAGTTATCAGTTTAAGTCTTTTCCTATCCGAAAAGTCTTGATTTTTACATAAGCTGTTTATATCCAATTATTTTTCTCCAACTACATCTTAATAAACTAAATATTATAATAACACTAGATAACCTTTAGTCTGTATATTTTTCGTCATACTGAATTCAATTATACCCAGAATACTGATGAAATCCTAATGACTAATTTACATTTTAATGACAAGTATAATCAGCTACTTGGCTGTAGGATTATTACCATCATTTAATCAAATTAGATTTTTCATATAAAAAAACAATATAAAGTAAAAATATAAACTGTTACGGACATTAAAGATCCCCAAATCCATTTATACTTATCCCCTAACCTAACATGTATAAAGTCATATGCACCAAGTTAAAACTTTACAAAAGTATTTCAAAGAAATTAATAATTTACCACATGAATTCTTGAAATGGAACCTCAGCAAGAGTATCTATACCATGAGGGGATACCACATATCACATCTACTGTCATAGTTGCTGTATTTTTCAGCATCACATACACATAATTGAAATACACCTGACCTATGTGGTTTTTAACTTGCTGACATTAATTCTATATACCTAAGAACTTAAGAAACTGCAGTGGAACCCTAGAAGAATGTTAAAATGAATTAAAACAATTCAAAGGGCCAGTATCCAAGTTGTTCAACTGGGTTACATGATCAAAAAAATATTTTTAAACTCCACAGTAGGATTTATTTAAAATATAAAAACAATGTACCCTAGTCTAAATTCACTGCTAATTCAAGATTATTTAATTCAAGTCATAAATGACTTACTGGGACACATAGTTAAGATGTTCACAGAGTATCAAAAACGTTACCAGGAAAATTCAGGCCCTTGTCATTAAAATTAAAGAATAACATTAACTATAACAATAATTGGATTATGATCAACAAACTAAAACAATGTCAAGTTTTTAATTTAAATTTTACTTATAAATATGCATATGAGATACAAACACAAAAGCCCACTGCTTTCCAAATATCTGTAGTAAATGTTCCTACGTAAACACAAGAAAGAAGAGCAGTGAATGACAGAAACAAAACAAGACACATATATATACCAATGACTAATACAGAGTATTTACAAATTCTATGTTTAAAATAATGATCACCACCTGCTTAAAACATTCTCAAGAAGTCCATCTAATTAAATTTATCATAATTTCACAATTTTAAACTGCTTTTCATAAAATAAGTATAATCTAAAAATCTCACCATATAAATTTTTGCTTCAGATATTGTAAAGCAAACTTATCACCAACTTTATAAGTAGATTTGGGCTGATTCTGGTGTTAACAACATGTGAAAACAACATCTTGAGTTAAAATGTACATTAGTGGCATCTCTAATTTCTCTTATGCATTTCCACTTTTCAAAATCCCTAAAAACTCCAGTTACGCACAACTGCCAACTCAGGTTAATAATAGCAATGAACCATATTCATCTGAAACCACGAGACTGTCAGGTGACATACCAAGAAGTCTGAATTTAACTCAAATAAAAGCTTCTACATGCTGCAATGAAAAAGGCTTAATCCTAGCAACGGAACCATGGGAGACTAAGAGCCTTTGGGAAATTACTGTCCATGACAAAATCTATTTTTGCAAAAGGCTCTGTCTATTCAGTCCTACCATTTCACAAGTAGAATCCTATTCTTTTGTTTCACTGAAGACTCTGGAATCTTTACAGAAGCAAATTACGACTACATTTCAATTCCGTTATGTCTTCTACTATAAATATATGATTAAAGAAAATCAACCTAAGTATTGTGTAAACTAAGTGCTGCCCTGGCAGCTGCTGCAGACTAGGAATGCCAATTTTTTTTTTAAGGGCACTTTAACTCAACAATGGCTGGTCTGCACAGAGGCAACCATGGCTACATTCCAGCAATTCAACAATTCCCATCTATAAGGAACTTAGGCTCATCTAAAACAGAAGAGCTCCTTTCTCAACTTCGCGGTGTCCCAACTCTGCCATTTCAGACAAGTACACACACACATTCTTGGAAGCCACAGCAAGCTTGTATTCTACCCAGATGACAAGCAACTGGAAAAGCAAGCCCTGATGATCACAGGACCCACAGCGGTCATAAGTAAACTGGCTCACTAATCTGAACTCTATTGAACTCACAAAGACAAGTCTAGAACAAAATACAACCTTTGAACTTATAAAGTTTATATTATATAAATATATTAATTTAAAATATAAAAATAAAAATATATTTATTTATATACTTCAATAAAACTACCACGTCACATTACTTGGTTGGTTCTGAAACAGAGACATTTCAACTTGCTTTAAAAACCCAGTCTTTCACTGGGTTTGTATTTTAACACATATCAGCATGTTCTTCCAGAAAAAGCAAGAGTGCATCTGTGTATTATGCTGATATGACTACTGCAGTAACAGAAATGCCTTAATACAATGGGCTATTAATCCACAACCTAATGGATAATATGCTAAGACCAAGAATCATTCCCCACACCCAACATGAGAGAAACAAAAGAATGGGCTCTGAATCAGTCTAACTTAGATTTCAATCTCAACTCTGCTACATACAGACTGAATGTGATCTAAGAAAAATGCCTTAACTTCTCTAGTCCCCAGATTCCTCATCTGTAAGATAGGACTATCTCTATGATTAGTATAGGCACTGTGTTTTATCTCTTTAACACTCAAAACAGTGTGTCACACATATCTAGAGTTCAATAAACATTTGGTGAATGACTGACATGCGGCTGGAATTACCTGTCTCTTACGAGTACATTGCCTTCTTGTCCCAGTTTTAAAAACTGTAACTTTTCTTTAATTGTCATACTTAATAATTAATTCTAATAATCCTGGTACTTGTTGAGATATATAAATATCTGCCACACTAGCAATTTCTCCACAATTCATTAGGCAGAAACTTTTAAAATCTTTCATCTGTGGGGGCATGAGATATATGGGTAATCTCTATACCTTCTGCTCAATTTTGTTGGGAACCTAAAGCACAGCATAACGTATAAAGATACTGAGGGGTTCCTGTGTGGCTCAGTCAGTTATGCATCTGACTCTCGATCTTAGCTTAGATCTTGATCTCAAGGACATGAGTTCAAGCCCTGCATCGGGCTCCAAGCTGGGCGTGGAGCCTACTTTAAAATATATATATATATCTTTTTTTAAATACACAGTACAAATCACTGTGTTGTACACCTGAAACTAATACAACATTGTGTCAACTACTCAAATGAAAATAAAATCTAATAAAAAATAAATAACCTACCTTTGATTGTTTAAGTTAGAAAGCCTGCATACAGACACAAAAGTAAATTGAATGATTTCACAAGGTCGATCTAAGCTTTCAGAGCTCACTCATGATAGGCCTCTGATGCAAATGTGGGTTTATTATAATCACATATAAACTGTTTACTTCAGCATTAAATGTATTAAAGGGGAGAAAACTAGAAGACAGAGCTGTATACAAAGATCTCCATGGTAATTACTACATGAAGAAAAACAAGGTTCAAAACAGTATGTACACCATCAGAGTGAGTACTATAATATTCTCATATTTACATCAAAGTAAAATAAGATAAAGTAAGATAAATAAGAAACTTAATACAAAGATACACAAATAATGTTCTAAGAAGTGACCCCTAGGAAATAAAACTAGGAACTGGAGAAAGGAAGGGAGACATTTACTTTCCAATTACATTCCTTACCTCTAGTTTTGTACCAAAACTTCACATTCATTTCAATAAGCACTTCTTTGACTCCCCAGGTTCTGGATCCCCTCTCAGAGTCCAAGGAATACAAAACACCTTCATGAGCATCATAATCTTACAGCAGGACATGATCTGTCTTTCCACTGAAGAACTAGCCAGAGAAAAGCTTGATAGCCACTAGCTCAAAAACCAGCAAAGTGGGCGCCTGGGTGGCTCAGTCGTTGAGCGTCTGCCTTCGGCTCAGGTCATGATCCCGGGGTCCTGGGATCGAGTCCCACATCGGGCTCCCTGCTCGGCGGGAGGCCTGCTTCTCCCTCTCCCACTCCCCCTGCTTGTGTTCCTGCTCTCGCTATCTCTCTCTCTGTCAAATGAATAAATAAAATCTTTAAAAATAAAAAAATAAAAAAAATAAAAAAAATAAAAAACCAGCAAAGTGCTACAAAGTTAAGAAAAAAATGGAGGAAAAAAGGAAGTGTTCCAAAAAAGGAAAGCCAGTAGGTGAATCAACTAAGTTTATTTCTCTAATGTCAACCTACTAAAGTATTTTCACCCAGATGCTTAAACCAAAAATCTAGAAGTCACCAAGTCCGATTTATTATACCACCAAAATGTCTTATGTCAGACCACCAGTATGACCACGCTGCCATCATCCTAGTGTGGGCTACCGTATTTAACCACTTAAATTAGTCTCCCAACCTCTCCTTCTGCTCCCCTCCAATTTACTCTCCACAATGTAGCCAAAGAGGGAAAATCTCCATAATACATTTCTCTCTCTTCCCCCCAATAAAATGCCCTAAACTACCACTGAAGATCCCCTATCCTGGTGCTTAACAGAGTACTGTTGTAATTACGTGTTTACTGTCTCCATTTTTATTGGACCATAAGCCGTGTGAGGATGGGACCATACTTCTCTCCCACACAGGTCTATTCCAGTGTCTAGCATTATGGATGACATTTAATAGCTTGTTAGTAAGTCAAAACTAGTTTTTGCAGGAACTCTGATGACACTTCTTGAGATCAGTTTAATAGTAACAAAACACTACACAGGATTTTAGTGGCTTTTTTTATGAGAATGAAATAAAAACATCCTTTCTAGTGCCTACTTCTTCATTCTTACTCTGAGTACATAGTTATTTCAGGGGGTCATGCATTCACTATTCCCCCCCAACTTTTTATCCTCAAAAAAGGAGAATAATCATTGTAAACCTAATATAAACAGACTATATTCTCTTTTCCTCCCAAGATCACACTGGGAAGGAAGGGGTTGAAGTCATAAATAATAGAGAAATTTTATGGGAAGCTATGAGAATATTTAACTTTATATATATCCCCCTTTTTCCTTTAATTTTCTTTCTTAGTGCTGATCCAATTTTAATGTGTAAATCTTTTAAAAAGAGTATTTAAGGGGCGCCTGGGTGGCTCAGTTGGTTGGGCGACTGCCTTCAGCTCAGGTCGTGATCCTGGAGTCCCGGGATCGAGTCCCACATCGGGCTCCCTGCTCAGCGGGGGGGTCTGCTTCTCCCTCTGATCCTCTTCCCTCTCATGCTCTCTGTCTCTCATTCTCTCTCTCTCTCAAATAAATAAATAAAATCTTTAAAAAAAATAAAAAGAGTATTTAAAATATCTGTAACTCATAGAACCTGGCCTCCAATGGACTTCAGGATGTCTGGACACCATTTAAATTCCGGAAATCTCTATTTGCTCATCCACAAAATGGCTAATAAAATTTCTCTCCTCCACCAACCACAATCATAGAGCTGTTGGGAAAATCAAATAAAATAAGACACATGAAAACAATCTACAAACTATTACTTTTGGCTCTGTCTACTTGGGGACAGGGCATTCATTCTACAAGAAATCAAGAAAACTAGCATGAATAAAGCCAGAGAACAGTGTGTAGAAAAAAGTTAATATGGCAGGCCTAAGACTGCTATCCTTAGGAAGGCATGTGCACGACATTAGCCTAGGCTGGCATCTGTGAACTTGACTGGTAAACAGTTCCCAACACTGATATGAAACGTCCTCTCACTGGTAAGTGAAGCTTACTATAACTAACCGGTACAATGTGATTTACGCTGAATACCTGCTTTTCTTCTGGGAGTCTGGATTTTGGTCCATGCTAGTCAGAGGTACCTCCATGCCCAGTCCTGAATAAAAACCTTGGGCACTACCTGACCATCCCCAGTAATAGTACACAATGGCTGGAGGATTTAAACACATCCTGTGTGACACCACTGGAAAAGAGTACTTGCAAGTCTGCACCTGGTTTCCTCTGGATCTTGTTCCATGGGCCTTTTCCTTTTCTGATTTTACAAATTTTGTATCTTTCCACTGTAATAAATTTGAGTTCTGAGTATGACCATATGCTAACTTCTGTGAGTTCTTCCAGTAAATCACCAAACCTGGGGGTGGTCTTGTGTCATCCCAACACAACAAAAAAAAAATGTATTCAAAGAATAAGTAGTATGTCTATCTGCCTGGAAAGGGGATAAAGCTTGCAGTACAAAAACAAAATAGTCCTACTTTACCCAGTATCATTTAAAACAAAATTAAAAAAATATTTCTGGTCAGTTATGCAATAAACGTTTTTGCCCTACCTTATCGCTCTAGTTATACAAACCCTCAACTAGTTCGAGTGCACGTGCCTTGTGGCTGAGCGAGACTGTCTGTAGCCGGGCACTTCAATGTTCTCTTTACCACTACCTACATTTTCCCAGATTCCATACCTTTTATCTTGGCTATTTTCCAATCCTGAATCCCCACCCCCACCAGATTCCCCACCATAAATTTGCATTCTCAACTAAAGATCCTAAAGATTTATCTCAACTAAAGATCTCAACTAAAGATTTATCTCTTACTCATTATGTAGTAAATGTTCCACATTTAGTACTATCATTTTTATCAGACACCATTATGAATTTATCATTGTATCCCAAAATCCACAGCCATTCAAATTGAAAACTAAACTAAGACTGTGGTTAAGACTACCAACTGTTCCCTGGAGTTTGCTTTCTTCCTTCCTTTTAATAACAAAACTACCAGAGTTTTCTGGGGTACATGGCTACCTAGCTAGAGACTTATTTCCCAGTTTCCCTTGCATCTGTAAGTGTGGTCATACTACTATATTCAAGTTAATGAACTATAACAGGAACTGGTATGTGCAATTTCTAGGTCATCCCCTGAAATACAAAATGCTTTTCCTTCTCTCCTTACCCCTTTCCTGATAGCTAGGAAATAGCAATAACTAGCACAGTCTCTTTGGACTCAGGAAGGGAAGCCACATGTTAAAGATGGCAGAGCTGTCCTAGCTGACCTACCAGTTTGGAACACTAGAAGATCTCATGCAACTACACTGTTTACCTGCCAAGAACTCCTACCAACTTTTTTTTTTAATGTAAGAGAGAAAAAGTTTTATCTTATTTTACTGTATCTTGCAGTCCCTGTTACAAAGTTTAGCTTGTATCCTGATACATAGCTACACCAGTATGGGTTTGAGTCTCACTTCTTAGGCAAACTGTTTTCCCTATCTAAGGTCAAAATCCATAGAAGACCACCTTCACCTTGGAATTTATCATTGGTATACACTGTCCTCTGACTTTTGTCAAACCAGACTTTTTTTTTTCCTTTTAGACACTGAGAGAGCACAAGCAGGGGGAGTGGCAGGCAGAGGGAGCGGGAGAAGCAGGCTCCCCGCAGAGTAGGGAGCCAGACGTCTGACTCGATCCCAGGACCCTGGGATCATGACCTGAGCCAGAGGCAGATGCTTAACCGACTGAGCCACCCAGGCGCCCCCAAACCAGACTTTTTAATAACAGTGCAATGCATAGGACATACAACTATGTTATATTTGAGGAGCATAAATTTACAGAGTAAGCTTCATATTCATAACCATGCATTAAAAATGAGACAGTCTTAGGATGCTTAATATAAACTTAAAAATCCTAAACACATAAATTAAAATAAATACACTGTATGGGAAGGAGTACAGCACAGTCATTAAGTGATTTTAAAAGCAGAGAACAAAGTACAAAATCCCAGTTCTGTAATTTATTTATTGCTGTATTGGTAAATATTACAATTATCAATGTAAATAACAATACTTATTTCATAAACTGTAACGATTTAGAGGAGCTTAATTTAGTATAAAGCATTTGGCACAATTCCTGAGATACTGTAAATATACAATAAAAGGAAGCTATTATTAACTGCTAATCTACATTTTACTCACTGAAAACACCTACATTAGAGACCTATTTTATACTAGGCACAAGACTAAGCATAAGACAGAAAAATATACATATTTATTCTATGCTACAGAAATACTAACACTGCAAATATATTATTATTATTATAAATAAAAGTGAAATAAAACGCTTTTGTAGAGGTAGAAACAAACATCTCAGCCTTGGAAGGGCCTATAATCTAATTAAGAAGACAGGGTATGTACCAAAATATTAATCATTCACATGATGGAGTTTCCAATATAAGATATATTCTAAATTCTTTAGAAATTCATATACTTGAGGGGTACCTGGTGGCTCAGTTGGTTAAGCATCTGCCTTTGGCTCAGGTCATGATCCCAGGGTCCTGGGATCGAGCTCCACGTCGGGGTCCCCAGTCAGCAGGTAGTCTGCTTCTCCCTCCCCCATACTCCCTGCTCGAGATCTCTCTCTCTCTCTCTCTCTCTCTCTCCTCTCTTTCTCTCTTAAAAATAAAAAATCTTAAAAAAAAAAAAAAAGAAATTCATATACTTGAGGGGCATTGTGATATGAGGAGACAGGCACGGCATTGACTAGAACTTACACAATGAGAGTAAAGTAGGGCGCCTGGGTGGCTCAGTTGGTTAAGCGACTGCCTTCAGCTCAGGTCATGATCCTGGAGTCCAGGGATCGAGTCCCACATCAGGCTCCCTGCTCAGCAAGGAGTCTGCTTCTCCCTCTGACCCTCCCCCCTCTCATGTGCTCTCTCTCTCTCATTCTCTCTCTCAAATAAATAATTAAAATCTTAAAAAAAAAACAACAATGAGAGTAAAGTATAAGCAGCAGGTTCACAAGCTTACTAAACCCAAGAGTTGTATATGATTCAGAAAATAAAGGTAAAATTCACCCCCTAAAATATAAGCAGCAGGTTCATAGGCTTACTAAATCCAAGGGTTGTATATGATTCAGAAAAAAAGGTAAAGTTCACCCACTAAAATTCTCATATATAAGAATTCTAAAGCTTTCAGATACAAGCAAAATAAAAAAACAAAAAACAAAAAACACAAAACACAAAACACAAAACCCAGGAATATCGCACATTCTTTAGCAAAGGAATAACACAATTTAGGTGCTATTAAAAATGTAACAGAGAGAACCAACCTGAGCCAATACTGGGCCTAGGATGAAGCAACCAATACTGGGCCTAGGATGATGAAAATGGCAATGGTGGTAAAAGGATTTAAAAAAGCAAAAATAAAAAAAATTTAGTAAGTAATTAAATACGGTACTAGGGCAAAGCAAACTATTCCTCAAAATAACCTAGAGTAGAAATAAGAAGCCTAAACTATTTGATTTTATAATTATCCTAAGGCACTGGAGGGATGTCAAAAAGAAGATGTCCCAGGGGCGCCTGGGTGGCTCAGTCGGTTAAGCTGCTGCCTTCGGTTCAGGTCATGATCCTGGGGTCCTGGGATCGAGCCCCACGTCCAGCTCCCTGCTCAGCAGAGAGCCTGCTTCTCCCTCTCCCTCTGCCTGCCACTCTACCTACTTGTGCTCTCTCTCTATCTCTCTGTCAAATAAATAAATACAATCTTAAAAAAAAAAAAAAAAAGATGTCCCAAAGGAAGTTAAAATGTGTGTGTCTCCTGACAAGTCAGGAAGAGAGATGTAATTTTGAAAATCAGCAGCAGAGAACTGACAGCTTCTAGAGTAAAATATTTTTTTTCTTACTGAAATGCACTCCACATTAATAAATTAATCTATGTTTAAGGTGAAAATAATCTCAGCATTCTTGAGGATATGAAAAATTGAACAAAATATGCAGACAGCTTACCAATGTCACTTTTTTAGCTAGTGCCTCGCCAGTAAGTTTAACTTTTAAGTTACAGAAGAAAAAGAAGTTCTACAACCAGACTTCTAGTATTTTATATATTTAATCAATCTGAAGGCCACTGTTTTGAAAATTATCTCTGAATTCACAAAATGCTTCTGGAATTATGAGAATCAAGAAGTTATCTGAAAGAAAGCAAACATCGCTGATTCATCATATTAGAGTATTCTGAATTCCCAAAAAGGAAAAATTATAAGGTTTCTTCTTTCACTACCAGCCTAAATAAATACCTGAAAATTGGGATATTGGCTAAAATACAGAAATAGGTTTTAGAGGAGTCTATGTGTTATAGGTTATTCAGAGAAAACTTCACAAGTAAGAACCAAAAATAAATTAATTCAGAATCACAGTAGTGATTCTAAAGGCACATACAATAAAAGCAAAAACTTGGAAAATTAAACATCTCATTAACACTAATTCCATTAGGTTATTCAATCTTTTTAATATATTTTTTTAGCTAATACTTTAAACAGCTAACAATTCCCAAAATAACCTCTGAACCACAAAAATACAAATATATTTCTAGTATCTATCATTTCCATTTCTCATGACAATCCTAAAGTCCAAGCCCTCAAATCATCCTAAGTAAATATAGCCATCTTTTCAACTTAAGGCTCTCCTATTCCAACTCATTCCAGACTCACCTTCTAGGAATATAATGCTTCATCAGGCCATCCCACTACTACAAAACCATCAATGACTCCTCATTTCCTGTCACATCAATGTTCACAAATTTAAGATAACCATTCCCCTATCATCCTTAGATTTACCTGTTAGAGAGCTGAATCCTATCACACACACACCCCCATTTTACCTTAAAGGGAAAGGTGCTCCTCTCCATCTCCAAATCTATGAAGTTGATCTCATCCCTCTGGTTTCTTGTTCAGTCTTGCCCGTTTCTAACTCCCATTTCTTGTAACTCCCATTTGTTTCTTCCACCCATTTATCTCTAAAAACCTCCAGGTTCCTGGCACATCTCCCTCCTTTCTAAACCAAACTTGAAAAAGTTAACACAGTTTTTTAATGCCTCAATCAACCTGTGCACAACAAATGACACTGTCACAACCTTGCATTCTAGTCAGTGACACCCTCATCATATTCAGTTTCCAACACACTACCATTTCCTGATTATCTTTCTGAATTCAGGGTTTGGAGCCCAGATATATGTATTTTTAAGAACCTTCACACATACAATGGAATACTACATAGCAACAAAAACAAACTACTAATAAAAGCAATAACATAAATGAATCTCATTTGCTTAATGTTTCCCAGGCGTTGTGGAATTATGAAAACACAAAGCTGGAAGAGACGAAATCCCCGCTCAGACTTCAGCTATAACCAACTATTTAAATGCCAGTCTCACAGCTCCTAAAAGAGCTTACTTACGTTCAACTCTACAGACCAACAGGGGGTCTATGGTTCAGTGTGGAAAATAAAATTGGGTAGGGAAAAAAATGATATATTCACTTTCACCAACCTCTTACCACAATTTAGCATTTCCTTCAGTTAAAACATAGGCAACCAACTTCAGTAGTATTAGCAATTCCTATAACTTTGACCACTCTTAGGAATCAAAGTTTCATCAGACTATATAGTTGATACAGATAATCTAGAAAAAAAACTTATGCTCATCATTACTTAAAAATTATAGTATTTCTCAGATCCACTGCTAACTCTTAATATTTAATGAGTTAATACATATTACACACTACCATATTGCAAATTTAGCACCCTGACAACTATTTCAAGGTAATTAGTTTCCTTTATAATCCTATGAATTTTAAATGTTCATAAACACTTTTCTGAGAAGAGGTCTCTAAGCTTTACCAGGCTACAAAAGGCTCAGGCTGCCTCACAGGATGTGACTCTTCCAAAGGCCCAGCAAGTATCCAGTATAAAAGCAACAACAACAAAACCCACAATGTGGTTACTAAATGAATGAACCAATATATGTTTGAAGCCAATATTTTAACTCCTTTGCATTTTTAAAACACAGTCACATAGCCTTTATTTTCTAAATAGTGTAAAGGCAATGAATCTGATATGGCATCTTAAGTTACCACTAAAAAGTAACAGCTAGTCTTGGGTGATGGTTTTTTTTTTTTGGAGAGCGAGCCAGTGCACATGTACACGCAAGGGTGGACAGGGCAGAGGGAGAGAGAGAATCTCAAGCAGGCTCCACACCCCAGCGTGGAGCCCCACTCGGGGCTCGATCTCACAACCCTGAGATGATCGCCTGAACCAAAATCAAGAGTCGGATCTTAACCAACTGAGCCACCCAGGCACCCTGTGAGTGATGGATTTTTAAGAGCTCTAACTTTAAGATTAACTTTTAAGAGCTTATTTGGAGGTTCTAGCAGGGGAGAGAAACTACCTGCGTACTCTTGACCAAAGAACAATCCTCTTCTAACCAGGAAGGTCATTCTCTTCAACCAACCATGCAGCTTCAGCAGGGACACAACACACATGGAGCAGACTTGAAGGAGGAAGGGGACACCGCCTAGCCAGCCAGATCAGCCAAATCAAATCTGGTGATCAGTGTGGTGACAGATGTCACAACCACATCACCTTCACATCCTAAAATCAACACTGGAAAGCCACAAAACTGGTGCATTTTTTTTTTTCATTTCATACTTTTCCATTATGTTCTGTGAGATTTTGGAAAATTCATTTACAAAAGCTCTTTGTTATTATGAAGGAGTAATCAAGCCAACTCCTAAAGGTCACTCCCAGTATAAAACAAAGCCATCCCAAAGCACAGGTCTGTATGTTGGAGGTAAGCAAGGTTAGACAACAATACCAAGAAAAAAATAAACACGCAATTAAAATTATCTAGTAATGTGATTTTTAAACACTTACAACTTCTTAGAGCCCTAGAATATTTAGGATATATCTGAAATATTTTAGGAAACATAGTCATCAGATTTGAAATTCCTCCCAACAAAAGCTCTTTTCTTGAGAGAAGGAGTCTGGGAAGCTTCTACAATCCAACAAACAATACTAATAAATGTTTCTTCATGCTCTCTCTCAGTAACTAGAGATAATCATTAAATACCTCCAATTAACTTATAACTTATTAACTTATTAATGTTACAAAGCTTTTATAAATATAATCTAAACAAATGAGTGCATTTAGACATGTTATATATTATTTCTGTCTTTATATAGAAATGAACTGGACTCAAGCAAGTTGCCAGTTTCCAGATTCTGGGTTTTAGAGAATTATACACACAAATAAAAAACAATATATATGATCAAAGAAAGACTCTAATGCACAGTTAAGCTACAGTGAAACATCAGTGTTTGCTTAGTATCTAGTTTCTAGTTTTAAACTACTATAAATAAGATATGAGACACCAAACAAACCTACGTAATACCAACTGGTACTAGAAGACAACAGGGCTTTTTTTTCCCCTGGCAAACAGTTATTTTATTGTGCATGCTATGTTTTCAGAAGCTGAATAATCTTTCCTCTGAGCTTTTAAAATTAACATGTAAACATATCAGTATATAATTCACTGAAGATTTTGGCAGGAAGAAAATGTAAAATCCCAACACATCTTTTGTAGACAAAACAGTGAAAATTTTATTTAAAAAATCTATCTAATAATTGCATGTTCAATTTACAAAATACTGTAAAATAATATTTTTGACAGTTATCTGTGCTGTGTAGGTAAATACAGAATTATTTACTAGTAATTTTAATTTAGTTCTTATCATAATTAGCAAGTTGGAGAAACTGAATTTAGGAAATACATATAAAATATTGCTAGTCTCTGGCTTCTAAAACACTTTCTCTAATTCTAAAAATTTAACTCATGAAAAATCTATTCTATACTTTAAGAAAGCCTGACTACATAGTTGAGATACTACTTAAATGTCTCACTGCTATAAAGCCAAAGAAGTGACAAGTGGTTGCCAACAGTTAGGGGGAAGGAAAGGGTCTGACTGCAGAAAGCATGAGGGAATTCTAGAGGCACTGAAATTGTTCAATATCAGTGGAGGCGGCTGTAATAATCTAGTCATGTGTTAGGAATGCAAATAAGTACATGTATATGCATGTTTTCAGCAGCAAAATATATTTACTGTGGTCAATAAGTGGAACAGTCCAACAACGAGTGAATGAATAAACAAATCATGACATATAAATATAAAAAATTATTATTCAGCCATAAAAGGGATGGAATACAGAAACATACAACATGGATGAACCTTGGAAACATTATGCTAAGTGAAAGAAGCCAGACGTTAAATGTCATATATTATATGATTCTATTTATATGAAATACCCAAAAGAGATAAATCCATAGAGACCAAATACAGATTGGAGGTTGCCAGGGATTGAGGGGGAAAGGAAGGAGAAACTGCTTACAGGATAAGAGGTTTACTTTGGACTCACAGAAATGTTTTAGAACTAGTTATAAATAGATAACGGTGGTGGTTGCACAGCCCTATGAATATACTAAATGCCATTGAATTGTTCACCTTAAAATGATTAATTTTATATGAATTTCACCTCAGTAAATTATACACATAAATACATATATATGAAACTTCATACATATGCAGCATGATGGTGATAATGATGGTGATGATGATGATGATGATACAGTGGTAATGATATGTGCTTTAAAAAACCAGGAAGTGCACAGTGTCTGCCTTCAACATTTACAGAGTATGCAGAACACACGGAACAATTAAACATATTATTTAAAAAAATGGGGCGCCTGGGTGGCTCAGTTGGTTAAGCGACTGCCTTCGGCTCAGGTCATGATCCTGGAGTCCCGGGATCGAGTCCCACATCAGGCTCCCTGCTCAGCAGGGAGTCTGCTTCTCCCTCTGACCCTCCTCCCTCTCATGCTCTCTGTCTCTCATTCTCTCTCTCGCAAATAAATAAAATCTTAAAAAAAAAAAAAAAATGTTCCATCCCTCTGTAAAAATACAACAACAGCATAAAAGGAAAAACCGGATTCTCATTTCACTGGCAAGTCTTGTTTAAATGACAAAGCTTAAAAACAATTTCAGTTAACCTTTCAAATCACAGTTACTGACATTTGACTTTGATAGTTTTGTCAGTACATGAAACTCAACAACAAAGTGAAAACATGGCCCCAGCTATAGAGCCCACAAGCTGCTGCTTGTGGTTGGGAGAGAGATCTTGACATAGGAAAGAGCAACCCAGGATGGGTAACTAACTGCTTTCCAATTGCCAGACCTGAGTGATAAGTCAGAGGACATTAAAGCAGAAGGCCAGAATTCATGACTTTATTCCTTCAGCAACTGGCATCTTCTGTGGGCCATTTACTGTGACAACCAGTGGGTACACCCTAAATTTCAAAAATGCATAGTTCAAATTCAAGCCTCACTAGAATGTGGGGCAAATGAAATTCTCACACATGAATGGTGGAATGAAAAGTGGCACAACCACTTTGAAAAATAATGTGGCAAAATCTAAAAAAGCTAGACATATACATACCTTATGACCTATAAATTCAATCTAAGGTACATATTCATATGAAATGTGGTCATATTTTCCTCAAAAAACCTGTATGAAATTGTTCAAGGCAATGTTATTCGTTACAATCTCAACCTGGAAATTATCCAAATATCCATCAACACAACAGCCTGGGTAATAAACTGTAGTATTTTCACAAAATAGAATACTGCACTGCAGTAGTTCTCAACCAGGGATGATTCTGCCCCCCTCCTCACCACCCCCCATGGATACTTGGCGACACATCTGGAAACATTTTAGGTTGCCACAAATGGGGAGTGCTACTGGCATCTAGTGGGTTAGAGATCAAGGATGCTGGTAAACATCCTTCAATGCACAGGAGAGCCCCTATAACAAAGAATTATGCCATCCAAAATGTCAAGAGAATGGAGTTTGAGAAATTCTAGCCTATAATCTATGAGAATGAATGATACAACACAAACTATATGGATAAATTCAAACATAATATTGACCGATACAGAAGTCAAACAATAACATGTATGTATGATTCCATTTATATAAAGTTCAAAATCAGGCAAAATTAATCCCTGATGTTAGAAGTCAGGACAGTGGAGGCTGAAAAAGTCACTAGGGAGACTTCAGGGACACAAGCAATGTTCTGTTTCTTGAGCTGGGTACTAGTTATCAAGCACTGTGTATAAATTCATTCAGCTGAATAGTTAATACATATATGTAACTTCTCTTAAGTATACTATTCTTCAATAAAAATTTTATTTTAAAAATTTCATAGGACTATACACTACAAAAAGGGAATTTTACTGTATGTAAATTCTAAAAATAAAAACTAAATGTTTTTCTACTGTAAATCAGTCAAAATTCTTATCATATTCATAAATATATCTCTGAAAAATTTCTTCCTTTAATTAAGTCTGATAATTCCAAGTGCTATCACTGCCACTTACCAGTTGTATTGATCTTGAGCAAGTTATATTTTTCATAGTTATATCTTTTTAAAAGTATAGAGACAACAGAATTTATTGCCAAGGGAATACAAAAAACAAACAAGTATAAAACTATCCCACCAATCTTTTTCCCCAGACTTAGCCATTTTCAACATTTTTTTGTTTCCTTCTAGATTTTTCCTATATATGTTAATAGCATTAACTAGCATATGTTTATAAAAGCAAAATCATATTGCATACTACCCTACAATTTATTTTTTAACGTAATGTATGTGAAAATCTCTACAGGAAATACAAAATTACCATATTCTATTTAGTAGCTACCCAGTGTTCCAATGTATACACTGTAATTTACTTAATCACTCTAACTATGGACACCATAACAACTTACATTGGAAACTTCAAATATCCCTTCAATGAATATCAGAATATGCTTATATGATTACCTTTGCACAACTGTTGCTGGACAAAATAGTTGTACCCATATATACTCTCACATAAAATAGGGCTTGCTTTACCATTCTTTTGCCATAATAAGATATTATTCTTTCCAGTACTGTCAGACTGACAGCTTAGTAAATTACAGACATGATATCTTTATTTTTATTTTTCAGTTATTGAGGTTAAACATTATTCAAATGTTTAAAGGCCATTTAAATATGTCTTCTGTGGATTTTGTTTAAATCACTTGTGAAGGAAGATATTTAATCATTTTTATCTTCCTCATGTACAAAAGTGAGCTAGTCTCAATGCGTGATTGAGAGGTCAAATGAGAAAATAAGAGAGTATAATCAGTGACTGGTAATCAGGACTGTACATCAAAATCATGTTGGAAGACCTTCAAAACAAACTGAAACAATCACCTGCCCAAAAACCCTAGAAGACTGAGAATTAATTTCAGGTTGAGCAATATGAAGGATTTTGAGAGGTCCACCGGTGATTCTGATGCACACCCCAGAAGGATAACCACTGGCAAATTAGCAGGTTGTTCTCTTTCTCGAATATTAGCAAATATATATTATCTTTTTAGATATATAAGGAATCTCCGCTCCTGGATATTAAATTCTGCAGGTTTGGAGATTCTACTGAAAGCAGTGTTCTATTGCTTTTCACCCCCTAGACTGCTCAGATTACCTGAATAAAAATAATTTCAGTTTTTATGTGCAGCTAAGGCTAAGTTCCAAAGCAAACATTCCCATTTAGTAAGCATGTTATATACAGGGCATTGTGCTTTGGCTGATTATTAGAATGAAATCTCATTGTGTCTCTACATTTCAAAAACATGCATAATCTTCTACAACAGTACTTCAAGTATAGGATGGATGGCATTTATTATTGTCCATTGGGAAATTCCCTCTGAACTAGAATGTGTCAATAAAAGTGAGATACATGTTAACACATTCCAATTAGACAAAACTCAAAAGATAACATCTAAACAATGGTGCTAGATAAACCAGATAATCATATGGAAAAAAGCTCAACCCTATCTCACTCCATATATAAAAACTCAAAATGAGTCATAAAGTTAAACATGAAAGCTCAAAAACTATAAAATCTCTACCAAAAAAATCAGAACATTTTCTTAATCTAGAGCAGGGCGAAAATGTCTTACAACACAGACACACACACCGATAAAATTTTAAAAATATCATAAACTACACTTCATCAAATTTCAGAATTCTGATCTTTGAAAGACACCACTAATATAGAAGCAACCCAGAGCCTGGAGAAAATTAGCAATGCATATATCTAACAAAGAACTTTTATCCAGAATATATAAAGAAGTCTTATAACTCATAATCAGAAGCAAGTTATCCAATTTTAAAATGGGCAAAATATTGGGACACTTTAGAGAAGAAGATATATAAAAAGCCAATAAGCTCAAAAAAATTGCTCAACATCACTAGTAATGAGGGAAACACAAACTAATGAGAAGCCAGTACACACCCACAAGAATTACTAAAATCAAAAAGACTGATATCAAGTGTTGGTGATAAGTGGAATTATCATACACTGCTGGTGAGCAAGTAAAATGGTGCAACCATTTTGGAGCATAGTTTGGCAGTTTCTTATAAAGTTAAGCATATACTTGCTTACAATTCAACAATTCCACTCCTAGATATCTATCCAACAGAAATGAAAACATGTTCAAAGACTGATACATGAATAGGAACTTTACACATAATATTCCCCCAAAGTGAAAATAATCCAAATATTCATCCACTGCTGTATGGATAAACAAATTTTACTGTATCAATATAATGGAATACTGATCTTCAATAAAAATCAATGAGCAACTGAAACAAGCAGAAACATGGAATGAATCTAAGAAACATTCTTCTGAGTGAAAGAAACCAGATACAAAAAAAGCACATATTGACATTTTAGAAGAGGCAAAATTAATCTATGGTGACAGAAAGCAGATCAGAAATTGGGGTGTCAGGGGAGGTGGGGGTTGGTTACTGACTATAAAGGGATACAAGGGAATTTGGGGGAGTGACACAAAGTTCTGTATCTTGATAATAGTTGTTACACAGGTATATACCTTTGTCAAAACTCAGAATCATACTGTTTTAAAATGAACCCAGGATTTGTTTTAATCAGATATATAGTAAGACACAGACATAGAAATGACTGTCATGAAGGATTAGGTTTTTACTCACAGTTCCCTAAAAACAAGAGGCAGGCCACACCACACCAGGCCACAGGGGAAAACATCAGGTGGTCAGGAGGCAGAGGGAAAGAGAGAAAAATGTGGCAAGAATCTTTACCGTGGTTTTCGCCAGGGAAAAAATGGGCAAAATGGGGATAAGCAAGCTAAGCAGGTTTAGGACTGGCTCATTTGAGTAATTTCAGTGGTCTCCACAGTATAGGAACTCCCCCTGGCTTCATGGTAGTGCTGGGGTGATTAGAGTAGGGGACTAGTGGCCCAGAAGTATGACAGCTCAACAAAGGAAACAGTTGGGGCAGGCTCTGGATTGGTTGGTTTGCACATGAAAGATGCACTGCTAGAAGAGGAATCCTTTGCTATCTCTAGGAATTAGCTAGCCCTGGGAAGGTCAGTCTCTCCAGGTTCAAGAAGGCCCCAGATGTCAAAACACTAGAAAAATATAGGCAATAGAAAGGCATGACTAATACATATATACTTAAAAGGGTGCATTTTACTGAATGAATATTTCAATAAAGTTGATGTAAAAAGAAAAATTAATTTTAAGAATAAGTAAAACATCAAAGTGGCTAATTCATTAAAAAGGTTGCCAGCACCAAAAATATTTACCTAAAAAGAAAAAGAACCAAAAACAATGCTAATTTTCTATAATGGTAGCATGACTTAAATCTGGAATTACTCTGGAATATGGATTTTACCAATTAAATAAGTCTAAAGTACTTATAGAGACATGATCAATTATTTTGTTTTTTCTTTTTCTTTCTTTCTTTCTTTTTTTTTGGTTGTTTTTCTAAGGTGTATCTTACCATCACTGGGCCCTATGGTCCAGGGGTATCTAGCCAGTAACACCTATCTTTCTTATCTTTTTTTCTTGTCCACTTATTTTCAACCCCAGCTGCACATTAGAATTAAAAAACTGGCATGGAGGAGGGGCTTGACATCAGAATTTTTTAAGACTTCCCTGATGGCTTTAATGAAGAGCTAGAGTTGAATACTTCCTACTATAAATCAGATTTAATTTGAACATCACTTAAATACAAGGTATCTTAATGCAAGCATATCAAGGCAAAGTATAGAAAATAAAAATAGTCATAGTGGAAAACTACTGATACAGTATGATATTGCTTTGGGTACTTTCTCTACATTTTTGGAAAGCATACTGGCTCCCACAAATCCAATATAAAGGTAAAACAAAAACCTATAGGTCATAAAATTAAAAACTAAATTTCTACCTCTTAATTACCAAAACAGAAAAGTAAATATAAATTCAAAGTTTAAATGATAGACTCCGAGGCAATTAATCTGAAAAGAAGAAATTGCTTACCTGCCAAAATCATTATCACAGCCACTTAACTGGTCAATGACTCTAGAAACAAGGACTCTTCTACTCTGCAGCATCCACATTACATCCCAGAAATTTTATCATTCCAGTTCCTATTAACATTCCTGTATATATCCATCCCCTGGTCACTCATGCATATAAATATAACATATAAATAAGTTTCTTTCTGGCTTAACATCCAATGTGAGCTGACTTGCTATCTAGAGAAGCTTCCTTCCAACAGGTAGAGTTAGGGATATGTGCTGTTTGTTTCCATGGCAGATGACAGCATGAACTCACACCATCCTTTAACCTTCAGGCCAGAAATGACACAAGTAAATACTACTTACACCAAATTGCCCCAATAGTCTCATGGCCCTGTCTGCTTACAAGCACTGTGAAATATGGAAGGGTGTATGAAAATTATGTGAGAAGTAAACAAATCTGCCACGGAATAGAACCGCTGTGCCATAAGGTGAGTATTTTCTACTTTACTAAATAATGCCAGATTGGTTTCCAAAGTTGTTGTACCAATTCGTACTCCTATGAGGACTACTCAGGGATGCTCACTGTTCCAGATTCTTGTTAATATTTGGTCCTATCCAACTTTTTGGCCATTGCCAAACTAACATCAATCTGCTTGCACTGTTCTTTCCCCAAATATATTAGCTGTGGATATGGGTAGATGGACTTTACCAACCAAACATTACCCACACTAGGGAATTCTGTTCTTAGTTTGCTAAGAGTTTGGGTCACAAATGGATGTTGAATTTTATCAGATAATTCTGCATGTACTGACTAATCATGTGGTCTTTCTCCTTTAATAATTAAAATAACACATATAATTCAATGTGCAAACACTGTTGAAATTGCTTCATATTGTGCTCGCTTCGGCAGCACATATACTAAAATTGGAACAAAACTGCTTCATATCTATCTATATCTTTCCTTCCAATGAACTACTGAAGTATTAGATACATTTAAGAGATAATGGAAGTTAGACACAGAGATTTAATTACTTGTTGCAGGTCTCACCACCAAACAACAAAGACCAATCAGGTTACACAGTGTGGGTTCTTTTTTTCTCCTTAATTTTTTTTTAAAGATTTTATTTATTTATCTGACAGAGAGATAGAGAGCACAAGTAGGCAGAGCCGCAGGCAGAGGGAGAGGGAGAAGCAGGCTCTCCACTGAGCAGGGAGCCCGATGCGGAACTCGATCCCAAGACCCTGGGATCATGACCTGAGCCGAAGGCAGATGCTTAACAACTGAGCCACCCAGGTGCCCCCATGGGGTGGGTTCTTAATTCTCTTGTCAACTATTAGGTTTTGACCAAGTTACCTAATCCCCTGGTGTTTCAGTTTTCTCATCTATAAAAGAAGAATAACGTTACCCACCTAATAAAGTTGTTTTGACAATTAAATGAAGTAATACATCTGAACTTCTTAAAATACTGCCTGGAACATCATAAAGCACTACGTAAACACTTTGCTCTAAAAATTAATAATATTCTCTTACCTTTTCATCTCCACTTATCTATAGATAGGTTCCATTTCCTATCTTTAGTGTTATTTATCTATGTCTCATCTTTTTTTATTAATTTTAGCAGGTTTTGCCTATTTTAAAAAAACTTTCAGTCTTTTTTCTCATTGCACATTTCTTTTCTATTTCATTAATTTGGGCTCATTATTTCTTTATCAAGTTTATTCTGCTTTCCCCTTTCTAACTCCTTAAGTAGAACACTCAACTGACATTTTTATCCTTTCCTTCTTCTCTTATGTAAACAATATAAATTTACTGTAAGCCTTTAGCTACATCCAAGTTTTGTAATATGGTATTTATAATCATTCAGTTCTAATTATTTTTAAATTCCATTTAGGATTTCTTTTCCCTGATTCATAAGTTGTTTCCATAACTGTTCTACGAATGTTAGGAAAAAAATGTGTTTCCTCTAATTGCTAGTTTTATGTTGGTTTTGTTTTCAAAATCTTTTTTTTTTTTTTTTTTTTTAAGATTTTAAGTAATCTCTACACCCAACGTGAGACTCAAACTCCCAAACCCGAGATCAAGAGTCGCACGCTCCACTAACTGACCAAGTCAGGCACCACCACCATCTTTCTTAATTTTTTTTTTTGCTACTTGACCTTCAATAACTGCAAGAGGTATGTTTAAAAATCACCTACTATGGGGTGCCTGAGTGGCTCAGTCAGTTAAGCGGGCTCCCTGCTCAGCAGGGAATCTGCTTCTCCCTCTGCCCCTCACCCCGCTCTCGTGTTCTCTCTCGCTTGCTCAAATAAATAAAATCTTTTTAAAAAAATTTAAAAAAGTAAAAATCACCTACTATAAAAAAGATGTGTTCATTTTTTCTTGACATTCCTGCTTCACATATTTTCAAAAATATATCATATCTTCCTGGTAAGTTAACCTTTTATCATTATATTTATCATTAGTAATTTCTGTGTTTATTTTATCTGATATGACTACAGCTACCAGCTTTCTTTTGGTTATTTGTCTAGCTATCTTTTTCTATCCTTTTGCTTCCAAACTTTCTATGTTTGTATATTTGGGGTATATGTTTTTTAAACAGCAGCATACAGCTAGATTTTATTTGATTTTTTCCAGTCCAACACATTGTTGTCTTCCCTGCATTATTTAGTCTGCTTTCACTTAATGTGGTCTTTATAATATGCTGGAATTTATTTCTACTACATTATTCTTTTGTTTTGTGCTTGTTCTGTAACTTCTGTTTCTTTTCCTGCCCTTTCTTACATTCTTTTTAATTTTCTTTGTATATTCCATTTTTGCTCTAATAATTTGGAAATTATATAATCTACTTCTATTCATTTAGATATATAGCCTTCATATTTTAACATGCATACTTCATACTTTAAGTTAACATCTTCATTCTCAAAAGATAAAAGAACCTTAGAAATAAGACCTGGGAAGATGGTGGAGTAGGAGGACCCTGAGCTCACCCCCTCTCACGTTTTCAACTAGATATCATCCACATCCAAGTCAATAAACCAGAAAGCAATCTGAAGACTGGCAGAACAAACTCCACAACTAAATATAGAGAAGAAGCTTCACCTGAAAGGTTAGGAAGGTCAGAAAGGCGGAGGGAGGCTGCCCACAAGAGGCATGGAGCTGCAGGAGTAAAGAGGGCCAAGAAATGGGCCCTCACACCAGGGAGTTCACAAAGGAAAAATTAATCCCCATAATGTTTGGCTTTAAAAATCAGAGGAGCTGAATTCTATGAGTTTGTAAAACCAGTGGGGCTTGGAACCTGGAGCTTTAGAGGTCAGCTGACTCAGCACTGGGCCACCTGGGAGAGCAAGTGATAGCCCGGCCACTGTCCTTAAAGCGACAGCAGCCTATGCAGAGAGGCAACATAAAAATGGCAGTTTATACAACACCGGGGGCAAACAGGAGATGGATCTGTTCATACTGATTTCTGAGCGTGCTGGGGGACTTCTCTGAAAATGAGGGAGCTGGAAAGTGCCATTTTCCTCCCCTGACCTATAGTATAAGCACAGAGATATTTGCAGGAGGCAGGGCTGCACAGACACTTGCTACCTAACCTGCTAGCAGTGTACCACACTCATGAGTTCCCTGGAGGACTCACCCACTCCAAGCCTGGTGGCCTCAGCCCTGGGCTCAGGGCAAATTTTGTTAAAGCCACAGGGGTGCCCCGCCCAGCCAGCCTGGGGTACAGCCCCCAGACGCACCCAGTTGTGTGCAGCCAGCCACCCTCCTGTGTCTTGCCCAGCCACGTGTCCCTGGCCATCCTGGCACACTGCTCCCAGCCACTCAAGTACTTCAAGGGATCCAGCATAGCACTAGTGGACCAATGCAAATTTTGCTAACACTGCCGCCCTGCTCCCAAGTTCCCCAGTAGGCATGCAACACCAAAGCTGACCTGCCTAGGTCCCACTACCCCACAGAAAGCAAGCATAGCCCACAACAGCCAGAGAATCAGTGCAAATGACTACACTGAAAGGAAAAGTGATTTGAACACAACAACAGGGAGTAAGCAACAAACATAGGATACTCTCTTGAAGAGCCAGCTTCTGTTAAACAGGGGACACTGCACTGCTGGGTACTCCAGGACCTCTTCATCATAAAATTACTACTTTCAGAAGAAGACACAGCTGACTTTTTTAACATACAGAAATAGACACAGAAAGATAGGCAAAATGGGGAGACAGAGAAATTTATCCCAAATGAAAGAAGAGAACAAGGCCACAGCCAGAGATCTATGTGAAACAGATATAAGTAAAATGCCTGATAAAAAATTTAAAGCAATGATCATAAGGATACTCAATGGACTTGAGAAAAGAATGGAAGACATGAGTGAGAACCTTAACAAAGAGATAAGGAATAACACAGCAGAGATAGGGGGCACAATAAATGAAGTGAGAAACACGCCTGATGCAATGAATAGCGGGAATGAAGAAGCAGAACAAATTAGTGACCTAGAACATAGGTAATGGGAAGTAATCAAGCTGAACAAAACTGAAAGAAAAGAATTATGCAAAATGAGAACAGACTTAGGGAACTCAGTGATGGCATCAAATATAACAGCATTCATATTATACAAGTCCCAGAAGAAGAAGAGAAAGAGGGGCAGAAAATTTATTTGAAGAGAGAAAAACTGAAAACTTCCCTAATCTGCGTAAGGAAACAGATATCCAGATCCAGGAGGCACAGAGAACCCCCAACAGAATCAACAAAAGGAGACCCATACCAAGACATATTGTAATTAAATTTGCAAAATATACTGATAAAGAAAAAAATTTTTAAGCAGCAAAACAAAAGATTAGTCCTTAACTTACAAGGGGAAACCCGTAAGGCTAGCAGGACATTTTTCAACAGAAACTTGGCAAGCCAGAAGGGACTGAAATGATATATTCATGTGCTGAATGGGAAAAATCTGCAGCCGAGAATACTCTATTCAGCAAGGCTATCATTCAGAATAGAACAAGACATAGTTTCCCAGACACACAAAAACTAAAGGGATTCGTGAACATCAAACCAGCTCTGCAAGAATATATTAAAAGGGACTCTCTGAATGGGAGAGAGACCAAACGTGACAATACAGACGTAGGAAACACCTCTAAAAACTCATTAAAAATGACTATTTCTGGGGGCGCCTGGGTGGTACAGTCGCTTAAGCGTCTGACTCTTGATTTCAACTCAGGTTGTATTCTCAGGGTCCTGAGATTGAGCCCTGGGTTAAGCTTCACGCTCAGTGCGGAGTCTGCTTAAGACTCTCTCTCTCTTTGCCCCTCCCCACTGTGTGTGCATGCTCTCTCTCTCTCAAATAAATCTTTTTTAAAAATGACTATTTCTGTAAAACATCAGTCAAGAACTCACAAAAAATGGATGTAAAATGTAATAACATACCTAAAACATGGGGAGGAGAGAAGAAAAGAATGGGTTAAAACTTAAAGGACCTTCAACTTAATTTAGACTGCTATATACAGAAAAAGAGTTATAAAAACCTAATGATAACCATGTATCAAAAACCACTAATAAATATGCAAAGAATAAAGAGAAAGGAATCAAAATATATCACTAAAGAAAATCAGCAAACCATGAAAGAAAGACAAGAAAGGATCAGAGATCTACAGAAACAACCACAAAACAAGTAATAAAATGCCAATAAATGTGTATCTAGCAATAATTACTCTGAATGTAAATGGACTATATGCTCCCATCAAAAGACACAGGGTGACACAGTGGATAAAAAGACAAGACCATCTATATGCTGCCTATAAGAGACCCATTTTAGACTTAAATTGCGGATTGAAAGTGAGGGGATAGAGACTGAAAATAAGGGGATGGAGAAACATCTATCATGAAAATGGATGTCAAAAGAAAACCAGAGTAGCAATAATTATATCAAACAAAATAAACTTTAAAAAAAAGACTGTGGGGCACCTGGGTGGCTCAGTTAGTTGTGTGGGGACTCTTGATTTCAGCTCAGGTCATGATCTCAGGGTTGCGAGATCGAGCCCCACAGTGGGCTCCATGCTGGGCATGGAGCCTGCTTAAGATTCTCTCTCTCTCTCCCCCACCCTCTACCCCTCCTCCCTCTCCAAAAAAAAAAAAAAAAAAAAAAAAAAGACAAGAAACAACGAAGAACAAGATATAATAATAATGGAGACAATCCAACAAAAAGATCTAACAATTGTAAATATTTATGCACCCAACACAGGAGTACCTAAAACAGTTCATAACAAAAATAAAGGAACTGACTGATAATAATACAATAATATTAGGGAACTTCAACACCTCACTTACATCAATAGAAAGATCATCTAAACAAAACATCAACAAGGAAACAATGGCTTTGAATGACACACTGCAACAGATGGATTTAACAAATATATTCAGAACATTCCATCCTAAAACAGCAGAATACACATTCTTTTCAAGTGCACATGGAACATTCGCCAGAATAGATCACGTATTAGCCCACAAAACAAACCTCAACAAATGCAAGAAGACTGAAATCACACCATGCATATTTTCTGACCATAATGCTATGAAACTAGAAGTCAACCACAAGAAAAAATCTAGAAAGATCAAAAATACACAGAGGTTAAATAACATGCTACTAAACAATGAGTGGGTCAACCAAGAAATCAAAGAAGAAATTAAAAAATACATGGAAACAAATGAAAATGAAAACACAACAGTTCCAAAACCTCTAGAATGCAGCAAAAGTGGTTCTAAGAGGGAATTTTATAGCAATACAGGCCTACCTCAAGAAGCAAGAAAAACCTCAAATAAACAACTTAATCTTACACCTAAAGGAGCTACAAAAATAACAAAACCTAAAACCAGGGCACCTGGGTGGCTCAGTCAGCTAAGCGTCTGCCTTCGGCTCAGGTCATGATCCCAGGGTCCTGGGATCCAGCCTCACATCAGGCTTGCTGCTCAGTGGGGAGTCTACTTCTTTCTCTTCCTCTGCCTCTCTCCCAACCCTCCGCTCATGCTCTCTCTCGCTCTCTCGCTTTCTCTCAAATAAAATCTTAAAAACAAAACAAAAGGTAAAACCAGAAGGAAAGAAATAATAAAGATGAAGGCAGAAATAAATGATACAGAAACCAGTATAACAATACAACAGATCAATGAAACAAGGAGGTGGGTCTTTGAAGAAAAAAAAAAAAATTCAAACCTCTGGCCAGACTTATCAAGGAAAAAAGAGAAAGGAGTCAAATAAATAAAATCACAAATGAGAGAGGAAAAATAACCAACACCACAGAAATATAAACAATCATAAGAAAATATTATGAAAAGCAATATGCCAACAAATTGGACAACCTAGAAGAAATGGATAAAACATATACATATACATATACATAAAAACATATAAACTAGGGCGCCTGGGTAGCTCAGTCGTTAAGCGTCTGCCTTTGGCTCAGGTCATGATCCCAGAGTCCTGGGATCAAGCCCCACGTCCAGCTCCCTGCTCAGCGGGAAGCCTGCTTCTTCCTCTCCCACTCCCCCCGCTTGTGTTCCCTCTCTCGCTGTCTCTCTGTCAAAAAATAAAATCTTAAAAAAAAACAAAAAAAAACACAAACTACCAAAACTGAAATAAGAAACAGAAAATGTGAACAGACTGATGACCAGAAAACAAATGAGTCAGTAAAACAAAAAGTCCCAACAAACAAAAGTCCAGGACCAGATGGCTATAAAAAAGAGTTAATACCTATTCTTCTTAAACTATTCCAAAAAATAGAAGAGGAAGAAAAACTTCCAAATCCATTCTATGCGGTCAGCATTACCCTGATACCAAAACCAGATAAAGACACTACTAAAAAAGAGAACTACAGGACAATATCCCTGACGAACATGGATGCAAAAATTCTTGATAAAATACTAGCAAACCAAATTCAACAATACATTAAAAAAATCACCACAATCAAGGGGATTTATTCCTGGGTTGCAAGGGTGGTTCAGTATTTGCAAATCAATCAGTGTGATACATCACAGCAATAGGAGAAAGAATAAAAACCACATGATCATTTCAATAGATGCAGAAAAAGCATCTGACAAAGTACAACATCCATTCATGATAAAAACCCTCAACAAAACAGGTTTAGAGGGAACATACCTCAACATAATAAAGGCCATCTATGAAAAACCCACAGCCAACATCATCTTTAATGGGGAAAAACTGAGAGCTTTTCCTCAAGGTCAGGAACAAGAAAAGGATGTCCACTCTCACCACTTTTATTCAACACAGTATTGGATGTCCTAGCCATACCAATCAGACAACAAAAAGAAATAAAAGGAATCCAAATTGCTAAGGAAGAAGTAAAACTTACACTATTTGCAGATGACATACTATGTATAGAAAACCCTAAAAACTCCATCAAAAAACTGCTAGAACTGATAGATGAATTCAGTAAAGTCACAGTATACAAAATCAATATGCAGAAATCTGTTATATTTCTGTTCACCAGTAATGAAGCAGCATTAAGAGAAATTAGGAAAATAATCCCATTTACAACTGCACTCAAAATAATAAGATACCTAGTAATAAATCTAACCAACCAAAGAGGTGAAAGACCTATATTATAAAAACTATAAAAAACTGATGAAAGAAATTCAAGATGACACAAAGAAATAGAAAGACATTCCATGCTCATGGACTAAAAGAACAAATACTGTTAAAATGTCTATACTACCCAAAGCAATCTACAGATTTAACACAATCCCTATCAAAACACCAACAGCATTTTTCACAGACCTAGAACAAACAATCCTAAAATCTGTACGGAACCACAGAAAACCACAAATAGCCACAGCATTCTTGAAAAAGAAAAGCAAAGCTGGAAGCATCACAATTCCAGATCTCAAGTTATATTACAAAGTGGTAATAATCAAAACAATATGGTACTGGCACAAAAACAGAAACCTACATCAATGGAACAGAATAGAGAGCCCAGAAATAAATCCATGATTATACAGTCAATTATCTTGAACAAAGCAGGAAAGAATATACAATGGGAAAAAGACAGTCTCTTTAACAAATGGTGTTGGGAAAACTGGATGGCAACATGCAAAGAATAAACCTGGACCACTTTCTTACCTCATACACAAAAATAAACTCAAAATGGATTAAAGACCTAAATGGGAGACCTGAAACCATAAAAGTCCTAGAAGAGAACACAGGCAGTAAATTCTTTGACATCAGCCATAGCAAATTCTTTCTAGATATGTCTCCTGAGGCAAGGGAAAGAAAAGCAAAAACAAACTATTGGGACTACATAAAAAAAAAAAAAATCTTCTGCACAGTGAAGGAAACAATCAACAAAACTAAAAGGCAACCTACAGAATGGCAGAAGATATATGTAAATGACATATCCAATGAAAGATTAACATCCAAAATATATAAAGAACTTACAAAACTCAACACCCCAAAAATGAATAATCCAATTTAAAAATGCGCAAAAGACATGAAGAGGTATTTTTCCAAAAAGACATCCAGATGGCCAACAGACACATGAAAAAATGCGCAATATCACTCATCATTAGGGAAATACAAATCAAAACCACAATGAGATATCACCTCACACCTGTCAGAATGGCTACAATCAACAATACAAGAAACAACAGGTGTTGGCCAGGATATGGAGAATTAAAGGGGAACCAACCTCTTACACTGTTGGTGTGAATGCAAATTGGTGCAGCCACTCTGGAAAGCAGTATGGAGGTCCCTCAAAAAGTTAAAAATAAAGGGGCGCCTGGGTGGTTTAGTCGGTTAAGCATCCGATTCTTGATTTCAGCTCAGGTCATGATCTCATGGCGGTTAGATAGAGCCCCATGTTGTGCTCTGTACTGGGCATAGAGCACTTAATATTCTCTCTCTTCCCCTCTGCCTCTCCCCCCAATCTCGCTCATGCTTTCTTTCTAAAATAAAAAAAAAAACAAACAAACAAAAACAGAACTACCCTATGATCCAGAATTGCACTACTGGGTTATTTACCCAAAAAATACAAAAACCTAATTCAAAGGAATACATGTACCCTTATGTTTATAGCAGAATTACTTACAATAGCCAAGATATGGAAGCAGCCGAAGTGTCCACTGATAAATGAATGGATAAAGATGTGGTATATATAAACAATGGAATTATCATTCAGCCATAAAAAAGAATGAAATCTTGCCATCTGCAACAACATGGATGGAGCTAGAGAGTATAATGCTAAGCAAAATAAGTCAAAGACAAATAAGTCACTCATTGGAATTTCAGAAATAAAACAGGGGGAAAAAAATGAGAGAGAGCCAAAGCAAGAAACAGATTCTTATAGAGAACACAGAGAACAATATGATGGCTACCCAGAGGGGAGCAGGATGGTGGGACAGGTTAAACAGGTGATGGGGATTAAGGAGTACGCTTGTAATGAGCACAGGGTGACGTATGGAACTGTTTAATTACTACATGTACATGTGAAACTAATATACACTGTATGTTAACTGGGATTAAAATAAAAACTTAGACTGCTGAAAACCATGTGAACAGAAAATTATTTCAAGAATGACCGGATTTTTTGTCTTGAAGATTAAAAAAAGCATTATTGAAGTATAACTAATGTATACTAAACTGTACCTATTTAAAGTATAAAAACTGACAGGTTTTGATGTATGTATATAACTGTGAAGTCATCACCACAATCAGGCCCAAATGTTTCCTCATTTCCATTTATCCTTCTCTCCCTCCCTACCCCTCCCCACCTCACACTCGCCCCACACCCCATTCCCAGGCAGCTGTTCTGCTTCTTGTCACTTGGGACTAGTTTCCATTTTCTAGAATTTCATTTAAATGGTATTTTATATACACATAAAAAAAATGAAAGAACCTTAGAATATTTTAATTCTACTTCATTCTCTCCACCTCAACCAAAAACCCCTTCACTCATGGCACTATTTTCCAGTATTTCAGCTCTATGTTTGACTTTGTTGTTTTTATACTGCCAATAACTGTAGATTTACCCATGTGTACCATTTTATGTTGCTGTTCGCTTCTTGCTCCTCATATTCTTGTATTGAAAACATTCTTCTATTAGTGATATTCTCTCACTTTTTTTTTGTCTAAAGAATTTATATATTTTGCCTTCAATCTCAAACAAGTTTTACTAGATGTTGATTGCACGTTGAAAGTTATTTTGCCTCATGGCACCACAAAGATGTGTCAGTGGGTTCTATGGGAAACAGTATGGCAGTTCCTTAAAATTTTAAACATGGAGTTACCATGTGACCCAACAACTCCATTCCTAATATATACCCAAGAGAAATAAAAACATGTTCACACAAAAACTTATACACAAAAGTTCACAGGAAAATTACTCATTAATAGCCAGCTAAAAAGTAGAAACCACCCAAATACCCATAACTGATGAATAAATAAATTGTGGTATATCCATATGATGAAATATTATCCATCAATAAAAGGGAACAATTCATCCTATAACATGGATGAACTTTGAAAACATTATGCTAAGTGAAAGAAAACAGTCACAAGAAACCACATACTGCATGATTCAATTTATATGAAATGTCCAGAACAGGCAAATCTATAGAGACAAAAAATAGATTAATGGTTGTCTACGACTGGGAGAGGGTGGGTGGGTGGTAGAGGGTGGGCTAACTGAGAGTTACTCTAATGGGTACAGGGTTTCTTGGATGATGAAAATGTTCTAAAACTGACTGTGGTGATGGTCATGCAACTTTGTGAAAAAACTAACAACTGAATTATACACTTTAAATGGCTGAATTGTATGGTATGTGAATTTATATCAATGAAGCTATTATATTTTTTTTTTAAGCAGACACATTTGCTGGATGCAGGTATAAGAAATGGGTGATACAGCCTGTATTAACCAGTTTCATTAGATGCTTCTAAAACTGAAGATCACAGTTGTGGTACAAAGAACCGCTTTAGTATTCAAACATCAACATCACTCCTCAAATTTCCAGGGACCATCCAATGTTTACAAAAATTTCTCGATACTGCATTTTCTACTATCTGGACCTAACTTACCTTCCACAAATCTAGGGTCAGGCAAAACTGTACTCCTCCTAGTTCCTTGAATATACTCCTGATCTTCCAGCTTTGACACTCTCTGCTCATATTGTTTCCACTACCTGGAATCCTTTCCCTACCTGTATCTGTCTAAAACCTCCAGCTAAAGGAAATCTATCCTGCTTCTACTTACTATAGTACTTCACACGTTCTTCATGACACTTGAATGACTGCAGCACAATGTAAAATAAGCTACTTTCACCCCGTACCTCATTTATTAGGTTGTGAGTTCCCTGGCAGCTATCTTACTCATCTTTGTATACAGAAGGTTTGACATACTGCTTTTAAAATGGCGTATGTGTGTAACTGTGGTACTTGCTGCAATCATAGCAAAATTGGTATCACTGGTGTACTTTTGTGTATTTTACATGAAAAGGCCTGGTTTCATCTATATCCAACATGTTAGAGGATAAATATATTGCACAATTATAGTGGGGTTAAATATTCAATTCTGACATCTGTGCAGTATGTGTTACAGAACATATTCAGGAATGCAACCTATGTAACTTGGGTAATGTCATAGAATATATATGCCACACATAGAAATGCTGAAGAGAAACTATCAGTTAAGGTATTCAGCATCTGTACACCAAAAGACCTATGTAAGAATAATCATAGCAGCATTATTCTTAGTAGTAGTAGTAGCAGTAGTAGAAAAATTAGAAAACAACCCTTTGGTTGGAAACAATTCCCTATCAGTAAGAGAATGGGCAAATGATTGCATACTCACACAATGAAACACTACACAGCAACAACTACTGCTACATGCAACAAATTTTAATTTTACATTAATAAATTTTCATTTAATTTTAAATTAATAAACCTGAAACAAGCCAGACACAAGAATATGTGAGTATAACATGACTGTATTTCATAAAGTTAAACAGAAAAAACTGATCTATAATATTAGAAGTCAGGATAGTGGTTACCCTCAATAGAAGAGAGAGTAACTAGAAGGGGGAATGAAGTAGGTTTCTAAGATACTGGTAAAATTCTGTTTCTGTACCTGGATGGTGGTTATGGAAGTATATTCACTTTGAGAAAATTTACTGAGCTGTTTTATGATCTGCAGGTTTTTCTGTATACATTTCTACTTCAATACATTGTACTTTTTAAAAGTGGAGGAAAAAGATAAAAGAAATGGGATAAATTAAAGAAAAACTCAACTGTTTATGTGTGGAGCCTCCGCTGTTTCTCCTACACTATCAGGTGAACTTGCCAATTATATGCCCTCTAAATTCCACAGGTAAAAGACCCTGTACCTCCACATCAAAGTAATCACCTCTACAATATTCACTTTTCATGATGTTGCACATATTACATTATTTTAGCTTAAGTATTGTAACATAAAACCAGAATAGAAACCCAAGTATAATTCTAAGAATCATTTAAAAATATGCTGTTCCTGAAAAGTACCATTAAATTATGGGTATGATAGGAGGGAAAATGTAAATGGCCATTCACTGCAGTACTATTTTTAACAGTTAAGAATGGGAAACAACCCAAACATTCATCAATGGGAGACTGGTTAAATAAACCATTATACCCATTCAATAGATTATGCCACCACTGCTAAAAAGAATGAAGAAGATCTCTGTAAAGCAATATACAATGATCTCCAAATGAAAAAAGGGAGGTTCCAGATAGTGTGTAATAGCACAAATCTTCTTCATAAGAATGAGAAGAGATATGATTATATGTATATATGTTATTTACTAACATTTTCAAAAAAATAATGGAATGAAAATGAAAACTAAATAAAAATGGTTAGTATGGGAAGGAATAAAATGGGAAAAAGGAGATAGGAATGGAAGCTAGAATTACATAGATAACTTCATTTTATAGTTTTAACTTTGGAATCATATGTTTTAAAAATTGAAACAAAAAAGCAATCATTTTAAAGAAATAAATGTGTATATCAGAGAAAACCTCTGTGTATACACATGCTCACACACACATTCTGAATGTGATTAAGTGGCAGGAGGGCAAAGTATGAGGTATTATAAAAGACATAAATGGATCTTACCTATTTCTGAAAAATCAGACCATCCCTGCCATTTAAAAAATCAAAACATAACGAAACTTTTTAAAAAGTCAAAATAACAATGAACTTTTCCTTTAAATTGGTAAACATTGATGTCAAAGAAAAACCTGCTTAAATTACTCATTAAGTGTATAACTACTTTAGGCAAATAGCCCAAAACAGAAACATCTGTGTTAAATGAATTAGAATTCTTTCAACTCAGTGACTATTTTTATTGACTTGTTTACTCAGCAAATATTTACTGAGTGCCTTCTGAGAGCCAAGCACCAGGAACAGAGCACTAAACAAGTTAGACAAAAGTTGTGCCTTTATGGAACTTACATTCTAGTGAAGGATACAGATACATAAACAAGCAATTACAACACAAGAAAATAACTGCCCTGATAGGGAAAATATAGGTTTTACTGGAGCTTTAAAGAAAGATATATTGTAGCTGTATTATTCTAAGCAGTGTCCAAACACAGGAACCAGATTATTCTCAGGAAATAATCAAGTAGTCTGATTTGAAACCCACAGCAAGAGGAAAAAATTACAAAGAATAAGACTGGAAAGGAGAAACTGAAGGGTGAGGGGGTGTGGGAAAGAACTCTAACATTTGAGTGGCTCCCATGCCATTTAACCCTCAAAACAACTCTAATACCATAGGTGCAATGGAAACTGGGGCTATCACTGCCGCATTCACTCCCCTACTCAGACATGTGCACACACACCCCACCTTTAACTCTTCCCAGGGTTATATATACAGAAACCACTGGGGCAGGGATCTGAACTCAGGTCCATCACACCAAGCTACAACTCTATTAGAGACTTTATATGCCAAAGTTGAGGAGTTTGAACTTTGTTAAAAATGGAGGCACTGGAACTCAAATGTCTGAGTTCAAATCTTAATTTCATCACTTACTGTGTGACCTGGGGCAAGGTTTTTAATTTCTCTGTGCCTCCATTCCCTCATCTATAAGATAGGAATAATGAGACCTACTTTATAAAATTAATGTGAGAATTAAATTCATATTAAAACAGTTCTTGGCACAGAGCAATCCCCTATTAAGCAACAGGGAGTCAATGGAAATTTCTGAGTGATTTGATCAGAATAACAGTTTAAGAAAATCAATGTAGCAGAATGGTGCAGAAGGCAACACAAAAGAAGTAGGACAGTTATAACAAGTCTTTCTGAAAAGTATTAAAGGTCTAACTGAGATGGTGACAGTGGAAAATGCAGAACAATACTACAGAATTTGAATAAATAGGGCTTAACCAAATGTGGCAATCAGAGATAGAAAAGAGTAAAATGTGATTCTCTGATTTTCAATTTGGTAGACTAAGAGAATGGTGATGTCAGGAACAGAAGATCGTGTGAGGATGGTTTAGGGCTCCTTTAAATAAAGGAGATTCTGTTACATTTTACATTGGGGTTTTTTTACACAAGCCTTTCCTAAAAGATAAAGTCAGCAGAATTTAAAATAATAATTATTATATCAGTAAGAAATAAGAGTCCAAGGTTTTTTTGTTCTGTTCTTAATTTTTTATGATTAGTTCTACAAAGATACTACGATAGATCTCATTTTGTTCCATTGACCTTGCAACTATCTTCATAGTGTTCTACTGCTTTTTAAACAGCTTTACAGAGATATAATTGACATACAACAAACTATACATATTAAAGTGACAGTGTGGTAACTTTTTTTTTTAAAGTTTGTTTTTTCTAATAATCTCTACACCCAATGTGGGGCTCAAACTCACATCTCCAAGATGAAGAGTCACATGCTCTTCTGACTGAGCCAGCCAGGCACCCTGATAAGTTATAACATATGAATACACCATGAAATTAACAACACAAATCAACATTGTGAACATATACATCACAACCAAAATTTTCCTTGCACCCCTTGGTAATCTCTTTATCTCTGTTGGCTTATTCACTGTACCTCTTTGGTTATTTCATTATTTTTGTCTTGCAAATAGGGTTTTTTCTTAAAGATTTCTTTATTGGGGGGTGTGTGTGCACGAGTGGGGAAAGGGGCAGAGGGAGAGGGAGAGAGAAACTCAAGTAGACTCTGTGCTGAGCACGGAGCCTGATGTGGAGCTTGATCTCATGACCCTGAGATCATGACCTGAGCCAAAATCAAGAGTCAGATGCTTAACCACCTGTGCTACCCAGACACCCCTGCAAACAGGGTTTCAAAAGGGGTTTTAGTTACACATCTTCACATTATTATAGTCTACCTCCATTTGAAGTGATATCACTTCATGTATGGTGCAAGAATTTTAAAATATACTTCCTTTCTCCTCTCTAGGCCTTGGAACTATCGTGGTTATACATTTTATTTCTCTGTATGTTACAGGCCCTAGTATACACTGTGATTATTTTTTTTAAACAATTATCTTTTACACATGCTCTTTATATCTCTGTGTATATCTTGATTTCTTTACAGTATCATTTCCTTTATGTTTGAATGGTTTCCTTTCCCATTTCGTATATGATAGGCCTAGTTGTATTGAATTCCTTCAGCTTTTATCTATTGAATTCCTTCAACTTTTATCTGTCTGAAAAGGTCTCTGCCTTCATTTTGGAAAAGCAATTTTGCTGGGTATAGAATTACAGGTTGGGAATTCTTTTTTTCAGTACTTTAAAAATGTTGCTCCATCTCTTTTGGCTCACACTGGTTCTGGTAAGAAATCTGCTGTTATCCTTATCCTATCTATTTTATTTATTTGAGAGAGAGAGTGCACAAGTGGTGGGCAGAGGGAATGGGAAAAGCAGACTCCCCGCTGAGCAGGGAGCCCAATGCAGGGCTCGATCCCAGGACCCTGAGATCATGACCTGAGCCAAAGGCAGCTGCTTAGTCAAGTGAGTCACCCAGGTACCCCTCTTTTTCACTAACTTTAAATAATTTTATTACCATTTACCTTCATGTACTTTTCTTCATGTTTCTCATACTTAAGTTTGTTTAAATTCTTGAATCTTTGTGTTTATGCTTTTAATCAAATCTGGAAAAGTTTTTGACCATTATTTTTTCAAATATCCTCCCTTTATTTCCTTATCAGACTTCATTTTTTCTCACAGCTTAATCATGATTTTTTATTCTTGAAGTTTAACTGACATACAATATTAGTTTCCTGTACACAACATAGTGACTTGACATTTGTACACCCTGCAAACTGATCACCACCATAAGTTGTTACCCTCTGTCACCATACAAAGTGAATACAATATTATTGGTTATATTTCCCACACTGTACATAACATCCCCATTATTTATTTTATAACTGGAAGTTTATACCTCTTAACCCTCTTCACACATTTTGCCCCACCCTCCCAACCCCTTTCCCTCGCAACCACCACCCTGTTCTCTGTATCCATGAGTCTGGGTTTTGTTTGGTTTGATTTGTATTTGTTTTTTAGATTCCACTTACAAATGAAACCATGCAGTATTTGTCTTTCCCTATCTTATTTCACTTAGCAGTATACCCTCAAAGTCCATCAGTGTTGCTGCAAATAGCAAGACTACATTATTTTTTATGCCTAAATATTCCACTGTACACGGATGTGCATGCATGTGTGTGCACGCACACGCACGCACACGCACACACACCCCACATCTTTATCCATTCATCTACTGATAGACACTATTTGTTTCCATACCTTCGCTGTTGCAAATGCTGCTGCAATGGACACAGGGGTGCACATATCTTTTCAAATTAGTGTTTTTATTTTCTTCAGATAGATACCCAGAAATGAAATAGCTGGATCTACTGGCAGCTCTGTTTTTAATCTTTTGAGAAACCTCCACACTGTCTTCCTTAGTGGTTGTACCAATTTACATTCCCACCAACAATGTACAAGGATTCCCTTTTCCCCACATCCTCACCGACACTGGTTTGGTATAAGGGTGATGCTGCTTCATAAAACGAGTTTGGAAGCATTCCCTCCACTTCAACATTTTTGGAATCATTTGAGAAGGACAGATGTTAAAACTTAAAATGTTTGGTAGAATTTACCACTGAAACTGTCTGTTCCTGGACTTTTGTCTGTAGGGAGGTTTCTGATAACTGATTCAATGTCCTTACTAGTAATTAGTCTATTCCGATTTTCTATTTCTTCATGAATCAGTCTTGGAAGATTATATTCTTTTAGGAATTTATCCACTTCTTCCAGGTTGCTCAATTTATTGGTATATAATTGTTCATAGTAGTCTTTTGTGATTTTTTGTATTCTGTAGTATCAGTTGTAACTTCTCTCTCATTTCTCATTTTATTCATGTGAGCCCTCTCTTTTTCTTAGTGAGTCTAGCTAAAGGTTTGTCATTTTTATCTTTCCAAAGAACCAGCTCTTGTTATCACTGATTTTTTCTATTGTCTTTTTACCTCTATTTCATTAATTTCCACTCAGATCTATATTATTTTCTTCCTTCTACCAACCTGGGTATCACTTGTTCTTTTTTTCCTACTTTGTTTAGGCGTAAAGTTAGATTGGTTATGAAATTTTTCATGTTTCTTGAGGTAGGCCTTTATTGCTATGAACTTCCCCTCTATAACCCCTTTTGTGGCATCCCAAATATTTTGGTAAGTCGTATTTCTGTTTTCATTTGTTTCTAGATATTTATTTCTTCTTTGATTTCCTCAATGACCAACTGGCTGTTCAGTGGCATGTTGTCTAATCTTCACATTTTTGTGGGTTTTCCATTTTTCTTCTTGTAATTGATTTCTGGTTTTATAACACTGTGGTTGAAAAAATGCTTGATATGCTTTCAATCTTCTTGAACTTACTGAGAGTTGTTTTGTGAGCTAATGTGATCTATCCTGGATGTTTCATGTGGACTTGAGAAGCACATGCATTCTGCTACTTTTGGATGAAATGTTCTCTATATAGCTATTAAGTCCATCTGGTCTAATGTATCATTTAAGACCAATATTTCCTTATCAATTTTGTCTGATCTATCTATTGATATAAGTGGGGTATTAACATCGCCTACTATTATTGTGCTGTCAAATTCTCTCATTAGGTCTTTCAATACTGCCATATATTTTAGTGCTTCTAAGCTGAGTGCATATATATTATAAATGGTCTACCACTTTATTATGTATTGCCCTTCTCTTTCATTACATTCTTGTTTTAAAGTCCATTTTGTCTGATAGGAGTACAGCTACATCAGCTTTCTTTTCATTTCCATTTGCATGGAATATCTTTTTCCATCCCTCTACTCTCAGTCTGTGTGTGTCCTTATTCTGAAGTCTCTTATAGGCAGCATACAGATAAATCTTTTTTTAAATCCATTCAGCCACTGTATGTGTTCTGATTGGAGAATTAGTTCATTTACATTTTAAAAAATTACTGATAGGTGTGTGCTTATTGCCATTTTAATAACGGTTTTCTGGCTGTTTTTGTAGTTCCTCTCTGTTCTTTTCTTCTTTTTTTCTCTTCACTTGTGGTGACATTCTTGATAACTTTCTTTAGTGTCATGTTTAGATTCCTTTTTCATTTTCTTTTGTATATTTACTGTAAGTTTTTACTTTGTGGTTACCATGAGGTTCACATATAACATCCTCTGAATATAAGTCTATTTTAAGTTGATAGCAACTTACATTTGAATATATTCCAAAACTGTACATTTTTACTCCCCCCACAATGTCTTATGTTTTTGATGTTGTAGCTTACAAATTTTTATTTTACGTATCCCTTAGTAAGTTATTCTAGTTTTAGTTTTGTCTCTTGACCTTCATACTAGTTTTATAAGTGATTAAACCACCACCTCTATTGTATATTTACCTTTTCCAGTAAGATTTTTACTTTACTATGTTTTTTTTTACCATTAATTAGTGCCATTTATTGTCAGCTTAAAGAAATTCCTTCAACATGTCTTGTAAAGTTGGTTTAGTTGTGAGGAACTCCATTAGTTTTTGCTTAGCTAAAAAATTACTAGTCTAAAATATAACCTTGCCAGGTAGAGTATTCTTGGTTACAAGTTTCTTCCTTTCAGTACTTAGAATATGTCACACCACTCTCTTCTAACCTGGAAAGTTTATGCTGAAAAATCTGCTAATAGTGTTATGGGGTTTCCCTGGTATATAGTGTTGTTTTCTCTTGCTGCTTTTAAGTATCTCTTTAACTTTTGACATTTTAATTATAATACATCTTGGTGTGGATCTCTTTATCTTATTTGGAACTCTCTAGGATTCCTGGACCTGGGTGCCTGTTTCCCTTCCCATACGGAGGAAGTTTTCACTATTATTTCTTCAAATAAGTTTTTTGCCCCTTTCTCTCCCTCTTCTTCTAGGACCTCTATAATGTGGATGTTATTCTGTTTGATGTTGACACAAAGGTCCCTTAAGGTATCTTTAATTTTTTAAAATTCTTTTTTGCTGCTGTCTGGGTGAGTTTCATTGCTTTGTCTTCCAGTTCACTGATCCATTCTTCTGCTTCATCCAGTCTGCTACTGAAATCCTCTAACACACTTTCCAGTTCAGTTACTGTATTCTTCAACTCTGTGACTTCTATTTGGTACTTTCTTATATATCCTATATTTCTTAAAGTTCTCACTGTGTTCATCCATTTCCCTCCTAAGTTCAGTGAGCATATTTATAACTATTACTTTGAACCCTTTATCAGGTAGTTTCCTTAACCTCCATTTCAGTGAAGTCCTTTTTTTTTTTTTTTAAGTAGGCTCCATGCCCAGCATAGAGCCCAATAAAGTCTTTTTCTGAGGTTCTGTCTTGTTCTTTTGTTTAGAACATATTTCTCTGTCTACTCATGTTACCTGGTTCTCTCAGTTTATTTCTTTGTATTCAGTGAAATAGCTAGCTACCTCTCACAGTCTTAAAGGAATGGCCTTTTGTAGGAGATGATCTGTGCAGCCCAGAAGTACAATCTCCCTCCCACCCAGCAGTCAGAACTAGGCACTCAAAGGGCACCCCCTGTGTGGACTGAGCACAACAACTGGCTATACAAAGCTGTAGCTGCGATGTGGGGACTGAGGTACACTTGCCCAGCCGACTATGGCACAGAGGGGCAGAGAACTTGCCCAACCAGCTATAGTGCAACTGCAGCTCAGGGGTGTATGAGATGCTTATAGGCTGGCTATAACATGGCACATGGGGGTGGGGTGCACCCACCTGTGCTAGCAGGTTAAGAAGATTATTAAGATGGTGCCCACCAAAGCTAGCCTGAGCAAGGTAGAATGAGGTGACAAAAGTAGTACCCACCAGCAATTTTGTTCCCAGAGAGAGTCCCAACAGGTTCCTGCCTTTCTGGCAGTCCTTTTAAGATTAAAGATTAAGACTTTCTCCTTCACATATGGTCTAGGCACTTTTCAGTCTGCTCATTTTTGCTGGGTATTGGGGTGAGTGAGTCTACACGCAAGCCCTGTAACAGCAGGTTCTCCTTTTCCATTCCCTATAGTTTTTTGGTTCTCCTGGACATAATCCTCACTGGTCTTACGTTTTGGGGGCTTGTTTCTATGGTGCAGGATCCAAGGGTTGCAGTACCTGATGTGGGGTACCAAACCCTTGCTCCTCAGGGGAAAGATTTTTAAGATCCCTCCTGATCATGGGTCACCGTATTGGGGGTGAAGTTTTTGGGAAGAGTATAGCCCTGCCTCTCCTCATCTCAATGTGGTCCTTTTATCCTTTGCTGTGGAGGCACCGTTCATGTAGTTTTCAGAACTTTTTCAGAGGAAATTATTCCAAATGTAGCTGCAGATTTGTTGTGTCCATGAGAGGAGGTGAGTTCAGGATCTTCCTACACCTCTATCTTAAACTGTCCCTTTGAGGTCCAAGTTTTATAAATTGAATACTGAAGCTATATTTTTCAGTCACCTATTTTCTTTCAATAAACATTGTTCTGAAAAACAAATCTAATACTACTACTTAGAAATAGAAAAGCAAAACAAATTAACAATAAAATACATTTGCATTTCTTACTGGAAAGTTAGACTCTTAGGACCAAACATCACTACCAAAGAGCATTAATATGTAATTACTTACAATTCTCAGTTTCCCACATTAGTAAGAAAGATACGATCCCACAGGATTCTTTGTAAAGAATATTAAAACTTTCAGGGCACCTAGATGGCTCAGTCGGTTAAGGGTCGGCCTTCAGCTCAGATCATGATCCCACGGTCCTGGGATTGAACCCCACGTCGGGCTTCTTGCACAGCAGGGAGCCTGCTTCTCCCTCTCCCTACCGCTTCCTTGCTTGTGCTCTCTCTCTCTCACTCACTATCTCTCTGTCAAATAAATAAATAAAAGCTTAAAAAAAAGAATATTAAAACTTTCTACTATTTCTAACATTGAATTAAAAGGTACAATTTATGGAGGGGTGGTATTTTTTAAATAACAAAAGCCCTTGTGAATGCAATGCAACAAATCTTTAAAAATCACACTGAAAAAGCAAAATTTCTGAAATACAATTCTTAGAAACATTGACAATATTAAAAAGCCAGCTTAAGAACTTCAGAAGCTTGGGGCCCCTGGGTGGGCCCAGCTGGCTGAGCGGCCGATTTGATTTCAGTTCCAGTCGTGATCTCAGGGTTGGGGGATCGAGCCCCATGACGGGCTCCGTGCTCAACTTGGAGTCTGGTTGGGATTCTCTCTCCCCCTCTGCCTCTGCCCCTCTCCTGACTTGCACTCACACTCTCGCGCTTTCTCCCTCTCGCTCTCTAAGTAAACGGATAAAATCTTTAAGAAAGAAAAGAACGTCAGGGGTGCCTAAGTGGCTCAGTCATTAAGCATCTGCCTTTGGCTCAGGTCATGATCCCAGGATCCTGGGATCGAGCCCCACATCGGGCTCCCTGCTCAGTGGGAAGCCTGCTTCTCCCTCTGCTTGTGCGTGCTCTCTCTCCCTCTGTCAAATAAATAAATAAAATCTTAAAAAGAAAAAAAGAACTTCAGAAGCTTAAAATGTGACATAAAATCAGAATACTGAAAGTGAAAAAACAACACAGTACTACAGACTGTTTCTCCCAGGGGGGAAAAAAAAAAGCTGTAGCAGTGAAGCCATTTCTCACCTCTCATTTATTCCACATCTATCTTCATCTACCTCACTTTCTCCCCTAAACATGCCCATCTCAAAAAAAAAAAAAAAAAAAAAAATGAAGGTCACTAGTTATCTTCAAATTGACAGGTCAATAGACACTTTTCTATTTGTCATCTCACAAGACCTGTCAGCAACCAGCATATAGAAAACAGTTCATCACACCATCATTTTTTTAAACACTTTCTCTTTGGAGCTGTCCTAACACCACACACCCCTGGCTTTCCCAATGTTTCTCTTGCCATTTTCTTCTTTGTAGACTTTCCCCTCTTACATCTGTACACTTTAAATTTCCTCAGAGCAAAGCCCTCTTCTTTCCAATACCCTATCTACACCTTTTCCTAGATGATCTCATCCCTTCCCTTAGTTTTAATACTGACCATAAGCTATCTCCAGTCCCAATTCTCCTGTGAATCAACCTCTGCTGTGAACTCTACATTTACTTTATTTACTGTCAACTGGACATCTCTAAGTGGACATCTCTATCACACTAGACCAAATGTCCAAAAGAGAACTTTTGACTCTCTCCCTCTGCCCTTGAAATTATTTCATACATTCATTCTATAAATATTTACTGAGCATATGTTCAGGCACTGTGCTGTACACTGGCACAACAATGTGAACATGGGGAAGACAGATGGTAAGCTATAAAATGAGCTATGAAGAATATAAAATGTGTGTGATAGAGAATAGAGGAGAAGGCTGCTACTTTTGATAGGCTAGTCAAGTTATGCTTCCACAGTCTTATATTCTCTCCCTCAGAAAACGGCATCTATCTAGGGGTTCCAGCAAGAAATCTAGGTATCTGTTCCCCACAAACAATCTAACAGGTCGATCTACAGGGTTCTAACTCCAAAACCCATCTTGAAGTTGAAGAGAACTCAAGCAAGCAAAGAAGAGAGATATGGACAAATAATGACAACTGTAATAGATGTCACAGAAGGAAATACATTAAGCTATGGAAGAAAATTTCAGAGAAACCTAACTCACTCTGGGAGAAACCAGAAAAGGCTTCCTGGAGGAATGATAATTAGGATAAGTCCAGATGATCACTACAAAAAGCCAAACAAAAAAGAACAGAAAACTATGACAAGAACAGAGAACAGCACAGCTTGGCACATCACTGAATGTAAAACATGTCCAGGGTGATAAAATTCTAGAAGAGGGAGAGGGGATTAATAAAAGCCCAAAAGAAAGCAGAAGTTATCAAAGGTTAAAGAGATCATGTCACAAGAGCACAGAAATCAACTTGAAAAGTCTACTACTGGCCAAATATGGGACAATTTGACTGTGATAGATTAAAACACATTAAAATCCAGAAGCTTGTGATGATACCAAAAAATGACAATTAAAGTGAAAACCTTCACTAAACTCATTATAAATTATTCTGACACATTACAAAGGGAAACAATCAAATTTATATGCTACCTTTCCTGTAGCAAAGCGTAGCCAAACAGGTAGTAAGAGAAATTTTTTCTAGGAAGTAAATGCAGGAGGAATTAAACAATCAGGGTATCACCATTTTACAACCCCTAACAAGATAATGGATTCAGACAATAATCAACAAAAGATGCTAAAACCATTAGGGAAAGGGGAATCTTATAATGTGAGAACAAGATTGATAGAACAACTCACCAAACTTATTAGCATCACTAAAGGGAGGACAACTAGACACGATGTAACTCTAATAGGTAGGAAATTCACAACAAACATCTATGGGATATTTTTATTTTAAAAAAATGAACCTGAATCTAATAAAGTATCTAACTACCAGCTTTCTGGAAAGAGAGAGTAAGTTATAGCAGTGGGTCTCAAACTAGAGCATCAGAATAACCTAGAGGAAGCTTGTTAAAACACAGAATGCTGGGAAGCACTGAATTAGAGGAAACAATAAGGAAGCAAACAGCCACATAAAGAATGTGGGAAACTCTGTAAGAAAAATAACCCAGTTTCAACAAGAAATCATATTTTACAAAGGCGGGGGGAGGCTGTTATAGAAAAAAATTACTTAAGCAACATAACTGCAAATGTAATATGCAGATTCTTTTAAGATTCTAATTCAAATGCCTGGGTGGCTGAGGGGGTTAAGTATCTGACTCTTGATTTCAACTCAGCTCATGATCTCAGGGTCATGAGACAGAGCCCCGTGTCAGGCTCTATGCTGGGCATGGAGCCTGCTTAAGATTCTCTCTCTCCCTCTGCTCCTTCCCCCTTCTATCCTTCTATCCTTCCCCACCTCTCTCTTCCTCAAAAAAAAAAAAAAAAAATCTAAGTCAAACAAATCTATAAAAAGACATCTTGAAACAACTGAGAAAATATTAATATAGTCTAAGAATAGATCATATTAAGGAATTTCTGTTAAGTATAATAATAGAATGACGGCTCGGTTTTTAAAAAACAACCTTATGTTAATTAGGAAAAAAAAAAAAGTCAAGGCTAGAGACTGCAAAAGCCACACGATACAGGGCCACTTTAAGGAGTTTGGGCCTAAACAGAAGGGTTTTACACATAAACATGGAATCATCATAGTACAATTTCTGGTTCCTGAATGCCATGTGCTAAGCACTGCATTAAGTCCTTAACATGACTTACCTCTTTGAATCCTTAAAATAACTTGTAATGCAGATATTAAATTCTATACCATTTTGCATGCTGAGCATAATCAGAATTTGCATTTTTTAAAGGATGAAGTGTTGAGAATAGTTTGGAACAAGACAAGAGTGATGGAAAAAAGAACAATTAAGAGATTGTTACAACAGGGTAAGAATTTCTGGAACAGACAGTAAGAGCAAATGCTCATGCATTAGGAATAAAACAAAACTGCAGCAATTTTTTTAACAAAACATGAATCACGCCCTACATTTAACTCTGAAACAAACTTCTTCACCAAATTAGACATTTTTCCAAGAATTTTATTTTTAAAGCAATCATTTTATAGGTACTGCAGTTACTGAACTTACAGTTAATTCTATCACTTCCCAAATCCTCAAAAATATAAAAACAAGTTACTGTTTTAATTCTATAAATTACTGAAATAATAGCCATGTGATATCCTTCACACTCATCTTCAGCTCAAGAAGCTTAGATAAGACAAGTACACAGAAATCTATACGGTAAGGGTCTTTTTTAAAAGTGAAAACAGAAGGGAAGGGGGTGATCCCTGACCACCTTTTCCATTGGGGTGACCATGAAAGACAGTATTTCAAGGCTCCTAAAGCTTCGTTCATATCAAAAGTCTCTCCTATCCCAGAGCTCTACTGTGACTTACTACCACTGGGCCTTGCAGATTGCTAACTCTAGGAACTAACTCTTTAGACACTGAGCTATGGGTTAGTTGCCAATGGCTGTGTCCAAGTCAGATTTAACAACATAACTGACTATAAAAAAACAAAACCAAAAAAGGATTCTAGAAAGAAAAGCATGGTATACTGGAATGAAATTTTAATCTGCTCTAAAACCTGAGTTACATCATTTGTTATTTGGGAAATGCAAATTAAAACCACAATAAGAGGTGCTCCTGGGTGGCTCAGTCAGTTAGGTTAAGCAACGGACTCTTGCTTTCGGCTCAAGTCGAGATCTTGGTGTCATGAGATCAAACCCCGAACTGGGCTCTGGCTCAGCAAGGAATCTGCTTGGGATTCTCTCCCACTGCCTCTGCCCCTCCCCTTCCCCATTCGTGCACGCTATCTCTTTCTATCTAAAATAAATAAATAAATCTTTAAAAAACACACACAACAACAAGATTCCACTACAACCACTAGAATGGCTATAATCAAAAAGTCTCAAAAATGGTCAACGTGGTAAATGTTATTAGGTGTTTTTCACAATACAAAAAAAAAAAAATCTTAATTAAAAAACAGACTAACAGATACCTGGTATTGGAGAGGATGTGGAGCAATTATAAACTTCACACACTGCTCATGGGAATACAAAATGGTACAGCTACTTCAGAAAAGTTTGGCAATCTTTTTAGAAGTTAAGCATATACTTAGCATGTGACCCAGCAATCCCACTCCTAGATAACCATCCAAGAGAAATGAAAACATATGTCTGCATAAAGATTTGTACATAAAAGTTCACAGCAACATTGTTCATCACAGCCCAAATTTGGGAACAATCCAAATGTCTACCAATTGGTAGTGAATGGATCAAGAAACTGTACTATACCCATACAATGGAATACTACTCAGCAATAAAATCGAAAGAACTACTGATAAATGCAACTTAGATGAATCTCAAAAATCAACACTCTTGAGTTAAAATAAGCCAGACAGAAAGGACTATAAACAATATGATCACATTTATAGGAAATTCTAGAAAAGTCAAAACTTCACTCATTAGAGCAGACCAGTGACTGCCCTGAGTAAGGATGGGTTAAGAACTGACTACAAAGGGGCATGAGGGAACTTCTGGGGCGATGGAAGTATTCTACAACTTCACTGGGGTGGTGAGTACAAAACTGTATACGTATAAAAAAATTCACAGAACTGTGCAGTTAGAATGGCTTAATTTTACTGTATGTAAATTGAAGTTGTTTAAAAAAATTACCGGGATGCCTGGGTGGCTCATTTGGTTAAGCACCTGCTTCGGCTCAGGTCATGATCCCAAGGTCCTGGGATCTAGTCCCACATCGGCCTCCTTGCTCAGCAGGAAGCCTGTTTCTCCCCCTGCCTGCCACTCCCCCTGCTTGTGTTCTCTCTTTCCCTGACAAATAAATAAAATCTTAAAAAAAAGAAAAATTACCTCGGTTACCTAGATCTGCAAGTTACTAGCTGTATGACATTAACCAGTTATCATTTTCTCACATGTACAATTGTACACATTTTATTTTTTAAAGCAATCACTTCTAAATCATACTGCACTTACTGGGCGTATACATAATTCTTACTTTCACTGGAAAAAGTATCATATAGTTATCTATACTGCTACTTGCTCTATCTCACAAGGTGGTTGTGAAATATCACATGAGATAACTAATGGGAAAGTGCTTTGGCAACTCCAAAGTAGTGTTACACAACTATATAGTAGGCTTTACGTTTTTTAAAAATAGACATGAAAATTTTTTTCATGAGTGCTTGAGACCCTTGGAAACTTGAGTACCCCAAAGTCAATCTTTGCCCAGAAAGAGAGTCTAATCAAATGTCACCTTTTTAATATTCTCAACCTGCTTTCTATGGACTCTTGACTTACTGGATGTCTCAATGTAGTATTATCTAGACTACACTATGGTTTTTCAAAAGAAAATCAGTAAAGAAATGTTCTTTAAAAGTCATTAGATGAGTATGGCAAGATATTTCCCAGTGGAAAAGACCCAAACCCAGAAAATTGTTTTCCTAGACACTTTTCCAAGATGTTCACATTGTGATTTTTCTTCCTCTAAAAGCCAGTTAAGTTCTTTCCATTTAATACTACAATTCCGTAATGTGACCTGCATTACCGAGAGAGGGTGAATAATTTTAAGAATATGAAAACCTTTTACCAGTGTGGTACAGTCATTTCAAACTTTTGCCTGTTGCAAAATTTAACAGACTCTCATTTTTTCCTACTACTACTGAACAACTGGGCTCTTTGCTGTCCTACCAGGTTTGAGAGATATGTGACATTTAGCCTAGTTATATTTACAAGTTTCCACACCGCAACAAGTATGAAGGCTATGTGAAAGACATAATCTCTTCTTCAAATGTGGTTTGGCGACTAAATTTTACCTTGAATTCATGATTCTCCTACATTGTCTTACAATTCTAAGAAGTTTTTCTACCAGCAACAGGTACTGCAACCAAAAATTAATAAAGCCTGTGATACCACAAAATATTTTGCTATCGTTTTCAATTTTTCAAGACTCCTTTCTGGTAACAGTTGTAACGGGATGATTCTATGGTCAATTCTAAGGCCGTGCTTCCTCTGATTCGGTCCTGCTTCAGTCTAGTCAGTAGTACCATAACCTTAGGTTTCACCTTTCTCCTTCGATAACAATAAGACCGCTCGTTCCGGTAACTGCACACCTCCAATATTAGTTTCCAAGAAACCTGAAAGAACGGGACCTTGCCTACTCGCTCCTCCAGCCTTCTACCCTCAGAAGGTTGCCCAAAACGTGCAGCTCTCCCCACAACAGCAAACAGGCCGGAATGAAGCACCCACAGAGCGACTGGTCTCGGGGAGGAGGGGAGAACTTCTGGGCCCCGAGGACTGGGGCTGAGGTCCAGCCCAGCCCGCTCCCAACTCTACTGGCTGCCAGAAAGGAGTGTGGACCCTACGCTCAGGCCGCGGTGCTCGGTGGGGAAGGCACAGCCGCGCGTGGCAGCCGGGCAGGACGTAAACAAACCGGCCGGGAGGAGGGGGAAGGGGCAAGTGCCGGGATGGGGGTGGTGGGGCGAGAGGACCTAGCTCCAACCCGCCAGCGCAGGTCCGCAGCTGCCCAGCCCCTCCCCACCGGGGCCCAGGTCCCAGTCCCTGCGTGGCGCTGTCGCGCGGGCACGAACACCGAAGGCCCCTGCACATCTGGAGCGCGGAGCCCACAAGGCCATCGGCTCGGCGCCCCCCCCCCAACCCCTCGCCCCGCAGCGCCCTACCTGAACGCGCAGTCTGGGTCCCGCGCGTCCCGACCGGCCGCGCCCAGCCCGCTCCTCTTGCTGAAGAGCTTCTGGAACAGCGTAGGGGCCATGCTGACCACGGCCAGACCAGGGTCGCTCCTTAGGGCGCTCGCTAGGCCCCCGCTCCTAGAGCAGCCCCGCCACCCCCATGAGCGCCTCAGTCATATGACAGAAATTAGTCACTTCAAACGGCCACGGCGCGCGGGGCGGGGCGCGAGGCAAGGCCGGCGTCCATTGGCTGGCGGTGAGCCGCATCACGTGGCGGCGCGCGGAGCAGGGGGCAAGGCGGGGGCGTAGGGCGGAGCTGGCCCCCATAGGCTGACTAGTGGATTCCCTCACGTGGCAGCTCACGGGGCGGGGTGTGCGCGGAAAGGACCGGAGGGGCGGGGAGTAGAGGTGGCTGGGGAAGTGAAGGGGGAGCGCGCTCCGGTCGCGGTCCCTCAGCGTGACGTTGTCTGCTGCTCTGTGAGGCTACGGCGGGGCGGTGCGGGAACGACGCCCGGTACTTTGGAATGCAGAAGGCTTCGTCTCCCCGCCCCCACGACAAAGAGAGCTGCTTAGAGCTCCTCGAGCAGCCGACCCTCCCCCGCCATCCCCTCCTCAGCCTCCAGGTTTCGCACCTCCGTCGCGCTACTAGCCAGTCCAGCGGCCCCCTGAGCAGAGAAGGCGCGCGACCTAGGCTAGACTTTGAGTGCGGGGCCCAGGCCTGCCCGCTCAGGGCCGCGAGGGGTGTGGGCTCAGAGCTTGACAGCGCGTGGCTGGTGGAGAGCCCTGCCCAGACACTCGCCACAGCTTTGACCTCCAGCAGAGAGGACCTCGGCCAGGGACTTGGGGCGGCCGCCTTCCGGGTTTTCCCACTAGCTCCTCGAACCCTGACAACAGGAATTAACCTTTTGTGAGAACTAACGATAGGATTTAAGCTCTATCTTAACGTCTAGGTATGTAGGGAGAGGGGAATTCCACAGTGGAATTGTAAACAAATGGATTTAATACGAGGAAAACCGCTTTCCAAAGTGTGGGGCGTGGGGGGGAACATTGCTCAAAAATGACCTTGCAGTCTTATTAAACCCAGGAAGCCAAATTTTATCAGGGTTCAGATCAAAGTGGCCTTACAAATTTTCAGCACCATTTATTCACCCACTCCCTCTCCAGAATTAGGAATTTTGTACCGTGGGATGAAATTCTCTGGCAAATATGGATGTCAGGAAATAACTGGTATGTGGTTGGAAGACTAGATTAAAAAAAAAAAACTTTTGAAAATTTCATTTAATTAGGCAGACAAACTGTATTTTCCTTGAGTGGCTACCAACTCCCACTAATTTGCAGCTAGAGTTTAAACTATAAAATAAGTGGCCTTTATAGAAAAAAGAAAACAAATAGGCAGACTGTGTATCTGAGAATTTCAGCGATCAGCATGATGTTTCACCATTACAAGATTTTTTTAAAGCACTATAGGTGATTAAGAAATTAATTTTTTAAAATTTTATTTATTTATTTGAGAGAGAGAAAGAGAATGAGTGGGGGGGGAGAGGCAAAGGGAGATGGAGAAGCAGACTCCCCGCTGAGCTGGGAGCCCAATGGGGCTTAATCCTAGGACCTTGAGATCAGGACCTGAGCCACCCAGGTGCCCCAAGAAATTAATTTATTAATTCCACAAATGCTTAAGTGCCCTTGGTCCACATACTGGGGATCCAAAATAAACACAAAGACAAAGCTAACTTTCTATATAAGGAGATAATAAATAAGTAAACAAGGTAATTTTAGGACTAGCTTCTGAATGAGAACTAAGCAATGAAATGAGGGAGTGGGAAAGGTCTCTCTAAGAAGGTGACATTTGAGGTTCTCAGGTTAAGATTCATTCATAGCTCCTCTGCACATTGCCCAAGGTCCAGAACTTACTGGGCAATACAGATTCAAAACAGCAGGACTATGTCCTGTGTAAAGATAATCCTCGGGATTCTGACCAAACAGGGAAAGATTTCTAATAAGGCAAAATGAACTATGTATACAGTTGACCCTTGAACAATGTGGGGGCAAGGAGCCCCAACCCCTGCAACATCAAAAATCCAAGTATAACTTAAACTCCCCCACAACTTAACTACAAACAGCTTACAGTTGACCAGAAGCCTTATTGATAACATAAACAGTTGATTAACACAAAGCATGTATTATATAAGCATCTATTACATAGTGTATTCTTATGATAAAGTAAGCTAGAGAAAATATTAAAATCATAAGGGAAATACATTTATAGTAACAAGCTGTAAAAATCTACATATAAGATGATCTACACAGTTCAAACTGTATTTCCCACCCACAAAAAAATGTGAACATGGAATAAAATTTTTGTTAACAAAAAATGAAGTCAATGCAATTTTTAATAGTGAGAAAATGCACATCCTGTAAGTCAATTAATTAATCATTTGGGGACGTTTCATTTTGCTTTTATACTAGCAAGTTACGCTAAATGAGTTCAAGTGGAAACAGGCTCAAGCCTGTATACACAGAACCATTGACACTGAGGACTCATGACTGGTCCACAGCTGGCAGAGAAGAGTATTTCCCTGTCCCCTCAGAAGTTTCTAAATACAATAACCTTGTGTGCTTTCATCTTGGGAAAAAGTTACTTCACGGGATAATTATAGATATTAATAGTAAGGGAAAGAACATTACTGCTTGCATAAGAGATACTTTGTTTTACTATTCTCTAATCATATAATAACTTCATTTATAGTCTCATTTAGCCCTTTGCTTGAAAGGTACAGAAAAAAAACTAGCTATCATTCATCACATTTCCTTTATGTTGCAGGGTAATATTCAAATTACAGAATTAGAAAGCACTAACATGATACAAGTTTGTTATAAAAGAAGACATGTTACTTAATTATGCAGACTACATTGAAAATAATTTCCAATAATATAAAAGACAAGGGCACTCTCTTCTGGTTATAGATACGGGAAAAGGTGGCAATAAAACTGGAATCTTGCTCTCTTAAACACATGCTAATAAGCATGCCTCAATTGTGCTAAATTTTCCTGAAACAAGTTAAATTTTCACTGAGAATGTCGCAGAACAAGACATTCAGAATCTAGATCATCAAGTAAAACTGCCTAAAGGACTCAGGGTACCTCAGTGGTTTTTTTTGTTGTTGTTTTTAAGATTTTTAATTTATTTATTAGAGAGAGAGAGAGCACGAGCAGGGGGAGGGGCAGATGGAGAGGGAGAAGCAGATCCCTGCTGAGCATGGAGCCTGATGTGGGACTTGATCCCAGGATCCTGAGATCATGACCTGAGCTGAAGGCAGACACTTAACCAACTGAGCCACCCAGGCACCCCAGTACCTCAGTTTTAAAAGCTCTTAAACCAATTGATGATTTACTACTATATAATAAAGGAATGGCAGTAGTTTGAGACACCAGAAAACCTAAACATTCATTTATTCAATCAATATTTCTTGAGGTCTCCAAGGTCTCAGACTCTGTTGTAGGAACTGAGGACATAGTGCTGAACAGAGAAGTCCCTACTCTTGGGAACTTGGTTCTCAGTGGGAACAGGCAAAATTAACAAGATGTTTACAAGTTGTGCTAGGAGCTAGGAACAAAATAGTTGATAGCAAGCATCTGGAGAGGGCCACATTTACACAGGGTGGTCAGGACAGTTTTCTCCAAAGATGTGGGATTTAAATTGAGGTCTAAACAATGAAAAGGAACCAGCAGTGGGAAGAAGGTAGTGAAGAACATTCTGGCAAAGAGAAGAAAATGTACAAAGGCTCTGAGGCAGAAATGGGTTTGACTTCTTTGAAGAAGAAAAAAGAGGCCACAAGAGCTGAGTGCACTCTGGGAAGAAGAAGATGTTTGAGAGATGGTTACAAAGACATAAGCCACATTATGTAGGTACCTTGTAAATCATGGCAAAGAGGTTAGATTAAATGTGATGGGAGCTACTGCAGGAGTTTAAAACAGGAGAAGGACATGCTCTAATTAATGACTCTAGAAGATTACTCTGGCTGCTTTGAGGAGAAAGGATTATAAAAGAATGAGAATGAAAGCAGAGAAACTGTATAGGAGGCTACTGTGTATTTTCAGTGGAAGTGGATGACGGCTAACTGGAGTTATTCTGGAGATACAGCCAGCTGGACTTCTGACAGAAGTGAAGGAAAGAAAAACCAAGGATTAATTTCTAGGTTTTTCCCTTAAGCATCTAAATGGAAGTCATTTCCCAATAGCATGACCAGGAAAAGCACAGGTTTGAAGAAGACAATCAAGCATAATAAGTTTGGATATACTGAGTTTGAATTGTCTTTTAGATATCCATATAGAGATTCTGAGTAGGACACATGGGGAGAAGACAGGATTGGAAAGATAAATTTTGGAGGCATTTAAAATAATGAAATGAAAGAGTTTACCTAGGGAGAATGTGTATGTGTAGAAAGGGGTCCAGGACTAAGATTCAATGAGGACAACACTTATAGGTCTTGAAGAAAAGGATCCAGCAAAGAATAAGGAGAGAAGAAAAATGTGCCTACAAGGAGGAAAGGATCAACTGTGTTGAATGTTGCTGAAAATTTAAGTGTCCATTAGATTTCTCAACATGGACATCTTGACAAGAGTAGTTTCAGAGGACTCATGTGAGCAAAAACCTGAATGGAGTGTGTTCAAAAAAATAAAGGGTAGAGGGAAGTGGTAAAACGAGTATAGACAATTCCCCTCTTCTGCTGAGATAGGGAGCAGAGAACTGAGGACTGAGAGGAGATAGGAAGAGGGAAGATTGTTTTTTTTCTTTTTTCAAAATGGAACATATTAGAGAATTTTGTATTCTAATGGAAACAATCAAAAGGAGATGATGGGGCGCGTGGGTGGCTCAGTCAGTTAAGCGTCCAACTCTTGATTTCAGCTCAGGTCATAATCTCAGAGTCGTGAGATCAAGCCCCACATGGGGCTCCATGCTCAGCGAGGAGTCCGCTTAAGATTCTTTCCCCTCCTTCTCTCTACCCCTCTGCTCCTCCCCCCGCTTGTGCTTTCTCTATCTAAAATAAATAATGAATAAATAAATAATTTTTTTAAATCTTAAAAAAAAGACAGAGATGGTGACATCAAGCACCCACTATGGTCTAGGGTGCTCAGAGCACAATAACAAATAAGACAGGTAGAGTCCTTGCCCGTAAGAAACCACCAACAAGTAAACAAAAAGCTATTACCCATTGTGATAAATGCTTTTAAGGAATCAAACTCTTACCTTCAGTATAAAATAAATTGGTTTGAAATCCTCACCTTGAATTCTGTAGAAGTATACAAAAGAAGGTCCTTTATATAATGACACACTTCTATGACAAACATTTTTTCAACAAATATTTTTCAAATACTTAATATATTTAATATGTGTCTGGCAACTTTGCTAGAACCTGGAAATACACTAATGAACAAGATGTGGTCCTTACACTTGAAGAGCTTACAGTCTAGGGGGGAAAAAATAATTTGACAGGCAATTTTAGTTCACTGTAACAAATGCTATGAAGTGGCCAAGTACAGGATGCCATGGGTATACAAAGAAAGACAATTAGCCTTCTGGGGGAATTAAGGAGAGTTTTCTGGGAAAGGAATGAATAGGGATTAAAAATAAAAATAGGAGAAGCTAAAGAAAAAAGGATGTGGACAGGGGGGTTATGTTTCAGACAGATGGATGAGCACATGCAAGGCTGGAGGCATGATAAAATATAAAAATTCAGTGACCTATAATATAATCTAGTGGTAACATTGAATTAGATTAAGAAAACTATGTAAAATAAATTTAAAAGATCATACTTTATTCAGAACATGTTGGAGAGCTACTGAGAGATTTTTCAGCAGAAAACATGATCAGATGAACATTTTAGAAAGCTCCTACTGGATGCATTGTGGAAAATTAAGTATAGGGTACAAAAATAAAGGTTGAGAATCTAGTGGTAAGGCTGTTACACAAAACCATACAAGATAATACTGGCATGAATTCAGAGAAAAGCCATAGGAATGGAGGGGAGTAGAAAATGCTGAGGGCTATTTAGAATTCAGGACCAACAGGACTTCATGAATGACTGCCTGTGAGAAAATAAGAGAAAGGAGGAGTCATGGATGATAGCCAAATTTCTGGCTCAACTTACATGGATGGATTAAGATATCTAACACTGAAACAGAAAATAGAAGAACTGCTTAAAGGGAGAAAATAACTCAGGTTGGGATATGCTGAATATGAGATACCATGAGAACCCATGGAACAATGACAAAACAAGCATTTGGCTATACCAATATAGAAGTCTGGGCAGATCTTGGTTGAGTTCACCAGTCAGGATGTTCTGTGTTACACATGACAGAAAATCCAAAATAAACTAGCATAGTTTTAAAAAGAAACTGATTAGCTATCAGAACAAAACCTAAAGTAGATGGAAAGTTCAGACACAGATGCATCCAGGGACTGCAACAATGATATCAAGAATCCAGTTTTTCTATCAAAGCTCTAATTTCTCTGTGTGAACTCCATTCCCAGGCCTCCATTTGTGGACACAAGTGGCTGCCAGCAGCTTTCCTTTCAGGTAAAATCCAAAAGAATAAAGAAGAAGTCTGTATCCCAGCATTCCCAGAAAAAAAACTCTGAGCTTTATACCAGTAGGATCATTTTAAGCCTTGGCCCCATTCCTGAACCAATCATTGTGCCAGAGTTGGGAGAGCTATGTTAATTTATTTAAACCATTAATGGCCCACCCCTGGAACTAAGGATGGGATCAATCCCACCTAAACCATATGGCTTGGAAATTCAAAACCCAATTAGGATGGAGGTACAGGGGAACTGAAAACACAATAATGAACAAGTGTAGTTCCTTCACTCAAGGACCTTACAGTTTAGGAAGAAAAAAAACAGAACTTGACTGGAAATTAACTATAATTATTATTATAATTATTATAATTAACATTATGATAGATACTATGATGTGGGCAAATACAGAATGCTGTGGGAATACAAGGAAAGACAACTAATCCTTTGGGGGACAGATGCAGAGACAATCACCACACATGTCCACTTACATATATCCATGGCAGTTACAAAGATTTGGGGCCAACTGCCCAGAGATGGTACTTGAAGTCAGAGATAGGTGAGATCACCCAGGGAGACGATGTAACATGAGAAGAAGCCCTAGAAGAGAACCCAGAAAGCACCAAAATTTAAAGGCTGGACAGAGGAAAATGAGCCTTCAGAAGAAATGGAAAAGAGCTGGAGATTGGATGAAAGCCTGGAGAGCAACATTTCCAAGAGGTCATTCCTTACTGGAGGCTTTCAAGAATAGAGCACTAGTCTACAATATCATTAGCTGGGAGAGAGAGGTTGGGTAAGATGAGAACTGAAAAATACCCTTAGATTAGCATCAAGGAGATTGCTGGTAACCTTGAGGGGAACAGTGTCAGTGGAGAACCAGAACTGAAGCCAGACTGTGTGTGTGTGTTGGGAGCAGGTGGAGGAGGAGGAAGGGCTGAGGGGTGAGGGACTTGTGCAAAAGTAGACAGCACTCTTTTTAGGAAATCTGGGTGTAAAAGGGTGAAAAATGGGTACATAGAAGAACATATGGAGTCAAGGGAGGATTTAAGATATAAGATGGGTCAACATTTTAAAATACAGGTCAGAAAGCAACATTACATTAGAAGAGGTTGTAGATAACTTTTATCTGGAAAGTCTGAGTATTATACCCTTCCCATAAACACAACATGAGATGAAGAGACTATTCACAACTGAACAAACCATGATGAATTATACTTTGGAGAGGTGAAAAAACACTCCAGTTAAAAATTTTTAAATGGAAATGACATTACATCTGCCCTTTCATGCATTTTCAACTGGATTTTCTGGGTACTTAAGACTTGAGATTTTTTTTTTCATGAAGTATAATTTGAAAATTTTAAATGCTTAAAAATTATCAGTTATATATTGAAATAAAGAGATCAAGTCCCTTGTTAACTGTTTTTAGATCACAGACAACTTTGAAAATGTGATTAAAAACTATGGACACCCTCTCTCCAGAAGAGAACTCTTTTTCTGATGCTCTTTAGGGTGGTTCACTGAAAGACCTCTGAGGCCTACCCACAGAAATAAAGTTAAGAGCACAACCTTCTTGTAGGATTTGCCAACAGAAATCCTCTTTGGACTTCTCATGCTTTCTAGACAACCATCAAGCTTATTCTACTTTCCTTCCTTTTAATCATAATAGAAGTCATACCCTCCACCCCTAAGCCTCTTGAATGCCAGTTGCAAATCCTTTTCCCCTCCCATTTTTCCCTATGCTCTAGATGATAAAACAAAAAAACTGGACTTAAATACTCTTGCCTTCAAATCCAGGCTCTGTCACTTTCCAAATCACGTCAGCCTGTTCTAAGTATTTACCTCTTTCTGATCTAGCTCTATTTTCCTTATCAGCAATATGAAATAAGTGTTTATTTCCTCCAGCCCCACTAGGCCCAGACTAAGAATCAGGGTCATTCTTTCTCACAGGAACCCACCACCTGATTAGAAACTATCAAGTAATTTGTCCTCTTGCTTCCCACTTAGATGATAGACTCCTTGAAAGTAGGGAATAGGCCTTCTATTTCATTTCTTCTTCCCCACATTGCTTGTCACATTTCTGCTTTTAAAACCATCCCAAGAGTTGCTGTGTTAGTTGACGACTGATTTAAAATTCAGATCTAAATTTGCTTTTAGCCTCCATCTTTAATGGTCTCTTCTACATTTCCTAACAACTTTCCTGTATTTCACCTCCAGATGAAAATTTGAAATAGAAATCACAAATAGCTTCGTTAGTGGCTTACGACCTTGTCAAATCATTTATAAGAATATCTTCATGGAACTCCTCTTTCTTTTCTTTCTTTTTTCTTTTTTCTTTTCATGAAACCAACTTTTATTATGTTATGTTAATCACCATACATTACATCATTAGTTTTTGACGTAGTGTTCCATGATTCATTGTTTGCATATAACACCCAGTGCTCCATTCAGTACATGCCCTCTTTAATACCCATCACCAGGCTAACCCATCCCCCCACCCCCCTCTTTAAAAATGAATGCTATATAGGTTACATAACTTCAAATTAATTCATTGATTTTAGAATTTTCTTACTGAAGCAGCTTTGAAAATTTGACTCTTATTTTCTTTTATGTATAATAACATTAGTAAACCATCAAGAGTTAAAATTTCACCAACAGTTATACAATTGTACTATGTTCACTGACAACAGGACTGCTGCTTTTTAGGAAGAGCAGTGTGGAGACACCACAACAAATAATATCACACACGCACAAACACACAAAATCTTACAGACAGTATTAGCTAAAGGTTTAAGGATGAGGTAATACATCAAAAACTTAGTGTATGATTGATTGTACGTATTATACATTCCCTGCTTCAGCAAACTAGAGTATAGAGTTTCTTTCAGTCAGGCCTGGAAGTAGGTCTCTCACTCATGTGGTTTCAATTAAGTTCTGTTAAAAATAGCTCGTAATATAAGCATTTTCATTTTTAGTGCTTCAACAACTTTACTACTTTTAATCCATACAGAGGACAAACTTTGGGAAAAAAAAAACAAAGGCAGTTACATAGTAGCCTGGTACTTTGCTCTTTATAAATAGCTGAAATCATCTGTTTAGTGTACAGTCTTTTAATATAAGCTATTTATTCTTATTTTACAATACAAATACATATATTTAAGAGGCATACATAAGAATGTTTCTTTACTGATTAAAAGTAAATTATAAGAATCTCAGTAGAATTTCATCACCAGGATATATCACAAATAATTAGAGAATTTTGATTTTTGAATTATATATAATTTCAGGCAGACATTCTGCTTTATGGGCTTTGACTTCATGTATATCTTCAAAGTGGTGAAAATTCAGCCATGGCTGCTACATTCTGCCATTTGTTTTTATTATAATATCTGGAGAAAAATATAAAACAATAGATTATTTCATATACATGACAAGAAGTGACCAATAATTATTAATAACCAATCCTTGGGGGCAAAAACTCTTGACACCCAGCCAATCTCGTTTCATCCTGTCAAGCCTTAGGAAATAAATCCAGAGGCCATTAAAAATAATTTAAAAAAGGAATAGCTGGCTCACTCCTTCCTGGACAGGCTGAGGATACCTCTTTGGAGACAGAAAATGACCTGCTCAATAACATTCCAATGGGAAGCCCAGCAAAGATGGCTGTCAGTAGCCATCACAAGGCCTCTAACTCCAGCTATGTAACCTGGAGGAGTTGATCCAGTTGTGCTTCTTATCCTCATCCACCACCCACGAAGAAGCCCCTCACGTTTTCCTACCCACCTTTCCTTTGTATTCTACTACTCCTTGCTGTAGCTAAACCCAAGTTCTTTCTAATACAGGATTCTGGGGACTTTCCCCCTACATCTGGTACCAGGAGATCCCTAGTGGAGCCAGTTTTAACCTATTCCCACTGCCACTTTCATACTATGACATACATCACCCCCTGGCCTTTATCAATGATTCTCAAACTTCGTTGTACCTATACAGGCCACACTTCATACCAATTAGATTAGAATCTCTGGAAAAGGGAGTCAAATATCCAGGAAAGAATGATATACAGATAAGTTTGAACACCAGAGACCTCTATCTTCGCTGTTCAAACTGTGGTCCATGGACGAGTAATTTCATCATCATGTAGAAGTTCATTAGAAATGTAGAATCTTGGGTTCCATTCCAGATCTAATGAATCAAAATCTCCACTTTAACAAGATCTACAAGTAATTCCCCAGTATATTAAAATGTGTGAAGCACTGCCTGTTCTACCCTCTACTCCTCCCTATTGTTTTCTTTACTGACCTCAGACACTATCTGCTCATTTATTAAAGACTTTGAAAACTGGGCCACACTAATCTACTCCATAGCAATTTGTAGTAACTTCCCAAGTGGGTAACCAGCCCACCCAACTACCTAGTCTCACCTACCCCTACCCAGGCCTCATACATTATCCAAGGACGGACAGCACCTAGAACACATCATTTCTGAAACTACAATACTGGAGACCTGGGAGTTATCTTCTAACTGTCCTTTTCTCTCACCACCCTGTACCAGTACCTAATCAGTCACTAAGCCCTGGCAATTATGCCAATACACATTTTTAGTTTAGACTGGTTCTCAAACCCCCGAAGTACTGAATCAGATCGCTGAACAATGACCCGGGAATATGCATTATTAAATAATGCATATTACCATCAACTAACTTCATCTAACATATGACATCTAGATTCAATAAATATTTGCTGAATAAATGAACTAATCAACTGCAGAACTGTATCTATTTTGACGTCAAATCAACAGATTTAAAAATCTCCACGATGTCAAACTAGTTTGATTTCTTTTTCCCCAAGGAACGGACTGGCATCTCTATATTTGTACTAGATCGATGTGTCTGTGTCAAAGGCTACACAATTACCTGCTATATTCTTTACATGAGATGGCACAACCAAATTTATCATCAAATACAACAACCACCCAATATATTTTAGACTTTTGCAATTTAATAAAAACAAAGGAATAATTTCCAAAGGGAAAAAGAAAAACATGGTCTTGAGGAATTAACCTTCTCTATAGAAACAAGTAATACTTATTGCATAAGAAGTGATTATTGTATTTCAGATGCTTTACAGAGATTATCTCTAATCCTTGCAAAAACTCTCTGAACTAAGTTCTACTATTATGCCAATTTTACAGATAGGAGGCTAAAAGTCAGAGGATTTAAGGAATTTACTCATGTGACAGAGCTAGGTTTTGAACTTAGGGATGTCTTATTCTTTTTTTTTTTTACATTTTTTTTTATTTTATTATGTTATGTTAATCACCATACATCACATCATTAGTTTTTGATGTAGTGTTCCATGATTCATTGTTTGCGTATAACACCCAGTGCTCCATTCAGTACGTGCCCTCTTTAATACCCATCACAAGGCTAACCCATCCCCCCACCCCCTCCCAGAACCCTCAGTTTGTTTCTCAGAGTCCATAGTCTCTCATGGTTTGTCTCCCCCTCCGATTTCCCTCCCTTCATTTTTCCCTTCCTACTATCTTATTCTTAACTGATTTCTACTACCATCCGTAGGATACCCAAGTCATTTTCCATCTCATTTGTCATATTTCTATGTGATACATCTACCTGCTCTTATTATCTAAAAACTCAAGCTTCTCACTAAAGATGTATACGTATCCAGTTAAAGGCTCTTATTGTACTACAAGCTTGAGATATGAATTTATAACACAACATTTATCATGTCTTCTAAAGATCAAAATAAAAGAGAAATTGTAAAACCTTACTATAAGGATAGCTTCAAGTTTTGTCTGATTTTCCAAAAGGCATTGTTAGCTAGGAAGTCTTCCAAAGCAAGGTTAAAAGTATCCCCTCTTAGATTCCTGCAGTGCCTTGTTCCAGTTTTATCATGTTATAGAGAAGACTATGAGATCTGTTTCATCACTAGTCTGTAAGCCCTGGAGAACTAAGGCTGTACTCTTATCCCCAGCTAATATTGCAGTGTGTAATACATGCTTGTTGGCCAAATTAAAGTAATAATGTATTAGATATCTACTGCTATAACTGTAAGAAGTACACAGCAATGATTTTTCCAAGCCTCTTCTTGGCAAAAAAACAAAACAAAACAAAACAAAAAAGACCTCTTTAAATAGAATACAGGAGTCCAATATATAAAACAAAGAGAAGCAAAACTGCTCTGTATGGAGGAGCTGAGAAACTCAGAGCCCTATCTACTCTACTCCCTGCCCCCATGCCTTATTTGACAGCTACCCAGTCAAACTATTGCAAATCAAGAAAGCTAAGTTCTAATTCTGATTCTACCAGTAATTAGCTGCGTGAATTCAGACAAGTCACTTATTGATCTGGCTAGGTCATTTTTATTATATGTAAAATGAACAAAATAGACTAGATCATTAAATGGCTCTCAAATGTTAGTGCTTATTGGAATCACTTTGAGAGTTCTTCAAATTGCAGATCCCTGTGCCGTATCTCTAGAGAATATAATTTGCCAGGTCTGCAGTATTTCTGGTGTAGGTGGTTAGAGGACCACACATTGAGAAACCTTGGACTTGATGTCTTCTCGGGCCTCTTTCATCAGGCTGTCACCATTCTCAAACTTCTACTTACCCACACCACCTCCTCTATCACATCTCTTTTGGACTCCTCTAGTGGTTCACTTTCACCACATTTTTTCTCTAATCAGCATTATTAATGAACAAGGGTCCTAGACCATCAAAAGTGAGCTTCATCCTACAGTACTGATTAGATAACTGGCAAACTAGCTAAATATTAAATGCCAGGACTAAAAATAGGCTGTTACATGTTTAAAATAACGCGATCACTAGTTAGCTTAGGGCTTTGCTATTTTTACTAAAGGAAAGGCAGAGACAAGTGGCCAGAAGTTGAAGGGGGAATTACTTAAATGAAGAGGCTGCCAAATGAGGTGAGAACCTAGAAAGAAGCCAGGTGGCATAATTGGTTCAACATACATCAAGGGGTCTCTCTGAATTAAACTAAAAATTTCAGTCTAAACACTCAGAAGAACTTCCCAGACACATTTAGTTTTGATTTGCTGCATACTTAAACCCAGAGCTGTGACATTACCTCATGTCATAAATTAATATGACTTGCCATAAAGATCAAATTAAGATAAGTTTTTCTATAACTTTTTATTGAAATATAGCATACACACAGAAAAGTATGTATATATGTACTGTAAAGCTTGATGGGTTTTCACAGACTTACCATACCCATGTAACCAGCATTCAGATAATGGAACAGAACACTACTAACACCCTAGAACTTCATCTCATAATGCCTTCTAGTTAATAGCCCCTTCCCAACTAGTACATCCACTATGGTGATTTTCATCATAGTTTAGTTTTGCCTAGCTTTGTACTAAATATAAGTAATGTTAAATGTACTCTATTGTGTCTGACTCATGTGAGATTTATCAATACTGTTGTATGTAACTCCGCATTGTGGATTCTCACTGCTTATAGCACTCCAATGAATGAATGTGCCAGAGTTTATTAATCCATTCTACTGTTGATGGCCATTTGGATTATTTCCTGTTTGGGGCTATTATCCAAGTGCTGCTATGAACATTCTAGCAAACATCTTTTGATGAACATATGTACACATTACAGTTGGATATACTCTTGGAAGGGGAATTGCTGGGTCTTCATGGTCCAGGGAAATGGAATTGCTGGGTCTCTTTCCACCTCAGTGAAATTTCTAGGGGCCCAGTGATATGAGAGATATACCTCCTAAAGTAAAGAATAAGTTGTTGCATCAAGCTCAACCAACCAAAAAGGAGGCACAATGCCTAGTGAGCCTTTTTAGATTTAGGAGTCAACACATGCCTCATTTGAGTGTACTACTCCAACCCATTTATTCAGTGCCTAAAGGCTACCAGTTTTGAGGGAGCCTCAGAATAAGAGAAGGTTCTACAACAGGTCCAGGCTACTATGCAAGATGCTCTGCCACTTGTACCATAATATCTAGCAGATCAAATGGTGCTTGAAGTGTCATTGGGAGATATACATGTTGTTTGGATCCTGTAGGTGAATCACAGTACAGGTCCTTAGGATTTTGGAGCAAATCTTTAGCATCTTCTGTGAATAACTGTTCTTTTTGAGAAACAGTTTTTGGTTTGCTACTGGGCCTTTGTAGAGACTGAATATTTAACCATGGTACACCAAGTTACAATGAGACCTGAGCTGCCAACCATGAAGTATACATAGTCTGATGTACCAAGCCACAAAGTTGGCTGTGCAGAACAGCACTGCATTGTCAAATAGAAATGGTATGTATGAAATTGAGCTAGAGCCCCAAAGGCACAAGTAAGTTAGATGAGGATGTGTTTCAAATGCCCATGGTCCATACTGCTGCTACATTATCTTCTCTCTCCCAGCCTGCACTTTTGGCATTATGGGGAGTTCTCCACAATCAGCTGATTGAGGGGAAAAAAAAACTCAGCCTTGGTTCACAGATGGTTCTACATGATATGCAGGCAACACCTGAAAGGGGCAGCTACAGGACCTACAGCTTCTTTCTGTGACATCCCTGAAGGAAACTGGCGAAGGTATATCCTCCCAGTGTAGAGCTTCAAGAAAAACATCTCACCGTTTACTCTGTTGGAAGGAGAAGTGGCCAGATATGTGGTTATATACTGATTCACAGACTGTGGCCAATAGTTTGGCTGGATAGTTAGGGACATACATGACTGGAAAATTGATGACAAGGAGATAGGAGTGAAGAAGTATATGGACAGACCTCTCTGAATGGGCAAAAATATATGAAGGTATCTGCGTCCCCTGAAATACTCACCAAAGGGTGATCTCAGCAGACAAAGACTTTAATAATCAAGTAGATAAGATGACCCATTCTGTGGATAACAGTTAGCCTCTTTCTCCAGCCACTTCTGCCATTACCCAGTAAGCTAACGAACGAAGTGACCATGGTGGCAGGGATGGTGGTTATGCATGGGCTCAGCAACTCACTAAAGTCAACCTGGCTATAGCCCCTGATGAGTATTCAATTTGTTAGCAGCAGAGACCAACACCGAATCCCCACTATGGCACCATTTCCTGGAGTGATCAGCCAGCTACCAGGTGGCAGGCTGATCACCTTGAACAAGTTCCATCATGGAAGGGACAGCATTTTATTCTTACTGGAATAGACACTTATTCTGGATATGGATTTGCCTGTCTTGCATGCAGTGCTTCTACCAAAACAACCATCCAAGGACTTAGAAAATACTTTATCCACTATCATGGTATCCCACATAGAATTTCTTCTGATCAAAGAACTCACTTCACAGCAAAAGAAGGTGGCAAAAGGCCCAAGCTCATGGAATTCACTGGTCTTTCCATGTTCCCCACCATCTGAAGCACCTGACTTGACAGAATAGTGGAATGGCCTTTTGAAGACTCAGTTAAAGAACCCTTTAGGCAGCAATACCTTGGGCTGAGACAAGGTTCCTCAGAATGTTGTATATGCTCTGAATCAGCATTCAATATATGGTGCTATTTCTCCCACAGCCAGGATTCACAAGTCCAGGAATCAAGAAATAGAGATGGAAATGAGATCACTCAATATTATCCCTAGTAATCTACTAGGAAAATTTTTTGCTTCCTGTTCCCATGACAGGCCATGCTCTGCTAGCCTAGAGGTCTTAGTTCCAAAGGGAGGGATGTTTCCACCAAGAGACACAGCAATGATTCCAATGAACTTGAAGCTAAGATTGCGACCTGGCTGCTTTGGGCTCCTCAGGCCTCTGAATCAACAAGCAAAAAAGGGAATTACTATGCGGGCCAGGGTGACTGATCCTAACCACTCAAGCGAAATTTCCTCTGCAATGGAGGCAAGGAAGAGTATGTCTAGAATACAGGATATTCCTTAGGGCATCTTTTAGTATTATTATGCCCTGAGATTAAGGTCAATGGAAAAGTACAACAACCCAGTCCAAGCAGGACTAATGGCCTAGACCTTACTGAAATGAGGTTGATATTACCCCACTAGCTTAAGAACTATGACCAGCTGAGATGCTTGCTGAGGGAAGAGGAAATATGAAAGGGAAGAAGGTAGTTATAAATACCAGTTATGTCCACCTAACTAGTTTAAGCAAATATCTTTGTTTTCTTCCCTCTCTTATTCCTATATCAACTAACATAAAATGTATTAATAGTTAACTCTATATCATAACAGGATATCAAGAAGAGGAGTAAACATCATCCAAGGATTTTGCATCCTCTTCTGGGGAAGGAATTAGCACATTTTGGGTTGTATGTAGGACAGCTGCATTATGTTAGGCAGAAGTATAACTTTGTTACTTTCTCTATTTACATATTAATTATGGTTTAAGGACATGTGTATGAATACATAGTTGACATGAAATAGGCTGTGATGGTTAGTTGTATGTGTCACCTTGGTTAGGCTATATTAACCAATTAAATCAAATACTAATTTTGGTGTTGCTGTGAAGGTAAAGTTGTAGATAAGGTTAACATCTATAATAATAGACTTTAAGTAAAGAGATTATCCTTGATAATGTAGGTAGACCTCATCCAATCAGTTAAAAGGCCTTAAGAACAAAACTGAGGTTTCTCAGAGAAAAAAGAAATTCCTCCTAAAGACTGCATCAACTCCTGCTCAAGAGTTTCCAGCCTGCCCTACAGTTTTCAGCCAGACTCTACAGCTGCCTAAGTCAATTCCTTGAAATAATTCTCTGTATATGTATATGTTACGTATATGTATATGTATATGTGTGTACATATATCCTACTGGTTCTGTTTTGGGCAAACCCTGATATGGCATCTACTATTCCCTACTACCATGCTCATGTCATCAGAGATAGAGATAGAAAAAAGTCTATTATGTGGTCACTGTCTTTGAAAACTTGCTAACCTGAAGAATATGAAAAGTCAGCATTGTGAATTATGTGAGGTAGTAATATATTAGTAAGTGTCAAATGAGTAGCACTGAATTAAGTATTTAAGGAACTTAGGAAAAAAGAGAAAAAACCTCTGTGGACTTAGGGAGTGCTCAGCATAGACTGGTGCCAGAAATGGGGACAAGGATCAAAAGTAGACAGTTTAGTTGGATTGAAGTTGTACATAATCTATTAAATTTCAACTGCTTCACTGCCTGCTTACTAATAAAAGGTTCCCAGGCTCCAATGACTAATCAGACATTCTGTCTGATATACAGTCAGGAGAACAGAAAAACCTAAACTTGGAGTTTAAAAGCCTTGAAAGATGGAATTCCTCTCTACTACCAGCAGTACAACCTTGAACAAATTGCATACTACTTTAAGCCCCAGATTCTTCACATATAAAATGAGGATTATAAAGTCATAGTGAGAAATAAATGAGATGTAATAAGATATTTGGCTCAGTGCCTTTCACAGAGGAAGTGCTCAACCAACAATAAGTGAATGCAAAAATATATGAAAAATATTTTAACAAAGAATGCTATTAAAAGTGAAACCCAACACTAAATTTCAAGTAGTTGTAAGAAAAAGTATCCTAGATAAATACATTTAGATCAATGGCATAAGCTAATTTTTCAAAAGATTAAATATCTGACATTCAAAAAAATATTTTACTCAGGTTCTAAAACCTAACCAAACTTTTTGTAATTCTATTGTTTTCACTTTGTACAAAACTCCTAGAATACAATTTGTAAGTGGACTCCCTGTGTGCATAAGGAATTTACAATGAAAAAAATGTTTTATATCATCCAAAAAATAAGCTCTGCATTCACATTACAGTACCTTGAGGAATATCTTTAGGTGGGGAATATTTCTTCTTCTTTACTATAACACCTTTACTTTTCATTTGTCTAGTTCCCGGTGTTGCTCTAATAATACAACATATTTCTGATGTATTTGAAGGAACCTGAAAAAGAAAAAAATAGTGCATAATTCTTCCAGGTACTGTATTTGTATGCTGTTTTATTTCAAAGGCAAATCATTTCAACATCCATATTTCATACATATTAATGACAGAAAGCATTTATGAAATGCTTACTCCACTCCAGACACTAATGAAATGGTTTTTAAACATTTGCTTATTTAATATGCACAAGAACCAGACAGGGAAGATTATATCATCCCCATTTGTAAAATGAGGAAACTTAGGTTCAGAGAATTTGGATACCTTATTTAAGGAGAGAGAAAGAATACTGATAGAGTTGAGATTCAAGCACTCCAAAGTGCAAGAGCAAGTTTACAAGATTTACTGAATTAAAACACAAATTTATTTTAATTCTGAGCCATATACTAGATTTCCTTGGTTTCCCAACTCAATGAATTTTGACAACTGCCAATCAAACAGACTCTAGAATAAAGAAATACTGTATCTTCCAAAAGTGACATAGCTTGTTTCTTAGAACTCAGAAATAGACATATGTATTTACCAAGGGCTCCTCCCACTGTAAGTAAAGCCTATATAGAAATAACTTCTACTTTAAAATTCATATCATCTTCTGGGGTGGGCATCTGATATTTTTCTGCCCAGCATCATTTCTATTCTTCTGGTACTGAACAGTACCAGAATTTTCTTGGGAGAATCTACTTATTCTCCCAGGCTGCACACACCCCTTTCTTATGGCTCAGGTGGAGCTGATAATACTTCTGAGCACCAAGAGACCCTAAAACCCAGCCCAGCCAATCACTATATGCTATGCCCCTGGGCACAGTGACTGGCTCAGACAAAGATGTTGTAAATGGGTCAGCAGGAAGAAGGGAATTCTCAACATGAGATTCTGATACTAAGCCAAAATCCTTAAAGGGGCAAAAGTGGTCCCGGAGTGATACCCGACCCTAGCTATAGCCGTTGTAGTAGAAACAGATATATATCCTCTTAGGAGGATGGAATCCCCATTTTAGGCAAATAGGATTCTTATCAAGTAAGAGTAAGGAAATAAATGATCAGGGTCAGAATCAGAGTTGTTCTTCAAGATTCAGCTCAGAACAGTTCCAAGCAGAAATAATGGACAAAATACATTTCACCTCATCCTCTAATTTTATTATAACAACAATAAAGGAAGTACCAAACTCCTGAGAATATCGAAGAGCGGAGTTAAGCCCCCAGGACATCAGATATCAGAACTGCCAAATCAGAATAGAATAACAATGTATGAAATGATTAAAGAATTAACAATTGAAATCTCATGGATGAGCAAGCAACAAGAGACTATCTGGAGTGAAAAGCAGATGTGAAAAAGAAACAACTAGAATGTCTTGAAATGAAAAATAAAATTGTTGAAATACAAAGTTCATTGGAAGCCTTAAGCAGCAAAGTGGACACAACTAAAGAATTACTTATGAAATTACCCAGAATACAACAAATAAATGAAAAATATTAAAAAGAGTTTGAAAGATATAGAGGATAGAAAGATGCCTATTATATGCCAATTATCATCCCAGAGAGAATAAAACAGATAATAGCTGAGAAATTTCCCAAACTGATGAGAAACACAAGTGCACACATTCAGGAAGCCAATATTCCAAACAACATTAGAATAAAAAACCAACAGGGGTATTTGGGTGGCTCAACCAGTTAAACGTCCCACTCTTGATTTTTGGCTCTGGTCATGATCTCAGGGTCTTGAGATCAAGCCCCACTTTTGGTTCTGCGTTCAGTGGGGAGTTTGTTTCTCTCTCTCTCTCTCCCTCTCCCTCTGCCCCTCCCCCTGCACTTGCTCTCTCTCCAGAATAAATAAATAAATCTTTAAAAAATAAAGAATAGGGGTGCCTGGGTGGCTCAGTCGGCTAAATGTCTGCCTTCAGCTCAGGTCATGATCCTAGGGGCCTGGGATTGAGTCCCGCATCAGGCTCCCTGCTCAGTGGGGAGCCTGCTTCTCCCTCTGCCCCTCTCCCCTGCTCGTGCTCGCTCTCTCTCCCCCTCTCTCTCAAAAATAAATAAAATCTTAAAAATAAATAAATAAATAAATAAATATAAAAAATAAAGAACAAAAAGCCAACAGCAAACAAAATATTAATCTCTTTATGTACACACTCCAGTGAAATTACAGCACACCCACAAATAAGAATTTAAAAATATCCAGAAAAAAAAGATAATTCAGTCCCCAAGACCACCTCAGTCTCAATGATTTGCCAAAAGGACTCACAAGATTCAGAAAAGCTGGTATACTCACAGTCAAGTCTTATTACACAATAAGATACAGACTAAAATCAGCAAAGGGAAAAGGCACATAAGTGGAGTCCAAGAGAAAAAGTACACAGAGCTCAATCCAGGATAATAAGCTTCCAGTTGTCCTCTCCTAGTTGAGTCACATGGATAACATTTAGTTTTCCCATGTGCAAAGTGTTGCCAACATGAGAAGCCCAGTAATCCTTGCCTCAGACCAGTCTCCTAGAGGTCAAACTGACACAAAGTTTGCCTAAAGCCTCAGGCATCAAAAACAGGTGTTTACCATAAATCACATTTAGCATAAACTATCTGGTGTAGCTCAGGACATACAAAGACACTCTTACCAGGCAGGATACTCCAAGGGGTCATAACTCTTACAAAGGACTCCTTAAATCTCAACAATAAGAAAACAACATAATTAAGAAATGGGCCAAAGACCTTACCAGACACCTCATCAAAGATATGCAGATGGCAAGTAAGCATATTAAAGGATGCTCCACACCATATTTCCTCATCAGGGAGATGCAAATTAAAACAACAATTAGATACTACTACATACTTATTAGAATGGCCAATATCTAAAATACTGACAACAATAAAACTTTACCCAAACCCACAGAATGCACAACACCAAGAGTGGACCCTAAGTTAAACTATGGACTGTGTGGGGTGATTATAATATGCCAATGCAGGTTTATCCTTGGTTAAAAAAAAAAGTGCCACTTGCTGAATGATGTTGATAATGGTGGTGGTTATGCATGTATTGAAGCAATGGGATATAAGAAATCTCTGCAGGTTTCTCTCAATTTTGCTGCAAATCTAAAACTTCTTTAAAAATTAAAAAAACACATTTTTTTAAAAAAGTAAAAGTATACAAAAATACATACCATGTTAACAACAGTCAAAAGAAAGCTAGAGTATATTAATACCAGAAAAAGTAGATTTCTGTGCAAAGAATATTACCAGTAATAAAGAAGTTCCTTCAAAATGATAAAAGGGTGAATTAATCAAGAAAACAACAATCCTAAACAATCCTAACTATTTACACACCTAGTAACAGAGCCTCAAAATAAATAAAACAAAGAGGATAGAAATGAAATGAGAGAGGGGCGCCTGGGTAGCTCAGTCAGTTAAGCGTCTGCCTTTGGCTCAGGTCATGATCCCAGGGTCCTGGGATCAAGCCCCATGTCGAGCTCAGCTGGGAACCTGCTTCTCCCTCTGCCCCTCCCCCAGGTCATGCTCTCTTTCTCTCTCTCTCAAATAAATAAATAAAATGAAATAAAAAAGAAATGAAAGGAGGAATGGACAAACCCACCATCACAGTCTGATATTTTAATACCTCTTAATAATGGATAGACGAAATAGGCAAAAAATCAGCAAAGATATAACTGACTTGAACATTACTATCAATCAACCTGACGTGACTGATACTGTAGACCATTCTACTAAAAAAAAGGAAAATACGCATTATTCTCAAGTGTGCACAGAATATTTACCAACATAAACCAAATGGATTATAAAGCATGTCTCAAAAAAGGCATACATACAAGGCATACACAGAACAATCTTAGACCACAACGGGATTATATTAGAAACTAATAACAGAAAGATCTCTGAAAATTTTCCAAATATGTGGACAAGAAATTGCATACTTCTAAACAAGCCATGGATCAAGAATAAATAAATTGGGAAAATGGAAAGTATTTAAACTTCATGAAAATGAAAATACAGCATGTAAAAACTTGTGGGATGCTGCTAAAGCACTAGTCAAAGCAAATTTGTAGCATTAAATACCTACAGGAGAAAAGAAGAAAGGTCTCCTATCAATGAACTCAGCTTCCACCTTAAGAAAGTAAAAAAAGAAAACCAAATTAAACTCAAAGTAAGCAGACAAAAGAAAATAACATGAGAGCAGAAATCAATGAAATAGAAAATAGAAAAACCATAGAAAAGGGAGTCTGGGTAGCTCAATTGGTTAAGCATCTGACTCTTGATTTCAGCTCCGGTCATGATCACAGAGTCATGAGATCAAGCCCCACAGGTACTCAGCACGGAGTCTGCTTGAGATGCTCTCTTTCCCTCTCCCTCTGCCCCTACCCCTGCTTGTGCTCTGTAAATAAATAAATAAATAAATAAATAAATAAATAAATAAATAAATAAACAAAATCTTCCAAAAAAAAAACAATAGAGAAAAATCAGTGAAACCAAACTTCTAGCCAGCACAGAGTCTGCTTGAGATGCTCCCTCTCCCTCTCCCTCTGCCCCAATCCCCGCTTCTGCTCTATAAATAAATAAATAAATAAATAAATAAATAAATAAATAAATAAAATCTTCCCCAAAAAAGGAAAAAAAAAACGAATAGAGAAAAATCAGTGAGACCAAACTTCTAGCCAGATTAATGAGGAAAGAAAAAAGACATAAATTACCAATATCAGGAATAAGAAAGGCTTTATCACTACAGATACCAACATATTAAAAGGATAATAAGGGAATATTATAAATAACATCTGACAATAAATTTGACAACTTATAGAAAATGGACAACTTCTTTGAAATACACAAACTACCAAAGTTCACTTGAGAAGAAATAGGTAAGCTGAATAGCCCTAAAGAGATTTTTAACTGTAGCTTATTTCCTTCCAAAAGAGAGAACTCCAGGCCTAGATGGCTTCACTAGTGAATTTACTAAACATTTAAGGCAGAAATAATACTAATTCTCTTCCAGAAAATTGAAGATGAAGGAGTACTTCCCAACTTGTTCTATGAGGGTAGCATTACTCTCACGCTAAACTCAGAGACAGACATCAAAAAAATAAATAAATAAAACTACAGACCCTCACAAGCACTGATGGAAAAATTCTAAAATATTTTTAGCAAATCAAATACATCAATACATAAAAAGAAAAGTACACCATAACTAAGTGGGGTTTATCCTGGGATGCAGAGTTGATTTAACATTAGAACATAAATCAGTATATTCAATTCATTATCATCATCAATTCACCATATTAACAAACTGAAAAAAAAAATTCCTACTACCATCTCAATAGTTACAAAAAGTGCATTTGGCAAAAATCCAAATTCCATTCCTAATAAAAACTCTCAAGCATATTAGGAATAGATGGGAACCTCCTCAACCTAAGAAAAACCTATGGCTAAGATCATATTTAATGGTTAACTACGGAATGCTTTCCCTCAAAGTATAGAAACAAGGCAAGGATGTCTGCTCTCCCCACTACTCTCTCAGCATTGTACAGGAAAATCTAGTCAGGGAAATTGGGTAAGGAAAAAAAGGCAACCAGATTAAAAAGGAAGAGGTAGGGGTGCCTGGGTGGCTCAGTTGGTTAAGGGTTCAACTCTTGATTTGGGCTCAAATCATGATCTCAGGGTCATGGGAATGAGCCCCGCATCAGGCTCCATGCTGAGGGCAAAGTCTGCTTGAGATTCTCTCTCTCCCTCCCTCTCCCACTGCACATTCCCTCACCAAAATAAATAAATAAAATCTTAAAAAAAAAAAAAAAAAAGGAAGAAGTAAACTTTTTTCCCACAGATAACATAGTTGCCTATGGCATGATGGAAACTTGTGGGGGGGCTGGGGAGAACTACTAGAAATTGTAATTAAGTTTAGCAAGTTTGTAGTATACTTGTTATGAATGGAATGCTTCTATCCCCACAAAACTCATATGTTGAATCCCTAATTCCCAATTAGACTTGTATTTAGAAATAGACTCTGTGAGAGGGTGACGCTGACTTAATAAGGGCAAGGTCCTAATCTGAAAGTGCTGGTGCCCTTTTAAGAGGAGGAAGAAACACCAGAGCACTTTTATACTTCATGTAAAGAGAGAAAAGGCCATGTGAAGTCATAGCAAGAAGGTGGACATCTACAAGTTGGAAGAAAGCCCTTCTGGGACCTGAATAGGTTAACACCTTGGTCTTAGACTTTCCAGCCTCCAGGACTGTGAGAAAATAAATTTCTGTTGTGTAAGCCGCCCAGCCTATCATATTTTATTATGGCAAACCGAACAGACTAATATAATGATCAATACACACACACATATACACACACACACAAAGTATTTCTGTATGCTAGCAATTAATAGGCAGATATTGAAATTAAGAATACCATTTATAATAGTATCAAAAATATGAAATACTGTCATCAGGAGGGATATAATGACATCAAGTAGGAATAATGACCCAAACAGTGAAAACTACAGAATAATTTGGAGAGAAATTAAAGAGCCAAAAAATGGATAGCTATACATTGCTCTTGGGTTGGAAGACTCAATATTGTCATGATATCAATTATTGAGAAATTAATCTGTAGATTCAATGCAATCCTAGTCAAAATTCCATCAGGTTTTTTTTTTTTTTTTGGTAGAAATCAACAAGCTGATTCTAAAATTCATAGAAATGCAAAGGACCTAGAATAACCAAAACAACTGAAAAAGAAGAACAAAGTTAGAGGCTAACACTAATTAATTTCAAGAATTATTATAGTGCCTCATTATTCAATACTGTGTGATACTTGCACAAAGACAGACAACAGTAAAACCTTACAGAAACTCGTACAAATACAAGGATAACCATTTTCAACAAAGGTGGAAAAGGCAGTACAGTGGAAAAAGAATAACCTCTCAATAGAATAATTGAATGTCTATATGGAAATAAATACACTTGAATCCATATCTCACACCATAAATAAAAAATTAACTCACAGGCATTAGTGCAAAATTTTAAAACTTCTAGAAGAAAACGTAGGAGAAAATCTTTGTGACCCTGGGTTAGGCAAAGATTTCTTAGATGACAACGAAGCCATACCCATGAAAAAAATAAACAAAAAATTGACAAGCTGGACTTCTTCAAAGTTAAAAATGTATGTTCTTTAAGTGACATTGTTTTGCAAGAAACTACAGATTTTATGATTCCATTTATAACAAATGTCCAGAAAACATTACTCTAGAGACAGAAAATAGATTAGTATTTGCCTGGGGCTGGACATGAGAACAGGGCTTAACTGTAAATAAGTGTGAAGAATTTGGAAAATGTCCTAAAACTGACATAGGTAATTGTTGCACTACTCCATAAATTTACTAAGAATTACAGAATTGTAAACTTGAAATGGGTGAATTTTATGATATACAAAATAACACAAAAAAGTCTGTTTATTCATTTTTTTAAAAAGTGCAGTGGATAAAAAGACAAGGTATGGACTGGGAAAATATCTTTCAAAAGATATTCTATATCTACAATAAGAAAATCAACAATCTTTTTAATGTGCAAAAGATATGAACAGGTAGGTCACCAAAGTAAATATATAGATGGCAAATAAGCACATGAAAATGTGATCAACATTATTGGTCATTAGGGAAATGCAAATTAAAACCAGAGTAAGATATCACTTCATACTAATTGGGAAGGTTAAGATTAAAAGACTGACCATACTAAAGGTTAAGATTAACTTAACTAAAGGTTAAGATTAAAAGACTGACAGAACTAAACGTAGATGAAATGTAGATGTAGAGAAACTACAAGTCTCAAATATTGGTGGAAATGTAAAATGGTACCACCACTTTGGAAAACAGTTTGGAAATTTCTTAGGTACTTACCCAAGAGGAAGGAAATATATATCCACACAGTTAAAGAAGAACTTATTCTGATACTTACTATTACAGTTAAGATTTTATTCAAGATTATTGCAATAGGGTTCACTCACTATATTGTATAGCTGAAACTAATGTAAGACTGTATGTCAACCATACTTTTAAAAAAAAGATGTACTATATGTTGGCTAATGAATTTTAAATTAAAAAAAAGAAATAAACCTTTCTCTATTCACACACACAAAAAGACACTATAATAAGGTATTGCAATAGAGGAGAGTAATTGGGCTCAAATCCAAATACAGCAAATACAGCTAGGAATGTACAACTGATGAGCAGAATGAGGGTGTCAGTTGTTGAAAAATTACTATGAAGAGACATCAAGTGTAAAGAGATTCTTGTTAAATTGACCTTGTGATATTGTGATTTTTTTTTTAAAAAAAAAGATTTATTCATCTATTTTTATTTAAGAGAGAGAGAGCACAAGCCAGGGGAGGGGCAGAGGGAGAGAAAGAAAAAATCTCCAGCAGACTCCCCACTGAGCGAGAGCCCAATGCAGGGCTTGATCTCAGGACCCTGAGATCATGACCCAAGCTGAAATGAAGAGTCAGCCACTCAGCTGACTGAGCCACACAGGAGCACTGATATTGAGTTAATAAGAAATATATATTTGGTTTTCATCCCCATTGCCAGCACAGAGTTCCTAAAACCTTTGGAATTTCCTAAGTGATAAGAGCAATAAAGGTGTTTCTGTTAATGTGATAAAACTTTTGGAATGCACCTGAGGATGGGGGCTAGTTGTCAGGGGAATCAATCCTGGATTAGAGGATTGGAACTTTCAGGCCCATCTCATAACCTCCAGGTAGGAGAGAGGAGCTAGAGGTTTACTCGGTTGCCAATGGCCAATGATTTAATCAACCATACCTACGTAATGAAGCTGTCACCAGCTATACTCCAAGACCTGACCTTTACTGCTCGCCTGCTTGTACCCATCAAACTTTGTCCCACATTTTCCCTTAAGCCCTTTTTTCCAGTTTATCTCTTAACCCAGGCAAAGACCCAAGGGGCATAGCATCCTGTAATGGAAACCAAAACTACCCTTCAAGCAATAACGACTGTCTGAAAGAAGAGATCCCGTGGCCCAGACCCCCAGACCAGTTTGAGCATCACCCCCTCCCCTGACTCATGCCTGCACAGATAAACTATGGAATGACCCACGCAATGACAGACAGTTACCTTAACCTCATTATAATACTAAAATCTCTGCCCAAGAAGGAGCACCAGCCTCATTTGCATAATATACGATGTATGTATGTATGTATGATGTATGATGTACGTATAGCTCCTTGTCCTTTCCCCATACCTTGCCCTATGCATCTCTTCCATGTGGCTATTCCTGAGTTATATTCTTTTATAAGATACCAGTAATCTAGTAAGTAAAATGTTTCTCTGAGTTTTGTAAGCTACTCCAATAAATTAATAAAATCCAAGGAGTGGGTCATGGGAACCTCTGATTTATAGGCAGTTGGTCAGAAGCACAGGTAACAACCTAGACTGGCAAGTGGCATCTCAAGTAGAGGGTGGTTTTGTGGAATAAGCCCTTTACCTGTGGAATCTGATGCTATCTTCAGGTAGATAGTGTCAAAATTGAGTTGAATTCTAAGACACTCAGCTGATGTCAGGAGTATTGCTTGTTGGGGGTGTGGGCAACTCCCCTACACACACACCTTTGAAACTGGATCCAGGAACCCAATTAGACCTGAGAGGCCAGAGTGCCAAAGGCAGGCCAGATCAGATCAGATCAGATCAGATCAAGGGTGGGAGATCAGATATCAAGGGTGGGAGAAAATTCTTGTTAAAACTATACTCAGCAAGAATGGACACAAGGCTTAGTTGAGAAGAGGGCTCAGAAGAGCTTAACTAAAGTTTGATCAAGGAGAGAATCTTTGTCAATACAAATACTTGTACATGAATGTTCCTAGTAGCTAAATGATCCAAATGTCCATAAATGGGTGAAAGGATAAACTTTTGTATACCATAAATGGAATACTACTTAGCAGTAAAAAGGACCAAATTATTGATACACTCAACAACATGAATGAATCTCAAAATAATTATACTGAGTAAAAGACGCCAGAAATTCTCTCTCACTTGAATGAACCCAAAACTCTAGAAAATGTAAACCAATCTATAATTACAGTAACTAGATCAGTACTTGCTTGGGGGACAGGGGCAGGAAGGAAAAAATTATAAAACAGGAGGAGGAAACTTTTGGGTTGACGGATATTTTCACCATCTAGATTATGGTGGTGGTTTTACAATTGCATACATATGTGAAAACTTCCAAATTATACACTTTAAATATGTGCAGTTTATTGTATGTCAATTATTCCTCAATAAAAATGCTTCTTAAGAGAGGTAATAGTTTCCAGTTTCACCTGGCCTCTCAACAGTGTGCTATAGTCTTGTATTTCCCTACTTCTTCCATTCCAAGTCCTTATTTCAATCTATTTTTACTTCCCTTCAGCCTCTTACCCTACCTTTTCTTTCTCTCTCTCCCAGGAAATCATCCTTCTGTCTCTAGTCTCGGCCTTTTGTAATCTGTTCTCCACCTCTGGAGCCAGAAGGACATATGACATCATCCCTTGTTCAGAATCCTTTATTGGCTCCTCTCAGGAAAAAGATCCAAATTGCTTAATATGGATTAAAGACCGTTTGAATTCTTGGCCCTTGTTTATCTTAACAGTCTCATCTCCAGCCTTCTCTCACCATCCAGATTCCCACCCTCATCCCAGAGTCACACTGAAAAGGTCTAGCTACAGTGAACCACTACATGTCCCTCTAGTTTGCCTTTTTATGTCTTTTTCCTCTCTGCCTCTTTCTCTCACTTTGTCCTTCTGTCTCTCTGTCTGCTCCCACACCCCTTCTTTCTGGCTCTTTCTTTCTCCCCATCCCACTTTCTGTTCTCTTTTTCTCCTCATACTCTAGCTCTATTCCCACCCCCATGGCTCTTAGTTTTATGAATTTTATGTCTTTTTTTAATGGAGCATAGTACTTCTGTGTATTCATCTTAACACAATGAAATTGGTGACTACAACTCATATGTACAGATGAAAACAGAGTTTTGGATCAAAGTAGGTTAACAGTATCTCCTCTAGTTATTTAATAGCACCAAGCCCTGACAATGCAGTGTTCTGGCCATGGCAGCCTAACATTCTTTATTTAGAATTGTAACTGATAGCTGCCTCCTCATGTGGATGATGTTAGCCTCAAATGAGTTACAGATTTCCTAAAGTACCTCATATACAAAGTATCTAATATAACAGTAATAATTTCTTTTAGTAATTGAAGAAAAAATGGAAAATACTAACCTCATTTGAAGAATTTTCTTGCAAATTTGACACAGGAACAATTTCATTTGAATTAACATAATTGCTGACATTTGGAAATAGTTCTTCAAAAGATGCTCTCTGCACTGAGGACAAATCAATCTATAAAAAATATATTACTCTTATAGAAGTCAAATGTGGCAGAAACAATTATTTTTACATAATTAAAGGTGAAATACTATCTCATTAGAAGCATTTTCTTGGAAAAAAGTACAGAGTTTCTTTCTGAGGTGATAAAAAGACTATAAAATTGACTGGTGATGATTACACATACCTGTGAATGCACTAAAAAACACTGAATTTCACATTCTAAATAGGTAAATTGTATGGTATGTTAATTATAGCTCAATAAAGCTGTTTTTAAAAAGCCCACCACAAAAAAAGTGTTAAACATACAGTTACCATGTGACTCAGCAATTCTACTTCCTCCTCTAATCATATACCCAATACAACTGAAAACACATATTCACACAAAAACTTGTATATGAACATTCATAGCAATATTATTCTTTCAAATGCCCCCAAACTGACAAATTAGTAAACAAAATGTAGTATATCCTTACCATGGGATATTATTCAGCCATAAGTAAGGAAGAAAGTATATGTTATAAAATGGATGAACTTAGAAAACATTATGTTAAGTGAAAGAAGCCAGACACAAAAGCCACATATTATACGATTCCATTTATATGAAATAGCCAGAATAAGTAAACCTATAAAGAACCCTTTTCCCAGCTTGAAAAACTGATCTTTGCTTAATTCTCATGCTCTGTTCCACTAGGAACCTGATAAAGGTAACAATGCCAACATTGCTAATGGTAAAAATGATGTCTGATTGATAAATTGCATCTGGACTAGGAAGAACTATAATTGCACTATGAATAAATGATAAATGCACTATATGTAAATAAACCCTACAAAAAGCACCATAGTTTGGATTTCCCTGACTCTTGTAATTTGGCATGTCTCTTGTGGGGACTCTGGAAGCTATGTCTATGTGATATTACAAAAGATACTGGATCTCATCTCGTTGTATCTGAGCTGTACCCAAACTGCTAAGTAAACTGCTCCATGGACTTCTGTGAAGACTGATCCCACTGAAGAGGAACACCTGTTTCTGTCCTGCTTGTGAGTTGTATTCCTATTGTTTAGTTGAACCTAAAAAGAACTCTGGTTGGATGAGAGCCGAATTTTAAGACTCTTAGAAGAAAACAGAGGGGGAAAATTTAATAACATTGAATTTTGCAACAATTTCTGAGCTATGACACCAAAAGCACAGGAAAAGAAAAAAATAGATAAATTAGACTGCATAAAAATTAAAGCTTCTGTGCATCAAAGGATACTATCAATAGAATGAAAAGGTAACCCACAGAATGGGAGAAAATATTTGCCAACCATATATCTGATAAGGGGTTAAAATCTAAAATATATATAAAAAAACTCCTACAACTCAACAACAAATAAATAAGCTGATTAAAAAATGGGCAATAGACTTGAACAGACATCTCTTAAAAGAAGATACATAAATGGCCAATAAGCATGTGAAAAGATGCTCAACATCATTAGCCATAAGGGAAATACAAATCAAAACCACAATGAAATTCCATCTCACACCCATGAGGATGGCTATTATTTAAAAAAACACACAGAAAATAACAAGTGTTGGCAAGGATGTAGAGAAATTAGAAGCATTGTCATTGTTACTGGGAATGTAAAATAGCACAGCTGCTATGGAAAACAGTATGTCAGTTCCTCAAAAAGTTAAAAATGAGAATTACCATTTGCAATTCCACTTTAAAGTGTATACCAAAAGAACTGAAAGCAGAGACACAAAGAGATATTTGAACACCCATGTTCAAAGCAGCATTATTCACACTGGCCAAAAGGTGGAAGTAACCCAAATGTCCACAGACAGATGAATAGATAAACAAAATGTGGTATGGGGCGCCTGGGTGGCTCAGTCGTTAAGCGTCTGCCTTCGGCTCAGGTCATGATCCCAGGGTCCTGGGATCGAGCCCCGCATCGGGCTCTCTGCCGAGCAGGGAGCCCGCTTCTCCCTCTCCCACTCCTCCTGCTTGTGTTCCCTCTCTGTCAAATAAATAAAACCTTTAAAAAAAAAAAAAATGTGGTATACACATACAAACAGCCTTTAAAAAGGAAAAAAATTCTGACACATGCTACAACATGGATGAGACATTATGCTAAATGAAATCTGTCACAAAAGGAAAATACTGTATGATTCCATTATATGAAGTATCTAGAGCAGTCAAATTCAGAGGGAGAAGGTAGAATTGTGGTTGACAGGGACTGAGGGATGGAGAAATGGGGACTCAGTGTTTAATGTATGGAGTTTCAGGTTTGCAAGAAGAAAAACTTTGCAAGAAATTCCGCATGAAAAAAGTGATGGTTGCATAACATTTGTACTTGAACTGTACAGTTAAAAAGAGTTAAAATTTTAGGGGCGCCTGGGTAGCTCAGTCAGTTAAGCATCCCACTCTTGATTTTGGCTCAGGTCATGATCCAGGGTTGTGAGATGGAGCCCCAAGTCCGGCTCTGCACTGAGAGTGGAGACTGCTTAAGATTCTCTCTCTCCCTCGCTCTCTGCCCCTCCCACACCCAGCTCCCTGGAGCTCTCTCTCTCTCAAAAAAAATCAACATTGTTAAAAATGGTAAATTTTATGTTACATATATTTTGCCACAATAAAAAAAATGAAAAAACAAAACAAAACCCTGGTGGGTGCTGCAGTATTCTAATCTTTTATGTACAGCAGTATATAGAGTACATCCAGCGAAAGCAAGTCTATACAACAGAAAAACAGACATTATTCCCTATGTAGAATATTCCCCTGGTGTGACAGAAACAGAATAATAGGGAGGAGAGGGAACCAAACCATAGATACTACAAGTGCCAAATGCTAATACTCACCACTAAACCAGCAGATTGCGAAGATGGAGTGCTTGTTAAGAGGCCTCTGCTTTTCTTATCAGGAATACTAGAATTTGTTCTCTATCAGTGTTTTGTGAAATAGGGGATTGAATAGCATAAATAAATAAACCAATTTAATACAGTAAAAATATATCAAATTAGTAGACTAGATCATAATGTGTCATACTAATAAAACTTTAATGTGCTAATTAAATTTTAAACCACTAGATAAGTAACTAAAGAATTTTCTGGCTTGCGCTAGGTCAAGCAACTCCTAAGAGTTCTGCGGGGCACAAGAACCATACAAGAATAGTTTGGGTGAAATCACTCTTAATTTAGGAAGAAAAGCTAATTAAAGTTTTGAACTAAAAAATGGTGCTTTGATTGTCTCTTTTACTGCTAAGAAAATTTTACTTTTAGCATTTGTTTAATTGCTAGTATATTGTTGTACTTTTCATGGAAAGGGATTATAAGTTATTTGTGAAGCTGTTAAACATATATGTAATAAGGATAATTGATTTAAAATACATACAATTAAATATATATAGACACTTTGATTTATGCAATATCAAAGTTAGACAAATTATAAAGACTCATTTTCTATTTCTTGAAGATGTGAAGAGGCAGAGAGACAGGTGGACAAATCAAGAAAGAGTGAGAGAGCAAGACAAAGACAGGATCAGAGACCTAAAAGTTAAAGAGAGAAAGGGAAGAATGGGGGAGGGAAGAGGAGTAAGGAAAGGGAAAAAGAAAGGGAGAGAGGGAGGATGAGGAGACAAAAGAGAGGAACACTAAGAAGGAGGGAGGGAGAAAAAAGATGGAGAAGATGGAGACCAACAGACTATGAACAGAAAGAAACGGACAGAGAAACAGTCAGAGACAGAGAAGGACAGATGGAAAGAGATCAAGATAGAGACAGAAAGAAGAAAGACAGAGCTTGAGTCGAAGAGACAAAATCCAGGGAAAAAATCAGAGAAGCAGAGCAATGAAACAGAGTGACAGAGATATTTGAAAAGAGAGAAGACAGATAACTTTATTTTTAACAATCAGCTGTCTTTTCAACTTTTGGATTCCATGAAACCAGTCCCTCTGATAAATCTCTTTGAATAGGTGTTTATTATATGCTGCCAACTTTGGAACACAAACTCAGAGTTGGAATTTGAACATCATAAGAAAGTTTATGTTAGGTTTCTTTTTTCTTTCTTTCCTCATTTCTTTCACTCTTCCTTTCCTTTCTGGCTTAACATCTCTTAAACTAGTTGTGTGTTCAAGATGTAATATGGGATCATTTATTAGGAAAATTTCTATTAAAAAAATTTTATGGGTATATGTACCTGGCATACCGAATATGTCAGCTCTCTAATTCATTAGCTATTTTATCTTTTAACTTCTTCATCTAAACAATGGGGATTATTCTTCCCCTAAGGATTGCTGTGCAAAGGTTACAAATAATACATGTAAAGAGAACCTGTAGAGTAGGAAATACTCAGTGATAGCTATTATTTATCACTGTGGCTGCCATGGAGGTGCTCTGGTCAGATCTCCTTGAACAAAGAACCTGCTGTTCCACTGCAAGGAGTGCAGGTAGGTGACAGCCCCCGCCCCCTCCACAACTTCTCTGGAAACTGCTTCAGCTTTCAGGTTGAGGCCATCATCTTCTCAGGCAACCCTCAGCCAATGTTTGAGCATAGGAACCAACGTAAGAATCCTGTAATGGATAATCTTTGCTCCAGACCTTGAAGGGAGAGCTTTTGGCAGATGTTCATTGAGGGCTGAGACTATTCCTACCCAATGCTGCTTTCTCCCTGCTCCTTTCTCAGATATTATCCCTTCCAGTACACCATTTGAACTCAATTCTGCCTGAATATCTGCTTCCCAAGAGACACAATTGTTAACTGACAATCCATTTTTTAAAAAATCTGCCTGTGTATAGCTGTAAATATAAAGCTCTCTGCATTTTTTCCCTAGATTTGTTAAGAAGTTATATTATCTAAATCTTCCCAATAAGTACATTTCCTTGGTATAGGTTTTTCAAGAATTAGTTAATAGAAGGTCAGTGCTTACCAATGTAGGTTCCAGGGGCTGAGACAATGGAACTTTGGTAATTGATCTACCTGAAGGAACCTTGATTTTTAGATGATGAGAACTTAACTTTGTTTGAAAATTTGTATCTCTGGGTTCAGGATCTTTTTCAGGCTGAAACAAATTCATAATCATGATATACACTCCATAGTACTATAAAAACATTTGTAGCATTTCTCAGATGTCTTATTTTATTATAATAGAAATATGTTATAATTATTACAATTAAAATAGGTTATGTATATATCAATTATATATACATATAAATTTATTTATATATATAATTCTATTGTTATTCCCTCAACTTGAAAAAGTTTTCAACCTAAAGATACTTTTGTAAAAAAAAAAGGTTTTCTACATATTTAAAAATAAAATCTATTAAAAGACAAAACAGCTTAAAATACATACAACTCAAAAAAATTTCCCTACCACATTTAAGGTAACATCTCCCAAATAGTGTTCTGTAAAAAAGTATGATAATGAGGTCTATCCATCTGTCAATAGTTAAAACTAAATTTTAGAGAAAACATCAAATATACTTATATAAATGTATTTATTACATCTTCATTTAAGAAACCAAAAGTACTAAGACATCAGGAAGCTGCAACTACGAAAAAGTGTGTTGCTTTACCAATTAATCCCTGACTAAAACTGTGGACTGCTGAGTGACTGCTTGTTCTTATGTAACTTGTCCAGTGCTTCTGAGATGTATTTCTAATAGTATTCCCAGTTTACATATATTCAACATAACTAAGGAGGTGCAATTTGAGTTGAGTCCTGAAAAAATGACAGTATTTTGAGTTGTGGCTGAGAGGATAAAGAGAAGGTAGAGAGAGAGGAGGGGAAGGAAGGAAGGAAGCCAAAGAACTATAAGGTTCATTCTAAGCAAAGAAAAGAACAAGGGTATGCAGTAAACAGCAAGGTCCTTATAGGCATCTATTGACCCGTTTCCCTCATGTATGCCTTACACACAGCTTTTTCTCTGACTCCTGTCATTATTCTCAGCAATTTCATCACACAACTTGATAATCCGTCTAACCAACTGGCCTCCCAGTTACTTGACCTCTGCATTCTCAGTAACCTTTTCCCCTCATGGCATTTTAGTCACTCCGTAATCGAACACAGCTCTTACCATCAATAGAAATTAGAGAATCACCAATTTGAATAGTTTCTTATATCCTTCCAACCCACGTTCAATTATCTTCATGATATAAACTCCTCCCTCAATGAAATCTCCAACTTACTGATCCTACCATTTATCTTCATACATTATCCTTCTCCTGTCATTCCTTCTTCATCTATCACCATCCATCATTGTCATTATCCCTTTCTCTTTCTATCAGATGTCTGACAAGCCCCCAACCCTAGATGACTCCTGAAATCAACATCTTCTGTACCTCCACTGCAATTAAGTGCTGGGAAAAATCATACAATCGGGCATATCAAAGTCACCACAAACTCAAAAGGAAAAACCAGAGACTGGCAATGCCTCTACATTTCTCTGGCTTCTCATGATTATTTCACTCTCATCTCATTGTCCTTAAACCTCTAGCCTCCTTCCCTCTACCATTCTCAGCTGACAGCCTTACCTCACACTGCTCCACAACAAATCAAAAGATGTGACCACTCAGGAACAAATTTGGGGGACCTGGTGTGAACTAAAAATGTGGGGCCTCTTGTTTAAGAAAACTATTAAAAATGTCAGGGCAACAGCAGAGCATTAAATGAAATGTGAGGTTCTTCTAAGCACAAAGCCCATGCTGCTACCACTACATTTACAAATATAGCACAATGGTAATATCCCTCCTCTTCTAAAGGCCAGTCCCTCCACTTGTATTCTGGATCCCGTCTTTCCTCATCTTTTCCAAGACTTCCCTCTTCCACATAATAGCATATGGAATTTGTTGAGGTTTTCTGAAACAGCTTTATTGAGATATAATTCACATACCATAAAATTCACCCATTTTCAGAGTAAAATTCAATGGTTTTCAGTATATTGGTTTTTAATTTTTATTTATTTTTTAAATTTTAGTTAACATACAGTGCAATTTTGATTTCTGGAGTAGAATTCAGTGATTTATCACTTCATAAAACACCCAGTGCTCATCACAAGAAATGCCCTCCTTAATACCCATCACGCATTGAGTCCATCCCCCACCCAGGTCCCTCTATCAACCCTCAGTTTGTTCTCAATTGTTAAGTGTCACTAATGGCTTGTTTCCCTCTCTCCTTTTCTTTCCTTTTCCTCTTTCCCATATATTCGTCTGATTTCTTACTTGAATTCCACATATGAGTAAGATCATGTGGTATTTATCTTTCTCTGACTGACTTATTTCACTTAACATAATACACTCTAGTTCCATCCATGTCACTGCAAATGGCAAGATTTCATCCTTTTTGATGGCTGACTAATATTCCTCTGTGTGTGTGTGTGTGTGTGTGTGTGTGTGTGTGTGTGTATCACAACTTCTTTATCCATTCATCAGTCAACAGACATTTGGGCTCTTTCCATAATTTGGCTATCGTTGATAACACTGCTATAAACATCGGGGTGCATGTACCCCTTAAATCTGTATTTTTGTATCCTTTGGGTAAATACCTAGTAGTGTAATTGCTGGAACATAGGGTAGTTCTATTTTTAACTTTCTGAGGAACCTCCAGACTGTTCTCCAGAGTGGCTGCACCCATTTGCATTCCCACCAACAGTGCACAAGGATTCACCTCTCTCTGCATCCTTACCAACACCTGTTGTTTCTTGTGTTGTTAATTTTAGCCATTCTGACAGGTGTGAGTTAATATCTCTTCATGGTTTTGATTTGTATTTCCCTGATAATGAGTGATGTTGAACATCTTTTCATGTGTCTGTAAGCCATGTGGATGTCTTCTTTGGAAAAGTGTCTATTCATGTCTTCTGTCCATTTCTTAACTTGATCATTTGGTTTTTGGGTATTGAGTTTGATAAGCTCTATATAGATTTTGGATACCCTTTATAAGATATGTCATTTGCAAATATCTTTTCCCATTCTGTAAACCGACTTTTAGTATTGTCGATTGTTACCTTTGCTGTGCAGAAGCTTTTTATCTTGAGGAAGTCCCAATAGTTCATTTTTGCTTTTGTTTCCCTCGCCTCCAGTGACATATTTAGTAAGAAGTTGCTACAATCGAGGTCAAAGAGGTTTCTGCCTGTGTTCTCCTCTAGGATTTTGATGGTTTCCTGTCTCACATTTAAGTCTTTCATCCATTTTAAATTTATTTTTATGTATGGTGTAAAAAAGTGGTCCAATTTCATTCTTCTGCATCTCACTGTCCAGTTTTCCCAACACCATTTGTTGAAGAGACTGTCTTTTTTCCATCGGATATTCTTTGTTGCTTTGTTGAAGATTAGTTGACCATAGAGTTGTGGGTCCATTTCTGGGTTCTCTATTCAGTTCCATTGATCTATGTATGTTTTTGAGCCAGTACCATACTGTCTTGATGACTACAGCTTCGTAATATAGCTTAAAATACAAATTCATGATGCCTCCAGTTTTGTTTTTCTTTTTCAGAATTGCTTTGACTATTCAGGGTCTTTTGTAGTTCCATATAAATTTTAGGATTGTTTGTTCTAGCTCTGTGAAAAATGCTGGGGGTATTTTGATAGGGATTGCATTAAATGTGTTGATTGCTTTGGGTAATATACACATTTTAATAATGTTTGTTCTCCCAATCCATGAGCATGGAATACTTTTCCATTTCTTTGTGTCCTCTTCAATTTCTTTCGAAGTATTCTATAGTTTTCTGAGTGCAGATCTTTTACCTCTTTAGTTAGGTTTATTCTTAGGTATCTTATTGTTTTTGGTGCAATTGCAAATGGAATCGATTCCTTGATTTCTTTTGCAGCTGCTTCATTACTGGTGTATAGAAATGCACAGATTTCTGCACATTGATTTCATATCCTGCAACTTTGTTGAATTCATGTATTAGTTTTAGCAATTTTTTCGTGGAGTCTTTGGGTTTTTTACATAGATTTTCATGTCATCTGCAAAGAGTGAAAGCTTAACTTCTTCCTTGTCAATTTGGATACCTTTTACTTCTTTTTGTTGTCTGATTGCTGAGGCCAAGACTTCCAGTACTATGTTAAATAGTAATGGTGAGAGTATCCTTGTCTTGCTCCTGACCCTAAGGGAAAGGCTTTCAGTTTTTTCCCATTTAGGATAATATATGGTCTTTGTATATGGTCTTTATGATGTTGAGGATGTTCCATCTATCCCTATTTTATTGAGGATTTTTATCAAGAAAGAACACTGTATTTTGTCAAATGCTTTTTCTGCATCTACTGAGAGAATCATATGGTTCTTATCCTTTCTTTACTTAATATGGTGTATCATGCTGACTGATCTACGAACTTTGAACCACCCCTGCAGCCCAGGAATAAATCCCATTTCATTGTGGTGAATAATTCTTTTAATGTACTGTTGAATTCAATTTGCTAGTATTTTATTAGAATTTTTGCATCCATGTTCATCAGGGATATTGGGTTGTAATTCTCCTTTTCAGTTGGGTCTTTGTCTGGTTTTGGAATCAAGGTAATGCTAGCTTCATAGAATGAATTTGGAAGTTTTCCTCCCATTTCTATTTTTTGGAACAGTTTGAGGAGAATAGGTATTAACTCTCCTTTAACTGTCTGGTAGAAATCCCCTGGGAATCCATCCGGCCCTGGACTTTTGTTTGTTGGGAGATTTTTGATTACTGAATCAATTTCTTTGCTGCTTATGGGTTTGTTCAGGTTTTCGATTTCTTCCTGTTTCAGTTTTGGTAGTTTACATGTTTCTAGGAATTTAACCATTTCTTCCAGATTGCCTGATTTGTTGGCATATAATTGCTCATACTAGTCTCTTATAACTGTATTTCTGTGGTGTTGGTTGTGATCTCTCCTCTCTCATTCATAGTTTTATCTATTTGGGTCCTTGCTCTTTTCTTTTTGATAAGTCTGCCTAGGAGTTTATCAACTTTATTAATTATTTCGAAGGACCAACTCTTAGTTTTGTTAATCAGTTCTACTGTGGTTTTTCTTTTGTTTGTTTCTATATTGTTTATGTCTGCTCTAATCTTTATTATTTTCCTTCTTCTACTGGCTTTAGGCTTTATCTGCTGTTCCTTTTCTAGCTCCTTTAGCTGTAAAGTTAGGTTGTGTATTTGATACTTTTCTTGCTTCTGGAGGTAGTCCTATATTGCAATATACTTCCCTCTTAGGACTGCCTTTGCTGCATTCCAAAGGTTTTGGACTGTCATGTTCTCATTTTTCTGTGCTTCCATGTATTTTTTTTATTTCTTCTTTAATTTCCTGGTAATCCATTCATTCTTCAGGAGGATGTTTTTTAACCTCCGTGTATTTGTGGTCTTTCCAAATTGTTTCTTGTGATTGATTTCAAGTGTCACAGCATTGCGGTCTGAAAATATATATGGTATGATCTTGATTTTTTTGTACTTGTTGAGGACTGATTTGTGACCCAGTATGTGATCTATTCTGGAGAATATTCCATGTGCACTCAGAAAGAATCTGTATTCTGCTGCTTTAAGATGAAATGTTCTGAATATATCTGTTAAGTCCATCTGGTCCAGTGTGTCATTCAAAAACATCGTTTCCTTGTTGATTTTCTGCTTAGATGATCTGTCCATTGCTGTGAGTGGGGTGTTAAAGTCCTCTACTATTATTGTATTATTATCAATGAATTTCTTTATATTTATTATTAATTGATTTATATATTTGGGTGCTCCCAAGTGGGGGCATAAATATTTATAACTTAGATCTTCTTGATGGATAGACCCTTACTTATGATATAATGCCCTTCTTCATGTCTTGTTACAGACTTTGTTTTAAAATCTAGTTTGTCTCAGGGGAAGAGCAAGATAGCAGAGGAGTAGGAGACCTAAATTTCGTCTGGTCCCAGGAATACAGCTAGAGAGTTATCAAACCATTCAGAACACCTACAAACTCAAAAGGAGATTCAAGAAAAGAATAGCAGCAACTCTCTGAACAGAAAAGCGACCATTTTCTGGAGGTAGGACGTGTGGAGAAGTGAATCCGAGGCAATATTTGGGAAGCTAGATGGTGGGAGGAGGGAGCCTCCATCAGTGAAAGAGCAGCGGAGCACAAAATTGGAACTTTTAGAAGTCTGCTCCACTGAGGGACGTCGCTCCAGTGGCTAAGCGGGGGTGTGTAACACTTGCTGGGACAGTGTGGTCTCAGGACCCTCGGGGTCACAGAAAGACCAGGGGGGACTGAGTGTGGCAAAGCTCCCAGGTATTGGAGTGGGGAAGCTGGCTGCAAAGATGGAGCCGAGGAGCGGGCTCTCAGCTCAGGGTTGCCATAAACTGTGATCTGCAGCACAGTCGGGCCACTGCTCTTTGAGCAGGGACCCAACAATTGGCAGATCCAGGGAGACTCCTCTTCCTCCCCTGGGAGGAGCGGCGTGGGAGTGCACCGCACAAATCTGCTGGGTTTGCAGACTCCAAACTGGGTCCTGTGCCAGAAATAGAAACACTCAGTTACAGGCCGGGTGAGGGGCACCTGGGGGACTCAGTCGTTAAGCGTCTGCCTTTGGCTCAGGTCATGATCTCAGGGTCCTGGGATCAAGCCCCGCATCGGGCTCCATGCTCCGCGGGAAGCCTGCTTCTCCCTCTCCCACTCCCCCTGCTTGTGTTCCCTCTCTCGCTGTGTCTCTCTCTGTCAAATAAATAAAATCTTCAAAAAAAAAAAAAGAGAAATGCTCAGTCACAAACCGGGTGAGCACAGAGTGTGGCCTGAGACCAGGGAGACAGGAGTGACTGACTGCTTTTCTCTGAGGGCTCACTGAGGAGTGGGGCCCCGAGCTCTCAGCTCTTCCAGGACCAGAGATTGGGAGGCTGCTATGTTCACGCTTGTCCTCCAAAGCTGTACAGAAAGCTTTCAGGGAACAAAAGCTACCGAGGGCAAACCCGAGCAGATTACTTAGCCTGGCCCCTGCAAGGGTGGGGCAGTTCTGCCTCAGGCAAAGACATTTGAGAATCACTGCAACAACCCCTCCCCCAGAAGATCAGCAAGACCATCCAGCCAAGACCAAGTTTACTGATCAATGAGAATGGCAAAACCCCAGCACTAGGGGAATACAGCACATAGAATTCATGGCTTTTTTACCCATGATGCTTTAGTCTTTCAAAGCTGATTTTTAAATTTTTCTTTATTTTTTTCTTTTTCTATTTTTTTAGTTGAATTTTTCTTCTTTCCTTTTTCAACCAACATCTTATCAATTCCTCTTTTAAAATCTTTTTTAATTATTCATTTTAAAGTCATATTCTATCCCTTCATTGTATTTAACCTTATTTTTTCTTGGTGTGTGTGTATATATATATATATATATATACATATAAGTTTTTCTTTCTTTAAAATTTTGGGATACAGTTTCTTCTAACAGACCAAAATATACCCTAAATGTAGTGTATGACATTGTCCTAGTCTCCTGCCTGATCACATTCTTTTTTTTTTTAATTTTTTTTCATTCTTTTTTCAACCAACTTATTATCAATTCCTTTTTTAAAATCTTTTTAAATTTTCATCTTTATAGTCATATTCCATCCCTTCATCATATTTACCCTTATTTCTGTATATATATAAGTTTTTCTTTCTTTAAAATTTGGGAGGCAATTTTTTCTAACGACCAAAATACACCCAAAATCTAGTGTGTGGCTCTGTTCTATTCACCAGCCTGATCATATTCTTTTTTGTTTGGTTGTTTTCCACTTTCTTCCTCCCCAACCCCCGGTTTTGCGTCTCTTCTGATTTGTTTAGTGTATATTTTTCTGGGATTGTTGTTACCCTTTTAGCTTTTTTTTTGTTGTTGTTCTCTCATTCATCTATTCTCTGGACAAAATGACAAGATGGAAAAATTCACCTCAAAAAGAAAGAACAAGAGGCAGTACTGACTGCCAGGGACCTAATTAATACAGACATTAGTAAGATGTTGGAACTAGAGTTCAGAATGACAATTATAAAGATACTAGCTGGGCTTGAAAAAAGCATAAAAGATACTAGAGAATCCCTTTCTGGAGAAATAAAAGAACTAAAATATAACCAAGTCGAAATCAAAGAGGCTATTAATGAGGTGCAGTAAAAAATGGAGGCTCTAACTCCTAGGATAAATGAGGCAGAAGAGAGAATTAGTGATATAGAAGACCAAATGATGGAGAATAAAGAAGCTGAGAAAAAGAGAGATAAACAACCCCTGGATCACAAGGGGAGAATTCAAGAGATAAGTGATACCATAAGACGAAACAACATTAGAATAATAGGGATCCCAGAAGAAGAAGAAAGAGAGAGAGAGGCAGAAGGTATATTGGAACAAATTATAGCAGGGAACTACCCTAATTTGGGGAAGGAAACAGGCATCAAATCCAGGAGGCACAGAGAACCCCTCTCAAAATCAATAAAAATAGGTCAACACCCCGACATCTAATACTAAAACTTACAAGTCTCAGAGACAAAGAGAAAATCCTGAAAGCAGCTCGGGACAAGAGGTCTGTATCCTACAATGGTAGGAACATTAGAATGGCGGCAGACCTATGAACAGAGACCTGGCAGGCCAGAAAGGACTGGCATGATATATTCAGAGCACTAAATGAGAAAAATATGCAGCCAAGAATACTATATCCAGCTAGGCTGTCATTGAAACTAGAAAGAGAGATAAAAAGAAAAACTTCCAGGGGGCGCCTGGGTGGCTCAGTTGGTTAAGTGACTGCCTTCGGCTCAGGTCATGATCTCAGGGTCCTGGGATCGAGCCCCGCATTGGGCTCCCTGCTCGGCAGGAAGCCTACTTCTCCCTTTCCCACTCCTCCTGCTTGTGTTCCCTCTCTTGCTTTCTCTCTCTCTGTCAAATAAATAAATAAAATATTAAAAACAAAAAAAACAAACTTCCAGGACAAACAAAAACTAGAAGAATTTGCGAACACCAAACCAGCCCTACAAGAAATATTAAAAAGGGTCCTCTAAGCAAAGAGAGAGCCTAAAAGTAACATAGACCAGAAAAGAACACAGACAATATACAGTAACAGTCACCTTACAGGCAATACAATGGCACTAAATTCATCTTTCAATAGTTACCCTGAATGTAAATGGGCTAAATGCCCCCAATCAAAAGACATGGGCTATCAGATTGGATAAAAAAACAAGACCCATGGATATGCTGTCTGCAAGAGACTCATTTTAGATGCAAAGACACCTCCAGATTTAAAGCTAGGGGGTGGAAAACTATTTACCATGCTAATAGACATCAAAAGAAAGCTGGGGTGCAATCCTTATATCAGACAAATTAGATTTTAAACCAAAAACTATAATAAGAGATGAGGAAGGACACTACATCATACTTAAAGGGTCTATCCAACAAGAAGATCCAACAATTTTAAATATCTATGCCTCTAATATGGGAGCAGCCAATTATATAAGCCAGTTAATAACAAAATCAAAGAAACACATTGACAACAAAACAATAATAGTAGGGGACTTTAACACACCCCTCACTCAAATGGACAGATCATCTAAGCAGAAAATCAACAAGGAAATAAAGGCTTTAAATGACACACTGGACCAGACGGACTTCACAGATATATTCAGAACATTCCATCCCAAAGCAACAGAATACACATTCTTCTCTACTGCACATGGAACATTCTCCAGAATCGATCACATCCTGGGTCACAAATCAGATCTCAATGGGTACCAAAAGATTGGGATCATTCCCTGCATATTTTCAGACCACAATGCTTTGAAACTAGAACTCAATCGCAAGAGGAAAGTCGGAAAGAACTCAAATCCATGGAGGCTAAAAAGCATCCTACTAAAGAATGAATGGGTCAACTACGAAATTTAAGAAGAATTTTAAAAATTCATGGAAACAAATGAAAATGAAAACACAACTGTTCAAAAGCTTTGGGATGAAGCAAAGGCAGTCCTAAGAGGAAAGTATATAGCAATACAAGCCTTACTCAAGAAACAAGAAAGGTCTCAAATACACAACCTAACCCTACACCTAAAGGACCTGGAGAACGAACAGCAAATAAAACCTAAACCCAGCAGGAGAAGAGAAATTATAAAGATCAGAGCAGAAATCAATGAAATAGAAACCAAAAGAACATTAGAAGAGATCAACGAAACTAGGAGCTGGTTCTTTCAAAGAATTAATAAGATTGATAAACCCCTGGCCAGACCCATCAAAAAGAAAAGAGAAAGGACCCAAATAAATAAAATCATGAATGAAAGAGGAGAGATCACAACCAACACCAAAGAAATACAAACAATTATAAGAACATATTATGAGCAACTGCATGCCAGCAAATTACATAATCTGTAAGAAATGGATGCATTCCTAGAGATGTATAAACTACCAGAACTGAACCAGGAAGAAATAGAAAATCTGAACAGACCTATAACCACTGAGGAAATCGAAGCAGTCATCAAAAATCTCCCAATAAACAAAAGTTCAGGGCCAGATGGCTTCCCAGAGGAATTCTACCAAACACTTAAAGAAGAATTAATACCTATTCTTCTGAAACTGTTCCAAAAAATAGAAATGGAAGAAAAACTTCCAAACTCGTTTGATGAGGCCAGCATTACCTTGATGCCAAAACCAGACAAAGACCCCATCAAAAAGGAGAACTACAGACCAATATCCCTGATGAACACAGATGCAAAAATTCTCACCAAAATACTAGCCAATAGGATCCAACAGTATATTAAAGGATTATTCACCACAACAAACGGATTTATTCCTGGGCTGAAAGGTTGGTCCAACATCTGCAAATCAATCAATGTGATATAATACATTAATAAAAGAAAGAACAAGAACCATATGATCCTCTCAAGAGATGCAGAGAAAGCATTTGACAAAGTACAGCATTCTTTCTTGATTAAAACTCTTCACAATGTAGGGATAGAGGGTACATACCTCAATATCATAAAAGCTATCAATGAAAAACCCACAGCGAGTATCATTCTCAATGGGCAAAAACTGAGAGCTTTCCCCCTAAGGTCAGGAACACAACAGGGATGTTGACTATCACCACTGTTGTTCAACATAGTACTAGAAGTCCTAGCCTCAGCAATCAGACAATGAAAAGAAATAAAAGGCATCTGAATCAGCAAAGAAGAATGAAACGCTCACTTTTTGCAGATGATATGATACTTTGTGTGGAAAACCCAAGAGACTCCACCGCAAAACTGCTAGAACTCATACAGGAATTCAGTAAAGTGGAGAATAGTCACAGGCGGTTGGTTTTGAGGTACGAAGCGGGGAGCCATGATTCCGCAGGCAGATATCGGAGGATAAATGGCAGCGGGAGGGTGCCTGGCTGTGGGGATCCTACACCGCTGGTGAGTGACAGCCTCATGCGCTGTGGACCGGGCACAGGCTTGCGGACCAGTAGCGGCGGGGAAAGGACTCTAGGGCAGCCCCTGGGACGGAAAACCGGAGCGGCAGGGTCACGCGGGTGAACTGCAGCCCCCAGGACGGACACTCGGAGCGGTGGGGTCGCGCTCACGTGCGAACTGGGAGCAGCTGGCGGTTTTAGAAGCACAAAGGGCAGAAACATGCTCTGACCTGGAGGCAGAACTGGGGGCGCTGTGGAGGGGCGCACAACCCAGGCCGCTGCAGTTTATAGCAGCACGGACAGAAACGGAGACGGTGTGGCCTGGAGAGCTCACTGAAGAACAGACTGCGATCTCTCTGCTCTGAGGCAGAGGGTTGGAAACGGTCTCTTCTGCTCTGACTCGCGGAAGAGATGCGGAAAGCCCCCAGGGAAAGCCGTCAGAGAACAAAAGCCCCAAAGACTGATTCCTGCTGAGCCTATCCCCCACAACAGGGGGGCAGGGCAACTCCACCCAAAAATAGGGTTGCCTGAGTAACAGCACGGCAGGCCCTTCCCGCAGAAGACAGGCTGGGGAAACAAGAGGCCAGCAACCCTAAGGTCCCAAGAAAACAGGTGCATCTTGCTTGGGTTCTGGTCAATAATTTGGACTCTATACATTCCCTCAAACACCCATCAACAGAATGACTAGGAGGAGGAGCCCCCAAAAGAGAAAAGACTCAGAGATTATGACTTATGCTGCAGATTTACAAATGGATGCAGATATAACCAAGATGTCGGAGATGGAATTCAGGCTAGCAATGGTGAAGACAATAGCTAGAAAGGAGAAATCAATTAATGGCAACATAGAGTCTCTAAGGGCAGAAATAAAAGGGGAATTGGCAGAACTTAAAAATGCTATCAATGAGATCCAATCCAATCTAGATAATCTAACAGCTAGGGTAACTGAGACAGAAGAGAGAATAAGCGACCTGGAACACAATATAATAGATAAAAAAGGAAAAGAGGAGGCCAGGGAAAAACAACTCAGAATCCATGAAAATAGAATCAGAGAAATAAGTGACACCATGAGGTGTTCCAATGTCAGAATAATTGGAATCCCGGAGGGAGTGGAGAGAGAGAGAGAGAGGGCTAGAAGATGTATTTGAGCAAATCGTAGCTGAGAACTTCCCTAATCTGGGGAATGAAACAAACATTCGAGTCCTAGAGGCAGAGAGGACCCCTCCGAAGATCAAGGAAAACAGGCCAACACCCTGGCATGTAATAGTAAAACTTGCAAATCTTAGAACCAAGGAAACCATCTTAAGGGCAGTTAGGGGGAAGAGATTCCTTACGTACAGAGGGAGGAACATCAGAATAACGTCAGACCTATCCACAGAGACCTGGCAAGCCAGAAAGGCCTGGCAAGACATATTCAGGGTACTAAATGAGAAGAACATGCAGCCAAGAATACTTTATCCAGCAAGGCTGTCATTTAGAATGGATGGAGAGATGCAGAGCTTCCACGACTGGCAGAAACTGAAAGAATATGTGACCACAAAGCCGGCCCTGCAAGAAATATTAAGGGGGGTTCTATAAAAGGAGAAAGACCCCAAGAGTGATATACAACAGAAATCTACAGGGACAATCTATAAAAACAAGGTCTTCACAGGCAACATGATGACAATTAATTCATATCTTTCAATAATCACTCTCAACGTGAATGGCCTAAACACTCCCACAAAACGGCACAGGGTTGCAGACTGGATAAAAAGACAGGACCCATCCATATGCTGTCTACAAGAGACTCATTTTGAACCTAAAGAGACATCCAGACTGAAAGTGAAGGGATGGAGATCCATCTTCCATGCCAGCGGACCTCAAAAGAAAGCTGGGGTAGCAATTCTTATATCAGACAAATTAGATTTTTTTTTTAATTTTTTTATTGTTATGTTAATCCCCATACATTACATCATTAGTTTTAGATATAGTGTTCCCTGATTCATTGTTTGTGCATAACACCCAGTGCTCCATGCAGAACGTGCCCTCCTCAATACCCATCACCAGGCCAACCCATCCTCCCACCCCCCTCCCCTCTAGAACCCTCAGTTTGTTTTTCAGAGTCCATCGTCTCTCATGGTTCTTCTCCCCCTCCGATTTCCCCCCCTTCATTCTTCCCCTCCTGCTACATTCTTCTTCTTCCTGTTTTCTTTCTTAACATATATTGCATTATTTGTTTCAGAGGTACAGATCTGAGATTCAACAGTCTTGCACAATTCACAGCGCTTACCAGAACACATACCCTCCCCAGTGTCCATCACCCAGTCACCCCATCCCTCCCACCCCACCCCCCACTCCAGCAACCCTCAGTTTGTTTCCTGAGATAAAGAATTCCTCATATCAGTGAGGTCATATGATACATGTCTTTCTCTGTTTGACTTATTTCGCTCAGCATAATACCCTCCAGTTCCATCCACGTCGTTGCAAATGCCAAGATCTCATTCCTTTTGATGGCTGCATAATATTCCATTGTATATATATACCACATCTTCTTTATCCATTCATCTGTTGATGGACATCTTGGCTCTTTCCACAGTTTGGCTATTGTGGACATTGCTGCTATAAACATCGGGGTGCATGTACCCTTTCGGGTCCCTACTTTTGTATCTTTGAGGTAAATACCCAGGAGTGCAATTGCTGGATCATACGGTAGCTCTATTTTCAACTTTTTGAGGAATCTCCATACTGTTTTCCAGAGTGGCTGCACCAGCTTGCATTCCCACCAACAGTGTAGGAGGGTTCCCCTTTCTCCGCATCCCCGCCAACATCTGTCATTTCCTGACTTGTTAATTTTAGCCATTCTGACTGGTGTGAGGTGGTATCTCATTGAGGTTTTGATTTGGATTTCCCTGATGCCGAGCGATATTGAACACTTTTTCATGTTCAGACAAATTAGATTTTAAAGTAAAGTCTGTAATAAGAGACACAGAAGGACACTATATCATTCTTAAAGGGTCTATCCAACAAGAAGATCTAACAACTGTAAATATCTATGCCCCCAACATGGGAGCAGCCATCTACATAAGCCAACTGTTAACCAAAATAAAGAGTCATATTGATAACAATACGTTAATTGTAGGAGACCTCGATACTCCACTCTCAGCAATGGACAGATCATCTAAGCAGAAAATCAACAAGGAAACAAGAGCTTTGAATGATACATTGGACCAGATGGACCTCATAGATATTTACAGAACATTCCACTCTAAAACAACAGAATACTCATTCTTCTCGAGTGCACATGGAACTTTCTCCAGAATAGACCATATACTGGGTCACAAATCAGGTCTCAACCGATACCAAAAGATTGAGATTATTCCCTGCATATTCTCAGACCGCAATGCTCTAAAACTGGAACTCAATCACAAGAAAAAATTTGGCAGAAATTCAAACACTTGGAAGCTAAAGACCATTCTGCTCAAGAATGTTTGGGTCAACCAGGAAATCAAAGAAGAACTTAAACAATTCATGGAAATCAAGGAGAACAAAAACACACTGGTCCAAAACCTATGGGATACTGCAAAGGCGGTCCTAAGGGGGAAATACATAGCCATCCAAGCCTCACTCAAAAAAACAGAAAAATCCTGAATTCACCAACTAACTCTACACCTTAAAGAACCAAGGAAAAAGCAACAAACGATGCCTAAGCCACGCATTAGAAGAGAAATAATTAAAATTAGAGCAGAGCTCAATGAATTAGAAACCAGAAACACAGTAGATCAGATCAACGAAACTAGAAGTTGGTTCTTTGAAAGAATTAGTAAGATCGATAAACCACTGGCCAGACTTATCCAAAAGAAAAGAGAAAGGACCCAAATTAATAAAATTATGAATGAAAGGGGAGAGATCACGACTAACACCAAGGAAATAGAAACACTTATTAGAAATTATTATCAACAACTATATGCCAATAAACTCAGCAATCTGGATGAAATGGAGGCCTTCCTGGAAACCTATAAGCTGCCAAGACTGAAACAGGAAGAAACTGACAACCTGAATAGGCCGATAACCAGTAAAGAGATTGAAGCAGTGATCAAAAACCTCCCAAAAAAACAAGAGTCCAGGGCCTGATGGATTCCCTGGGGAATTCTACCAAACATTCAAAGAAGAAATAATACCTATTCTACTGAAGCTGTTTCAAAAAATAGAAACAGAAGGAAAGCTTCCAGACTCATTCTATGAGGCCAGCATTACCTTAATCTCCAAACCAGGCAAAGACCCCATCAAAAAGCAGAATTTCAGACTGATATCCCTGATGAATATGGATTCCAAAATCCTAAACAAAATCCTAGCTAATAGGATCCAACAATACATTAAAAGGATCATCCACCACGACCAAGTGGGATTTATCCCAGGGATGCAAGGGTGGTTCAACATTCGCAAATCAATGTGATAGAACACATTAATAAGAGGAGGGAGAAGAACCATATGGTCCTCTCAATTGATGCAGAAAAAGCATTTGACAAAATACAACATCCTTTCCTGATTAAAACTCTTCAGAGTATAGGGATAGAGGGAACATTCCTCAAGTTCATAAAATCCATCTACGAAAAACCCACAGCAAATATCATCATCAATGGGGAAAAGCTGAGAGCCTTTCCCTTAAGATCAGGAACACGTCAAGGATGCCCACTCTCGCCACTATTGTTCAACACAGTACTAGAAGTCCTAGCAACAGCAATCAGACAACAAAAAGAAATAAAAGGTATTCAAATTGGCAAAGAAGAAGTCAAACTCTCTCTTTTCGCAGACGACATGATACTTTATGTGGAAAACCCAAAAGACTCCACCCCCAAATTACTAGAACTCATACAGCAATTCAGTAATGTGGCAGAATACAAAATCAATGCACAGAAATCAGTTGCTTTCTTATACACTAACAACGCAACTGTAGAAAGAGAAATTAGAGAAATGATTCCATTTACAATAGCAACAAAAACCATAAGATACCTCGGAATAAACCTAACCAAAGAGGTAAAGGATCTATACTCTAGGAACTACAAAACACTCATGAAAGAAATTGAAGAAGACACAAAAAGATGGAAAAATATTCCATGCTCATAGATTGGAAGAATAAACATTGTTAAAATGTCTATGCTACCCAGAGCAATCTATACCTTCAATGCCATCCTGATCAAAATTCCAAAGACATTTCTCAAAGTGCTGGAACAAACAATCCCAAAATTTGTATGGAATCAGAAAAGACCCTGAAATCACCAAGGAAATGTTGAAAAAGAAAAACAAAGCTGGGGCATCACGTTGCCTGATTTCAAGCTATATTACAAAGCTGTGATCACCAAGACAGCATGGTACTGGCACAAAAACAGACATATAGACCACTGGAACAGAATAGAGAACCCAGATATGGATCCTCAACTCTATGGTCAAATAATCTTTGACAAAGCAGGAAAAAATATGCAATGGAAAAAAGACAGTCTCTTCAATAAATGGTGCTGGGAAAATTGGACAGCCACATGCAGAAGAATGAAACTCGACCATTCTCTAACACCATTCACAAAGATAAACTCAAAGTGGATGAAAGACCTCAATGTGAGACAGGAATCCATCAAAATCCTAGAGGAGAACATAGGCAGTAACCTCTTTGACATCACCCACAGCAACTTCTTTCAAGATACATCTCCAAAAGCTAGTGAAACAAAAGCAAAAATGAACTTTTGGGACTTCATCAAGATAAAAAACTTCTGCACAGCAAAGGAAACAGTCAACAAAACAAAGAGGCAACCCACAGAATGGGAGAAGATATTTGCAAATGACACTACAGATAAAGGGCTGGTATCCAAAATCTATAAAGAACTTCTCAAACTCAACACCCAAAAAACAAATAATCAAGTCAAAAAGTGGGCAGAAGATATGAAAAGACACTTCTCTGAAGAAGACATACAAATGGCTAACAGACACATGAAAAAGTGTTCATCATCATTAGCCATCAGGGAAATCCAAATCAAAACCACACTGAGATACCACCTTACACACCAGTTAGAATGGCAAAAATGGACAGGGAGAGAAACAACAAATGTTGGAGAGGTTGTGGAGAAAGGGGAACCCTCTTACACTGTTGGTGGGAAGGCAAGTTGGTACAGCCACTTTGGAAAACAGTGTGGAGGTTCCTCAAAAATTGAAAAATAGAGCTACCCTATGACCCAGCAATTGCACCACTGGGTATTTACCCCAAAGACACAGATGTAGTGAAAAGAAGGGCCATATGCACCCCAATGTTGATAGCAGCAATGTCCACAATAGCCAAACTGTGGAAAGAGCCGAGATCCTTCAACAGATGAATGGATAAAGAAGATGTGGTCCATATATACAATGGAATATTACTCATCCATCAGAAAGGATGAATCCAACTTTTACATCAACATGGATGGGTCCAGAGGAGATTATGCTAAGTGAAATAAGTCAAGCAGAGAAAGTCAATTATCATATGGTTTCACTTATTTGTGGAACATAAGGAACAGCATGGAGGACATTAGGAGAAGGAAGGGAAAAATGGGGGGGGGGGAATTGGAGGGAGAGATGAACCATGAGAGACTATGGACTCTGAGAAACAAACAGGGTTTTAGAGGGGAGGGGGGAGGGGGGATTGGTTAGCCCGGTGATGGGTATTAAGGAGGGCATGTACTGCATGGAGCACTGGGTGTTATATGAAAACAATAGATCGTGGATCACCACATCAAAAACCAATGATGTATTGTATGGTGACTAACATAATAAAATTAAAAAAAAAAAAAAGGAATTCAGTAAAGTGGAAGGATATAAAATCAATGCACAGAAATCAGTTGCATTTCTACACACCAACAACAAGACAGAAGAAAGAGAAATTAAGGAGTTGATCCCATTTACAGTTGCACGCAAAACTGTAAGATACCTAGGAATAAATCTAACCAAAGAGGCAAAGGATCTGTACTCAGAAATTGAGGAAGACACAAAGAAATGGAAAAACGTTCCATGCTCATGGATTGGAAGAACAAATATTGTGAAGATGTCTATGCTACCTAGAGCAATCTACACATTTAATGCAATCCCTATCAAAATACCATCAACTTTTTCCAAAGAAATGTAACAATCCTAAAATTTGCATGGAACCAGAAAAGACCCCGAATAGCCAGAGGAATGTTTAAAAGCAAAGCAAAGCTGGTGGCATCACAATTCCAGACTTCAAGCTCTATTACGAAGCTATAATCATCAAGATACTATGGTACTGGCACAAAAACAGACACATAGATCAATGGAACAGAATAGAGAGTCCAGAAATGGACCCTCAACTCCATGGTCAACTAAACTTCGACAAAGCAGGAAAGAATGTCCAATGGAAAAAAGACAGTCTCTTCAACAAATGGTGTTGGGAAAATTGGACAGCCACATGCAGAAGAATGAAACTGGACCATTTCCTTACACCACACACAAAAATAGACTCAAAATGGATGAAAGACCTCAATGTGAGACAGGAATCCATCAAAATCCTTGAAAAGAACACAGGCAGCAACCTCTTCGACCTCAGCCGCAGGAACTTCTTCCTAGAAACATCACCAAAGGCAAGGGAAGCAAGGGCAAAAATGAACTACTGGGACTTCATCAAGATAAAAAGCTTTTGCACAGAAAAGGAAACAGTTGACAAAACCAAAAGACAACCGACAGAATGGGAGAAGATATTTGCAAATGACATATCAGATAAAGGGCTAGTATCCAAAATCTATAAAGAACTTATCAAACTCAACACCCAGAGAACAAATAATCCAATCAGGAAATGGGCAGAAGACATGAATAGACATTTCTGCAAAGAAGACATCCAAATGGCCAACAGACACATGAAAAAGTATTCAACATCACTCAGCATTAGGGAAACACAAATCAAAACCACAATGAGATACCACCTCACACCAGCCAGAACGGCTAAGATTAACAAGTCAGGAAACGACAGATGTTGGCAGGGATGCGGAGAAAGGGGAACCCTCCTACACTGCTGGTGGGAAGGCAAGCTGGTGCAGCCACTCTGGAAAACAGTATGGAGATTCCTCAAAAAGTTGAAAATAGAGCTACCCTATGACCCAGCAATTGCACTACTGGGTATTTACCCCAAAGATACAATGTAGTGCTCCGAAGGGGCACATGCACTCCAATGTTTATAGCAGCAATGTCCACAATAGCCAAACTATGGAAAGAACCTAGATGTCCATTAACAGATGAATGGATAAAGAAGATGTGGTGTGTGTGTGTGTGTGTGTGTGTGTGTGTGTGTGTGTGTGTGGAATATTATGCAGCCATCAAAAAATGAAATCTTTCCATTTGCAATGACATGGATGGAACTAGAGAGTATTATGCTAAGTGAAATAAGTCAATCAGAGAAAGACATGTATCATAAGATCTCACTGATATGAGGAATTTGAGAAACTAAGACAGAGGATCATAGGGGAAGGGAGGGAAAAATGAAACAAGATGAAACCAGAGAGGGAGACAAACCATAAGAAACTCTTAATCTCAGGAAACAAACTGAGGTTTCCTGGAGTGGAGGGGGGTGGGAGGGATGGGGGGGCTGAGTAATGGACATTGGGGAGGGTATGTACTATGGTGAGCATTGTGAATTATGTAAGACTGCTGAATCACAGACCTGTACCCCTGAAACAAATAATACATTACATGTTAATAATAAAAAAAAAATCTAGTTTGTCTGATATAAGTATGGCTACTCCAGCTTTCTTTTGACGTCCATTAGCATAATAGATGGTTCTCCATCCCCTCATTTTCAATTTGCAGGTGTCTTTAGGTCTAAAATGAGTCCTCCTGTAGGCAGTATATAGATGGATTTGTTTTCTATCCATCCTGACATCCTATGCCTTTAGATTGGAGCATTTAGTCCATATACACTCAGAGTGATTATTGAAAGTATGAATTTAGTGCTATTGTGTTACCTGTAGAGTTGGGTTTCTGGTGGTGTTCTCTGGTCCTTTCTGGTCTTTGTTGCTTTGGGTCTTTTCTTTTTTTTTCTCCACTCAAAGAGTCCCCCTTAAAATTTCTTGCAGGACTGATTTAGTGGTCATGAACTCCTTTAGTTTTTGTCTGGGAAACTCTTTAACTCTCCTATTTTGAATGACAGCCTTGCTGGATAAAGAATTCTTGGCTGCATATTTTTCCCATTCAGCATGTTGAATATTTCCTTCCACTCCCTCCTGGACTGCCAGGTTTCTGTGGACAGATCTGCTGCAAACCTGATTTGTCTTCCCTTTTAGGTTAAGGACTTTTTTCCCCCTTGGTGATGTTTGGTTTTTGTTGAATTTGATGGGAGGTCTCTGTGCTTCTTGGATTTTGATGACTATGTCCATCCCCAGATTAGGGAAGTTTTCAGCTAAAATTTGTTCAAATAAACCTTCTGCCCCTTTTTCTCCCTCTTCATCTTCTGGGACTTTTATGATACAAATGTTATTATGTTTTAGTAAGTCACTGAGTTCCCTAAGTCTATCTTCATAATCCATTACCTTTCTTTCCCTCTTCTTTTCAGCTTTATTATTTTCCATAATTTTACCTTCTATATCATTGACTCACTCCTCGGTTTCATCCATCCTCGTTTTTATGGCCTCCACTTGGGATTGCATCTCAGTTATAGCATTTTTATTTTCAGGCTGACTAGATTTTAGTTCTTTTATTTCTGCAGTAAGAGATTCTCTAGTGTCTTCTAGGCTTTTTTCAAGCCCAGCTAGTATCCTTATAATCTTTGTTTTAAATTCTAGTTCAGACATATTACTTATATCTGTATTGATTAAATCCCTGGATGTGAGGACTACCTCCTGTTCTTTCTTTTGGAGCAATTTCTCCATCTCGTCATTTTGTCCAGAAAAGAAAAGAAGAAAAAAAAACAAAAAACAAAAAGAAGCAACAACAACAAAACTAGATCCTGGGTGTGTTTTGGTCTGCTTGTCAAAATAATTTTCCAAAAGGTGGTCACTTTCCTACTTGTAGACTTGCAGTTTTTTTTCTCAGACGTCCAACTGATTTCTTGGGTGTTTGGAATGATTTGATAACTATCTAGCTATATTAGAGGGACACGACAAGCTTAGGGTCCCCCTAATCCTCTGCCATCTTAACTCCTCCTCCACCACAGCCTAATTTTAGAACATTTTTGTTCCCCCTAAAAGAAACTCCATATCCATTAGCAGTAAATCTCCATTCTATCCCCCATGAGACCTATGTAACCACTAATCTTTATATATTTGCCTACCCAAATGGAATTATATAATATGTGGTCTTTTTGACCAGCTTCTTTGTTTTTCAAGGTTCATCCAAGTTGTAGGATGCAACAGTTATTATTATTATAATTTTTTATTATCTGTCTTGTCAATTATAGTCATCATAATGGATATGAAGTAATATCTCATTGTGGTTTTGATTTGCATTTCCCTAATGACTAATAATACTGAGCATCTTTTCATGTGCTTATTGGCCATTTGTATATCTTGACTGGAGAAATATAGGGAAGTTCTCATACACCAGCATCCCAAGGATGATAAAACTATAGTCAGGAATCACCTACCAGGAGCACAGCTTTGAGAAGGAACAGATCAGACAAGAGCATAAGAAATGGCATTTAATCAAGATGTGACACATTTAAATTATAGGATCCTTGATGTGTATAGACGTGTGTGTGTGTGTACATGTGTATGTGAATTGATGGAGTGTGAAATTGAGACAGTTTGCTTGTAAGCCGGAAAGCGAAATGTAACTATGAGGAAGTGAAGAAGCATGGAAAAGTAAACAGAAAGTATGGGGAAGATGTTTTATTGTAGGCTAAAGAAGTGAAATTCAGGACAACTTCAACTAGATCTCTAGGTCATAGAGTCTCCAGTTGCCTCCTACTTGGTTACATTCAGCTTTCCCCTCTTCCTCACTTCCATTATTCCCATTAGCCCTCGAAAATGATTTAGTAAACACAACAAAACATGTTTCCTCTGACCCTGCCTCTCCTTCTAGTTACTGTGCTTTTTCTTAATTTCCCTTCAGAGTCAAGTTCTATACATAATCATTACTTCCTCACTTTCTTTTCCCCCACCTTTAATGAGGAAAAATTGACAAATATAGTTATATATATTTTAAGTGTACAAGTAATGATATGATATACATAAACATTACCAAATGATAAGCAAGACCAAGATAATTAACATATCCACCACCTGACATATTAATTTTGTGTGTGTGTGTGGTGAGAAAGCAGAAGATCTACTCAGTAACTTTCAAGTAAATAATACTGTATTATTATTATCACCATGGTGTACATTAGATCCTCAGAACTTATTCTCCTTAAAACTGAAAGTTTGTACATTTTGACCTACATCTCCCCATTTCCCCAGACCACCAGACCCTGGCAACTACCATTATATTTTCTATTCTCTATTTCTATGAAATTGGCTTTGTTTTGTCTTTTGCTTTTTTTTAGGATTCCACATATAAGTGATACTATGCAGTATTTGTCTTCCTCTGGTTTATTTCATTTAACATAATGCCCTTCAGGTTCATATATGTGATTTTAAATGGCAAGATTTTCTTCTTTTTTATGACTTGATAATATTCCATTACCTATATCTATATCTATACCATACTTTCTTTATCCATTCATCCATTGAAGGACATTTAGCCTGTTTCCATATCCTGGTTATTGTGAATAATGCTGCAGTGAACATGGGAATGCAGATATCTATCTCCTTGAGATACTGATTTCATTTCCTTTTTCCTTTGAATATATATCCTGAAGTAGGACCCAGGATCACATGGTAGTTCTTTTTATTTTTTTGAGGAACCACCATATGGTTCTCCATAATACTTGTACCAATTTACAGTCCCACTAACAGTATTTAAGGATTCCCTTTTCTGTACATCTTTGCCAACATTTGTTATGTCTTGTCTTTCTGATAATAGCCATCCTAACAGGTGTCATTTGTGGTTTGCATTTGCATTTCTCTGATTATTAGTGATATATAGCACCTCTTCATGTACCTTTTGACAGCATGTATGTCTTTGGGAGAATGTCTATTCAGGTATTTTGCTTGTTTTAAAATTGGATTATTAGTTGGGGCGCCTGGGTGGCTCAGTCATTAAGTGTCTGCCTTCAACTCAGGTCATGATCCCAGGGTCCTGGGATCAAGCCCCACATTGGGCTCCCTGCTCAGCAGGAAGCCTGCTTTGCTTCTCCCCCTCCCACTCCCCCTGCTTGTGTTCCCTCTCTCACTGGGTCTCTCTCTCTCTGTCAAATAAATAAATAAAATCTTTAAAAAAATAAATAAATAATTGGATTATTTGCTTTTTTGACATTGAGTTGTACAGGCTCTTTAAATATTTTGAATATTAACCCCTTATAAGATATATGATTTGCAAATATTTTCTCCCATTCTGTGGCTTGCTTTCAACTTACTGATTAATTCCTTTGCAATGCAGAAGCTCTTTAGTTTAATGTAGTCTCACTTGTTTACTTTAGTTTTTCTTGCATGTTCTTTTGGTGTCTTAGCAAAGAAATCATTGCCAAGACCAATGCCAAGGAGGTTTTTCCCTATGTTTACTTCTAGGAGTTTTATGGTTTCAGGTCTTATATTTAAGTCCTTAATCCATTTTGACTTAGTTTTTTTTTGTGAGTGGTATAAGATAGGAGTCCTGTCTCATTCTCTTGCATATAGATATCCAACTTTCCCATTACCATTTTATTGAAAAGACTATCCTTTCCCCAGTTTGTGGTCTTGGTACCCTTGTCAAAAATCAGTTGGCTGTAGACATGTGGGTTTATTTCTGATGTCTCTATTCTGTTCTACTGGTCTAAGTGCTTCTTTTTATGCCAGTACCATAATGTTTCCATTTCTTTTTTTTTTTTTAAGATTTTATTTATTTATTTAAGAGAGAGAATGAGATAGAGAGAGCATGAGATGGGGGAGGGTCAGAGGGAGAAGGAGACTCCCTGCTGAGCAGGGAGCCCGATGCGGGACTCGATCCTGGGACTCCAGGATCATGACCTGAGCTGAAGGCAGTCGCTTAACCAACTGAGCCACCCAGGCACCCAATGTTTCCATTTCTATAGCTTTGTAATATATATTAAAATCAAGAATGTGATGCCTCCAGCTTTGTTCTTCTTTCTCAAGATTGCTTTGGCTACTTGGGGTCTTATGTGGTTCCATACAAATTTTAGGATAGTTTTTCTATTTCTGAGAAAAATGTGATTGGAACTTTGAAAGGGATTACACTGGCTCTGTAGATTGCTTTGAGTAGGATAGACAATTTCATAATATTAATTCTTCACATCTAAAAACATGGGATATATTTCCATTTATTTGTGTCTTCTTCAATTTCTTTCATTCAATGTCTTAGAGTTTACAGTGTACAGGTCTTTTATCTTCTTGGTTAAATTTATCTCTAAGTATTTTATTGTTTTCTATGAGATTATGAATGGGACTTTTAAAGGAAAAACGACAGTTCTTCCCTCCAGTGAATCTTTCTCCTATGAGTGTCCTTAACTACTCACACTTCTGATACTTCTGGTCACTAAATGCGTTTGGGGTTTTCCCCACAACAGGAAATTCTCTGCAATACCAGCTAGATGTCCTACAATTCAACTCAATTCTAACACTTTCTACCTGGAGATGGGGTCAGATCCCATAGGTTTAGGGCTCAGTCCCACAAGACTGCTCCCATCCTACTTCAGATGCCAATCACAAGTGCTAGGTGCCCAGGTTATCCTCAACTTCTGTACAATTTGGCTACAAATTGGAAGCCTCTATCACCCCATCCTCAGATTCAATTAATTTGCTAGAGCAGCTCATATAACTCAGGGAAACACTTACTTACATTTACTAATTTATTAAAGGATATAATAAAGGATACATATGAACATAGAGCAAGGTCTGGGAGGGTCCCAAGTGTAAGAACATCTGCCACCATGGAGTTCTGCTCTGTCACCCTCCTGGTGTGGTTGTGTTCACCGACCTAGAAGCTCTCCAAATCCCTTACTATTAGAATTTTTATGGAGGCTTCCTCACATAGGCATAATCAGTTACTAACTTCATTCAAGCCCCTTTCCCCTCTTTGGAGAAGGGAGTGACTGGGTTGAAAATTTCAAGCTTCTAATTATGGCTTGGTCTTCCTGATGACCAACCCACATCCAGGAGCCATATAGGAGTCCACTCAGAGTTGTCTCATGAACAAAAGATTCTCTAGTATTCTTTTTTTTTTTTTTAAGATTTATTTATTTATTAGAGAAAGAGAGTAGGAGGCAGGCACAGAGAGTCCCAAGCAGACTCCACACTGAGCATGGAGCCTGATGTGGGGCTTGATCTCCCAATCCTGAGATCGAGACCCGAGCCAAAACCAAGAGTGGGTGCCAAACCAACTGTGACACCCAGGCACTCCAAAAAGATCCTCTAGTATTCTTTTTTTTTTTTTTGATCCTCTAGTATTCTTATCAATTAGGAATTATAAGGGTTTTAGGAGCCCTGTGTGAGGGATGAAGTAAAAAAAACTAAATATTAAAACAAAATATGCTTCTGGTTTTCTTATCACTTAGGAAATTACAAGTGTTTAGGAGCTCTGTGCCTGGAAATGGGGGCAGAAACCAATATATATTTTTTCTCTTATCTCACAGAATTGCTTTTTAATTTCTCTTTCAAATAGTTTGAGGCTAGTGTATAGAAACACAACAGATTTTTGTATATTGATTTTTGTATTCTGTAACTTTACTGATTTTATTTATTCTAACAGTTTTTCAGTGGAGCCTTTAGGGTTTTCAATATATAAGGTCATGCCATGTACAAAAGATAATTTCATTTCTTCCTTTCTTATATGGATGATTTTTATTTCTTTTTCTTACCTAATTGTTCTGGTTAAACTTGTAATACTATATTGAAAAAAAGTGGCAAGAGTGAACATCTTTTCTTATTCCTGATCTTAGAGAAACGGCTTTTAACTTTTCACCATTGAGTATGATGTAAACTGTGGACTTGTCATATATAGCCTTTATTATGTTGAGGTATATTTCTTCTACACCTAATTTGTTGAAGTTTCTATCATGAAAGGATGTAGAATTTTGTCCAGTGCTTTTCTACATCTATTGAAATGGTCATGATTTTTATCCTTCATTCTGTTAATGTGGTTTATCACATTAATTGATTTTCTTATGTTGAACTATCCTTGCATCCCAGGGATAAATCCTCTTTGATCATGGTATATGATCTTTTCATTGTGCTCTTGAATTTGGTTTGCTAGTATTTTCTTGAGTGTTAGTATTTTCTTTACATCTACGTTCATCAGGGATATTGGCCTGTAAACTTCTTTTCTTTCAGTGTTCTTGCCTGAATTTGGTATCACAGTAATTCTGGCTTTGTAAAATGAGTTTGGCAGTGTTCCTTCTCTTCAATTTTTTAGAAAAGTTTAAGAAGCATTGGTATTAATTCTTCTTTAAACATTTGGTAGAATTCACCAGTAAAGTCATCTGGTCATTTTTATTTGCTGGAAGATCTTTTTATTACTGATTCCATTTCCTTGCTTTTTATTGTCTGTTCAGATTTTCTATTACTTCATGATTCAGTCTTGGTTTCTATTTCTAGGAATTCATCCATATCTTCTAAATTATCCAATTTGTTGGTGTATAATTATTCATAGTAGTCTGTTATGTTCCTTTGTATTTCTGTGGTATGAACTGTAATGTCTCATCTTTCATTGATAATTTTATTAATGAATCACCTTTCTTTTTTTCTTAGATGAGATAAAAGTTTTTCAATTGTTTATCTTTTAATAAAACCAAGTCTTAGTTTTGTTGATGATTCCTATTGTCTTTCTAATATCTATTTCATTCATTTCTTCTCTTATTTTTATTTTCTTCCTTCTGTTTTGGACTATATTCTTTTTCTAGTTCCTTGTGGTATAAGGTTAGGTTGCATGTTTGAGATCTTAATTCTTTCTTAATGTAGGTATTTATCACAATAAAGTTCCGTCTTAGGGTTACTTTAGCAGCATCCCGTAAGTTTTGGTATGTTGTGTTTCCATTTTTATTTGTCTCAAGATATTTTTTGATATCTTTTGATTTCTTCTTTGACTCATTAGTTATTCACAAATGTGTTGTTTAATTTTCACATATTTGTGAATTTCCCCCTTTCCTTCTATTATAAATTTCTAATGTCATACCAATATGTCAGAAAAGATACCTGATATCATTTCAATCTTCTTATGTTTGTTAAGACTTGTTTTGTGATGCAACATGTGATCTATCCTGGAGCCTGTTCCATGTGCACTGACAAGAATGTGGATTCTACTGTTGTTGAATGAAATGTGCTGTATAAGTCTGTTAGGTCCATTTGGTCTAAAGTGTTGTTCAAATCCATTATTTCCTCAGTGATTTTCTGTCTGGATGATCTATTCATTGTTGAATAGTAGGGTATTGAAGTATCCTACTACTATTGCATTGTTGTCTGTTTCTGCGTTCAGACCTGTTAATGATTATTTAATATATTTAGGTCCTTCAATATTGAATGTTTATATATTTACAACCGTTATATCCTCTTGATGAATTGGCCCCTTTATCATTATGTAACAACACTGTCTCTTATTATAGCTTTTAAAAAACTTAAAATCTATTTTGTCTGATATAACTACTCCTGATCTCTTCTAGTTTTCACTTCCATGGAATAATTTTTTCCATCTCTTCACTTTCACCCTAATTGTCTTTAAACCTTAGGCAAATCTGGGTGGCTCAGTTGGTTAAGTGTCTGACTCTTGATCTCAGGGTCATGAGTTCAAGCCTCCTACTTGAAAGGAAGGAAGGAAGGGAGGGAGGAAGGAAGGAAGGAAGGAAGGAAGGGAGGGAGGAAGGGAGGGAGGGAGAAAGAAAGAAAGAAAAAGAAAGAAAAGAAAGAGAAAGAAAGAAAGAAAGAAAGAAGAAAGAAAGAAAGAAAGAAAAGAAAAGAAAGAAAGAAAAGAAAAAGAAAGAAGCTTAAGTGAATCTCTTCTAGGCAGCATATAGTTGGGCTATTTTTTTTATTCCCCCACTTTATGTCTTTTAAATGGCGAATTTAAATCATTTACATTTAAAGTAATTCTTGATAGGTAAGAACTTATTGATAGTAAGGACTATCATCATTTTGTTAATTGCTTTCTGATTGTTCTGTACTTCCTTTGTTCTTATCTTCCTCTCTTGCTCTCTTTCTTTGTGAATTGACGATTCTATTTTTTATAGGGGTATGCTTTGATTTTTTTCTCTTTACCATTTGTGTGTCTCTTAAAGACTTGTGCCTGGATTGCCATAGGGCTTTCAAAATAGTTATAACAGGCAACTGCATAAAAATGTTCTACACGTTTACTCCTCACCCCTACATATGTTTCATGTCATTGGTGACCCAATTTACTTCTTTTTATATTTTATATTTCCTTCTTTTCAACCTATTCCAATCTGGCTTGCCTCTCATCAGTCCACTAAAATTATTCTTGCTAAAGTCATCAGTTTCCTTCTTGATTCTGAATGCAACTGACTTTTTAAAAATTAACAATTTTTTAGAGACAAGTTTGAGGTTCATAGCAGAATATACAGAGTTCCCATATAGCCCTTGACCCTACATATACAATCTCCCTTATTTTACATACTGCACCATAATGTTACATTTATTAAGATAGTTAAAACTATACTGCTACATTATTTTCCTTTTCCCTGAAGAACTTCCTTTAATATTTCTTACAAGGTAGGCCTACTGGCAACAAATTATAATTTTTCTTTGTCTGAGAAAGTCTTTAACTCTCCTTCATTTTTGAAATGTAGTTTCATGAGGTATAGAATTCTAGGTTGGTGGGTTTTTTCTCTCAGGACTTTAAATATTTCACTTCACTCTTTTTTGCATGATAGTTTCTAAGGAGAGATCTGTAATTCTTTGTTCTTTGTTCTTTTGCTCTTCTTTGCTCTTCTATAGGCAAGGTGCTTTTTCCCTCTGGCTTCTTTCAATATTTTTTTCTGTCTTTCAAGATGTTTGAATATGATAAATCTAGGTGTAGTTTTGAGGGCATTTATCTTGCTTGGTGTTCTTTGAACTTCCTGAATCTATGATTTGGTATCTGACATTAATTTTGGGAAATTCTCAGTCACTATTGCTTCATATATTGTTTCTGTGCCTTTCTCTGTATCTTCTCTTTCTGGAATCCCAATTATGTGTATGTCACACCTTTTGTAGTTGTCCCACAGTTCTTGAATATTCTGTTCTTTTTTTCAGTCTTTTTTCTCTCTCTTTTTTTTTTTTTTTTCGGTTTTGGAAGCTTCTACTGCCATATCCTCAAACTCAGGTATTCTTTCTTCACTATGTCCAGTCTACTAATGAGTCCATCAAAAGCATTCTTCATTCTTGCTATAGTATTTTTTATTCTAGCATTTCTTTTTTGATCTTTCTTAGAATTTCCATCTTTCTGTTTATATCATTCATCTGTTCTTTCATGCTGTCTCCTTTTTCCTATAATGCTCTGGGCATATTAATCATAGTTATTTAAAATTCTGGTCTGATCATTCTAATACTACTGCCATATCTGACTCTGGTCCTGATGTCTATTCAGTCTCTTCAAACTGTGTTGTTTTGTTTTGTTTTGTTTGCCTTTTAATAAGCCTTGTAATTTTTTGCTAAAAGGTAGACAGGATATACTGGGTAATGGGAACTGTGGTGGATAGGCCTTTAGTAATGTAGTGGCAAGGTTTAAATCATAGTGCTATGATTAGGTCTATTTTGTTGAGGCTTTATCCCTGGAGGGTAAAATTCACCAATATTTCTTAATCCCCACACCTCCTTAGGTGGGACAGGACAGGTAGAGAGAGCTGTATCTGGATATTCCCATTCCTCCATGTGGAAGGCTAGAGAGAGCTGGAATTGGAGTATTTTCCTTTCCTCATTTGAAAAAGCAGAGCTGGCTGAAGTTGGGTATTCCCCTTCCCCCAGGCTCTACTAAAACCCCAAGTTAGGCTCTGGTAACATATATTCTTCTGAGGGAAGGTTTTGTTAAGAACAGAATACTCTAGTATATTTCAAGATGGTTCTTTTCCTCTTCCCATTACCAAAAGCATGAGGGGATTTTTCTCAGATATTGACTGTGAGGATCTGATAGAGGTCCTTCCTGAAGATAAAACTCAAAAAAGTGTCGAGGCCCCCCGATGACTGTGTCCCTCTTGAGTTTTTAACTCTCAGCGTTGTTCTCACTGAGCCTCTAGCAATTCATCAATCACACCAGCACTGGTTTTTCCATCCCAGCACTGGTTCTCTGGGAGATTTCTGTTCAAGTGTTTTTGCTCTGATAAGTCATGATTTTCTGTATCCACCTGTCTATCTTTCCAAATATTAGTGCAGCACTTTGGCCTATGATATTATTTATCTGACATATCTAAAAAGATTTGTTGATTTTTAACTTTGTTCAGGTTTTCTTTTTTTTTTTTAAGATTTATTCATTTGTTTTAGAGAGAGAGAGAGAGAGAGCACGGGGTGGGGGGGGAGGAGAGGGAGAGAGTCTCAAGCAGACCCTGCACAGAGCCCAGAGCCCAACTCAGGGCCAATCCCATGATCCCAAGATCACCACCCAAGCAAAAACAAAAAGTCGGACACTCAACTGACTGCACCACCCAGGCGCCCCTTTGTTCAGGCTTTTACTTGTTAGGCCAGAGTGATGAGTTCTAAGTTCCTTACGTGCTAGACCAGAAACTGGAAGTCCTCCAATTTTGCAAAGTTCTTTATAACACTGGGATTCCAAGCAATATTCAAGATTGTTAACCACTCCCCCTTTTAGGAGTAAATATTCTTGTCTCTTGGCTTCTATGATACTATATTCTGTTCATTTTCCTCCTTTTCTCTGTCCACTCCTTTCTACCTGACTGTAGAGTATTCCAAGGAATGATCCTGGACCCTTTTCTTTTCCTTACTCTGTAGAAACTCATTCTTTCTCAGGTGCTTTCATCTATTTCTATAAACTTAAAAATATCTAGAACACTGTATACTTATCTTCTGCTTTCCTAAACTGCAGATTTATAGCCAATGGTCCTTACAAATTTTTCATTTTCATGTATGCTCAGACCTCCTGCCTCTCCTATCACACTAAATAGCACCTTTAGCCACCAAAATTGCTTAAGACAAAAACCTAGAAGTCTTTTTTGACACCTCACTCCTTCATCTTCTATCTCCAATTCAAGAACTCTACAGGCAAAATTATCTTGAATCCATGCATATTTCCCATCTCTCCTACAAAATATCCTTGTCAAGGCCACCACAATCTTGCACCTACAATATCTATAACTTCATACTAAGCAATCTTCCTACTGAGACTCTTGCCCTTTTTCAATTTTTTTTTTTTTACCCAATGTATACAATGACAGTAAAGTGTAGTGGAAAGAATACAGATGTAAGATCCAGAAAGACCTGCCACAAACTCCCCAAACACACTAATTAATATCTAAACCTCATTTTTCTTAGCTATAAAATAGGTGAAAACAAAGCAAAACAAACAAACAAAAAACTCACCTGGTAGGAATGCTATAAGGAAAAGATATAATTTGTAAAAAGTGCTTAGAATAATGCTTAGCATTGAATAGTCACTCAAAGAGTGGCTCCTGTTACATACAAAATAAACCTCAAATTTCTCCCCAAAGACCTCTAGATTCTGGGCCTAATGTACTAATTCACAAATACTCCTCAGCAGAAATCACTGCTCTGGCTACACAGCAAATGTCTTATTTTTACCTTAAATTAATGTTTAATAGACATCCAATTATCCAAAAGGAATTTGGAAAAACTGTAAACTTTAATTCTCTTTCATTAAACTTATATAGAGTATATATTCATATAACAGTAATGTAATTAATTACTAAGTTTAAAAACTGTTTGAAATTATTTACTTAAATAGCTGAAAAGTAATTCCTATAAAACTGTTGGTTAAGAATATGTTCTATATTAATGAAATTTATGATTTATATAGTTTTTCTGCTTCAACACTTGCTTTTTTCTTTGTTTTTTCAGGGGCTGAAGGGTAAATTTTCTCAGCAAGTAAAACTTCACAAGCTGTATTATCTGTAAAGAAAAAGATGCTTCAATATTTTAATTATTTAACATCTCATTAACTCTAAGTACAGAAAGTAGAATTCAAATTTGGAAAAAAAAACACGCTAATTTTAAGGGCTGTCTTTGAAATAGTTTTAAAAGAAAAGCTTAACATATGTTGAATAACCTGACTTACTGCAGATAGAGTTTTATTTTAAGAGCTCTAGGTTTACATGAGTAAATAAGCTCTATGTAAAATATTTACTTTTCATTTAGTACAGAAGGTTGCATGTGATTAAAATTCTTCATTAATTATCCTTCCATTTCCACTCTCCTGTATTTTCAGGCTCTCTCTTTTTACCGCAAATTTTCTATTAGATTTAAAATATACAGGACTCTTTCATCTTACCAAAAACGTTATCTGTACCCCATACTCCTTCCTGCTACATCTTTTCTTTCCTTTTCTCCATGGGCATGTTTCTTCAAAGAACTGTCCACATATACTAACATAACTTCCTCTCCTCCTGTTTACTCCCAAGCCCACAGCAATCTAGTTTCAGGTCCTACCTTTATGAACAGAAACCCTTCCTGTCCTACCTTACTGGACATCAGTACAACAAACATGAATATTTTCCCTCTGGCCCCTTTTATGACTCCTCTTCAGTCCTGACTCCTCTTTTTTTCACTCTCCAGGCTCAATCCAAGGCAACAAATATCTAGTCTGCTATGTGGCAATGTTACTACTATAAGTATTGCAAATTTGCCTTTTCTTTATTCTTAACACTAGTACCTTGTTTTAAATCAACACGAGATTTCCCTTTGAATTATTTCAATAGCTTTTCAATTCAGCTCCATCTGCAGTCCACTGCCCACATAATATATCTAAAACACAAGTTTAATATCATCTGCTTAAAACTCTTCCAAGGTTTTCCACTGTATTCAAGTTAAAACTCAAGCTTCTTAACTCAGCATACAAAATCCTGGTTTTTATGATCTCTGCCTATATACTTCTATATTCCCAGCCTCACTGCAACGGCTAAAAGGTTTCTAGATATAATACAGGATACCTACTTAAATTTGAATTTCAGATAAACAAATAATTTTTTAGTGTAAGTGTTTGCTGTGTAATAGTACAAGCATATGCAATATTTATGACATAATTATATTAAAAATTTTTCGCTGTTTATCTGAATTCAAATTTAACTGAGCATTCTGTATCTTTATTTGCTAAATCTGACAACCCTTGAGACTACTCACTCCACTTATCTTCATCTCCTGAGGTAGAAGGAAGTAGTAGGTTTGAGAGTTTAGTAAGAAATGAAATTGGTACCAAGATTTGGTAATAGATTAAGCGAAGGAAGTGACAAACAGGAAGGTGTCAAGGATGATCCCATGCTTCTGGTATGCTAAGCTACATTTGCTAACTAAGATGGAGGACACTGGTAGAAGACCAGGTTAGGTCTTGGTCGTGACAATTCTCAGTTCTCAATGCTCGCTTTATTTAATCCCTAGGTAACTTATGTTACAGTTACTTCTAAATGTTGGAGTGTTCCATTTACATTCTTTTTGCATGTTTGTTTTCTATTCCACTTCCTAGGTGATCTCATCTATATTCTTGACTCTAGATATTTATTTACAGCTCGTCTCTGCCCTAAACTCCAGACTCCTGTGTCACAAACTGCTTTAATGACATCTCTATTTGAAGGCTAATAAGTCTCTCAATGTTTTAATATTTTATTGAAGCACTCCACATACACAGTAATGGGCACAAATCTTAAATGTATATGTATTCACCTATATAGTCACCACCCAAATCAAGACATAAAATATTTCCAACAACCCAGAAGTTTCCTATATGTTCTTTCCCAGTCAGGACTCCCATTCCAAAGATTACCACTATTCTTACTTCTACTACCTAAAACACTCTTGCCTGTTCTTGAACTTCATATATACAGAATTACACAATACATACATGTTTGTGTCTGCATTATTTCATGAAACATTAAGTACATGAGTAGACAAATCAAATTTCTTTTAAGCTTTTATTTATTTATTTGACAGAGAGAGACAGCGAGAGAGGGAACACAAGCAGGGGGAGTGGGAGAGGGAGAAGCAGGCTTCCTGCTGAGCAGGGAACCCGATGCGGGGCTCGATCCCAGGATCCTGGGATCATGACCTAAGCCGAAGGCAGACGCTTAACGACTGAGCCACCCAGGTGCCCCTAGACAGATCAAATTTAATGCTGAAACCAGATTCTCTTAGTCTTCCAACTTGCTCTGTCCTCCAGTATTCCCATCTCAAGAAATGATACCATCATTCGTCCACTTGCTTAAACCAATAATTTTAGACTCATCCTTGACTTCTATTTTTCTCTCTTATGCAACATCCAGCCTCATCAGAAAATCCTGGCACATCTGTTTTAAAATATATTTCAAATCAGACCACTGCTCCCACTTTAATCTCATATACCACTATCTGACCACCACAGTAGTTTAATAGGGGCTCTTTGCTTTCACTTGCCATCTTAGTCTATTCTCCACATGGTAGCCAAGTGATAATTCAAAATATGTATCTAATCATGTCATCCCTTTGCTCTAAGATGTGTTTCTTGGCACATTTAGAATAAAACCCCTACTTCTTATGATGGCATAGGAGACTCTACATTATACCATTTGATTACCCCCTGAACACAATTGAAGTCATTCTTTTTTTTTTTTTTTACTCATTTTGCTCCAGTCATTCTAACCTCTTTTCTATTCTTCAAACATGCAGAGCTCATTTCCATCTCCTGGTCTTTTCTCTTGTTGTTCCCTTTGCTCAGCATGCTCTGTCACAGATTTTCATATGACCCACTCTCTCACTTCATTCAAGCTCTATACAAATGTAATCTCCTCAGAGAGGCCTATCCTATTACCTTGTCTAAAATAGCATTCCTAGTCACATTCTGTTTTTACCCACTTTATTTTCCTTCAATACTCTTATTCCTGACATTGTTGTATGTTTATTTATTTAACAGTTTATTATCTTTCTTCCTCTACTATAACATAGCTCTTTTAGGGCAAGGACTCTGTCATGTTCCCCAGCAGCTAAAATACTTTGTGTCACACTGTAGGTGATTAATAAATATTTGTTGAATGAATGGAATTAATGAATGGTATGATGAGGTGTCTCTGAAACATCCAAGGGGAGATGTTTAGAAGGTAGCTGCATATAAGGGTCTTAGCCTCAGAGGAGATTCTTTAATGAGAGAAAACTTGGAAACCCTGTTTTTTATAGGACACCTATACATATCAGGGGGTAAATTTTAAAAAGATTAAAATCTAGGAACTAGCCTTGAAGAACTCCCATATTTAACCACTAATAGCGGTAGATAAGATTGCAAAGGAGCCGGAATTACCTGAGAAGTAATTTCTTGTTTATTTATTTGTCTCTATGATTAGACTATTTTCTAACATTTAGTAAAGAACCTGACCTACAATTGGAACAAAGATAGATTTGTTTAATTAAGGAAGTAAAAAATACCACTTGAGCAAGATGTGATTTAATTTTAAATTTCAATCAATCAACCACATAAAAGTAAGAATACAAAAGCATACATAATTCCAGAATCACTATTCTCCCTTACTATCAGGCCTTATAAAAAACATTTTCTACAGCCAAAGCAAAAATTTTTATTGGGCAAGACCTAAGTAAAATCATGATTGTTTTTGGTACCTTTACCACTTTCCCTTTCATAATCTCTCTTCTCTTGTTCACAAATGCCCTAACTCTATAAAACAAATCTGTATAGATCTATAAAACAAATCCCCCTTCTAATATTCACCCTCCAGGGTAGTAGATGCTAGCTACTCTTTTAAAAGATGTGTGCTTTTACAAGTTTAGTTTTTATCACTTTATTAATTTCCCTCAGAACAGCAACTGCTGGGGCACCTGGGTGGCTCATTTGGTTAGGCGTCTGCCTTCGGCTCAGGTCATGATCCCAGGGTCCTGGGATTGAGCCCATATCAGGCTCTCTGCAGAGAGCCTGCCTCTCCCTATCCTTCTGCCTGCTGCTCTGTCTGCTTGTGCTCTTTCTCCCTCTCTGTCAACTAAATAAATAAAATCTAAAAAAAAAAAAAAAAGAATAGCAACTCTTTTAATCATTTTTATACCCAGAATTCCTAAATCCTGGCATATAGAAAATACTCATTAAGAGAATTTCTTAAAGTGAAGATTATGTTAAAAAAAACCTTTTTTTGTTTATATAAACATACCTATTAAGAGCAAAACCAGCAATTCTTCAAGTTTAACCAAAAACAGATGCTATAAAACTTGATTCAGGAAATAAAAATAGCAATCTGAGATACAGCATGGATTAATAAGGTTGGAAATGTTTAGCTAAGTTTATCCTAATAATAAATTAAATTATAGAGTGTCTATAATGCAAGGGTACTATGTTATTTTTATTTTCAATCATCACACATAATTCCAATATATCTGTTTATTGATTATCTTCCTTTCTCATGACTGAAACTTAGGAGGCAAGGACTTTATATCACTCCTCACTGGTATATATAGTAATGCCTAATACAGAGTACATACTCAGTAAATGTTTATGAAATGAATTAATGAAGGGTGTTATAGGGATAGTTAAGACCCACATTCTAACTTCACATACCTTCATTTCTTAAAATACAACCAAGCTAAAAAGCACTCAGTTTCCTGGGCTACCAATTTTCTCAAAATATGCTACACTGTCACAAAAATAAAGAAATACAGAATTATGAAAATGATTAGTTTCACTATTTATTACCTGATTCTGAATGCGAAGTACTCTTTGGTTTTGGAGAAGTACTTTGGTCTGCTAACATCATCACTCTATAATAAGAACAAATTAATTAATAATTAAATTATTCTCTTAATCTTTCAGGAACTTTTGAGAATCCTCAAATAATACTTACAATAATAACATTTATATTTATATCAAATATCCTGTAGAAAAAATATAACTGGTTAAAAAATGTTCCTGTATCTATATGAACAAATAGTTTAATAATAAAAGGCAATATATTTATACATTTTTCAGTGTGAGACAATACAAATAGAGGACAAAGTAGAGTGTTCAGAATGAGACAGACCTAGGGTTAAAGCCCAGTTCTTCTACTCACACTTGAGTGGCCTTGGAAATTTACTTAACTTGTCTTGATTCTTGGTTCCCTCATTTATACAGAAAGAATGGCAATCTTGTTTCCTAGGGTTCTTGTGGTAATTATCTCAAGTAACATGAGAGATAATACTTTTTAAAAATTAATATCCTTTTCTCTCTCTCTTTTTAAGGATTTTATTTATTTACTTATTTATTTGAGAGAGAGAGCACATGAGCATGAGTGGGGGTAGGGGCAGAGGAAGAGGGAGAGGGAGAAGCAGACTCCCCACTGAGCAGGGAGCCCAATGCATGGCTCAGTCCCAGGACACTGGGATCATGACCTGACCTTAACTGCTTAACCAGCTGAGCCACCCAGGCACCCCATCCTTTTCTCTTTTACAAATGACACCACCCCCAACTCTACTGAAATGTGTATGAGAGGATTACAAGAGGAATACCAAAGGATCAAAGCTCAGCCTTTGACCACCAAAACGGGATTTCCGAGTCCCCAGTAAGACAATGGAGTTGAAAACCAAATGTGTGAAGATGGTTTTCTAAATTCCTATTGCTGGTTTATTGAACAATTGAATTCAGTAAGCAAAAAAAAATTTTAGGCAAGGGAAGCGAAGGCAAAAATGAACTACTGGGGCTTCATCAAGATAAAAAGCTTTTGCACAGCAAAGGAAACAGTTGACAAAACCAAAAGACAACTAACAGAATGGGAGAAGATATTTGCAAATGACATAACAGATAAAGGACTAGTATCCAAAATCTATAAAGAACTTATCAAACTCAACACCCAAAGAACAAATAATCCAATCAAGAAATGGGCAGAAGACATGAACAGACATTTCTGCAAAGAAGACATCCAAATGGCCAACAGACACATGAAAAATGCTCCACATCAGTCAGCATCAGGGAAATCCAAATCAAACCACAATGAGATACCACCTCACACCAATCAGAATGGCTAAAATTAACAAGTCAGGAAATGACAGATGTTGGCAAGGATGCGGAGAAAGGGGAACCCTCCTACACTGTTGGTGGGAATACAAGCTGGTGCAGCCACTCTGGAAAACAGTATGGAGGTTCCTCAAAAAGTTGGGAATAGAGCTACCCTATGACCCAGCAATTGCACTGCTGGGTATTTACCCCAAAGATGCAAATGTAGTGATCCGAAGGGGCACCTGCACCCCAATGTCTATAGCAGCAATGTCCACAATAGCCAAACTATGGAAAGAGCCTAGATGTCCATCAACAGATGAATGGATAAAGAAGTTGTGAGATACACACACACACACACACACACACACACACACACACACAATGGAGTATTATGCAGCCATCAAAAAATGAAATCTTGCCATTTGCAACAACGTGGATGGAACTACAGGGTATTATGCTAAGCGAAATAAGTCAATCAGAGAAAGACAATTATCATATGATCTCACTGATATGTGGAATTTAAGAAACAAGGCAGAGGATCACAGGGGAAGAGAGGAAAAAATGAAACAATATGAAACCAGGGAGGGAGACAAATCATAAGAGACTCTTAATCATAGGAAACAAACTGAGGGTTGCTGGAGGGGAGGGGAGTGGAGGGATGGGGTAACTGGGTGAAGGACATCAGGAGGGTATGTGTTGTAATGAGCACTGGGTATTATATAAGACTGGTGAATCACAGACGTGTACCCCTGAAACCAATAATACATTATGTTAATTTAAAAAAAAAAAGAAAATATTGATGAAGGAAAAAAAAACCAATTTTATTCTATCCTATTTCCTCTTTAAATTAATCTTGTCAAAAATAGTACTTTCTTGCCCCAGAATGAACTTTCAGGTGTATTCCATTGTTTTTGTGGTATTCTCTTGTATAAAACAGTCATTTTGGGGGTAATAAAAAGCCCAGTGGAATATCACAACACCAAACTCTTATTATCTGATTTATATTTCATCCTTTTCCCAACTTAGGACAGAATTAGACTCAAAACCTGCAGTGAGGAAATCAACCATGGTTGGTTTCTCCTATATTTCTTGTTCTTTTTCCTCCCGTTTGGGAACTACTCTTTGGGTTCCTCTGGCATTGGAGTAGGGGAAAGGAGTTGTAGAAAGGGACATAAAACGTCTTTCTTGATTTTGACTGACACTATTATAACATGCCATTGATACCCTCTGGGTCTGACAGATAACCAAATGCTGACTCTTTCAAACCTGAAGTATTTTGAAGGGTTCAATGACAAGATTTCCCTACACTTGGGGCTCTCTCACTTGCTGCTATTTATGATCTCCTCAGCTTTTGCATTTGATGATAGAACTTTCAGCCTCTTTCAGTAGAGTTTACCTTTTCCTTTGCAGGAAGTCATACTGGGCATGAACCTTTCCAAGAGGATCCATAACTGACTCTCTTCTGTGGGATGTATATTTGACCTATAGGCATTATGCACAAATCTTTGTTGTGCCAAACTCTGAAAGTTCATCTAGGTTCCTCTTTATTCTGCCATTCCAAGGCATTTAACAGACTGCTAACAGACCCTCTTGCCTTTAGACTTTTCAGGTGTGAGTCAGAAATCAAGTCCCAGGGGACATATGTCAAACTTTTCAAATGGTTCTCTTAGAGCTTCTTCTCTTGTGTTGAGGTGAAGGAATAAGCCTACCCTCTCCTTGCATATAACACCAATAACTCTTATCAAAGAAATACATATTTTTGGTCATTTCATCCCTTCAGTGCACTCTTAGCTTTTTCTTAAACAGCTTGGAGATTACTGATGGGCAAATGCATGAAGAATTGGGTTTTGACTCCACCTTTTACAAATCATACATAGATAAATCTACACTGATGGGAATGGGGGTAACCGTCATTTTATTTTGTTTTCATCTATTGAGGTCACTGTTCAAACTTTAAGACTACCTGAAAGCCACATTTAATATCCTGCTATGTTCCTCAAGTTCCTCTTAACATATGTAGATGAAAACCACAGAATTTTACTATTAGCTACAGAATATAGAAAAAACTCAGGATGTGACCAAAGATAAATCCCTGCTCCATGCTTTCTAGCCTAGAGGATTACTGCTAATTAAAAGGGGACAGAACCTTGGGAAATAAGCAGTTTGACAGTGGGAACTGACTTCTCTCCATCAAGCCCTAAATCTGGAGGTGGGAGCACTAGGTACGAAGATGACATTAGAAGAGGTGAAGAGAAAGCCAAAAGCAGAGGGGGCATGTGCCACACTCACTCTAAGTGGACACATCCACAAAGGGTGGAAACTCAACATCAGAATAAGAGTTTGGACTATTCAGTCAGAGAGGAGACCTCAGTTAGCCCTCCTTGAGAGTCCCTTAATACCTGTAGATTGTGAATGAGTTCTCAAGGTTCCAAATACCAAGGGCAATGCAGAAGGTGCTCAAATTAGAACCAAAATACTTGACATAGGGCTGCTGTGGCTGGTGACTCTACTGCAAAGGTTGCAGAAAGGCAATCAAGTCAAAATCTTGATGGAAGACTTCAAAGGAGTTTTGGGTAGCAACAAAAGCTAAGGTGAGAAAAAAATCAGCAATGGAGGATCTCAGGCCCTAAATAAGGCTGTAAGTTCACCAAAGTCCAGCAGAGTCCAGCCCAGGTATAGAACCAGTCTTAAAACCTGCAGCATAAATTAATATAAGTCCAGAGACACCTTGTGGATCCCAGACAACCTCAAAGCCCCAACTTTACCCTTCCCCCAGCTCTGGCTTGCTCCTATGCCTATACACCTATTTTTAGGATGGCCATTTATCCAAACTGGCACCTTTCCGAGAGTAAAAGGGAGTTCTACTAAAATTTATGTCAGAACAATAGACAAATACTAGGACTGTCCCAGGCAAATCAAAAGGTATGATAATATACCTATATGTCATCCTCAGGAATATGGAATGAGGAGAAAAATCTGTAAGATTCAGCATTCATTTTAACTGGAAGTAAATGGATAGCATTAATAAGTTTAACTCATCATTTCCCAGCTAAATAGGAGAGAAGGGAGAGGAGAGCCTATGAGAAGTTGAAGTCAGTTAATTTTTAAAATAAATACATTACATGTGAAACTAATATTACACTCCTTGTTCACTAACTGGAATTTAAATAAAAATTTTAAGGGCGCCTGGGTGGCTCAGTCCACTAAGCGTCCTACTCTTGATTTTGGCTCAGGTCATGATCTCAGAGTCCTGGGATTGAGCCCCACATCAGGCTCCCTGCTCAGTGGGAGTCTGCTTGTCTCCTTTCCCTCTACTCTTCCCCTTGCTTGAGCTCTCTTTCTCTTAAATAAATAAATCTTCAGAAATAAATACATACATACATACATACATACATACATACTTTAAAAATAAGAAAGAAAAGGGGCACCTGGGTGGCTCAGTTAGTTAAGCGACTGCCTTTGGCTCAGGTCATGATCCTGGAGTCACTGGATCGAGTCCCGCATTGGGCTCCCTGCTAGGCAGGGAGTCTGCTTCTCCCTCTGACTCTCCCCCCTCTCATGTGCTCTCTCTTATTCTCTCTCTCTCAAATAAATAAAATCTTAAAAAAAAGAAAGAAAGAGAGAAAGAAAGAAAGAAAGAAAACTAGCTATATATTCTCTGCATATCCAAGTGGTACATTTTATTTTTTAAAGATAGGGCAACATTTAAGGGGGACAGAAAATAAGATCAGATACACATAATCAAGCACTGTATTACATTTGCTCCATGCAATATATAGGCAACACTCATTGAACTGGGTATACACATATCTTTCAGCAATATAAACAAAACTTCCTTTCTTTATTAGGTACTATGCCAAAGTTATAGGACTTTAACCTGTAAATGTGTACTTAATTAAAGAGAATACCAAAATATCTAATAGTTAACAGGTGTTCAAAAGTGGTATAATTACTATCCAAACATCTCTCCTTCCTTCCTAAAAATATATTGTACTGCAAATTGTGGAAGGGATTTAAAATCATAAATCATCATTTCTCTCTGGTGCCATTAATAATTTATCTTCAGAATTTTCACTGTTGCTCACCTTCAATTTGTAAAAAATGCAAAATCTGTGAAGCACAATAAAATGAAGTACAAATAAAATGAGGTATGCCTATAAAAGATTCCCTTTTCTTCAGAAATTTTTTACCACTTAGATACAAGGATATTTGTAAGGAGGCTTTCACACTGATGCTATTCTTTTCTCACTCTACACAATTTCCTAGGGTGACAACTATTCCTTCAGCCCAGAATCTTTCCCTTGCTAATTAGGCTGGAATATACAACTACTTGCCCGATATATCAACTTCAAAGTGTTGTAGGTATTTCAGTGTTTTCCAAACTAAAATTATCTGTCACGCCAACTCACTCTTGCTTTTCTATTTGTGTTCCTTCATCCAAAGAATTAGTCATCATTTATCCAGTTTCCTAAGTCAGAGGGCTGGAAGTCAAGTTGGACTCCACCTTCCTCCCTTAACCAACCAAATATTAAAAATTATTGATTATCGAGAAGGAGGAAAAGATGGCGGAGGAGTAGGGGACCCTATTCCAACTCGTCCCCGGAATTGAGCTGGATATCTACCAGACCACTCTGAACATCCACAAAATCAGCCTGAGATGTAAGAAGATAGATCCAGATCTCTACAAACAGAATATCGCAGGCAGCTGGTTTTGAGGTATGAAACGGGGAGCTCTGATTCCACAGGCATATATCCAAAGATAAATAGAAGGGGGAGGGAGCCGAGTCGTGGGGATCCTACACAGCTGGTGAGCAATAGCCTCCCATGCTAGGGACCCAGGCACAGACTCACAGACCGGTAGCAGCGAGGCCACGCATGCGAACTGTGGGCTGGCAGTTTTAGAAGCACAAAGGGCAGAGATGTGCCCCGACATGGATGCAAGGACTGGGAGCACTGCTGAGGGGCGCACAACCCAGGACACTGCAGTTTATAGCAGCACAGACAGAAACAGAGATAGTGTGGCCTGGAGAGCTCACTGAAGAACAGACTGAGATCTCTCTGCTCTGAGGCAGAGGGTTGGAAAAGATCTCTTGGGCTCTGACTCTCGGAAGGGATGCAGAAAGAGACCAGGGAAAGCTGCCAGAGAATAAAAGCCCCAAAAAACCGTTTTTCACTGAGTCCATCCCCTGCCACAGGGGGCAAGGCAACTCTACCCAAACAGGGTTGCCTGAGTAAGAGCGCAGCAGGCCCCTCCTGGGAGACAGGCTAGAAGAACAAGAGGTCGGCAACCCTAAGGTCCCATAAAACAGGTGCATCTTGCTTGGGCTGTGGTAAATAATTTGGACTCTGTACATTCCCTCAACCACCCCTCAACAGAATGACTAGGAGGAGGAACCCCCAAAATAGGAAAGACTCAGAGGCTGTGACTTCTGCCACAGATTTACAAATGGATAGAGATATAACCAAGATGTCGGAGACAGAATTCAGGGTAGCAATTGTGAAGACAATAGCTAGAACGGAGAAATTGATTAATGGCAACATAGAGTCTCTAAGGGCAGAAATGAAAGCTGAACTGGCAGAACTTAAAAATGCTATCAATGAGATCCAATCTAATCTAGATAATCTAACAGCTAGGGTAAGCGAGGCAGAAGAACGAGTTAGTGATCTAGAAGACCAATTAATAGACAAGAAGGAAAAAGAGGAGGCCAAGGAAAAACAACTCAAAATCCATGAAAATAGACTCAGAGAAATAAGTGACACCATGAAACATTCCAATGTCAGAATTATTGGGATCCCTGAGGAGATGGAGAGAGAGAGAGGACTAGAAGATATATTTGAGCAAATCGTAGCTGAGAACTTCCCTAATCTGGGGAATGAAACAAACATTTGTATCCTAGAGGCAGAGAAGACCCCTCCGAAGATCAAGGAAAACAGGCCAATGCCCCGGCATGTAATAGTAAAACACAAATCTTAGAACCAAGGAAACCATCTTAAGGGCAGTTAGGGGGAAGAGATTCCTTACGTACAGAGGGAAGAACATCAGAATAACGTCATACTATCCACAGAGACCTAGCAAGCCAGAAACGGCTGGCAAGACATATTCAGGGCACTAAATGAGAAGAACATGCAGCCAAGAATACTTTATCCAGCAAGGCTGTCATTTAGAATGGATGGAGAGATGCAGAGCTTCCAAGACCGGCAGAAACTGAAAGAATATGTGACCACTAAGCTGGCCCTGCAAGAAATATTAAGGAGGGTTCTATAAAAGGAGAAAGACCCCAAGAGTGATCTACAACAGAAATTTACAGAGACAATCTATAAAAACAAGGTCTTCACAGGCAACATGATGACAATTAATTCATATCTTTCAATAATCACTCTCAACGTGAACAGCCTAAATGTTCCCATAAAATGGCACAGGGTTGCAGATTGGATAAAAAGACAGGACCCATCCATATGTTGTCTACAAGAGACTCATTTTGAACCTAAAGATACATCCAGACTGAAAGTGAAGGGATGGAGATCCATCTTCCATGCCAACCGACCTCAAAAGAAAGCTGGGGTAGCAATTCTTATATCAGACAAATTAGATTTTAAAGTAAAGTCTGTAATAAGAGACACAGAAGGACACTATATCATTCTTAAAGGGTCTATCCAACAAGAAGATCTAACAACTGTAAATATCTATGCCCCCAACATGGGAGCAGCCATCTACATAAGCCAACAGTTAACCAAAATAAAGAGTCCTATTGATAACAATACGTTTGTTGTAGGAGACCTCAATACTCCACTCTCAGCAATAGACAGATCATCTAAGCAGAAAATCAACAAAGAAACAAGAGCTTGAATGACACACTGGACCAGATGGACCTCATAGGTATATACAGAACATTCCACCCTAAAGCAACAGAATATTCATTCTTCTCGAGCGCACACAGAACTTTCTCCAGAATAGACCACATACTGGGTCACAAGTCAGTTTTCAACTGATACCAAAAAATTGAGATTATTCCCTGCCTATTCGCAGACCATAATGCTTTAAAACTGGAACTCAATCACAAGAAAAATTTGGCAGAAATTCAAACACTTGGAAGCTAAAGACCATTCTGCTCAAGAATGTTTGGGTCAACGAAGAAATCAAAGAAGAACTTAAACAATTCATGGAAACCAATGAGAATGAAAACACATCAGTCCAAAACCTATGGGATACTGCAAAGGCAGTTCTAAGGGTGAAATACATAGACATCCAAGCCTCACTCAAAAAAATAGAAAAATCCCGGATTCACCAACTAACTTTACACCTTAAAGAACTAGAGAAAAAGCAACAAACGCCTAAGCCACGCATTAGAAGAGAAATAATTAAGATTAGAGCAGAGATCAATGAATTAGAAACCAGAAACACAGCAGAGCAGATCAACAAAACTAGAAGCTGGGTCTTTGAAAGAATTAATAAGATTGATAAACCACTGGCCAGACTTATCCAAAAGAAAAGAGAAAGGACCCAAATTTATAAAATTATGAATGAAAGGGAAGCGATCATGACTAACACCAAGGAAATAGAAACAATTATTAGAAATTATTATCAACAACTATATGCCAATAAATTGAGCAACCTGGAAGAAATAGATGCCTTCCTGGAAACCTATAAACTCCCAAGACTGAAACAGGAAGATATTGACAACCTGAATAGGCCGATAACCAGTAAAGAGATTGAAGCAGTGATCAAAAACCTCCCAAAAAAACAAGAGTCCAGGGCCTGTTGGATTCCCTGGGGAATTCTACCAAACATTCAAAGAAGAAATAATACCTATTCTACTGAAGCTGTTTCAAAAAATAGAAACAGAAGGAAAGCTTCCAGACTCATTCTATGAGGCCAGCATTACCTTAATCTCCAAACCAGGCAAAGACTCCATTAAAAACGAGAACTTCACACCAATATCCCTGATGAATATGGATTCCCAAATCCTCAACAAAATCTTAGCTAAATAAGATCCAACAATACATTAAAAGGATCATCCACCACGACCAAGTGAGATTTATCCCTGGGATGCAAGGGTGGTTCAACATTCACAAATCAATCAGTGTGATAGAACACATTAATAAGAGGAGAGAGAAGAACCATATGGTCCTCTCAATTGATGCAGAAAAAGCATCTGACAAAATACAGCACCCTTTCCTGATTAAAACTCTTCAGACTATAGGGATAGAGGGAACATTCCTCAAGTTCATAAAATCCATCTATGAAAAACCCACAGCAAATATCATCATCAATGGGGAAAAGCTGAGAGCCTTTCCCTTAAGATCAGGAACATAACAAGGATGCCCACTCTCACCACTATTGTTCAACATAGTACTAGAAGTCCTAGCAACAGCAATCAGACAACAAAAAGAAATAAAAGGTATTCAAATTGGCAAAGAAGAAGTCAAACTCTCTCTCTTTGCAGATGACATGATATTTTATGTGGAAAACCCAAAAGACTCCACCCCCAAATTACTAGAACTCATACAGCAATTCAGTAATGTGGCAGGACACAAAATCAATGCACAGAAATCAGTTGCTTTCTTATACACTAACAATGCAACTGTGGAAAGAGAAATTAGAGAAACGATTCCATTTATAATAGCACCAAAAACCATAAGATAACTTGGAATAAACCTAACCAAAGAGGTAAAGGATCTAGACTCTAGGAACTATGGAACACTCATGAAAGAAATTGAAGAAGACACAAAAAGATGGAAAAACATTCCATGCTCATGGATCGGAAGAATAAACATTGTTAAAATGTCTATGCTACCCAGAGCAATCTATACCTTCCACGCCATCCTGATCAAAAAATTCCAATGACATTTTTCAAAGTGCTGGAACAAACAATCCTAAAATTTGTATGGAATCAGAAAAGACCCCGAAGCGCCAAGGAAATGTTGAAAAAGAAAAACAAAGCTGGGGGCATCACGTTGCCTGATTTCAAGCTATATTACAAAGCAGTGATCACCAAGACAGCATGGTACTGGCACAAAAACAGACATATAGACCAATGGAACAGAAGAGAGAGCCCAGATATGGATCCTCAACTCTATGGTCAAATAATCTTCGACAAAGCAGGAACAAATATGCGATGGAAAAAGGACAGTCTCTTCAATAAATGGTGCTGGGAAAATTGGACAGCTATATACAGAAGAATGAAACTCGACCATTCTCTAACACCATACACAAAGATAAACTCAAAATGGATGAAAGATCTCAATGTGAGACAGGAATCCATCAAAATCCTAGAGGAGAACATAGGCAAACAAACCTCTCTGACATCGGCCACCGCAACTTCTTTCAAGATACATCTTAAAAGGCTAGTGAAACAAAAGCAAAAATGAACTTCTGGTACTTCATCAAGATAAAAATCTTCTGCACAGCAAAGGAAACAGTCAACAAAACAAAGAGGCAACCCACAGAATGAGAGAAGATATTTGCAAATGACACTACAGACAAAGCGCTGATTTCCAAGATCTATAAAGAACCTCTCAAACTCAACACCCAAAAAATAAATAATCAAGTCAAAGAATGGGCAGAAGAGATGAACAGACACTTCTCTGAAGAAGACATACAAATGGCTAACAGACACATGAAAAAATGTTCATCATCATTAGCCATCAGGGAAATTCAAATCAAAACCACAGTGAGATACCATCTTACACCAGTTAGAATGGCAAAAATTGACAAGGCAAGAAACAACAAATGTTGGAGAGGTTGTGGAGAAAGGGGAACCCTCTTACACTGTTGGTGGGAATGCAAGTTGGTACAGCCACTTTGGAAACAGTGTGGAGGTTCCTCAAAAAATTAATAGAGCTACCCTATGACCTGGCAATTGCACTGCTGGGTATTTACCCCAGAGACAAGATGTAGTGAAAAGAAGGGCCATATGCACCCCAATGTTCATAGCAGCAATGTCCGCAATAGCCAAACTGTGGAAAGAGTCGAGATGACCTTCAACAGATGAATGCATAAAGAAGATATGGTCCATATATACAATGGAATATTACTCATCCATCAGAAAGGATGAATACCCAACTTTTACATCAACATGGATGGGTCCAGAGGAGATTATGCTAAGTGAAATAAGGCAAGGAGAGAAAGTCAATTATCATATGGTTTCACTATTTGTGGAACATAAGGAATAGCATGGAGGACATTAGCAGAAGGAAGGGAAAAATGAAGGGTGGGAAATCAGAGGGCGAGACGAACCATGAGAGACTATGGACTCTGAGAAACAAACAGGGTTTTAGAGGGGAGGGGGGTGAGGGGATGGGTTAGCCTGGTGATGGGTATTAAGGAGGGCACGTACTGCATGGAGCACCGGGTGTTACATGAAAACAATGAATCGTGGATCACTACATCAAAAACTAATGATGTGCTGTATGGTGACTAACATAATATAATAAAATAAAATAAAATTTTAAAAAAATTATTGATTACCCCTTCTGAATTGTTCTGAAGTTTTCCCTTTTTGCTGTCCTGGCTGATAAAGTTCAGGTCCTATTATGCCTCACTTGAAATGCTACAAAAGACATTCCTTCAATCTAATCACTCTTTCTAATCCATCTTTTTCTTTGTTGCAAAAGTGATTATTTTAAGACAGAAATATTATCATGCATATGTCTGTGAAGAGGTGGGATAACAGGCAAGAATTTTGGTGGGGTAATGTAAAAGTTCTACAGAGATCTACACTCAAAAGTGTAACAATCCTCACCCCCACAAGCTCATCAGCACAGAATAGCTAAACCATAAATCCCCACCAAGGAAAATAACACTGTACCATCTACTATTTAATTCTGATAAAAAAATCAACTTATAAGACAGTAAGAGTTGTACATGATTATTTGACAGACACAAAATCTATCAAATAGCTATAGACCTTTTCCTTGTATCTCAAAAAGCTGAGGGCCAAAATGTGGTTCAATTATATCATCTGATTCTTAACTCTTATGGCTTATTTATTTTTGGTCTATTATATTTCTTACCTGTATTTTCTATTAAAAATTATATTTCCTTGGTTTCCTTAGTCTTAACTTTATTTTTACAGTTTTATTGATGTAATTCACATATCACACAATTTACCCATTTAAAGTGTATATTCAATGGCTTTTAATATATTCAGAGTGTTGTGCAACTGTCATCACAATTAATTTTAGAACATTTCATCACCTCAAAAAGAAACCCTGTACCCATGAAGCAGTCCCTATTTCTTCCCAAACCCCCTAGACTTAAGTCATCACTAATCTGCTTTCTGTATATACAGATTTGTCTATTCTGGATACCTCATACAAATGCAACCATAAAATATGTGGTTTTATATGACTGGCTTCTTTCACTTAGAATATGTCCAGGGTTCATCCATGTTGTAGTATATATCAGAATTTCATTTTTTATTACTGAATAATATTCCATATGGCTATACCATATTTTATTTGTCCATTCATTAGCAGATAGACATTTGGACTGTTTCTACTTTTTTGGCTATTATGAATAAAGTTTCTGTGAATATTCATGCACAAGTTCTTGTGTGGACATGTGTTTCCATTTTTCTCAGGTATGCATACCTAGGAGAGGATTGCTGGATCAAATGTAACGTTTTGAGGTACTGCCAAACTATTTTCCAAAGCACCTTCACCATTTAAATTCCCACCAGCAATGTATGAGAGTCCCAATTTTTCCATATCCAACACAAAAGTTATTATCAGTATTTTTAATTATAGCCATCCTAGTGGGTATGAAGTGATTCTCATTCAAGTTGACTCGCATTTCCTTAATGGATAATGATACTGAGCATCTTTTCATGTGCTTATTGGCCATTTATATATCTTCTATGGAGAAATGCCTGTTTGGATCCTTTGTTCATTTTTAAATTGGGTTATTTTTTCCTTTTATTGTGAGTTGTAAGAATTCTTTTTTTTTTTAAAGATTTTATTTATTCATTTGAGAGAGAGAGAGAGATAGCGAGAGAGAGAGCACGAGTGGGGAGGAGAGGGAGAAGCAGGCTCCCCGATGATCAGGGAGCCCAACGTGGGGCTCAGTCCCAGGACCCTGAGATCATGACCCGAGCCGAAGGCAGATGCTTAACCAGCTGAGCCACCCAGGTGCCCCAAGAATTCTTCATATATTCTGGATACAAGTCCCTTGTCAGATATATAATCTGCAAATATTTTATCCCATTCTATGGATTGTCTTTTCATTTTCTTTATGGTGTCTCCTGACTTTGTTTTTAAACTTGTATGAATTTTTTGCAAGTTCCTTCAAACTTTGAAAATTAAAATGTTTAAAAGTTTTGTTATATTTTACCGTCTTACTGAAAATCTTTCAGAGGCTCCCAACACATTCAAGAGAAAATAAAAATCCCAGCCCTTAAGGCCATTCATGATCCAGACTATGACCACCTCCTTCAATTTAGATACTGTCTCTCTCACATATGCCTTACCCCTCAGTCTACATGCCCCAAACCAAATTCTTGATCTTTGCCCGCAATGTTTTTCCTCAGTGTCTCCCATTTTAATAAATGGCAAAACCATCCTTCTAGTTGCTCATGCCAAAACCATGGAGTCAGTCTTGACAATTTCATACTCTACCATTCAATCCATCAACGAATAACAGTCCCTCCTGTTAGTTCTGCTTTCAAAATATATGCAAAATCTGACCTCTCTACCTTTACTCTTACCACTCTGGTCCAATATCTCTTGCTTAGATTACAACAACAGTCTCCTAAATATAATCTCCCTAGATTCCTTGTCTCTTCATAATCTATTCTCAACACAGTAGCCAGGGTGATTCTTTTAAAACTTAAGTTTTATCATGTTACCCTTTAAACCTTTCAAAGGCTTTCCAATCCACTCATAGTCACCTACAGTGTCTTATGTGATATGGCCTCTGCTTCTTCTTTCACTTCCTCTCCTTTCTCCTCCTCCCACACTCCACTCCTGGAACCCAGGCCTTCTTGCCTCAGGCCTTGCTCCAGCTATTCCCTCTACCTGGAATACTCTTCTCTCCTGTGAGTGACACATCTTGCTCTGTCTCCTTCTTTAGGTCTCTGCTCAAATTTCAGTTACAACTTCTCTGACGACACTAGTTAAAATAGTGAGCCTCCATTCCAATACTCTCTCACCCCCATCTTACTTTTTCTCTATAGCTTTCATTACCACATAGAATAGTATAAATTTACTCACTGATTTATTGTCCACCTCTTCCAACTAGAATGTGGACTTGATGAAGGCAAAGATTTTGTTTTTAATCGATTTCATTCATTACAATATATCTCTAGCAACTAGCATACTTTTGGCATATAATGATTCCTCAACCAACCATGAATAAATGAACACCTGAATTTGTGGGCTAATAATCATTCCAGCTATATAACTACTAGAACATAGGGTTTTCAAAAGCACAACTTTAAAATGTTAGTTCTTACATTTCTCTATGGCATTTCTGATAGTCTTCTGAAGGCATACCTAGGAAAAGAAAAAAACCAATCTATTAGAAATATAATTCAAACAGAGAGCAGAGGCCAAAATTAGGTAAAAAGAAATAGTCTCTCTAAAATATATGGTAATAGTACAGTTTATTTTTATAATTTTATTTTTATATATTGTTTTTATGTCTGCCACTTAAATTGGGTAGAAGTATTTTCAAAATACCAAAATAAACAAAATTGTTGGGAAATTTTATGAGATGCAGGAATCTATCAGCCTATATTTGGATACTTATAATTTTTGAAGTCCTTTCCAATCTTTTATCTTTCTTGATTCTTACAACAGTCCTGTGAGGCAAATATTAACAATTTACTATTCCCATGTTACATATATGAAAAAAATGGTCAAGTTATAAAACTAACAGCTGCATACCTGGAACTTAAACTCAGATCTCATGGTTCTTAATCTAGTACCAAACATATAGATATGCATATTAGTAGATTGATTAGCCAAGAAAATGCCTACCAGTTAACATTTTGCTGTCCAGATCCACTATGATATTACTTAGGAACATAAAGAACCATGAGAGTAGTCTTCTGAAGAACTTATGACCCTAATCAGCTGCATAACTCTGCTTACATTTAACTAGAATTTTACAGTTAAGTAAAAGTGAAGTGAATGGTGCCTAGTAATCACTGAGAAGCATTTCCCTGAAATGGAGTTTCCTAAAATACAAAAGACTACAGTGAACTACTCTCTGCTTTTGCTGATAGTAGTCTCTTGCTTTTCCTTCTGATGATCTAGACATGGCCTATGACTCAATATAACAGGAGCCCTGCATCTCCCTGCCCAAAGTGACTATTCAGGGATAGGCATATGAAATAATTTAAGCCAATGTGTAACACCAGGACTTTTATTCAAATCATTGGGAAAGAGAAGCACTTTGTTCACTGGATTAGAGGTTGTGAGTATATAAGCCTGGACCTAAAAAGAGTTCCTATATGAAGGGAGCTTAGCTGAGAGTTTAACTGGCACAGAGGGACTATGAGCTGAGAGATGGAAAGGAATTGGTTCCTATTGATGTCATTTGAAATCCTGGATCAAGTTGCATTTGCATATCATTACTGCTGGGTTTTTCAGGTACATGTGGTAATAACTTCCTTTTTTAACCTAATAAAGTTTGAGGTAGGATTTTTTTTCTTTTTCTTTTTTCTTTTTTTTGTCACGTGCAGTGGACAAAGAGCCTAACTGAAACACTCGCTAAAGAGATAGGCTGCTTCTTTGGGCACTTTATATCAGCAAAGGAGTTGCCAAACTAAACATAACACAGAAGATAAGGTTTTTGAACTGTTAGAAATACTGCCAACCAGACAGCTATCAAGTCTCCCTTAAGGGACCCCATAATCAATGCTTAATTCTTTGACTGATATTATTTATCCCTGCTTTTTGGCAGGCTCTGATAGGTGAGCTGACAACATCCATTCCCATTCCCCCTCTCCATTTTTTTTTTCCATTTTCCCTTGCTTTATACCAATATAGAGACTAGGAGGGTGAAATACTTGTTTTTTGGGGTTTTTTTATATATAAACTTTATCAAAGAAGCCTCCCAAAGTAGTCAATAGGTATATGACTCAGTCCTGGCCAATAGATCTAAATAGAAGTTTTCTGGGGAATTTCTTGGAAAGCTTTTGCTCTTCTGATAAAAAAAAGATGTATACGGCTAATATGGCCTTTTCTCATTCTTTTTCCCTGGAACTCCTGTGATACCTAGAGGTTTAGCAACCATTCTACAACTATGCGGAAACAATCCAACAGACTTGGTGGTAGAAAGATACAATGACTATAAGATCTTAATGATATCAGTGAGCTGCTACTTCAGCTGTGGCCTGGGAAGAGAAGTAAATCCAATATAAATAAACATTTTTTGCATGACAAAAAATAACATACACAAAAAGACAACTGGAAAACTGGGAGAAATATTCATAATATATACCACAGACAAAAGGCTAATATTCTTTAAAAAATTTTTTGAGTATAGGTAACACATATTACATTAGTTTTATGTGTACAACATGGTGATTTAACTTCTCTATACATTATATTATGCTCACCACAAGTGCAGCTACCGTTTGTCACCACAGGAAGCTATTACAATACCACTGACTATATTCCCTATGCTGTGACTTTTATTCCCTTAACTTATTTATTCCATAACTGAAAGGCTGTGTTTCCTACTCTTCTTCACTTGCCTACACCCCATTCCCTTCCCTCTGGGAACCATTAGTTTGTTCTCTGTATTTACAGATCTGATTCTGTTTTTTTGTTTGTTTTTTAAATTCTTTTAAGTTTTATTTATTTAAGTAATCTCTACACCCAACGTGGTACTTGAACTCACAACTCTGAGATCAACTCTGAGATCACAACTCACCTGCTCTTCCAACTGAGCCAGCCACGTGCCCCTGTTTTTTGTTTTTTAATCTGCTTTGTTTTTTATGATTTCACACACCTGAAATCATATGGAATTTGTCTTTCTCAGTCTCACTTATTTCGCTTAACATAATACCTGCTAGGTCCATTCATGTTGTTGCAAAAGGCAAGACCTCAACCTTTTTTATGGCTGCATAATATTCCTCTCTCTGTGTGTGTGCGTGTGTGTGTGTACACCATATCTTCCTTATTCGTTTGTCCATCGATGTACACTTAGATTACTTCCATATCTTGGCTATTGCAACTAATGCTGCAATACATAGGGGAGCATGTATCTTTTCAAATTAGTGTTTCTGTTTTCTTTGGGTAAATACCCACTAATGGAATTATTGGATCATATGGTATTTCTATTTTTAATTTTTTGAGGAACATCCACACTGTTTTCCACAGTGGCTGTACCAATTCACATTCCCACCAAAAGTGGATAAGAGTTCCTTTTTTTCAAAAATTTTGTATTTAAGGGGCACCTGGGTGGCTTAGTTGGTGAAGCATCTGACTTCGGCTTCAGTCATGATCCCGGGGTCCTGGGAATGAGTCCCTCGTTGGGCTCCCTGCTCAGTGGTGAGCCTGCTTCTCCCTCTGCCCCTCCCCTGTGCTTGTGCTTGTGTGTTCTCTCTCAAATAAAATCTTTTTAAAAAATTTGCATTTAAATTCAATTTAATTAATATATACTATATTCTTAGTTTCAGAGGTAGAATTTAGTGATTCATCATTTGCATACAACACCTAGTGCTCATTACTTCAAGTGCCCTCCTTAATGTCCCATCACCCAATTACCCTATCTTCTCACCTGCCTACCCTCCAGCAACCCTCAGTTTGTTTCCTATAGTTAAAATTCTCTTATGATTTGCCTCCCCCTCTGTTTTCCTCTTACTTTCTTTTTCCTTCCCTTCCCCTATGTTCTTTGGTTTTCTTTCTTAAATTCCACATATGGGTGAAATCATGTGGTATTTATCTTTCTCTGACTTATTTTGCTTAGCATAATACCCTCTAGTTTCACCCATGTCATTGTAAATAGCAAGATTTCATTCTTTTTTTTTTTTTTTAAGATTTTATTTATTTATTTGACAGAGAGAGAGACAGGGAGAGCGGGAACACAAGCAGGAAGAGTGGGAGTGGGAGAAGCAGGCTTCCCGCTGAGCAGGGAGCCCAATGAGGTTCTCAATCCCAGGGCCCTGGGATCATGACCTGAGCTGAAGGCAGATGCTTAACAACTGAGCCACCCAAGTGCCCCAAGATTTCATTATTTTTGATGGCTGAGTAATATTCCATTGTATTTATATACCACATTTCCTTATCCATTCATCTGTCAATGGACATCTGGGCTCTTTCCTTAGTTTGGCTTTGTGGACATTGCTGCTATAAACATGGGATGTATGTGCCCCTTTGAATCACTGTCTGTATCCTTTGGATAAATACCTAGTAGTACAATTGCTGGGTGGTAAGGCAGCTCTATTTTTAACTTTTTGAGGAACTTCCATACTGTTTTCCAGATGGCTACACCAGTTTGTATTCCCACCAACAGTGTAAGAGGGTTCCCCTTTCTCCGAATCCTCACCAACATCTCTTATTCCCTGAGTTACTAATTTTAGCCATTCTGACTGGTATGAGGTGGTATCTCATTGTGGTTTTGATTCATATTTACGAGCGTTCCTTTTTCTCCACATCCTCACCAACAATCATGTTTTCTTGTCTTTTCATTTTAGCCATTCTGATAGGTATGTGGTTTTGATTTGCATTTCTCTGATGATCAGTGATGTGGAGTATCTTTTCATTTGCCTGTTGGCCATCTGTAGGTCTTCTTTGGAAACATGTCTATTCAGGTACTCCGCCCATTTTTAAAATTGGATTGTTTGGATTTTTGGTGTTGAGTTGTAGAAGTTCTTTATGTATTTTGGATATTAACCCCTTATTGGATATATCATTTGCAAATAGCTTCTCCCATTCATTAGGTAGCCTTTTTGTTTTATTGATGGTTCCTTTCACTGTACAAAAGCTTTTTAATGTAGTCCCAATAGTTTATTTTTGCTTTTGTTTCCTATGCCTCAGGAGATATATCTAGAAAAATGTTGCTATGGCTGATACAAAAGAAAGTACTGCCTGTATTCTCTCCTAGGATTTTTATGGTTTCAGGTCTTATATTTAGGTCTTTAATCCATTTTGAGTTTATTTTGTATATGATGTAAGAAAGTTGCCCAGTTTCATTCTCTTGCACATAGCTGTCCAGTTTTTCCAGCATCATTTATTGAAGAGGCAGTTTTTTCCCCATTGTATATTCTTGCCTCCTCTGTCACAGATTAATTGTCCATATTGTTTAATTTTCTCTATTCTGTTCCATTGATCTATGTGTCTATTTTTGTGCCAGAACCATACTGTTTTGATTACAGTTCTGTAGCATATCTTGAAATCTGGAAGTACAACACCTCCAGCTTTGTTCTTTCTCAATATTGTTTTGGCTATTTGGGGTGTTTTGTGGTTCCACACAAATTTTAGAATTATTTGTTCTAGTTCTGTGAAAAATGCTATTGGTATTTTGATAGGGATTGCATTGAATCTTTGGATTGTTTTTGGAAGTATGGACATTTAAAAAATATTAATTCTTCTAATCCATGAGCATGGAATATCTTCCTATTTGTGTCCTCTTCAATTTCTTTCACCAGTGTTTCATAATCTTCAGACTACATGTCTTTGACCTCCTTGGTTAAGTTTATTCCTAGGTATTTTATTCTTTTTTGTGCGATTATAAATGGAGTTGTTTTCTTAATTTCTCTTTCAGCTACTTTATTATCAGTGCATAGAAATGTTACCGATTTCTGGGTATTAATTTTGTATCCTTAAACTTTATTGAGCTTATTTATTACTTCTAATAGTTTTTGGTAAGGTCTTTGGGGTCTTCTATGTACAGTATCATGTCATCTGCAAATGACAGTTTAATTTCTTGCTTACTGATATGGATGCCTCTTATTTCTTTTTCTTGTTCAATTGCTGTGGCTAGGATCCTTATCTTGTTCCTGATCTAGGAAAAGCTCTCAGTTTTTCACCATTGGGTGTGCTATCAACTGTGGGTTTTTTTCATAGATGGCCTTTATTATGTTGAAGTGTGTTCCCTTTAAATCCACTTTGTGGGAAGTTTAACATGAATGGATGTTAAATTTTGTTAAATGTTTTTTCTGCATGTGCTGAGATAATCATATGATTTTTATTCTTCATTTTGTTGATGTGGTGTATCATATTGATTGATTTGCAAATATTGAACCATCCTTGCATCCCTAGAATAAATCCCACTTGGTAGCAGTGAATGATCCTTTTAATGTATTGTTGAATGCGGTTTGCTAGTATTTTACTGAGGATTTTTGCAACTATGTTCATCCAGGATTTTGACCTGTAACTAACTTTTCTTTCTTTCTTCTTTCTTTCTTTTTCTTTCTTTCTTTATCTTTTTCTTCTTTCCTTCCTTCCTTCCCTTTCTTTCCTTCCTCTTCTTTCTTTTTCTTTCTCTTTCTTTCTTTCTTTTTCTTCTTCCTTCCTTCCTTCCTTTTCTTCCTTCTTTCCTTCCTTTCTTTCTTTTCCTTCTTTCCTTCCTTCCTTTCCTTTTCCTTCCTTCCTTTCCTTTTCCTTCCTTCTTTTCTCTTTCTTTCTTTCTTTCTTTTTCTTCCTTCCTTCCTTTTTTCTGTCTTTCTTTTTCTTTTCTTTCTTCCTTCCTTCCTTCCTTTTTTCTTTCTTTCATTCTTTTCCTTCCTTCCTTCCTTCCTTCCTTCCTTCCTTCCTTCCTCCTTCCCTTCCTTTGTGTGTGTGCGTATTTGTCTAGTTTGGTATCATGGTAATATTGGCCTTGTGGAATGAATTTGGAAGGTTTTCTTCCTCTCCTATTTTTTGGAAGAGTTTGGGAAGAATAAGTATTAACTCTTTTTTAAATGCTAGGTAGAAGTCACCTGTGAATCATCTGGTCCTAGACTTTCATTTTTTGGTAGCTTTTTAAGTACTGATTCAATTTGTTACAGTAATTGGTCTGTTAAGATTTTCTATTTCTTCCTGATTCAGTTTGGAAGATTGTATGTTTCTAGTAATTCACCCATTTCTTCTAGGATGTCCAATTTTTTGGCATAATTTTTCATATTATTCTCTTATAATCTTTTATATTTCTGAAGTCAGTTATTACTTCTCTTTCATTTCTGGTTATATTTATTTGGGTAATTTCTCTTTTTTTCTTGATGAATCTGGCTAAGGGCATATCAATTTTGTTTCTCTTCAAAGAACCAGCTCCTGCTTTCATTGATCTGTTCTATTGTTTTTTGTTTTTGTTTTAGTCTCTATAACATTTATTTCTGCTCTGAACTTTATTTTTTCCTTCTTTCTACTCACCTTGGGCTTTGTTTGTTCTTTTTCTAGTTATTTTAGGTTTAAGGTTAGATAATTATTTGAGCTTTTTCTTGTTTCCTGAGGTTTCTTGAGGTCTCTATCACTATATATTTCACTCTTAGAACTGCTTGTTTTAAACGTTTGAGACCATTATGTTTTCATTTTCTTGTGTCTCCATGTAATTTTTTATTTCCCCTTTGATTTTTTTGTTGACCCATTGGTTGTTTTGTATTATACTGTTTAGTCTCCACGTGTTTTTGGGTTTTTTTCCAGTTTTTTTCTTGTGACTCATTTCTAGTTTTATACTGTTGTGGGCAGGAAAGATGCATGGTATGATTTCAACCTTCTTAAATTTACTAAGACTTGCTTAACACATAATATAAATATTCATGGCTTTGTACTGATATGAACAACTGAATAAATAAGTGGCAGAAAAGAGATAGTTCTTTTACAGTAGAATTCCAATTAGTAAATGTAGCAGCAAAGTGTGAAATAGAAAATCACCATTAGACGAACACCAGAGTAATAAATGTCACAGTCAAATTCCTCTGATGACTACCAATATCAGTGAATGAAAGTTTGAGGAGAAACAGGATTTACAGGGTCTCAAACTATCTTTTCTATATATTTAGTAACACAAAGGGAAACTAATAACTTAACCATGCAGAAAACCACAGACACTACGTTAATCAAATGACAAAGTTTAATATCACCAGTAATAAGATATACTGACATCAAGAACTTCATACAACATACTAAAAAGGGTGTAACATCATTTCTGCAGCATTCTTAAAAAAATTGAATAAATTCATTCCAATCATGAGAAAACATTAGACAAATTCAAATTGAGGGACGTTCTATAAAACAACTGATCAGTAATCTTCAAAAGTATCAAGACTATGAAAGACAAAGAAAGAAAGACTGAGAAACTGTTATAGACTATAGTAGATTAAAGGAGAAATAACAATCAGATGCAATGTTGGATCCTGAAACACAAGAAAAGAGACTGGTGGAAAAACTGGTGAAATGTGAATAAAGTCTGTAGTTTCATTAGTAGTTTTATGTTATTGTTAATTTTCTGATTCTGATCATTGTACTAATGTTATATAAGACAGCATTAGGGAAAGCTGGGTGAGAGATATATAGGAATTCTCTGTATTATTTTTGCATCTTTTATGCAAGTCTAAAATTAGTTCAAAATAAAAGTTATAAAAAAGTAGACCCATACGTGCTTAAGCTACTACTAGTCAGATATTATTTGTAGCCAAAGGTAATCCTAATTGATGGATTTAGCTTATAAATCGTTAAAAAAATTACTTTGTTTTCCAACATAGATGAGGGGTTTCCCCTGTGACATGAGAAAAAAGAATGTGAAAACTCACCTAAAATTGCAGAGAGGTTTGAAAACTGTGGTACCTTCTCTATTGATACTGCTTTACTGGTATCCAGAAGAGTTGAATTTTTGCATCGCATGTGTTCTTCCAACTTGGGATATTCCCAATCTAAAACAGCAGGAAGAAATGGCACATAACTTTGAACAGCACATAAGTAGTAGGTTACCTCCCCCAGCCCCAATTTAGGTCCCCATACCAGCTTAGGTCCCCATACCAAGCTGTGGTAATTAAAGATTTTGAGTAAGACAGATAAAAAAAGACAAGCCTTGATGGTATCAGGATAATAAATAATTTTTGGCCTATTTCAGTGCTCTAACCTACTTTCTTTCATAGATTTTTGCCCCATAAAGATTATTGAGTTAAGGAACAGACAGCATACCCAGGAGGTTCCTCTTAATATTTTATGTATAAATTATACCTAGGTCCCATTAAATATCATATCACTAAATAACATACTCTCATCACTTGATGTCAGTTTTAAGCTTTCCATTGACTTCCCACTATGGAAGAATGAGGTTATTCTCTCTTACATCCCTGTCCCCACCTTTCCCACAATTCCCATTGTCCTGATATCATTATATTAGCATATGTAGTTAGATCAATATCCAATGTAGACATTATGATAATCAATTGCTATAAAAATGCTATTTACTCTTGTGGTATACTTTGACAACCACTTCTCCTACCTGAAGTCAGTAAGTCTTTTCTGTTTTAATTTTCTCTGTATTTTTCATCTATTTAATCGCAAACTCTATCAAATTTTATAAATCCATTCCTTTTATTTCATTCTCTAGTGTTCTAAAGTTGCATAATGCTCTATCTGGGTGTTTTTCATCTATTGTGCTAGGCACACTATGGCCCCTTTAACACAGACATCATATTCTTTAGCTCTAGGAAATGCTCTTGAATTATAACATTGATAATTTTCTTACCTCTGTTTCTTCCATTATCTTTGTCTGAAACTCCTTTTATTTGATATTGGATTTCATATACTCTTCCTCTGATTTTTTTTCCTCTAAATTGCAACCTTTTTTTTGTTTTCCTCCTGACTCTTTTCTCCTCAACCCTAACTTCTAATCCTTCTACCAAGTTTTTCACTGCTATTGCATTTATCAGAATATTGTTTTTTATAGTACCCTATTTTTATTTAATGGACACTATATATTTTATGTCAATAAGACTATTTTTTCAACATTTTTTAATCCTTGTGTTTCTATTTCTGCATGGTTCCTTTTCTTACTTTTTAAAATTTTATTGTAGTAGGAACATTCAACATGAATCCACCCTCTCAAATTTTTAAGTTTACAATAGAGTATTGTTAACTATATAGCACAGTGTTGTATAGGAGATCTCTAGAACCTGTTCATCTTTCAAAACTGACACCTAATACCTGTTGAATAGCAACTTGCCATATCTATCTCATCCTAGGCCCTGGCAACCAACATTCTACTCTCTACTATGAATTCGACTATATTAGATATCTCATCCAAGTGGAATGGTACAGTATTTATCTTTTTGTGACTGGCTTATTTCACTTAGCCTCACATTCTCCAAATTTGTCCATCTTCCTGCATATGGCAAGATTTCCCTTTATTAAGGCTGAATACTATTCCATCATACGTATACACTTTGGATAAATACACTTTGGGTTGGTGGATCATATGGTAGTTCTATTTTTAATTTTTTGAGGAACCTCCGCATTGTTTCTCATAGCAGCTACACCATTTACAATCCCAACATCACACAAGGGTTCCAATTTCTCCACATTCTTATCAACACTTGCTTTACTACTATTACTACTATTATTATTATTAATCATTATCATTATCATCCTAACAGGTATAAGGTAAGATCTCATTGTGGTTTTAATTTGCATACCCTGAAAATTGTGATGTTGAGCATCTTTTCATATACCTGTTGGTCATTTGTTTGTTTTTAGTCTTTTTCTTTTAAGATTTTATTTATTTATTTGTCAGAGAGAGGGAGGGAGAGCACAAGCCGGGGGAGGCAGAGGGAGAAGCAGGCTCCCCACTGAGCAAGGAGCACGATGCAGGACTTGATTCCAGGACCCTGGGATCATGAGCTGAGCCAAAGGCAGACACTTAACCAAATGAGCGACCCAGGCATCCCCTGTTGGCCATTGTATGTCTCCTTTGGGGAAATGTCTATTCAAGTCCTTCGCCCATTAGGTAATTGGGTTATTTGTTGTTTTGGTCCTACCGAGTTGCAGGAGTTTCTTACAGATTTTAGATATCAATCTCTTATCAGATATGTGATTTGCAAACATTTCTTCCTTTTTGAAGGTTGCCTTTTTGTTCTGTTGTTTCTTTTGCTGTGCAGCTTCTTAGTTTTATGGAATCCCACTCGACTATTTTAGCTTTTGTTGACTGTGCTTTTGGTGTCACACCTAAGAAATTATTGTCAAGACCAATATCATCAAGATTTCCCCCTATGTTTTCTTCCAGGAGTTTAATAGTTTCTGGTCTTATGTTTAAGTCTTTAGTGCATTTTGGGTTGGTTTTTCTATATTATGTAAAGTAATGGCCTGATTTCATCCCTTCATATGTGGAAGTCCAGTTTTTCCAGCATAATTTATTGAAGAGACTATTCTTTCCCTATTGTTTATTCTTGCCACTCTTCATCTAAAATCAAGTGACTGTATAAGCATGGATTCATTTCTGGGCTTTCCATTCTATTCATCTATATGTCTACCTTTATGCCAGTACCATATTGTTACAACTGCTGTAGTTTTGCAATATATTTTGAAATCAAAAAGTGTTGATTTTCTGTGTAGATGTTCTATTCGTTATTGAAAGTGGGAGTAATGAAATCTCCATTACCATATGGATGCCTATTTCTCCCTTTAGGTCTATCAGTATTGATTATGATGCTGAGTGCCTATTTATCATTATATGTTCCAGATTAATTGACCCTTTCATCATTATGTCTTTGTCTCTTGTGATAGTTTTTGACTTAAAGTCTGTTTTAGCTGATATAAGTAGAGCCACTCCTGCTCTCTTTTGGTTACCATTTGCACAGAATATCTTTTCCCATTGCTCCACTTTTAGACTATGTGTGTCCTGAAATGTAAAAAGAGTCTTTTGTAAACAGTGTAGTATAGTTTAATCCATTCAGCCACTCTTTGTCTTTTGGTTGGGGAATTTAAACCATTTACATTTAAAGTAATTACTGATAGGGAAAGACTATTATTATTTTGTTAATTATTTTCTTTGAGTTCCTTTGCCCCCTTTTCCTCTCTTGCCATCTTCGTTTCATTGATTTTTTTCATACTGATATGCTTTTATTCCTTTCTATTTTTCTTTTGTGTACCTTTTTAAAAAAGATTTATTTATTTATTTTAGAGAGAGAGAGAGAGCATGCGTACAGGGAGGAGGGGCAGAGAAAACAGACTCCATGCTCAGTGCAGAGCCCAATGTGGGGCTCGATCTCAGGACCTAGAGATCGTGACCTAAGCTGAAACCGAGAGTCAGATGCTTAACCAACTGTGCCACCCAGGTGCTCCAATCTTTTGAGTATCTTCTATAGGTATTTTCTATGTGGTTACCATGGTGCTTATATAAAATATAGTTTTAACAATTTTAAGTTTCTAGCAACTTCAATCATATACAAAAACTATTTTTTTATTTTTTTAAAGATTTTATTTATGTATTTGAGAGAGAGAGAAAGTGAGAGAGCACAAGAAGGGGGAGCGGCAGAGGGAGGAGAAGCAGGCTCCCTGCTGAGCACAGAGCCTGACACGGGTCTTGATCCCAGGACCCTGGAATCATGACCTGAGACGAAGGCCAACACTTTAACCAACTGAGCCACCCGGACCTCCCAAAAAACTGTATTTTTATTTCTTCCTTCATACACACTTTGTTATTGATGTTATAATTTACATCTTTTTATATTGTGTATCCATTAACATTTTTATTATAGTTAATACTTTAGTCTTTTAACTTTTATACTAGAATTAAGTGATTTTAATACCACTAGTTACAGTATTAAGTATTTTGTACTTGTATATAAACTTATTGGCAAGTTTTATGCTTTTATATGCTTTTGTGTTGCTGTTTTAGTCCTTTGTTTCAACTTGAAGAACTCCCTTTACCATTTTTTTGTAAGGTGGGGCTAGTGGTAACTCCTTCACCTTTTATACAAGAAACCCCTTATCTCTTCATTTATTTTTTCTCCAAGCTTTTATTTTAATTACATGGTGTTCATCAGGACACATGCACTCCTTAATCCCCATCACCTATTTCACCCATTCCACACCCATGTGCCCTCTGGTAACCATCAGTTTGTTCTCTACAGTTAAGAGTTTGTTTCTGGGGCACCTGGATGGCTCAGTCAGTTAAGCATCTGCCTTCGGCTCATGTCATGATCCCAGGGTCTGCGGTCAAGCCCTCATTGGGCTCCCTGCTCAGCGGGGAGCCTGCTTCTCTGTCTCCCCACTGCTTGTGTTCTATTTCTCACTGTTTCCCTCTCTCAAATAAATAAAATCTTATTAAAAAAAGAGTTTGTTTCTTGGTTTATCTCTCTTTTTTTCCTCTTTGCTCTTCTGTTTCTTAAATTCCACATACAAGTGAAATCATATGGTATTTGTCTTTCTCTTATTTTACTTAGCGTTATACTCTCTAGCTCCATCCATGTCTTCGCAAGTGGCAAGATTTTATTCTTTTTATGGCTGAATAATACTCTATTATTGTTTTTTTTAAATGATAATGTTGCTGGTTATAGTATTCTTGGTTGACAGTTTCTTTTCTTTCATCACTTTGTATGATTCTACTCCCTTCGGCCAGCAATGTTTCTGCTGAGAAATCTATTGATAGTCTAATGGAGGTTCCCTTGAACGTATCAAGTTGCTTTTCTATTGCTGCTTTCAAAATTCTTTGTCTTTGATGTTTGATAATTTGATTATGAGTCCCTGTGTGGATTTCTTTGGTTTGCCTATTCTGAGATTCACTGGGCCTCCTAGGTCTGGATGTGCATTTCCTTCCCCAGATTTGGGAAGTTTGCAGCCATTATTTCTATAAATAAACTTTCAGGCATGCTCTCTTTCTCCCTTTCCCTCCCTCTACCCCCTTTCTCTTTCCCCTCTTCCCCCTGCCTCCCTCTTTCCCCCTCTTCCTTCTCTTTATCCCTCCCTCTTTCTTTCCCTCCCTCATCTCTTCTCCCTCTGGGACTCCTATGAAGTATAAATTGCTCTGATTGTGTTCCATGAGTCTCTTAAGCTTTCCTCACACACCGTATTTGTTGTTAGTGGCCAACAGTCATCTAGAATATACCAGGTCCCATCAGCACTCTGAGACAGATGAGACAGAAGCCATTCCCTTAGGCAGCACTCTGAAACAGTCATGAGAGTAGCCAATCCTTTGGGAAGCTCCCAGAAAATGTACAACATTTCACACATGGTTCAGTTCTTTTCTTCCTTCCCAAGGGAGAAGCTGGGACCTGGGGTTTCCTGCCAATTGTGTGGCAATGTGCTATGGGTAGGGATTATGGTGAGAGAGTGCCTTGAATTTTCCTACTGGCTTTGATGTGGCTGATCTCATACATGCCTGGGGTGTAAGAGTTCCTTGACTAGGTTCCAGATTTCTCTCAAAAGGAGTAAGTCCATGTATTACTGTTGAATTGGTGTATCCACGGGGGAAGGAGGGACCAGGCTTCTTATTCCAACATTTTGCTGATGTCACTTCCATATTTTCCTTTGTTCTGATCCCTATGTTTTATATTAGAAGCTTTCCTCAGAAGTCTGGTGATCCTTGTCTCTCTACTCATATTTAAGAGAGAGCTCTAAAAGCCTACCTGGGATTTCTGTGGCCTAACTAGGGTTTTGTCACAAGTTAACTTCATTGTAGGGTGTTCTTGTCAGTTTCACTGAAGGGCTACTGAGGTCGGTGTCATTAGATATTTTCTTTAGGGTTGTTTTCAGATTTGTTAGGAAAGAATCTTCCATTCTCCTGCCCGAAAGGTTCAAGTCTGGGTGCTAGTATTCTAGAAGCTGAACAGAAAAAGGGAATGTTGGGTTGGGATGGGAACAAGCATTAGGTGAGAAGGTACCACAATTCACAAGGTACACTTCACTTAATTTCCCCTCTTCATTCAGTACAGTATCTGAAACAGTTGGCTTTTTCTATATAATAAATCAACCCAAATCTCACCAACATAAAATGAAAACATTTATTTCTTATTCCTATGTCTACTGGTTGGCTCAGGCAGGTCTGCTTCAGATTACAAATCTGCTGATCAGCTGGGGCAGCTCTCTGCAATCTGCGGGTTGCCGGAGACTGTTCTGTTCCATACTTCTCATTCTGGGGTCCCCACAGGAGAAGCAGAAGCTAATTAGGATATATTCTTCTCACACTGTTAAAAGTGTAAGACGACAAGTCCAACCACTTAGGCATATTTCAAAGATCTGCTTTTGTTTCATTCACTGATATCCTATTGCCCAAAGCAAGGCACATTTCCAATGCTTTTCCAGAGCCAAAGAGGAAGAGAGTACACTCCACCCACTACGAGGATATGGTAAGGGTGTGGATATATAATATTACCACAGGGGAATGAGTATTTGGGACCAACATGTCAAAATATCATAGATCCTTCCTATTAACAGTGCCTAGTATCCTCCAGTCCATAGTTCCTCTGTTTCAGAACATCCCAAAGAATAAATCTCCAGGTTCCATTAGAGTAAGAAAGTAATCACCACATCTTTCACATTTTAGACATACTTTTTTACAAGTATTGGTGCAGCCAAATTGTGAGCTTCTCTGGGATACTATAGATCAAACTGGCTTATTTCTGGGGCATTCCCCTAGTATCTTCAACCTTTTCTTATCTGGTAGCTTTTAATGCATAGTCCTAGGTGATAGAGCATGGAATACAGGAGTGGGCAGCGGAAGGAGGTTTTGGTGAGGAAGACAAGCACACCTCAAAAGGAACATTACTCATTGGAGGATTTGTGGACAAACGAACAATTTCTATATGGGTCAGCTAAAGGTTGAGATTATTTTCTCACCTAAATAATCTGATCCTCTGAAGAGTTCAGGTGATGGGAAACTACTTAAACTCTCTTCAAAACTCTTGTATTCTGTGTAAGAGTCTGTGAATGAATAGCTCAGAAGAGAACTAGAAATACCATGCTGTACACTTAGTCCTATAAAATAAACAAACAAAAAGAGTAAAATGTTTCAATAGTAAACAGACTCAAAATCCTAGGAATTCATATTTGTAGAAACATACATGCAGTTGTATACAGAGAATGTAAAATTACTTATACAAACAACTGAAAAGGCATACTATTGTACACCACTTTAACTTCAACCTTAGAAAATAATTCTGGTTTTGATGTAGAGAAAGCATTATAATCTTTTTCCATTGCTTTACCAAGTTTTGTAATTTATTTCTTCCCCTCCTTTGGTTCAGTTGTGATTTTTGACCCCAAAATGCAAGTTTTACATATAAGTAACCCATAATTGTAAACTAACTAGCTGAGAAGAAAAAGTAATTCTAGTTATTCCATTTAAAAAACAACAAGCTTAAACATAGACAAATAGATCAAAGGAATTCAACAGAAAGCCCAGAAATGACTCATACTTATATGAGCAACTGATTTTTTTACCAAGATGCAAAGGCAATTCAGTGGAGAAAGGACACTGCTTTAAACAAATAATCTTGAAGCAACTGTGTATCTATATGCAAAAGCAAAACAAAACAAAAAACCTGCATTCATACTTTCCATCATATAAAAAATTAACTCTCAACAGGTCATTGACATAAATGTAAATCCTAAAACTACAAAGGCTCTAGAAAAAAAAAAAAACGAGGAGAAAATCATCATGACACTGAGGTAGGCAAAGATTTCTTATAACACTAAGATTTACAATAATAGCAATAATCATTAAACTTCATCAAATTTGGGGCGCCTGGGTGGCTCAGTCCATTTAAGTGGCTGCCTTTGGCTCAGGTCATGATCCCAGGGTCCTGGGATCGAGCCCCACGTCGGGCTCCCTGCTCAGCAGGGAGCCTGCTTCTCCCTCTCCCTCTGCCTGCCTCTCTGCCTACTTGTGCTCTCTATCTCTCTGTCAAATAAATAAATAAAACATTTTACTTATTTGACAGAGAGAGACACAGCGAGAGAGGGAACACAAGCAGGGGGAGTGGGAGAAGGAGAAACAGGCTTCCCACTGAGCAGGGAGCCCGATGGGGGGCTCAATCCCAGGACCCTGGGATCATGACCTGAGCTGAAGGCAGACGCTTAATGACTGAGCCACCCAGGCGCCCCAATAAATAAAATCTTAAAAAAAAAAAAAAAACTTCATCAAATTTAAAACTTCTCTTTGAAAGAGACTGTTAAGATGAAAAGACAAGCCACAGATTAAGAGAAAACATTTGCAAATGGATTGGAATCCAGAATATAAATAATTCTGAAAACTCTCTAAGAAGAAAACAAACCTTTCAAGAAGGGGCAAAATATTTGAACAGAGAATCTCCCAAACTAAGAGGTCTTAAAGTTATCCCTGTGAGAGTGAACTACAATGAAGAACTTTCATATAAATGATAGAGATATAAATTAATACCAAAACTTAAGAAACAGGTTTAGTAAGAAAAGGGAAAACGTAGTCTTCTCTAGTCAGCATTTATTAAACACTTTCAACTGAAAAAAATAGATGTTAACACTAAATAAAAACTGGGGGGGAGACGTAAGGGATAAAAGGGGAGCATGACTCTGATAAACTTATTTTTCCTGCCGGGGTGCTGACTTATAGCCCATCTCTCCTCATCCATTACCTACCTAAGACAACTAACTCTTTGTCCTTCCTACTTTGACCTCACCACATCTTTCTCTTCCACTCCAATGCCATCCTTAAAGTTGACAATTATTTCCTATCTGTCCCCCTCTTCCAACCACCACTCAACACTTAAATTGATTGACCCAATCTAACCTCCTCTTCACATCAGATGTCATGGGTAGGTTACCCCTCTGAGCATCTTTTCTTTCTCCTACTCCAAGTGCCCTAGAGTGTCTTGTCCCTGTCCTCACTACTTTTTAGTCTTCTCACTCTGTCTTCATCCTCCCCCCCAACACATGTTGTTACATCTCTCTTGCTTTCCAGCTTTCAAAATTCCGTGAACACCACACACAGTAGAGCCATCCCTTCCACCAAACCCCAGAACTCAATCCAGGCTCAGAAATTAGGAAAACCCCATACTCACCATCTGCGTAGTTGGGTAGAGAAAAGAATAAATAAATATTCATGATTATAGCAGTGGAATGATGTTCCTGGAGTCACAAGTTAGAAATGTAAATGCATTTAAGTCATATTTATATCAGGGGTGCCTGGGTGGCTCAGTCATTAAGCATCTGCCTTTGGCTCAGGTCACGATCCCAGGGTCCTGGGATGGAGCCCCACATCGGGCTCCCTGCTCAGTGGGAAGCCTGCTTCTCCCTCTCCCAATCCCCCTGCTTATGTTCCCTCTCTCGCTGTCTCACTCTGTCAAATAAATAAATAAAATCTTTAAAAGTCATGGGGCGCCTGGGTGGCTCAGTCGTTAAGCATCTGCCTTCAGCTCAGGTCATGATCCCAGGGTCCTGGGATTGAGCCCCGCATCAGGCTCCCTGCTCTGCAGGAAGCCTGCTCTCCCTCTCCCACTCCCCCTGCTTGTGTTCCCTCTCTTCGCTGTCTCTCTCTCTGTCAAATAAATAAATAAAATCTTTTAAAAAAATCTTTAAAAGTCATATTTATATCAAATTTTACTATATATATATATATATATATATATATACATACATATACACACACACATATATATACAAAGTCAAACTGTTCTATAAGGCTTGTAAACAAAACAGCAATCTCTTGTCTCATACCACCCCGTAATTCCCTAATCTCCAGAGACTACTTTCAACTTTACTAGCTGTTTCTTCTAACACCCCCTTTATATTTCTAAATTAAAATGTATTCAACAATTCTATTATGACTGCTCAAATATATTTATACCCAAGCCATATACTATAAGCTATAGTCAGACCATTTGCTACAAGTTGTTTTTTTTTCAGTTATTGATTACTCAATTTTAAAAGTAGTTTTCTAAGTACCTAACACTATTCTGTCCCAAATACTTGCAAAAGTATAAATCTCTTCTCGGGGCGCCTGGGTGGCTCAGTCGTTAAGCGTCTGCCTTCGGCTCAGGTCATGATCCTAGGGTCCTGGGATCGAGCCCCGCATCGGGCTCCCTGCTCGGTGGGAAGCCTGTTTCTCCCTCTCCCACTCCCCCTGCTTGTGTTCCCTCTCTCGCTGTGTCTCTCTCTGTCAAATAAATAAAATCTTTAAAAAATAAAAAAAAAATAAAAAAATAAATCTCTTCTCAATACTTTAAAAATTCCAGGTTATCTATCAGTTCCTTTCTCTTTTTTCTTTTCTTTCCATCCTCATTCCCTTTCTCCTCTTTCCTTCCATTTCCTTTTTTTTTTTTAAGAAGTATTGTTATTGGAGATCTCAATACACTTGCTCAAATTCAGACTTCTTGTCCTCTAGACATGCTGCACAGGTGTCTTCTTGGAATTCCCCTTTTACCATTATCCTAAGAAGTTCTTTCACATATTGCCTCTGATTCCTGGATACCTTGATTTCTTCTTTATTGATTTATTCTCTAGTTTTGTTGGAGTATCTCCTTTATCTCATGAGAAAAGATGTATGGAAGACCTGTCTAAAAATTTGTTTATACTATCTTCACGCTTGAGTGATTATTTGCCTGAGTACAGAATTCTAGTCTAGTCTATTAAAATGACTGATTCCATTTTCTGATGTTTGACAAATTTAAGCCTCACTGCTGTCTCTTTCCCTTCTGCCCCACATCTGGGCAAGCTGATAAGAAAGTCCTGATGTTCCATCTTTTGGCAATGGCTACAAGTTAAAACCATGTCTGGGAAACCCCATCCTGGCCCCACCTAACACCCCTCCCACCATTTCTTCTCCCTGTTCTCTCAAGCCATTTTCAGTCTTATTTGGAAGATGCACTTCTCTCTAGAAAATCACATTACATGAGTGACAAACCTTGCCTTGCCTTCTTGGTTATATGGGTGGCATCATCAATCTTGAAATCTGAACCAAGTTTTGGCTGGGGATCCGTTCTATCTCTGCAAAATCAGTACGCTTCAGAATTTTAAATGTATTTCCCCACCATGTTCTAGCTTCTGGAATTGCTCTTGAGAAACTCAATGCCATTCATATTCTTCATTGCTTATTTGCAATCAACAATTTTTTTCCTGGAAGACTAAAGGATTTCTCTCTTCATCCTGAGGATCTTTAAGTTACATTGTGCTGTGCCTTGGTATGGGCCTTTTTTCATTCACTGTGATGGGCAATTGGTGGGCTGTTTCGTTATATATATTCATGACCATTCTTAATTCTAGAAAGATTTCTAGCTCTATGTGTTTAATAATTTCCTTTCTGTTTACTCTATGTCTGGGTCTACTATTTTTCAGATGTTAGAATGTCTGAACTCAACTTCTCATTATTTTTCTTTTTTTAAAATAGCTTTATTGCAATACAATTCAAATTCCATAAATCACCTTTTAAAGTATACAATTTAGTGATTTTTAGTATATTCACAGAATTGTGTCACCACTGCTACTATTTTTATCTTTTATCTTCTGATGTTTGTTCAACTTTTAGAATATTTTCTTAAATTCATCATCTAATCTTTCACAGAATGTTTTATTTCTGACTTTGTGTTTTTACTTTTTAAGAATACTTTTTGTTCTCTAGCTGCTCCTTTTCATAGTAGCACATACTTTTATCATGGATACATATTTTCATTATCTTCAGGATTATTATTATTTCATTATCCTGAGGATAATGAAAACATGGCTTTTAAATTTTTTTTCTTTGCACTGTCTGTGTCCTTCAAGCTTCTTTTCATGTGGTACCACTTATTTTAAATGCTTTCATTAAATGCCTTGTAATTCTTGAATGTTCAAGAATGAGGCACTAAAACGTTAATTGGAAACTCTAGATTCATGAGTGGGGCTTAGGAAGTAGTGGGCTTCACAGAAGGGTATTTAAGATAGGGACCAGGTCATTACTGACAGAATATAGGTCTCCTTCTGGTCAGAGAAGATTCCAAAAGCAGAATCCTCTAGTCTCCTAGTTGGGAAGTATTTTCCTGAGCGGGGTAAGGTGGGATAATGGGCCTAAAAGTTATACCACTAAGTATACAAACTTCAGTTAATTCCCTTCCCTCCTCCCTGCACCCCTACTAATTTTTAATACAGGATCCCTGAGTCCAGATCCTCTGCTTCAATGTATCTGGACTGTCAAGGTAGGAAAAAGAGTAGTTGCCTGACCACACAGTGCTGGGGAAGGGATCAAAGCATCTAACCATTACTTTTAAAGATTTCCAAAAATCTTATTCTCAACACTATCTGTACACATTTCTTCAGGAATATGTGATACCTCTAATTCCTGAAACTATAGCCTGAATCAGTTTGGTTTCTTCGCTTGTCCTTACTCTAGGCATCTAGTCTGTTATTTTTTCCTTCTCTCTCAGGAAAGGGAGAAGTAAATGTCTATGTTCAATCTTCCACACTAAATATAAAGTCCTGAATTATTTTTCATTATGTTGCAAAATTACTACATTCCAAGATAGAATTAAAATGGTTACTTATATATTAAATAGAAATCTGTAGGCTGCTCAAAACCTAACCATTTACATTATGGGAAAAAGTATTCCAGGTTTCAAATATCAATCAACAAATGATGTCTTAGAATACAACCAGTTTGCAAATTAGAGACAGTCTATTCTCTATTTCCTTCTATCTTTTACACATCAACTTGATAAATCTAGTAACCAAGGACATATATTGTGTATTTAAACTACAATTTAAGAAAATAATAATTATGGTTAAATAGTTTATTTTCTCTAAACAGAGTATAAAACTCATTCAAAAGTATTTGAAATTATATTATGTCCCAAACATGGGATAGGAACAGAAAAGGTAGGGCTTATTCCCAATGGCTTTAGAGCCAAGAGTAACAACAGCAGTAATACTGCTGTTTTCAGTCCTAACAGAAGTATACAAAGAGTACCACAGAATTCCCAGGGAAGAACAACTCATGTAGAAAGAGAGAAGAGGGGTCAAGAGAGTTCCCAGTAGAGACAGCACCTGATTTTTTTTTTTTTTTCTTGAAGAACAAGTACAAGTTAAACAGGTGAAGAGGGGAGAAGGAAGGAAATGCATTTGTTGAGCACCTCCCAAGTTCTTTTGTACTATATTCTAGGAAATATTTCTCTATCCTATTTTCTAGCCAGCTAATTTGATTTTGAGCTGAATTCATTTCAATATTTGGATCATTTTCTGAGTTTTTAAATTTGACGATATTTTTAGTTTCTAGGGACTATAGTTTTTGTTAAAACAGATTGTTATATTATGGATCCAATGGCCTCTTGTCTTTATTATTTTTTTTAAATATTTTATTTATTTATTTGAGGGAGAGAGAGCACGAGCAGGGGGATAGGCAGAGGGAGAAGCATACTCCTCACAGAGCAGGGAGCCCGATGCAGAGCTTGATCCCGGGATGCTGGGATCATGACCCGAGCCGAAGGCAGACGCTTAACGACTGAGCCACCCAGGCACCCCCGATTTTCTTTTCTTTTTTTTTTAATGTTCTATTTATTTATTTGACAGAGAGAGAGAGAGAGAGTGAGCATGCACAAGCAGGGGGGGCGTGGCAGGCAAAGGGAGAAGCAGGCTCACTGCTGAGCAGGAAGCCCGGTTGAGGGCTCTGTCCCAGGACTCTGGGATCATGAGCTGAGCTGAAGGCAGACGCTTAACCAACTGAGCCACCCAGGCACCCCGGCCTCTTGTCTTTAAAGAGATATTTAAAGTTTTTTGCTATTTCTCAGGTGTTAGTTATTCTGTTTGCTCGATTTGTTGCCTCTCTTCCATGCCACTGGTTTTATTCAAAGGTTTGGCTGCTTCTGGTTGTCTGTTCATATCTCTACTTGAGAATCTTTGTTTGTAAAGCAGTGCATATAAATTCTGAAACAGCAGCCTACTTCTGGAGACTTTTATGAGTGTTGAGACATTCTGAGAATCTGTGTTCTGCATGGTGATGTCCTCCTGTATTTTCTGGGTATTATAGGTTACATGGAGCACTGTCCTAATTGTCTGGCTAGTGTACACACCACAAGCCTCCATTATCAGAAATTCCACTTCAGGGGCGTCTGGGTGGCTCAGTCAGTTAAGTATCTGCCTTCAACTCAGCTCATGATCCCAGAGTCCTGGGACACAGCCCTATAGCAGGCTCCCTGCTTCTGTCCCTCTTCCTGCTCCTTCTCTCTCATGTGCACATGCTCACTCTCTCTCTCAAATAAATAAATAAAAACCTTAAAAAAAGGGAAAAGAAATCCCACTTCAGAGAGTCATACTACGTCTTTATCCTGGGGTTAACAAGCATAAGCATAATCTATCTCTTTCACCTTTTTCTCCCTCTGCTATCCTTGTGGCAATCTGGAGTTACTTCAGACTCTCTTCTGCTTCCCACTCCAGGCCCAAAATTGACACTTAGGAGTCAAACCCTTAGTTCACTTTGCTTAGTAGTTCCCAGGGTTTATCCTGGCAGCCAGCATTGTAACTGCCAATGTTTCCAATGTAAGAAAGGGATGAGGAGCAGGAACCAGGCCACATAGTTACAGAATGTAGTGTTTAATCCATCACCTTGATAATTCCTTCAGGGTCCTTTCTATTACAATTTTTTTTTTTTTTGCATTGATTGACCAACTGCTTCAAATGTTTCTAGAGCTATTATTACCTCAGCAGTGGTTTTCTCTGCTCTTCAGATATTCAGCAGTCTGATCTCATCTGCTTTTAAGAAGTCCTCAGTATTTCTGGTAATGCTAATGGCATCCTTTCTTATTTTTAAAAATAACTTTGATTATACCAATATGTAGACAGCTCATAAATTTCTATCAGCAGCCCTCCATATCCAACTGCCTATTTGGCATTCTACTTAATCATTTTAAAAGTACCCATAACTTAATATATTAAAAACATAATTTATGATCTTTCCCTCAAACAAGATTTTTGTTTGTAAAGTAAGTAAATGTAAGTAAATGGCATCACCTTATATCCAGTTATTCAAGCCAGAAACAGATGCCATCTTTGATACCTCCATCTCCTTCGTTCTTCATTTGCCAAACTCTGTCAGTTTCACTTCCTAAAATTGTCATGAGTTATGCTCACTTCCTTCCATTTCCAATGTCATCTTTTAGTACAAAGTGCCATCATTTCCCCCTAACCTACTGTAATAACCTCCCACCTGGTCTATTTGCATCCATTCATGCTTATTTCCATACCACAGCCAAGGTGATCATATATTTTCCTAAGGAAGACTTCAGTGGCTTCTTGCTGCTCCAAATATAAACACCAAAATCTTTGACATAGCCTACAAGGTTATACAAGGCCTCTCTCTGTTCAACCTTGTCTTATTATTGCATTTCTCCCTCCTCTCTGTACTACAGCCACACTGGCTTTCTTTCAGTTCACTGAACTCATGAGGCTTAGTGCCATATTAGGGTCTTTTTGCACATGCTGTTCCCTCTGCCTGGATGGCTCTTAACTCATCTCCTTGCATAGTTAATTTCTCCTTTTCTTCCTATCTCAATTCAATTGCTATTCCCTAATGGAAGCCTTCCCTAAACTCTCTAATTAAACTCAATTAGTTATACTCAAGTCAATCTCTTTTGTAGTATTTATCTCAATTTTAATTTACTGGTGTGTGCTTGAAGGCTTTGAGGATGACGTCCATTGTACGGGCAGAAGGATTCACCTTGGACTAGGAGAAAGACACTTCTTCCACTGAGATGGGAAGATGAGGCAAAAATACAAATGGATGCTTATATCTGTAAGAAACAAAGTTGACGGAGTTCACATCTGACAATCTTACCTGACACTAGCTCACTATTGGATGAACTACAGTCAACCTGGAGGTCATCAGTCACTGACTCCTAAGGGAAATAAGAATTAAAGATATAGCACAAATTATGGGACTGAATATTTTCATATCATAATATTACATCACATTGATTTGGTTATTTTGGAAATGAAAAACTAATATCAACTTCGTGTATCAGTTTCATAGGTAATAGATTCTTTCAGCCTACTAATCACAGATGTAATCTGGTATTTAATATTAAATCTAAAAATAAATATTAAAATATAATAACATGGACATATTTACAGAGTCAGCAATATACTAGTCAACTAACTACTGTGGGATAAACTAGCAACTAGAAGTTAAAGGTGAATATTTTTCTGATCCCCTAGGTAGGAAGGGCTTTTCTTTCTCTAAATATGAAAGCAAAATAAATGAAAAGACTGATGAATCTAAAATATCAGAAATATGATTAAAGGCAAACAAAAAAAATATAAAAATATTTGTTACATGTGTGTATAAAAGTGTAACTATCTTCAATATATAATGAATAAGCATTTCACAAAAAAAGAAACACAAATGGCCAATAAAATGAGGAAAAAAAAGTGTAAACTTTACTAGCATTCAGAGAAATGCAGTATCAAATAAATGCTACTTTTCATCTATCAAATATATGTATTTTTTTCCTCTTTTTAAATTTAAATTCAATTAGCCAACATATAGTACATCATTAGTTTCAGATGTAGTGTTCAATAAAATATATGTACTTTTTAAGTATCAGGTAAAATGGTGCCAAGTGGCCAACATGAATCAAACTTTAAACATGATCCAATCTCAATCCTCCAACCACAGGAAAATAGTTATATAAATTACAGTATATTTATCTATAAGACAAAGCACTATTTAGACACTAAAAATCATATTTTTGAAGGCCATTTAATGTTAGAGGAATATACAATAAGATAACAATCTCTAAATTGAAAAAAAGGGCACAGAAAAAAGGAATGTAAAGAAATACAAAAAAATTAGAAGAAACCTTTTAAACACTTTTTTTTTTTTTTTTTGCATAATCTGAAACATCCACAAGGAACACTTAACACTGTTAAAATCTGGGGTAAAGCATTTTTAAAAAATGCCTTTTGTTGAAACTGCCCACCCCCAAAACACATGTTTTAGAGAGATATGTAAGCTAAAGATCTGGAACATGACTACTTAATGTTAATGGTAGATGAGTCATAAGCAATTTTTAAAATCTGAGTTTCTCCAAATTACTATGTATCTTTAAAATATTGTACAGAATCCATATTAAATAGAGTAGGTCAAGAAGTTATATAATATTCTAATGGTAATGAACACTTTCTAGTTAATGGAAATTCAAATGAGAATGAAAATGGCTTTAAAATGGTTTAAGTGCTACTATACGTAAGGGAGTTACTAAGAAAAACTTACAGATACCTGTTTCACAGAAAATTAGTGAGTAATGGGCATTTCTCAAATTTTTGTCAACGGAAATTAAAAACAAAAAAAATATGACTATGAATCCACCAGAATTAGAAATTCCAGACCCTGTCTAAAGAGAAAACACCAATGTTTACAAAAACGCTAGGAAGCTATGTAGCTATTGAACAAAATCCTTATTACACTTTAATCTGGAGGCACATCAGTTACCATTGGTCTCTGCTTTAAGTATATCCAAGGTCTGTAAGAGAAATATACATACACTCAATGGAGCTATCTTCTCATCCGGGGTCTCTTCATTAGTGCTATTTTCTTGCAGGCTTTCCTGTCCTGTAACTCTTAACCGAGGGCTAACAAAAAACAAAGCAATTAATTTGCATGGTCTGGATTTGGCTCTCCACATCTCCGTTCACAGTTCACACTGTTCAGAATCTTAAAGGCTATTTGGGGACATCATTAGGAAAAAGTAAAGACTCCAGTGGGTTAATTGTACCAATATTCGCTGGTGCTACGAATGCTTTCCTGAAGGATTTATCTCACTTGCTTTTAGGCAAGTGAGTTGGCAAGTTAGCAAAACTGCTCTTTTAAAAAAATTTTTTAAATAAGTATTTCCAGGGGCACCTGGGTGGCTCAGTCATTTGAGCTCCCACTAAAGATTCCGGCTGAGGTCATGATCTCACGGATCCTAGATCAAGCCCCTGGGGCTCCGCGCTCCCCAGGGAGTCAGCTTGGGAGTCTCTCTCTCTCCCTCCCTCTGCTCTCTCTCTCCCTCTCTCTCAAATAAATAAATAAATCTTTTAAATAAATAAATCTTTCTTAAGTCAAATTTCTGGGTCTATGTCCCAACAGGAGCCAAATCGTAAATAGTATTACACTTATTTTCTTCCTTGACTCTTAGAAGGAGAGGCTATAGGCGGAAAAGGAGGACTGAAGTTTGGAGGAGGCAGAAGGCATGGGCTTGGCACTAGTGGCTTACGCACCTCGGTGGCCTAGAGCCGCTAACTCCCTGCCCACTGCACTCTGCTTTCTCTGAGATCTTCTGCAAACGGTGCGCGTTTCCTTTCAGGCCTAAGAGAGGACGGCATACTTCAGGGCAAAGCCCTGGAAGGCCGGCTTGCCGCGCTCGGGTGTCCCTGGGCCGAGGCCTAGTCACCCCCCCCCCCCCCGCAACTTCGCTCGCCCACCCTGGGCCTGCTCCACAGGCTTGCCAGTCGGGGCTTACAGTGCGCAGCGCGCCTTCTGCCTGGACCTGGGGGGGCCTCTGCCTGCGCTGTGAGGCCTAGGTCCGGCGTCGGGGTTAGGTTGAGCCTCTGGCCGACCCGCTTCTTGCGGGTATAGACCCGTAGTGACCACATTGCCACCCCACCCCCACGGCCTCGGGGACCTCTTGGGCCTCCACAGCCTGTCTCTTCGCCTTCCTGAGGAAACAAGCTACAGTCTGAGTGCGCCAGCGTCCTGGCAACGTAGCTGCCTGCGGAGCAGAACGGCAGGAGGCGAGCGAAGAAAAGATAAAGGCCCACAGCGCCAACGCCTGACTGACTGGAGCCTCCCGGTGCGCTCCCGCCCTTTTTTTTTATCTCCACCAAGCTGCGCGATGGCTTCTGGGAAGCGTAGTAACGAGGAAGATGCTCCGCCCCCTTGAAGAAGGCCCCGCCTTCCTGGAGGTGTGGCGTCCGGGTATTTGGCAGTGGGCACGCGTGGTTGCCTGACCCGTGGCGCAGACTCACGTGTTTCTCACCTGAAGGGAAGCTAATGGGGAAAAGCGTTTTCGTTGTCCAGGAGGTTGCTCCTTTGCTGTCATTTTTTCCTTAGTGTGATGGGCCCGTCACGTGCATGCTACTGATGGCTCAGCCCCTCTCCTTATAACATTGCATTTAAGCCTTGGTAAGGAGTTTTGGGGTCCGAACATAGGGAATCTAGCAGGGGAGGCGACAGGGGGACAGGGGCGGCGGGGCGTCACCTGACTCAGTGCGGGAAGATCAGACAGGAACGAAAGTACGTTAAACCAGCAGAGAATATCTTCCTGAGCAATGAGCTTCAGTCCCGGGGCCGTGGTATTTGAGAGTCTGAGCATTCGAAGATCCTGGTTTCAGGATATTTTTTCTTAAGGATAGTGGAATCCCTTAGCCCCTGCCCAGGAGCTATCTCCTGGACATCTGGGCAGCCTTATGGTCAAGGTAGAGAATTTCTTACCTCCTACCGTCTTGGGGCTCAGTTCACTTGCTCTGCATCATTGCAGGAATGTAGGAATGACCTCCCTCTCTCCGTACACTGTGGTTGAACCATCTGGCTGCATCTGATAAACATATTGTGCACATAATAACCATCTTCCTATTTTTAAAAAAAACATTTCACAACATTAAAAAATGCATTTGTAGAGATAAAATTACAAAAACTCGAAGACTTTTTTTGTGATGCTCCAATATTGTATGTGTGACTATAGCACACATACAGCCACAATATTTTCATAATGAAATCACTCTAAATTTTTTAAAATTTAGAATAGCCTCATAGAAAGTCATGACAGTTGATTCAATATATAAGTAATCATTAAAACTTAGCTTTGTAAAGAACAGAAGGTGGGCATTCTTACCTAATTAGATACAGTGCTTTGAGTCCCTGAATCAATACTTACTCAGCACCTTAGTCTGTATTAGACATTGTGGTAGGTCCTGGGGATACAGAGGTGTGTTAGAAATGGTCCTTCAGTCTGGGATCTCATTGTGTTGTTGCAATACAAAGCAATGATCATATTTCAACCTCCTTTCTTTAGTTATATCCATAATATGCTGACAGGCAGTCTCTAGTTTACAAGTCAGGTCTCCAGGCTCTCCTCTCTCCCTTTGGGGGCTGTTGTGAAAAAAACTTGGAGTTCTTAAATGACCTGTGGGAGGTCTGGGTCCTTCCATGCCCTACACCTAGAAATGGAAGAAACAATGAAAAAGGAAAGCAGCGTAAAGCAAAAGCTGATCTGTACTTTGGTGGCCCTATAGAGGTCTGTCTCACTCCACTGGTCTGCGTTTACTGAAATGCCATCAAGTAAAGATTTATGGGAGTTAATACATAGGGTTTCAAAACTGGAAAAACTTTGGAATGATTTCTTGAGCCAAAAGAGGTCCTTGGAGATAGTCTAGTTGCCTCCTCATTTTGCAGCTGAGGAAACTGCAGCCTAGGGACGTTCATTATGACAGATGATAGGCATAGGTGGCAGGAACTGGCTGGCATTTGGCTAGTGTGTTTGTCATGACCCCGTTCCTCCTAACACATGGTTGGGCAGGGGGTGGAGGAGCAAGGAAAGGAGTTCGAAGCCCTTGGTAGCAAGGGGATGAACGAGACTACAAACAGACTTGGTCTGTTTAAAGCTTCACCCAGAACCAGGCTATAAAAGGGAAGGAGATGTGTCCCATACAAAAGGATGAGGTAGGGCAGACACATCTCAATTCAGTTATCTGTCTCCCCCCATTCTGTCCCCAAATACACAAATGCCAGTGCAAGCATTCATCCGTGAGTGTTAAACTGAACTTCTCCCATCTCCCTTTGCACTCCTTCCATATCTAAACTCAGAATTCTGCTATCACTGTTTCAGTTCAGCCATGTGATGGGTTTGACTAGGTTTGGAGCAGTTATGGAGTTGCGAACTTCCATGGGAAAACAAATTCGAAATTTTGAAGAGATTTCAGAGGAAATTTTTTTTTTTTTAATATTTTCAAAGCCTGTTTGTGGCTTTAGGATTCCCCAGATCCCAGAGGAAATCTTTCTGTATGCCTTTTTATGGAGTGACTGACCCACTGAGCAGTTTTGTTTATGGTTCTATCCATAGGTTTCAAGGTACAACTGAAAATCAGTTTGTTTTTATTTTTCCTTACTTGACAAGAATGAAAAAAACCACAGTGATAGATGAAACGTATCTGCAGGTATTGCAATCTTAATGCATATGAACATTATGCATGAATGCATAAAAAAGAACCAAGGGGATTTTTCATTAAATGGATATTTATTTTTTTAAAAAGATTTTATTTATTTAATTATTTCAGAGAGAGAGAGACAAAGAGAGCGAGAGAAAGCACAAGCAGGGAGGAGAGGGAGAAGCTGACTCCCAGCTGAGTATGGAGCTCGATGTGGGGCTCCATCCCAGGACCCTGGGATCATGACCTGAGCCGAAGGCAGATGCTTAGCCAACTGAGCCACCCAGGTGCCCCTAAATGGATATTCTTGAGCATCCACTATGGACCAGACCTTCCACACTGGGGCTACAACCTCAAGCAACTCACAGTGTGAGTGGGAGTGGGGCAGAGGGAATCTTCTAAGATAAAAGGATAGTTGAGCTGTTTTAAGAGCTGCACGGTGGAAGTTAGCAGGGGGATTAAAGGTTATGGCATTCTATGAAAAGGGGACCATATGTGCCACATGGAGGCACAGAAGAGCATGATGCTTTTAGGACACTACATAAAGTCGTTGGTATGACTGGAGCCAAGGCTCCAAGGGGGAAGGGCAAGAGAAGAGATGCTAGGCCTTGTGTGCTGAACCAGGGAGTCAGAACTTTATCCTGGAAACTGTGGGAAGTCTTCGAAGGAATATTAATCAGGAGAGTGGCATGACCAGATTTTCAATTTAGAAAGATCACACTGACTGCAATGTGGATGGTGAAATTTAAGGAAGCTGGGGTGGAAACAGGAAGACTAATTAAGAAAGAACGGTAATATTCCAGACAAGAGATGAGAATGGCCCCAACTATACTACAGCTGTGAGAACAGAGGGGTGGACAATAGCAAATCTATAGAGAAGGCAGTCTGCGTAACTGAGGCATGGCAGAATATACCATTTTAAGAAAGTGTAACCATTAGCTTGTATGTGGGTAAAAGACATTATAGAAATACTGTTTAAGGGGCATCACAATGGAAAATTTGAATACAGTTATTTGTTCTTTTAAAAGTATAAAAATGACTTAAATTCAGGACACATTTGGTAAAAGGAAATGTGCAGAGCAAAGGAGAGTCTCTGGGTGGGGACTGTAAATCTCTGGAGTTTGAGGATCCTTAAAGAGAATGCAGAGTATGCTGACTAGTGTGACAAAGCTTGATATAATGTTTATGATTATCAGTGACTATTAATATGCTAACATCAGGGGATTATGCTATATAAATATATAAAATAGTAATTATAAGCAACTTTGAGAAATGAAAAATCTTTATTTTTTTACAAAAGTTTTCATAAATGCATTTTATATTTCATAGGCATGCTATTGTAACAAAGCAACTAAAAATATAATTACAGTTAAGATACTTTTATGCATATTTAAAAGGTAATTTTTAATCTCCTCAATTTTTAAAAATTGAAAGGAGAATAAGCAGTTCTTCAAAAAATATCCATTTCCCCCTGCCCCATGCAATTGTTGTGATGATTTAACAAGGAAAATTAATCAATCAAGTGAATGTCTAAAAGCCACTGTCACCTCAATAAAACCTTTTCAGTTTGGGACAAGGTTTAGAAATGCTTGTATTCCAGGTATTTATCTATTGCCTCTGGGTTAGGACCATTCATTGTTCTAAGTCAAGAGTTCCTCCTTTAGGGCTTTGTCCTCGCTTAAATGCTAATCCCATTCTCACTGCAGTTAATTGTAGAATCACAGAAAGGACTGTGTGCGTACTTGAGAAAAAATTCAGACTATCAGGATTGTTTTCCTTTTCATATTTATGCTTCCTTAAAATAAAAACAGGCAAGAAAATATAGCAACTTAATTCAACATATAATTTATCAATTTTATATATGATTATTCATTCTTTTTTTCCTGAGATATGAAGCAAGTTCGTAAGTAGTCTGTTTTCATGCAAAAAATACATTTTTCCATTGTTTACATTCATTTCATAGTATTTTGTATTCGAAATAACTATATCACCTTTGTGCTTTATACATTTGGAAAATAAAGAATAATTCATTTTCTTTACTGCAGAAAAAATAAAAGATGAGCAGTTCGTTGATGGGTAATACAACCAAATTAAGCGCTACCTTCAAGCTGCTGAAACATTACCTGACTATAAAAATTGCAGTGGAAAGTCCTATTTTTTCTCATGCTAGCAGTTTTACTTAGAATGAAAGTTTGACTTGCACATATGAGGGAAACATGTATGTTTATTTCCTAGACTTGTGAGTTTGTGAGTTCCTAAATGTGGAACTAGGCATCCACGCCACACCTCAGTTTCTCTCTCGCCTGGAGGGGAATTACAATACAATATAAAGATATCTTTCATGGCAAAAGGAAAAAAAATTGGTGTATATCTTATTTTAAAATATACACAGGATTAGTTTGCAAAATGTGAAAATTACTAATTTATATTACTAATTACGTTACTAATTTACATTTGAGTGAAAAACAGATAAAAGGCCAAACATTTTGGAACATGTTTTCTGTAATTGATCTCTATTATACCTCTAGATTTACATCAGATCTGATGTCCACTATAAATGTGAACGCCCTAAGTACATAGCCTTTTTCTATATTCATTAGAGAAATACAAAATTTTTCCCCCAAAATGAAGTTGGGAAATCTGAAGCAAGAGAGATTTTTCTATTAACACATATTGTTTTATTTCTCCTTTATTAAGAAATTCAGCAGACTTAAACAGAGGAATAGATAAATGTACCTACAGTATATTTAGCGCCAACTGTTTACTTTTCTCAGCACATCTGCTGTAACCTATTTATTGGCCCAAGTGTGATGCTTTTCACACAGATCAGGAAGGCCAGAAGACACATGAAGATCTTTAAAGTGAGAAAAAGAAGAAATGCTTAAGCTGTCCATGATCAATCGTATCTAACTATAGTGAGGTATAAATAGAATCAATATAAGTTTTAAATTATTTGCTTATGTTACATTGTCCAAAATCCTTTTGGAAACAAAAGACAACTATGAAATTTTGGTTGGTTGAGTGGAAAGACAATGGGAAGCGGCTTCATTTTCTTCAGATGTGAAGCTACTACTTGCCTTATTTAAAATAGTATGAATATCTAATTCAGGTAATGATTTTCTCTTTTAATTAGTCAAACATATTAAATATAAAAAATTAATGCTATATAGATGTGGCCTTGGACATTTTTAGAATTTGTTTTTTCAGAACTGCCTTTAAAAGTTAATATGCATTGAACTAGCACATACACTAAAAGTCAGATTTATAAGTAGAGGGTCTGCAGAAAGAATATACCAAAGGAATATGTAAAAATTGGATAAATGCATCAAATGAAGGTGTGATCCACTTTTTTGCCAAGACTGAAATATAAGTGTATAATCACTGATGCAGATTCATCCAGTAGGCCTGTGTGATAATGCATTTTTTTTTTTTTAAACCAATAGCATTTATTTACAGCTTGGAGTTGCTCCAGCAGAGAGGAACTTCGGGACTGTGAGCACTACCCCCATGTCTGCTTGCAGAGTCCTGTCTCTACAGAAGATGACACTTGCCTAGGGACGGTTCCTTCTGCAGATGCAGTCTGTAGCTTGGAACTTAACTGCTGTCCATGCTGGGCTTTAATTATATGTGATTGTCGGCACTCAGGTGCAAGAAGTATCTAAACACATAATGCAAGAAAGGAGGTTTCCATGGTTAAGCTTAGAAGCATGTAAAGATTTTATGAATGGAATTATGCCCTATGAGATATTTATCTATGATGGACTTAAAAAGTCTTCTAGGGGTATTTTGAAGAGGTTCTTCAAAATTAAGTTGTAGAAAACCTATTTTCTTTGGAAATAACATTCCCTCCTCCCCTTGTTCAGGATTATAGCCATATTGGGTTTCCCAGGCCTGGCATGGACATATTGAGAATGGAAGGCCTGAAGAACCCAGCAAGGAACATAGGTACATTAATCGCTGCCTATCCTGAGAAATAATTCTGGGTTTCTTTTCCCAAGTCTCCCCCAAAGGTCCATTCATCACAGACATCTTTTAGAATTCATGTGTAAGAAGTCCATGGATATACACATGTTATCCTTGAAGTCGCTATACATTTTTTCCTAGATAGTTCCTGAATAAAAATATGAGTTTAATAAATGAGAAAATGTATTGAGAGATCTTCGTAAAATGTTATATAAATATAACATTTGTTTCAAGAATATCTGAACTTGCATTTTTCATGAATAAAAGTAAAAATGAGTGGGAAAACTTGTTCACATCAGTAAAAATTGTCATGTATAAAGACTCTGAACTTACGTAGAATGTGCATTATGTCTTGTTTTAGCATGATTCTGTACACATAGTTTTAATTTTTAAGTCTGATTTAACTGTGATTTTGACAATCAGTTATTGAATGAGGTAGTCCACATTCCCTAGATATTTGCTGTATCTGGTTACTATTCCACAAATAATTAAGTACAGTATATCAGTTATGTTTTTCCTTTATGTTTAATAGGAGTTCTGTGAACATTGAGAATATATTACTTTTAGTGGTACACAGTCCTTGAGAAAAGTCTTGATTTTTACATTGCCATCTGTGATATTTTTAGCAGCTTGTTACAATATCATTTTAATAAAAATAAAGTGTACTCAGTGATGATAGAGAAAATATTGTTAAAGACCTCTTGGGACAGGAAAAGGCTCAATCATAAGGTCACGTGCTTATTCATTTTCAGCTGCATCATTCTGATTCATTACTTTCAAGAGTAACTATAGTATTGCTACACAGTCCATTATACTGAGAAGAACTTTCCTTGAACTTCACATGGAGATTGAGTAAAGCTCTTCTATTTGTTTTTTGAAGTACTCTCTCAGCTCAGGTCTCTTAGCCTTTAGTGTTGGTGTCAGCAAGCCATTCTGAACTGAGAACATGTCAGAGTGGATGTGAATGGCTTTAACCTAAAAACCAAATGCAGAATACGTCTTTATCAGGAATATAACATAGCATTTATAGCACACATGATAAAAGTAAACAGGCATATAAGAATAGATATATTGATACAGAAACACTATGCTCATTAAAAGTCAAAATTATATTAATAAACATTTCAGCCTATTTAACATGTCTGCAAGCCACCTTTTCCCCTTCCTATTTCTTCATTTAGCCAATCAACAGAAATGAACTGGCTGCTTATTCTGTGCCAGGCACTGAGGACGCAGAGAAGAATCATGAGTGCCCTTGCCCACAGGGGGTGCCCACTGGCAGCCAGCAGAGCAGACATAGAGCGATTGTCAGCCAGTGTGGTCCGCACAGAGTGACAGGTGCCGAATGCAGTTTGGTAGGGGAGAAGGAGGAGCGGGAGGGGGAAGCCTTCCCAAATTAGGTGAGTGTTAAAGAACGAGTAAGAGTTAACCAGCAAAGGAGGAGAGGTGGGTGGTGGAGGGCATTCTAGGCAGAGGCAACCCCAAGAACAAAGCTATGGGAGTGAGAAAGGAAATCCAAGGGGTTTCTGGTTGTAGTTACATGAAGTAGGAGGGAAATGGGGTAAGGGATGGAGCCAAAGTGGTCGATGTGACCATTGATAGAGGAGCTCCAACTTCAGGCTGAGGTCAGTAGGAAGGCTGTGGAAGTTCTTATTCAGGGCAGTGACATGGCTGAATACACATTTTAGAAAGATCTGTCCAAGAGAAATGTGAAAACTTTTTTTGAGAACATTAAGATAAGAAACAGGGAAACCAATCGGAAGGATCTGGCCAATCCATGGGAGACAAGATAAGGACCTACCTACACTTAGAGCAGTGGCAGAGACAGATACAAACAAGTAAGCAGTTCTAAGAACCATTCAGTAGTAAAGAGGGAGGCAGCCTCCAGGACTCCCGGTTTCTGATTTGGATGGACACATGGATGGTGTTGCAATTCATAGGAGGAATATAAAGTCTAGGGGGGGACATGATAAGTCTACATTAAAAAAAAAAAAAAAAAAGTCCTGCCATGGCTTTTATCACATCTACTGGGAGGAGGCATGGAGGGATCAGCTGTACTGTTGCACACTTCCTATTTCTATGAGACAGATCCTAGGCCCCCTCACGCAAAGTACCTCTACAAAATGCGGAAATGAGAACCAGAGATAGCTGAATTAACTAGGAGGGCCTGGGCAGATTCCTCCCACGTGGGGCTCCATCTGAAAGGGTCACTGACAATCCCATGAGAAGTTTATGACCTGGGTTTGAGTTTCATCTTTCAGTGATACTGCTTCCGAGAAATTGTGTCCTGACTGACAGCTGGGTCTAAATTAAATGATTTTATTGAGATAATAGACCCAAATCATTAAATAGCAAACAGGGTTATGAATTGCTGCAATAGACTTTTTAATAACAATTTTTTATTACACTTCTGAAAAATAAAACTCTCATGGACCTGAGGCACAGAGACACAATGTGACTACAAATACCATTTGCTAAACATTCGTGTCATTTGTCCTTACATGCATATTATTCAAAGTCCAAAATGCAATTTTGAAACTGAAACAACAAACCCTTTCTCAGAATCTTCTGGCAGAAAAGCCCGGGTAGCACCAGTAAGAAGTGCACCAAATCCTAACTACTCCCTAGGTATGTACAGTTGACCCTTGAACAACAACGGGGTTAGGGGAGCAATTGAAAATTTGTGTGTAGGGGTGCCTGGGTGGCTCAGTCGTTAAGCGTCTGCCTTCAGCTCAGGTCATGTTCCCAGGGTGCTGGGATCGAGCCCTGCATCAGGCTCCCCGCTCTGCGGGAAGCCTGCTTCTCCCACTCCCCCTGCTTGTGTCCCCTCTCTCGCTGTGTCTCCCTCTGTCAAATAAATAAATAAAATCTTTAAAAAAAAAAAAATTCGTGTGTAACTTTTGACTCTCCCTGAACTTAACTACTAATAGCCTGCTATTAACTGGAAGCTTTACCGATAACAGAAATAGTTGATAATCAACACATATTTTGCATGTTATACATATTATATACTGTATTCTTACAATAAAGTAAGCTAGAGAAAAGAAAATGTTAGAAAGAAAATCATAAAGAAAAAAAGAACATCATAAGGAAGAGAAAATACATTTACAGTACTATACTATATTTATTGGAAGAAAAAAAAAGTCATGTCTAAGTGGACTCCTCCATTTCAAACTTGTGTTGTTCAATGGTCAACTGTCATGGACATTTAGAAAATTAATTCAAAATATACATGTTAAATACACATATACATTCATCTGTTGTTTTGTGTAATTGATATTTATTGAGCAACTCCTTTGTATCAGGTATGTGTCAGGCATTAGGGATACAAAGAATAACAAGACACAGTCCCTGCCCACCTGGATTTATAATCTAATGACAGGTGCTGCTATATGACCTTGTAGTGACAATATGATATTGCTACTATAGGGACAAGCACAGAGAAGGTCACCTTTCTCAGGCAGAATCAGTTGCTTTCCCAATACCCACTCCTGACTTTTCCCTTCTGGGATTCGGTTTGGGGCCAAAATGTTCCATGCCAACCATGACGATCACCTTCCCTGATTTCCCAGCCACCCCTGCAGCTAGGGGACAGTCATGAGATCTATTTTTGGCTCGTGAGAAGGGAAAGTTTTTGCCTTCATAATAAAAGGTTCAGACATATCTATCTCCACCCACTCTCCTTTTTTCCTTCCTTGATTATGGACAATGTCCAAAGTTGTAGTGGCCACCTTGTGATAAGCCAACATACTAAGAATGGAGAGTGGAAAGACAGGTAGAGACCAGGCCTTTGAGGACCTGTATCTTCCTTGGACTGCCTATCCTTTTGTGAGAAAAAACACAAAAACACACCCAAGTGTTTAAGACACTGCGGCTTTTCTGTTAGTGCTGAATGCATTTCTGACAGCACCCACCCCAGGCTTGGGGAGGGTTCATTGAAAAGAGATGCCTGAGTTGACTCTGAAGGATGAGTCAGCTGTAGCCCAATGAAGACAGCAAGGGGAAGGAGGAGTGGCTCCTAAATGGCCCAAGGAGAGGAGGGTGCTCTAGGTAGAAGTACCATGTGCCAAAGCACATTTGAGACATTCCATGTGTAGCCTGAAGCATATGGCACAGATGGAGAAGAAAGCGATGGGACTGGAGAGATACACCGGGGCCAAGTTATAAAGGATTAATATGCCAAAGCAGGGAGTTTGGACATGATTCTTTCAACAGCTTTTAAGCAGTGAGAGACAGAATGGCTCTTTGGAAAAACTACTGTGCTAAGGGTGAACTGAAGTGAGGTTAAAGTGGAAACTGCAAGACCAGCCAAGAAACAAGACTGAGGGTGACTTGGGCTATAAAACTTGGCTCTGGAGATAGAAATTGATTTGGGGGATAGAAAGGATAGGACTTACAATTTGCTTTGGTAAGTGGTAGATAAAGAGAGATAATAAGAAGAGCTCTAGGTTTCTGCTTGAACAGAAAAACTGGAGGAGTGAGAAGATTCTTTGGAGGAGGGAAGATCAAGTATTTGTGTTAAAGTCTGAAATGCTTCCGAGACAACCAAGTGGTTAATACTGGATATATTGGTATCAGTATGCAGGACAGAGCAGCAGCCTGGGCTTGAGACAGAGGAGCGACTTGGCGAGTAGAAAGGAACTGGAGTGTGGGTTACAAAAGCCAGGAGGACAAGAATGAGAGGTCACTTTGTCAGATGCTACTGTCATATAAGAACTGTTCATAAAATCAATGGACACAATCAGGAAATGACTTATTTCAAAAATCAATTTATGTACCACCTTACACCCATTAGGATGGCTATTATCCAAAAAAAAGAAAATAACAAGCATTGGTGAGGATGTGGAGGAATTTGAACCCTTGGGCACTGCTGATGGGAACGTAAAATGATGCAGTCACTGTGGAAAACAGTGTGGCAGTTCCTCAAAGAATTAAAAATAGAACTACCATATGACCCAGCAATTGCACTTCTGGGTATATACCCAAAAGAACTGAAAGCAAGATCTGGAAAAGACACTTGTACATCCATGTTCATAGCAGCATTGTTCATAGTAGCCAAGACATGGAAGCAATCTAAATGTCCACTGACAGATGGATAAGCAAAATGTGGAATATTACTCGTTCTAAAAGGGAAGGAAGTTCTGATATGTGCTATAACATGGATGAAACTTGAGGACATTAGGCTAAATGAAATAAGCCAGTCACAAAAAGATAAATACGGTATGATTACACTGATATGAAGCACTTAGAGTAATCAAAGTCACAGAGACAGAGAGTAAAATGGTGGTTGCCAGAGGCTGGGGTTGGGGGGGTGGTTGGGAGTTATTGTTTAATGGGGACAGAGTTTCACGTTTACAAAATGAGAAGAGTTATGGGATGGATAGTGGTGATGACTGCACAACATTACAAATACATCTAATACTACTAGACTGTGCACTTAAAAATGGTTAAGATGATAAATTTTATGTTATGTGTATATTACCGCAATAAGAAAAAATGGAAAAAAAATCAGTGTATGCAAATAGTTGCAAAATGTTCAGTACGTCAGTGATTGTTTTCAAAACCTCTGATGTTAACAGCCTTGTGTCCTGTGAGGTGGGCCTTTCGAGACAGCAAAGAACTCTTTGCTCTGAAAACTCTTCATTATTCAGATCGAAAACTCATTATACAAAGAAGACTCCTAAAACAGCTCTACTTCCAACTTCCTAGAAATCCATAAAGAAAAATTCTAACAAATCCTGGCATTTTTAAACCCATGCTTGTAATTTAAAAATGTGGAAGTTTTCAAATGAGCACAGCATTAATAAATCAGATTCACTTTGTCTCTTAGACATTTGTTCAAATGAAGGGTTCACTTTCGCTATAAAAAGGATAGCATTTTAAGGATTCGAGTGTGTGGAGGAGAGGTGAGGAGGGAATGTTAGGCTAAAACTAGAGCTAGCATTATAGTTAGCTGCCTCAACTTTACTTCACACACAAAGGATTTCTACCTGGATATCTGATATAAATTGATGGAAATCTGAGGTTCTTGGCTAAAAAGGGGTATTGTCAAATTTTCAAAATTAGTTAAGTTTCTTGTAAAAAATGTTTTGCTTGAAAACTCCTTCAGTGTTCTTGATATTCAAATAAGCAAGGCTATGGTAAGGAATAGGGCTGCCATTTTTTTGTACCCTCTGGAATATGCTTTTTTTCTTAATTTGTTTTTATTAAACATAAACTATTCTAGGGGACCCAAAAGTCACTGGAAACAGGTCCCAAGGGAGACATTTTCAGACACAGCACACTGAGAAGTAGGGGTTCTGCAGGGGTCACTGCTGGGGGTGCTGTGGTGGTGGAGGCACGTGTAGATAGGTGGGGAAGGGATGAGGTTGGGGAGAAGCAGAGGTGTGTGGAGGTGGGGTGGAGGCGGGATGAAGTGACATGGTTGGGTTGGGGGGTTGGGGGGAGAGAGGCTCTGGTTCCAGCCCCAACCCCACCAGCGCAGCACCGCTCCGATGTTGGGTGCAAGCTCGACTTTTCAGATAAGATGCCATCTAAGCTCTGCTGCTTAAAGAAGTTTGGAAATCACCACTTGACAACAAAACTAATTAGCTTAAAGAAAACATGAACACAATCTGAATCAAACTTAATCTTAGATACTGTGAATTAACTTAGTAACTCACGTTTACGGTCATAAAATGAAAAGCTGAAAATTGACAGTGCTAATTTCCCTAACTTTTTTTTTTTTTCTAAAGCTCTCTTCTGATAGAAATGGTACCACATAAAGACTTTTGGTAAGGGCAAATGACCTCGCCAACCTTCTTCTGTAAATGCAATTAGTAATATAATTGTAAAAGGAGAAGCAAATGTCATGATATCATATCTGCTGCCTGGGTTTCAGCTCATCTGAGCTCCTCCCAGCCTGTGGAGCACACAGTGTAACTGGGACGAGAGTGTGTGTTCAGTACAGGGGCTTGGGGTGAGCACCTTTGAAAATCTAGCAGTGGCACTTTATTGTTACAAACAATAAAGTACAGGGAAGATGAATTTCATAGGGAGAGCTATGGAACGCTATTTAGATGCTCAGTAGACTACAGAAGAAAACGTTATGATCTTAGGAACAAAGGACTGAACCAACAGGTAGATTTCACAGCAAGCCTAAAGGCTGACGGGGGCATCTGCAGTTCACTGCGGCTCACCACCAAATAGTCTCTGCTTGAGGAGAGGGAGTGGCACTAAATACAGCCTTGCAGGAAGCCAAGGCATATGGCGCCCAGCTCATCAGTCTGACCTACAGCTCTGGGTCTGTTTGAATTCTTCCATGAAAATACCTATACAAACCGCCTGAGTGACTAAAAGTCCAGTCAGTAAGTGGGGAAAAAAAAATGGGTCAAACCAGTTCTTTAACTAATACTGACCTTAACTATGGGTCCCAAACTTAAAGGTTTTTTTTTTTTTTTAGAAGTAAACCAATGTTAAAACCAATTTTCATTTTCGATAATTACATATTTTCTAATAAAACCAAACTGTTGATTTGTGGGGTGGAAAAAAAAAAAGGAATGAAAATCTTTATTCTCCCTTTAGGCCTAACACAACGTGAGACTCGCTTTCCAATTTGTGATAAGTCAAAAAAATTTTTTTAAGATTTATCCCTTTATTTGAGAGAGAGAGAGTGTGCAGGCATGCACACACCCATGAGCTGGGGGGGGGGGCGGGGGGGCGCAGAGGAAGGGGGAGAGAATCTCCAACCAGACTCCTGCTGAGAGCGGGGCTTGATCCCAGGACCCTGAGATCATAACCTGGGCCTCTCAACTGACTGAGCCACCCAAGCGCCCCAATAAGCAAAATTTTTGTTAAGGAAGGAAATGCTAAATGTTAGCTTCCTTTCTGAAACTACACTCTTGCCACTGAATAGTGATTCCATAGGGTTTTTTTTTTTTTCAGTTTAGAAATACTGTAACATTTAAATATTGTATTGGATTAAAATACCTAAAAAATTTCAATTTATGCCAACTCATTAAAGCATAAAACTTTTCATAATTCTGAAGAAACATGGTATTCTAAGTTTTCAATGGTATTACTGAATGAAACACATAATATTGCTTAGAGACAATAAACACAGAGTGAATAATTTAGGACTGAAGAGATAAAGTAAAAACAAAACCCACTGTAATTAGACAAATGCTCAATTCATTTCTTTTTTTTTTTTTTTCCATTTCTGATTTAAAGGCCAGTTGGTTAGGTAAGTATTCATTTCCGTGACAGGAAACACAATAACATATATTAGTGAGAGATTCACATCAGAATTTTAAAAATCTATCAAGTGTCAAAGGTCACTCGGTATTGTCTATACAAACTAATAAGACATATAAATGCCAAGAAAATGGTTAAATCATGGCTAAGTATGCTCAAAAACTTCCTAGGTACCTACACATTTTAATTATTGATAGAGTTATTTTAAATGCTTCCTATCTATTCATTAAAATATATCTTCCAAAAATCTCCATAAATTAATAATGATTGGCCTCGTTCTAGGAAATTGTTTCTGGAAATTAAATCACATTAATTTTTTTATCTAGTTCAAATGTTAATTCAGATCAACCCTGCCCAGTGAGCCTGAACTCCTAAAGCTTTTGGTGAATGATTTAAGCCTTAGGCTTGGATATCTGTTTGTGTTTGCGTGGTTTTCAAAATAATCAGTGTTAAGCCTTAACTGATGACTCATTTTTGAGGAAAAGGGAAAAGGGCAAGCTGACAATGGACTGTGGATTAACTTAAATAATTTATACTGATCTTCGGAACACGAGTGGGAGCACACCCTCCTCAGGCATGAGGCCTGGTTTTTGCTCTCCTGTGCTCAGCTGAGGGCACACACTGCTTGTGGTGAAGGATGCACAGACCAACAAAGAGGAAAATGAGAACAGAGAAAATGAAGAGGTGACACGCTTGGCAATAAAACTCAGGCCTTTGGGATGCCCGCATGACGTCCCTGTATTTGAGGTTACCACGGTGAGGGCAGATTATTAGAGCAGAAACTGCTTAAGGGGTATGGGAAGATAAGACTACCTCTCCTCTCAGTAAAGGTCTAATTTGAGCAATGGTTAACACCTGAAACTTTACCAAAGGTCCGCTTTTCAGCGTAATCCTTTTGCGTAGCATCTAAATGCTAAGATTCTCCGTGTCCTGGGGCAGGTCAATGCATCCCAAACCCAACAGGGGGAGTGCCAGCCTCAGGAATCGCAAGGTAGTGGCAGGAACTAATCTGCTTAAGCAAAGCACCCAGAGCCCTTATAGTTCCCCATTCAGAGGAACACACAGGCCCAGAACAAATGGGTCTCGGACCACCCATTTGTGGTCCCTGCTCTACATCATCATATGATCCACTCACACAGCTCCTCTTAATGGAAGGACAATGAAGTCAGTCCTAAAAGAAATTTAAATAATGATGCCAGAAATGACCTTTCATTCAGAAAGATAAATATAACTTGTCTGAAGGCCTCTGATTTTATAATTTTTTTAAATGAAAATTTTATTCATCCAAGCCTTTTTCTGCTGTAGATGCTGACAGATGAGGGTAAAGTAGTGTTTCTCAAACTAGATTAATAGAAAGATCTCTTTCAAAAGAAAACAATTCGGAAACTATGTTTAGATTTCATCAGTTTGAAACTTAAGAAATTAAAGTCTGACTCTGTGGAAGTGGTTTCTCAATCGCAAATACTTGCTATAAGAGTTTTACATTTGAAACTGGTTTTAAAATATTTTCACGTTATCAAAATGAACATACAAAATTTAAAATTCTCAAAAACCCTGCAGATCCCTAACACTAACACTGTATTTGGGAACGCTAGTGGAGAAACACAATTTTATTAAAAATGATTATGTTAAAGACATGCTGGAAAATTTTTAAAAATCGGAGCATTTCTATGTCTCTACTTGAAGAATTTTTCTTTTTGAATTTTTGACTGAAGAGGACGTATAAAGGACGTAGGTAAGTAGGACCAAGGGTGCTTCTGAACTCAGTTACAGTAAGAACTTGCAAAGCTAAGAGTCTGAGAGGACCGCTTGCTGTGTCACCTCCCAACACATTCTGTGTTTCCTCCTCTTTGTGGTAGACACTCTGGGCTGACAGATCACTGACCCCGAGGAGCACGATCTTTCCGATGTCCTAGCAAGTCAGCTTGCCTGCTGTAGCCAAGAAGACAGTCCCCATAAAAATAAAAGTAAGAGAGGACTGTGGTCTTGAGTACTGTAGGCAGCCTGGAGACAGGCCAACCATGCCCACACACGCTCTGCCTGTGACAGCTAGGGTAATATTTCAAATTTATGAACGTCTGTGATTACAAGGACAACAAGCACGGTCTCACTCGACGTACGACCTATTTAGCACAGAACGCAGGCTGTTGCAGAGTCGGCTTGGAAGCCTGCAGGGGTCTGTTAGCACACAGGGGTCTGTTAGCACACAAGCATTTAAAACGTAGCACACATCCCCGCAGGATGCAACAGGCCACTCAGGAAGCCCATCCCACAAAATCTAAAGAGCAACGGCCAGAGCATGCGGGGGGTGGAGGATCTAGGTCAGGGTCACCTTGGGTGAGTGTAATTTTCAGCACTGCATGAAGGGTTGTAACAAGTATGGGGAAGGGAATATTTACCTGTTCAAACGAATGGAGTCCACTCTGTTTTCCTAACCTCACCATATCTTCCAAAATGGCTTTTTTCAGCTCCTGAATGGGACCATAGAGGAAAAATGACAAGGCAAAAACACATTTCAAAATGGAGGTAGAGGAAACGGTGAGTCTTGAGCAAAGTACAGCTGGTGGTTGGGCCAACCCCCACCTCACCCTCACCTCCACCCCCTCCCTGGGGCTGACACTCCCAGGCAGCATACATTCACCACCTCTCCTGAGGCAAGCGAGTGCCAGGCACGAACAAAGGAGTGACCACGAACAGGCTAAGGGACCACTCCATTTTTTAAAGTGGCTCTCTGGTCAGCCCGGTGAGTCCCAGGGATGCTGTCACCCCCAGAAGAGCCCGGGACCCAGAGGGAGTGCTCAGGTCCATGGGTGCTGCTGAAAAATGGACCACGTGCCTGGACGAGGTGATGCTGAGCCAGAGCACAGAGATCTCTTCCATAGGACCCTACACATGCCTGAGTGGCTAAAGCTCTAAGCAGGAAGGTGTTATTTTTTTCTCAACTCCATGACTGTCTAAGTCCAGTATGTACAAAAGCCACCTCACGTTTGGAAAGAGCAAGGCCAGCGAGTCAGAAGGCCTATACTCACACCTGACAGTGCTGCTAACCAGCTGCGTCAGCTGTGTGGCCTTGGGTGAGCCACCTCCCTCTCTGGACTTGACTGCAAGCTGCAGGACAGCAGGGCTGGACGAGCTTTCTGTGATGTCTCCCACCAATAGTTCAATAGTTAGTTTATCAAACTTTCTAAGAAGACATCTGCATTCCTTCAACAACAATAACAAAAAGACGAACCTCTGGTTTAGGATTTCTACCACTTATAAAATAAAGTTAGAAACGTCCCTGCATGTTCAAATTCCACTGCTTTACCGTGTTTCTGCCCTCCCATTACCCAGTAGCATCAGGAGGTCCAGCAACCAAGGTACAGACCTTATTTGCACAGAGCTCTTCATATGACCCTTCAATTCCTCTCTTCTGGGCCCAAGAGGGCATGACTTCAGGGTCAGGCACAACAACACCCACCAAAAAGGCCTGCAATCCCAACCAAAGGAAAACGCAGTCAAGACAAAAGCTTTTAAAGTGGTTATTTGTAGTCCAGCATTAAAAATAACCTCCTGGTATTCTGATCCCATCCTTTTCTAAAAATAAGTATATGCTTATGTTACGAAACATTCTCACCAATATAGCACACATTCTTAACTGTTTATTTTCTGATATAGTTCCTTAACTTTGTAAAAAAAATTAATAAAGTGTAAGCTTAAGGAGATTAAGAATCAGTACCGTTTGATTCTCATGCCAATCTTAAAGGAGGACACCTTTAAGATGCCAGCCAAACAATTCTACGAACCCAAACACATATATTTCTCAAGGTTTCCTAGACCATTTTGAAATTGTTTTATTAATATGGTCCCCATTCATGAAGAGCTCCGTTTTAAGTTTTTAAAGTATTTTCTTTAATAATATTTGCTTAATGAATGCAATGATAGCACAGAATATATTCACAGTGATCTTTCCAACTTCAGGTCTAAATGATGTTGAAAGCAGAATAAATATAAATCCTCTCCAATAATTGAATCTTAACTATGTTAACATTAGCTGAATACATTAGCTCAATACATATATATATATTATTAGCTCAATATATTAGTTATATATATATATATATTGAGCTATGTTATCATCAGTACCATTATTTGCAATATTGTACCCATTTATCTGTAGAGTTCATTTGCATATTTCAAAATCTAAAGAGCATAAATCCTATATCCCTCTTGGAAGTAGATGGAACATAAGTTAAAAGTAGTGGGAATGTTCATTACCACTATTTCAAGCAACTTTTTCACCTAATTGCAATTTATCAAACTATAAGCCAGTAAGATTTCTCCTTTAAAAGGAATTTCCTCTCACGATTTCATATACAGAAGAATACCGGTGTCTCATTGGAAATCAATGTTTACCACTATGATCAAATACCAAATACTGAGGAAATTATTCCCCAATAACCCTAGATTTTTCAGCAGGCCCAGTAGGCGTGGGAGGGCTGAAGCACAGGAGACTTACCTTTAAACTGTCCCCATGGACATATATTTGTGCCACAGGCTCACTCCGGATGTAGATGTTCTCAATCTTCTCGGGTGCAACATATTCTCCCTGAGCAAGTTTAAATATGTGCTTCTTCCGATCAATAATTTTAAGAGTCCCTGCCTGTGGAGTTGAACAAAGCTTCAGGAAAAGATAGCATTCTTGAGCCTAAGCCCCTCACTCGTCAGTGCCATAGCCCCTCCCCCCGCCCTGCCCCCCCCCCCCCCCCGCACACCCCACCTGGATCTGCTCCTCCGCCTGAGGCCTCTGCTCTTACACAACCCCTGTGTGGTCAGAGAGGGCCGCCATGCACCACGGGTTGATGGCTCTCGAGATCTGCTGGACCCTGAGTGCCCACTGTCCTTTCTTCCCAGCACTTACCCCGCCCTCGCCCCTCCACTCCCCACTCCCACACCTGCCACCCTCATGCCCAGCAACAGGTGTCCTCCTCCTCAGAAGGCTCGCCTACCTTCCCCTCCCACCCAGGCTGCCTCTTTTCTCACCACCATCCTCAAATTCACTCCCTTGGACAATGCTTAGGCCTCTCTGCCCAGCTATGGCCTCCACTCCCAAAGAGTGGCCTCTCCATCCCCCAGCAAACAGCAGAGCTTGGCAGAGGCCCCCAGTGACTTCTCCCTGACAGACCAGATGGGATTAGGAGTCCTCACCCCTCCAGGACCTCTGCAGCAGGCAGGCTACCTCTTGGGCAGTGAGTGCTTGTGCTCCTGGCCTCTAGAACCCCTACAGACCTCGACTCCCTTTGACCTTTTTGAGTTTCTTAGGGGAATTGGTGTGTCTCTTTCCTTTGGCTCAACCCTTGAATGTTGTACTTTCTTCACCTCCACTGATAGCGTTCCTTGAAATCAGCTCCATTTATTTCTTCATTGGCCACTCCCACATCTGCCTAAGCGTCCAGCCAAACCTTTTCACTGAATTCCAGACCCAGGACCTAACACTCAGGACGCTTTAGAAACCAGACCGTTCGCCCTGCAGGATGCAACAGGCCACTCAGGAAGCCCATCATTGTCCTCCTCATGCCTGTTCCAGCCCCAAGCCCCAAAGTTGGAGATGGCCTTGCTGTTTGCCTCTCCTGGAACTTCTGGCCGTCAGGCTCATTGTCCTCAATCACAAATCCTTCTCACACCCACCTCCTTCACCATCAAAACCACTTCCTGACCAGACTTCTGCATACACTCTATCCCTCCTCCATCTGTTTGATTGGCCAAAGGGGAGCAAAGTCCCCGGAAAAAAAAAATGAACAGGCCCTGTTTTGTTCAAAACCCAGGCTGGACCTCAGGCGCTTCCCCTACACTGACTTCTTTGACCCTCATGGCACCCCCTGAGCGGGGCATTGTCACTTCCATTTCACAGATGATGAAAATGAGGGTTAGAGAATTTGGTTACTTCCTCCAAAGCCACACAGCTAGAAGGCAGGGGAACCAGGGTTTCAATTAGGTCTTTCTGGATCAGAAGTTTGTACCTTTTCCTTAATCTACCTAATACTCTTTCAAAACATTAATAATTAAAAAAAAATGGACACCACCAGACCACCTACCAGCTGTCTTGGGCTCTTAGTGTATGCGCAGCACTAGGTCTCCACATGAATTAGTTTACTTGCTTCTCCCAACCGCCTGCAAGCTGGGTGGTTGCACCCAACTTAGAGGGAATCAGTACCAGATCCAAGGTTCTATGGAACTTCAAGGTTTTTCCAATTTTGAGGCCCTCCCTCTTTAAGAAAAATAATATAAAATGAAGTGCAGAGGCTTGGGGGGTGGCCCATGCCAGTGAGGGGCTCTGAGCCAAGGCTTCCTTAGCCGAGGGGACAATCTGCCCTCTGACGGCCTGCAGCCCTGCTGCTCCCCCAGCCTCTCTCCTCCACACCTGGGGGCCTCAGGGAGAACCACTGACCTCACACCTCTCTGTCTCTCTACTTAGCATGTGCTCTCACTCCTGCCCTGACCATCCTCCCCACCCTTTCCTCTCCCCTCCGAACATGACTCACATCCTAAGACTCCAGTAGGTGCCTGTCATCCTCTGCCTCTCTCCAGGCAAGTGTGGCCTTCCACTTATGCCCATCACATTGCACATCACATTGACATCTCTTCCCTGAGCAGAGTCCCTGGCCCAGGGCACACACCAGGGATGCATCTGTGTCTGCTACGGGAATGAGGGCTTCTCTAGGAAGGACACAGATTCAAGCGGGGGCGAATCTGCGCACCAGCCCACAGGACCACTGGAAGGCTCAGCATCATTCACATGCCCAACAAGACTCTACATTTCAGAACGTCCACCCCAAACCTTAGCAACTTCACAAAGACACAGGGGAGGTTCCTGGGGTGGGCTGCATCAGGCAAGGGGCTCTCAGTTCCAGCAACAAAGCCGTTTTCTGGTCATAGTTTTTATCTAAGCATATCCTGTGTGCCTGGCATTGTGCCAACTGCTTTACAGGTATAACTTTATTAAGTTTATTCTTCAAAACCACCATAGAGGTAATCAGTGTTACTAGCCCCATTTTACAAATGACAGAGAGAGGCACAATAACTGCGTCTGGTTAAAAGTTGGGGGCCACAGCCAAAGAGTATCATGTAGCCTTACTCTCTTATTCCACAAGAAAGTCAACCAGGAGCCCCAGAGATGGATGAGGCTTTGGGCAAGGTCTCAGCAACTGCTGGCAGAGCCAAGGAACTCAGACACCCTCCCACCTGGCTGCAAGCTTCTCCCACTGCTCAGTGCCACCTCTCAGCGAGGGGCCAGGGTCTATGGGTCCCTAGGCCCTGCCTTTCTCAGACCTCCCGGAGCTATGAGCTTCCTGCCCTTTGTACTCCACCCATCGGACCCCACAGCACCAGCAGATCTCTGTTGGGAAAGGGATAAGGTAAGGAGAGTCTCAAACTCCAGCTCTGCCCTCCCATAAAGATCTCTATCACCTTTATCAGGAGGATGGACAAGAAAGCTCTGGGGGCAAGATAAGGAAGAACCTCCCTATCCCCACCCGCCTCGCCGTTGTTCCTGAATGGCTAATTATCAGGGAAGATGTGGAGAAGAATTCTGCCTCAGAAATGAGTCGGATTATACACCCTCCCACCGCGAGAATGTGGGGAGGAGCCGTGGCTGCAAACGTACGCACCGGCAGCCACTTCCCAATGTCCCCAGTGTGAAGCCAGCCGTCACTGTCCAGGGCTTCCTTTGTTCTGTTTGGATCTTTCAAGTAACCTTTGAACACATTTGGTCCTCTCACGCATATCTGTAGGGACAAACACGGGGTTTCTGTCAGCCCACAGCATGAGGAATCCCGATGCGGGGCTGTCACAAGGCATGTGTAGGAGAAGGCATCCTATCCCTCCAGAAATACGCTGTGGAAACAGCAGGGATGGAGACAGAGCACAGGAAGGGCCACCAGCGGACTGAACAGTCTCCTGCTTCTCTCAAAGAGCATCTTCTGCCCTGGCCATGTTTCCTCCCTGCCCTGGCCCCCCACCCCACCCCACCCCACCCCCAGGCTCCTGCTTTGTGACACTGGATGGGGTCTCCTCAGGTATTGATGGCTGGCTGATTCCACCAGAGATGCTTGAGCCCCCTGCATCATGACAGGGCAGTGTGCCCATTGACTCCCACGGAGTGAACAAGTACAGGCCAGCTCTATCCCCCTCTTCTGGCCTAGCTGCAAGGGTCCTGCTTCTGCTGGGACACATACCTAGTAGCAGGCCACATCAGTTAGAGAAAAAATGGATTTTTTTTTTTTTAAGTTTAGGAATTTCTTTCTTTGTTTTTTTAAGATTTATTTATTTTAGAGAGAGAGCATGAGCAGGGGGAGGGGGAGACAGAGAGGGAGGAGAGAATCTCTAGCAGACTCCCCACTGAGTGCAGAGCCTGATTTGGGGCTCAATCCCACGACCCTGAGATCATGACCTGGATGCTTAACTGACTGAGCCACTCAGGTGCCGCAAAAGTTTGGGAATTTAAAATCTTGAAAATCTTCAAATTTCAAATCTTTCCATCAGTCACCAGACTATTGGCTAATGTGCATAGTAACCCTCTAGAAATCTTTTCAAAATTTAGATTCTGATGAGCCCTGAGAGTCTCCATGTCTTACAGACATCCAGGGGATGCTGATGCTTCTAGTCCACATACTACACACTTAGAGTAACAAAGGAATAGACCAGCCCAGTCCCATCCTTGGAGGCTGGTTGCTTCGTAAGCAGGAGAAGAAATGCTGAATTCAATGGAGTCAAGTTAATCGGTAATTTAAAGTGACTTTACAGGGAGGGTGAAAGGAAAACAATTCAATTTTTTATTTCTTTTACTCACTCTATGTGGCATCCAGAGACATAAATAGCTAAGGTCCTAAATTTACCTCTCCCTCTCCTTTGCAGGTCCAATAGTTCAGTTCCTCGACATCGATGAGCTTGATATGATTGCAGGGCAGAGGTGCCCCTACATGCCCTAGAACACCAAAGCAATATGGCATTTGTCAGTGTCTAGATCAGTTTCAGCACTGAAGATGCTCTGGGCCATGTAAAAATCCCTCCGGTGTCAAAGTGGGGGATTATGGAAGGAGAGCAATATACCTTTAGATGGGCATTTGTCACAGGCAAGCACTGATGATTAAAAAAAGTTCTGGGGAAAAGACAGGCCAACCTCTGCTGGGTCTTTGTTTTACATCTGATTCTTACAAGAGCTAAAGAGACACACCTGGCCCAGTACCAACCTGCACTGGGTCTGTACGGGCGGTTCCTACCCACACCAACCATACCATCAGGATTTTTCCAATAGGGCCTATGTTAAACATTTTCCCCCATTGTCAGACCCTTGGTTTTGGATCATAAAATACCATCGTCATTACTTTTCCATCAGTCACCAGACTGTTGGCTATTGTGCATAGTAACCATCTAGAAATCTTTTCAAAATTTAGATTCTGATGAGCCCTGAGAGTCTCCATGTCTTACAGACACCCAGGGGATGCTGATGCTTCTAGTCCAACATACTACACACTTAGAGTAACAAAGGAATAGAAGACAAGGATGAGATAACTCGTCCCTGAAAAATAAGACTTCAGATGTTCTTGCTCATATATACCCCAACTGCACAATTACATCTAAGTCATTTTTCTAGTAATTATGGTTGTTAGCACAATTCACTGGCAAGGTGGAGGGTTTTTGAGCAGGTGCTGGCCAAGGTCCTGAAAGAACAGTGAGCCCCGTAGATGAAAACTGAGGTTGTGACACTACCATTTCTCTTTTAAATAAGAGGCTGCCGACTTTTACAATATTGGACAAAGATATCTATCCTCTCATACTCAACAGGCTTGGCAAGTTTTTGTGGTAAGGATGACTTAAAAAGGCAAAATCTCAAAAATCTTACATAGGAAAATGTAGAGGATGATATTAAGAGGGAAGAGAGTGTCCAGAAAGAAGGGGATCTGTGTGAGTGATCAGTAAATATGATGGCAGCCATAAGAAAAATGTTACTGATCCAGGGCTTTGGAAGACAGTCCTTGTAGTAAATTTTCCAGGGATAGAGAGAGCAATGAATCTATACACAGGATAGGCTTTATTCAGCTAGAGTCTGAAGAGATAAAAACTCAAACAAAAATGCTTCTGTCCTTGACGTGGTCAAATATGATTCCAATATGGAATCCACCTATCATGTTTCTGCTGACTGCCTCAAGGTGTTCTGAAAACAGCATCGCATTGCTGTGCATACTTCTTTTCCATGTGCATCACCTGGAATTTTCTAGTGTATAGTTGAGTAAACTTGAGCTTGAAGAGTGGTTCCAGGCTCACAGAGGAAGTTGGTATACTGAAGGATTCTTTTGCTCAGTGTTTTTAGATTCTTCTAGTGTCTGGTCTAAATTTGGTGATAGGAAACACATGGGCTACCTACACCTTCCTCCTTGCCTTGGAAGATGAGTCTCTTCAGAATGAGGGCGTGGAAAGGAGCTGCTCCTTCCTGACGATGCTGTTGCCTTCTAGACATTAACATCATAGGAGACCCCAGGTCCCAAAGGGTCTCAGAAATGGTTTAAGAAATAGTGCTCACTATGAACTTGCCCTTCTTTCCTAAATCATATCCAATTCACAGCCTGCTTCCTTCATTCTAAAATAGGTTCTAACCTATAAAACCTAACATACCGACATTTACTGATATTAAAAGCATTTTTCCCCTTGGAACTATATCTATATTCTGTGATCTACTGCTTCTTCTTCTTTTTTTAATATATGACTTTTAGTTATCTATAAAATAAATGGGAAAATACAAAATATATTTGGAAATCCCAAAAATATGTAGCAAAGAGAACAATATCCATTGTGCCACAACCCAGACATAATCACCATCAGTGTTTTTCTTATTTTTCTGTTACTGTTTCCCTAAGTGCCCCTGTAAATTTGCTTTCCGTAAAGAAGTTTTAGATCAGCAGTGCCCCATGAATCATTCCCACATCTCCAGCCCATCCTACCTGAGGTCCAGTCCCCGGGCGTGGTGAAGGTACATCCAGCCGTACACTCAGTTTGGCCGTAACCTTCATAAACCTTCAAATGAAAAACGAAACCATGTTCTAAGTATACATGTTCCTACAGATGACTGGCTGCCTTTTTCAGCCAGCTAACCTCCCACTGAGCATCTGGTTGTTCCATGCTGGGGACAATGAGAAGGGAGGTAGGTTACTCCAGGTGAAACTGAACACACACAACAGGTGTGGCTCCTTGGCTTGGAAGTAGTGCTATTTTTACTGCCGACACTTAGGAGATAAAGTTATGTGGTTTGGGGTAAAGATTTCTGACCTATTTTCAACTACTGACTCTATTTTTCATTTGGATGATAGGTATGAGAGACAAATATTTTAAAACCTACTGTACGTTTTACTTTTACTCTGTAAGATATTCCCCTCCAGAGCCCCAAGTGTTTGCAGGAATACAGCATGTGAGACAACCTGCCTTTAAGAGTGGCCACGCCATGTTGGTACAGAATAGGACAGCAGTGAAGGGAGCACCGGCTTCTAAAGTATAAAAACTTAAGCATGTACTTTTATGAAACAGATGCGCCTACTTTACATAAAACACACGAGTCACAGCCCTGCATATATAGGAACTTAATAAATATTAATTGAATAGATAAATGAAGGAATGAATTTTTTAGGAGATGACAAAACCTATTGAATCAAGTAACAAAACACCGATGGGCTTTCATCCCCCTCTCTAGTGCTCCTTTTCCAGGTGGGGAGGTATTTTGCAGGACGGAGAATGCAGAGATGCTGGCGCAGGTGTGGTATGGGTTCTCTAGCACAGCGATGACCCATGTGGAGTTTAACTGACCCCTCTTCCCAAAGTGGGTACACCTGGACTTTGCAGAATGTCACAAGATCATCTTGGCTTTCACTGACTCTGAGCCTTTTTCATCCTCAGAGGAGGGAGCTTTTGTCCCACTAAAATCCTGCCCCCAGGATCTTTCTCTCTTCAGGAGAGGGTGTAGTGGGTTTCCTGCTCTGCCCCGACCACATGTCCCATTGCCCCGAGGGAAGGTCGTGGGAAGCCCATACCTGGCAGCCCAGAGCCGCCCGGAGGAATCCCAGCACGGTCGGTGACGCGGGGGCCGCTCCAGTGACAATCATCCGCACACACCCACCAAGACTGGCCTGTGGGAAGAGAAAGGAAACTGCCGAAGTTTGTGCTGCTGGAGATGGTGTCTAGCCCATGTGGGCCTCATCCAAGGTCGGCATTCGACAGCTGGACCCCCACCCGGCCCTAGGGAAGGGATGAGAGAGCAGGCCTGAGGCTGAAGAAGTCCCTTCTCCTTTCAAACGAAATCAACCCAATCAGCTTTGCAACTCGACCCACAGTATGGCCAACTCCTCTGTGTCTTTGGAGGTAAGTGCCATTAATCTGTGCTATTCTATAATTTTGGCTCTTCCTTCCTTCAAATACACAGCTTTTCCCTCACTCTCCCATCATTTGCAAGCAGCCAAAACAATTACTTAGGACAATTTTTTTCCCACTTCCATCATAATGGCATAGCCTTTTCTCATTTATAAATCAATACCGTGCTCTGCTCTATTTACTATGCACAGCGGAGGACAACGGATTCTTTAAGCACTTTGTTTCTGTAAGTTGAGCCAAGAGAGTTTAAATATTAATTGTCTTAGCTAAAAATAGAGTAGTAAGAAAAAAACGAGTAATGCTACTAATTAGCTACACGTTCCTTGGGTAATGCAGAGCCTGAAAACTTACGTGGGGATACACAAGTGAGTAATTCATGATCGGCCCAGTCTGGGAGAGGTTGAAGGGATAGGAAATAAGAAGGGAAAGGAAGATTCTTGGCCTCGTGGCTAGAACCTAGTGCTGCTGGAAAGCCAGCGTGGCCAAGGCTACAGGGAGGGGCAAGAGAAACTTTAGGCCACAGGAGCTCCTGATGGACCTGACTACCCAAGGGCAAAGTTACCCCAATGTCTGTGGAGACCGAGGGACCTACTTTCCAGGAGTCCTTCTTGCTGGTTGCCTTTTGGCAAATATCACACACATCCAGATAATAAAAATGAGTCCTTTAATTATTCTATGGTAGCTTAAGCTTTGATTTCATGAGCAAATGAGTTATTTTATAAGATTCCAGGCCACTGGAATGAGCTTCTCAAATTCTTCTATAAGGCCACTTGGGTGCCACTTGTTCATTTTCTTACCTGAATCTTATTAAAAAAGAGTTCATCCCAGATACTATCATTCCTGATGATTCCACTCCGGACCTCAGCCTGTTTACGTTTTGCTGCAAACTCCAAGAGCCAGCGCTTTAATGGTGTGTCTGCCTGGCTGAAGATCTGAGGAACAGAAGTTGGAAGACAGCTGTTGGGCCTGTGTGTACTTCCTCTAACAGACGCCGCCCCGCCCCCCCCCCCCCCCCCCCGGGAAGAAGGCCTTTGTTCCCACAGCCTGACCAACAGAGAAGTCACACTCCACTTTTGCCTCTGCAGGAGATCAGTGGATGTGTGATACCCAGCTAAAGGTTAACCAGCGTCTGGTCACGTTGTAGGGATAGAAATTCCTGAAGAGAAAATCTCCTTAAACAGGGTTTTAGAGAATTGAAAGAAAACAGGAGAAGGAAGGTGAGGGCGAAGGAATACAAGAGAGGAGGCAACTTCTAGGACCTGAGGGAGGAAGCATGGTAAGCCCGCCTGGGGTTCCAGACCTTGTCCGGACAGCAGATACACAGCACCTCAGCCTGGTCAGAGACTCCCTATGGGGCTCACCTTGTCATACATCCGGTTCAGCAATCGAGGGACCACAGGGAAGATGGTGGGGTGCAGAGCCTTCATGTCATCTGAGAGGAGACGGATGTCTCCCTGGAAGAAGCCGACGCGCCCCCCATGGCAGTAGACAACAGACTGGAGGGAGAAGACAGGAAGGGAGGAGTCCTTCAGGGTGGTCACTCCTGGCTACGGTCCAAAGCTCTGCCCTACATGGAGGGCACCCATGACCCCCTAACCTAGCTCTGGCTGCTGCCGTGAAACACTCAAGAATACCATCTGAGGTGCCCCCCCTCCCACTAAGTCTCACTTAGGCACGGGGTGAAGCAGCAGGAGACAGAGGGGAATCCCGGGCCTCCGGGAGATCCCAGAGCAGCCAGGCTCACTGGTGCCTGCTCCCTCATGCTCAACGCCCAAGCCCTGGGCAAGGACCTCCCTGGGGACTCAGGTCTCTGAGCTGTACTGCACCCTATCACCGGGTCTGTTCCAGGTCTGTGGATTTCCCCCAGGGACACCTCAGCAACTCTGGAAGGGTGTGCAGTGCCCACGAATACTGTGACACATTGCTAATGTTGGCTGTGGGTGTTGTTCGGTAGGGGGCCAAGTGGGGGGGGGGCTGGCTGGTTCTTAATGGGTTTAGGAATATGCTTGGGGCCTAATACATGCTCCTTTCTTTAATGCTCATAGCAACCCTACAAGTTAGGCAGCATTTATAGCTCCATTTTATAGGCAAGGAATGCAAAACTTAGAGAGGTAAAGGGTCACAAAACTAGTTCATAGTAATGAACTATGGCATTCTAATCCACATCTGAAAAGCTGGAGAGCATGCCCTAATATACCAGCTCTCCCCCAAGCAAGATGGGAGAGGCTTAGAAGACACAGCGTAGGGGAGCCTACATGGCTCTGTTGGTTAAACATCTGCCTTTGGCTCAGGTCATGATCCCAGGGTTCTGGGATCCAGCTCCACATGGGGCTCCTTACTCAGAGGGCAGCCTGCTTCTCCCTCTCCCTCTGCTGCTCGCCCTGCTTGTGCTCTCTCGCTCTCTCTCTCAAATAAATAAATAAATAAATAAATAAACACAGCTTATTCACAAGCTGGTTCCCTGAGTGACACGTGCCTGGAAAATTCTTTGTTCCCACAGCCTTACGTGGACTCCCCCCGCTCCCTCTGCACCCCCCCAAGGCCGGTCTCAGGGCTGATCATAATGCCGGTCCTATCTCCGGAGCGAGGGGTCATGGCAGTTTGATTCCCCAACTTTACTGTCTTGTTTTCCTTTCCAGGAGTTCATGAGTTCTGGAAGTTATGGTATATAAGTGTCGTGGCCATAAGCGGAGCCATAGCGCACAGAGTGTGAATGTAAAACACGTCTGCAAAGCCGTGATCCTCTCTGAGCACGGGCCGCCAGCTGGGGCCTCTCTCGGCTGAGGTATCTCCACAGGTAAGACAAGGCGGGCCTGGGGTCATCCCTGGAGTCTTCCCAGGAGGGACAGGTCGGGCAGCCAAGGTCCCCTGACCCCTGTGGTACCTTGCGAGGACAGGGCAGTTTAGTTCTACCTCCTGGCACCAGTGACAAAGTGACACTCTGCTAGGGTTCTGGGTTCGGGGCACAGACTGTGCCTCCCGGAGCCAGGGCCTTACCTGCACCATTCGCTCAAACATGTGTGCTAAAGGCAAATAGGCAATGTGCACATCCGCACAAGTGGGAGCCCACTGACTCTGTAAGAAAACAGAAGGAGCCCAGGCAAGGCCCGGTCAGTCAGGTGGGCGTCTTACCTGGATTACTCTCTCAAACATGTGAGCCAGAGGCAGGAAGGAGATGAGCACATCGTCCTGTCTCGGAAAGATCACTTTCTGCAGGTGACGGGCATGGGAGACAGAAAGGAAAGAAACACTGACAGGAAGACGACGAGAGAGTCATAAAACAATACAGAGAAAATGGTCCTGGAGGGGCAAACAGGGAGGGGGAAGGGAAATGGGGGGGGGATGGAGGGGGGACAAAGAGAGAGGCCAGATGAGAGAGAGAGAGAAACAGTGTGAGAGAGAGAGAGAGAGAGAGGAAGATGAAAGGCGCAGGAAGGACAGAGGGAGAGAGAGACAGGGCAGCGCAGGAAGCCGAGTGTTAGGGCGCAGCCAGTGGGTCTAGGTTATCTGCAGAAGCAAAAAGCCCAGTGAAGCACACATAAACCAGCAGAGTCGAGCTCCGCAGGGAAGTCTCCTCCGGGGCCAGGCCCCCTTCGCCATCTCCCTGGCCCACCTGGGCAGGGAGTCCAAGGGGCTAGGCTTGTTGGCACTTTCTAGTCCTTCTTCCGGAACAGGGACCTGGGGAGCCCTAGGTCTGCACCAGCTGTGGCTGGGGTAGAAGCCCCAGGCAAACAGATGGCTGAACCAGGCCTCGCAAGCCACGGCCTGCGGACAGGACCCGTAGGGGAGGCTGAGAGGGAGCCCTGCTGTGCACCCCAGCCCACGACACACACAGGGGACTGACCTCAAGGATTGGGGGGGGCCTGCACAAGGCCTGCGCTCAGGGGCGGGCTGGGCCCTTGGGAGCTCTTCTTTGCTGGACTCCCCTGCCCCCCACCCTTTCACAGGGCCTTCGTTCTCCAGGGCTGGCTTTTGAATGAGTCTGGACAAGCCCTGGGAACCTGCCTTATGGCTCCCGACGTGGGTTCAGCCACCAACAGCCTCTCACTGCCTTCTACCAAAAATCTATCAGGGTCTGGGGGGCATGTGCTCCATAATGCCATCTGGCATGAATGTAGAAGAGTGATTTTTCTCCACAGTGGAGAAAAAGCCTAACTTATGTGAAAAGGAACATTCCTTTCTCCTTAAGGAAACTTGCTGGACATATGGATACTCACCACTTGTGGAAAAACGTCCTTCTTTCTTAGTCGGTTATAAAATGCTAACATGCTTTTGTCAGGCCAAGATATCAAGCTTTTTTTTTTTTTTTTACTTTAGATTTACCTTTTTAAGTACAGTCTTACAAATTAGCAGTTGCCATTGTTTCTCAGACTCTAGTAGTCCTTAAACACAAAATGACTGAATTAAACCCTGACCTATGGGAAAAACAAGTTATTAAGGATTACTTTCTAAGTAAAGGTAGACAGGAAACCACAGATATCTCAATTTTTGCAGTTAAAAATGAAACGCAGGTTTACATGTTTCTCTTTCTGGGATCTTAGCACTCTTAGAAATCAAACTGGCTATTTATCAGGTATGGATCATTTCAGGGCTTGGGGGTTAAGGTGTCTGTAAAAGTCGGATTGCTCTAATGTCAACAGAAACTCCTGCCTGGGAAAGGCAGCTCAGATTACATCAGGGGGAAAAAATAGAAAACAAACAAAAAACCTCTGAGGCTCCAGGGTGTCCTCAAGAGACACCTGTTTAGTGAGTCTACTTTATTCACCTCTGTCACTTTCAGAAAGCCTGAGAAATCAGCCACCACGTTCCCATGGGTGAGCATCGCACCTTTTGGGCTCCCTGAAAAGAGAAAGCAAAAAGGCAAATTAGTTGGAAGCTCAACGGTCACTGCTTGAGAAGAGTGCCCAAGTTGACAGTCCCAGACACTTCCGAGTCCGAGGCAGATGAATGCTGTGCCGGAGACTTTCCCCCTGAGTCTCCCAGCAGCTTGGGACGGGAAGGCAGGCGACACAGTCCCACAGGCAGGGTGCCTCAAGGCCTGACAGGCTGGCTACTTGGGACCTGTGCCTTGCCCTCTCCTGCCTCCCCGGGGAGCACGGGCTCTCAGCCTCCAGGCTCCTCACATACAGCCAGTACCCTGTGCTGCTCTCTGGGCCGAGCAGGTCTCGTCTCCAGAGTCCAGCAACCATTCGTGCTGGCAGAGGACCTCCTTGCTGCATGCAGCACCTGGAAAGGCCCCAGGCTCAAGCCAGGCTAGAGGAGCAGCGCGCGGGGGCAGCCCCTCCTGCCCCTTCGCCAGCAGAGATAGGACTCGAGAAGGATATTCTCACTTTGTCTTGATAAGACCTTTCAGGATTGCTTGTAGTGAAACCCAGGTCTGCGAGAATGACTCAGAACACAGAGGCTAGGTGGAGGCCCAGGGCCCAGTAGGCTGGGGAGGGAGACCAGCTGGCCACCATTTCACGTCAGGGTGGATAGGACACACATCTAACTGGCCTCTCGACTCCTGGCCTTGCCCGTCACTGCGAGCAGAACACAGGGAAGCCATTTCTCCTCTCTGTTTGCTTACCTGTAAAACAGGGACAACGCCCACCTCACAGGGCTTTCAGAAGGTCTAAGGATATAATCCATGGTCAAAAGATGTTAAATTAGAAGTTTCCAATAAGGCAGCAGATACAACTGTGAAACTCCAAAAGTGAAGGGCCAGACCATGAGTAGAATTTACCCAGTAAATATTAAACAAACCAATATGTTAACTTTGCAACCCTCACCTAGAAAGAGGTGATAAAAAGACTAAGTGACCTAAGAGAATATTGTAGTATATGCCACCACATTGCTCACATTAAAATGTTTAGTTTTATGCTATGTGAACTCTACTTCAGTGGGGGGGGGAGAGGAGGAGGAGAAGGAGAAGAAGAAGAAGAAGAGGAGGAGGAGGAGGAAAGAGGAGGAGGAGGAGAAGAGGGAGGAGAAGGAGGAGGAGGAGGAGGAGGAGAAGAAGAGGAGGAGGAGGAGGAAGGAGGAGGAGGAGAAGAAGAGGGAGGAGAAGGAGGAGGAGGAGGAGAAGAAGAAGAAGAAGAGGAGGAGGAGGAGGAGGAAGGAGGAGAAGAGGGAGGAGAAGGAGGAGGAGGAGGTGAAGGAGGAGGAGGAGGAGAAGAAGAAGAAGAAGAAGAAGAAGAAGAAGAAAGAAAAGAAAGAAAGAAAGAAAGAAATAGAAGGGGAAGAAGAAGAAGAAGAAGGGGAAAAAGAAGAAGGGGGAGGAGGAGCGGGAGGAGGGGGAGAAAAAGAAGGATGAGGAGGAGAAGGGGAAGAAGAAGGAGAAAAAAAAGAGGGAGAAGAGGAAGGAGGAGGAGGAGGAGGAAGGGGAGGAGAGGAAGAAGAGGAGGAGGGGAGGAATGGATTTGTGAGAAGAATTTCTTCGGAGAGAGCTACACAGTTCTATAGCCCATCAAAGTGGGAGGAATAGGGGCGTCCTCTTTCCCAACCCAAAACCCACGCTAACTCAGAGCTCAATCACGTTCCCTGCAGTTGAGGGTCCTGGTGAGAAATGTGAAAAGTGTGTCTGCAAACAAATAATAAATCCCAGGGACTGGATGGGGAGTTTGCAGAAAGAACAGCAGTCTGAGGGGGTGGTGGTGGGAATGGTGGGTTAAAAAGGAGTCTTGTCCACGGGCCAGTTTCCCCCTGACTCAGGGAGAAGCAGTCGTGTGCGCCACGGGCAGAAGTGCAGTGGAAAAGGGAGCAGCCAGCAAAGAGAACACTGCCTGCGATCAAGACAACTCCCGGAAGTGGCCACGACACAAGGAGCAGGTTTTAAAGGTCTGCCCCAAACCATCTCTCGACTTCCCTTTCCCACCTCCTTTTTCTCTCTCCCCACTTCCACTTGGTGGGAGAGGGCCCAAAGCTTCATTAGCAAGCTGGAGGAGGAGGAGAAACACCAGAGTGAGAGAGGAGAGCCAGACCACCCGGCCGGCAGCCAGCCCTAGCTGGGGAGGGCAGAAGTGGCAGCAAAGTGGTCAGTTCGCACTGTGGACGGACACCTGCACTGAATTCAGACTGTCGGTGACTTACGACACCCATGAAACTGACCTGACAGTGTGACCAGAAAAGGCATGAGGTGCCTCTGTTTTCATCCAGGGGCAGAAAAAGAACTACCCCGCACTGACTTTGAAGGCACAGATGGAGCCAAAAGTCAAGCTGCCCTCATAATTCTATCCCATGTGGCCTGTGCGCTCAACTTACTGGCAGACGCCGGAGCGTCAGGAATGGCCCCGTCTCGGTCTGACCAAGATGTGTGGTGGGCGGGGTTTTAACAAGTCTCTGGCACACGCACCCATACTGCAAATCACCGAGGGGACTTGGGGGACACAGAAGGTTACAGGGTTTTAATAGGTAGCTGTTCAAATATCTTTCTTTTTTTTTTTTTTAATGAAGATATATGGGATCTGTTTTTACCTCTGCTGGTCCTTCTTTCATCCCAGCGTCTTTCCTCAAACCTAAGCCCTGAATTGCCTCCTATGTACAAATCCCACAGAATCTCTGGGTCCACAGACTATTCTGAGAGTATCACCTGGAAATTTTCACCTGTGGATCCCCAAGTTCTGGAAGTCTCTAAGGAATACCCCCAAAATACTAGGTATGAAATCAGAACTTCCACAAAATACCGCCCAATGCTACAGAGCTTTAGATCTGCTAGGCTGGCTGACTTGCTCATGCCTAATGCAACTTCAAGGTGGATGGCTGTGAATCTCAAGAGAGAGAAAGTTGTCTTCATTCATGAAAACTGTCTGAATCCTCCATTCAGTTCAGTCCACAACACACACAATGGTAGCATTTACTCAGTTCTGCTTAGACAAAACTTTTTCCTTTCCAACACGATGAGAAAAGTTTGCACCTTTTAGAAACAAACCTCTGGCTCTGTCTGTGCCTTTAAAGTTGCTCAGTGGGTGGGGGGCAGTTCTTTTTCTGCCCCTGGATGAAAACAGAGGCACCTCATGCCTTTTCTGGTCACACTGTCAGGTCAGTTTCATGGGTGTCGTAAGTCACCGACAGTCTGAATTCAGGCCTGCAGGTGTCCGTCCAAAGTGCAAATCTGACCACTTTGCTGCCACTTCTGCCCTCCCCAGCTAGGGCTGGCTGCCGGCCGGGTGGTCTGGCTCTCCTCTCTCACTCTGGTGTTTCTCCTCCTCCTCCAGCTTTCTTGCAGGGTATGAGTAAGGTTTTATAAACTTCTAATGGGTTATAGAATTTTTAAATATTCCCAGAAATGTTCAAATGATGTCCTCAAGTCATGCCTCGATGTGTTCAAGGATGAAAAAGAAGCACATGTTGACAACAAATCCTGCGACGGGATGCAAGGTCCGAGCTGGGAGGTGGGAGGTGGGAGGTGAGCCTTTGGAAAGTTCTGCTTGCTTCTCTGATTCAGGAATAGTGCATGCTTCTGGCAGTATTTCCTTCAAATGTAATATGGGAAAATTTCCAAGTTACTCACGTAGAAGAACAGGTACGTATTCTTCACTAGACCTCTGGCAAAGTTAAAGAACCAGTTCTCTCCTTTTCTGGTGCAACATCAGCAGAGGTGCTGCTGCCCAGGCCCCGACATCTCAGCAGCATGAGACCTACTGTCCCTTTCCCACCTTCTACTCATAGGCTGGCCATCCTCCCTTTTATTTTTCTCTCCAGCTGCTGAAGGAAAAAACTCTTCATTGCAGATTCTGCAAATGTCATTTGGGCTTTAGCCAGTATTCCTGGCTGGAAATCCACAGCTGACATGCAGAAAGGCCTTTCACTGGCTGAAGGTCTGCCCTGGATGGACACTGGCTCCAAGTGAGGGCAGTCATGGGGTGAAGCTGAGCCCAAGGTCTCTCCTACAGGGGTGGGTGGGAGTGGGCTTGGGAGCAGTGCTGGGCCCTCTGGCTGGAAGTTCCTCTGGCTGCTTGTTTCCACTTTCACACAAAGGTGGGTTATAGAAGAGGCTGGTGACAGAAATGCTTGGGAAGTTTTATAATGCAGAGTATTCATCTCCCTGCGTGAGGCTCCCACATCTTATTTAGGACTGAGCCTTACTTTCATCAATCACATGCCCACCATTCTTTTTTTTTTTAAACAATCAGACTTGAGAGCTGGTAGGAATACAAGTAATAACTCTAATAGCAGCCAGTTACTGAACACCCACCAATGTGGGCACTGTGCTGGGTGGGCATCTCATACATGGTAACTCAGTTATTTCTTAAAACAGTCTGCTGCAGATATCAGATGGCCTCATTTTTTTTTTAAGATTTTTTTTTTTTCATCTGAGAGAGAGAGAGAATGAGCAGGGGGAGGGAGTGGGAGAAGCAGGCTCCCCTGGGAGTCCCACTCGGGCTCAATCCCAGGACCCTGGGATCATGACCTGAGCTGAAGGTAGATGCTTAACTGATTGGGCCACCCAGGAGCCCCACAGATGGCTTAATTTAATATCCAAGGAACTGGGGGCTTAAGAGAGGTTAAGAGGGCGCCTGGGTGGCTCAGTTGGTTAAGCGACTGCCTTCGGCTCAGGTCATGATCCTGGAGTCCCAGGATCGAGTCCCGCATCGGGCTCCCTGCTCGGCAGGGAGTCTGCTTCTCCCTCTGACCCTCCTCCCTCTCATGCTCTCTCTCTCTCATTGTCTCTCTCACAAATAAATAAAAAAATCTTAAAAAAAAAAAAAAGAGAGGTTAAGAAATTCTCCTAAAGCTGCACAGCAGGAGTACTGAGGTGTAGTTTCATGCATATGGTCACATAAGTCTTGAACTGAATGGTGTAAAACAAATAGGTCAAGGAGAATATTTCCCGACCTCCCATCTCTGAGCAGCCACAGACGTAAGGCTGATGGCCATCTTCATGCTCAGCTAAAGGACTGCACATGACTGAGCTTCCCCGGGTGTCCTCAATTAGAACAGAAAAGATGCTTCTACCCACTCTTCCTCCCTTCTCCAGGCAGGGCACGTCTCTTTCCTGGCGGCACCTGGAAGCCTCCTCTCTCCCCCAGTCCAAACCAAAGCTTTGGGGGCTCGGCTCCACTGAGCAGCACCTCCCTTTCCTCCATCTCTAGTGGCTCTTACTCGATGCCAAGAAACACTTGCAGGGGTTTCCAGGAACATAACAAGAGCCCCACCCCCTCCAGGTCTCTGCCAGCTCTACTCTTGCTCTGTCGTTCCTTCAGAGCTGATCTATTTTTTTTTTTTACATAAACTCTCTCTTACAGCACAACATACATATAGTAAAGTGCCCAAGTGAGTATAAGGCTCAATAGATTTTTTTTTTAAGTGAACTTACCTGTGCAACCAGTACCAGGTCAAGACAGAGCATCATCAATAATCCAGGGCACCATTATCCTGGAAGGCAACCATTAGCCTGACTTCTAAAACCGTAGACTAGTTGATTATGTGTGTAACTTTGTATCAAAGAAATCACGCAATCTTTTGTGCCTGGTTTCTTTCACTCAACATACAGTGAGGTAGAATGTTCTATTGAGGTATACCATTCCACCGCCGATGGGCACTGGAGTTGTCTCCAGATTCTGACTATCCACACCGCAAGGTCATGAATATTCTGGAGCAGGCCTTTTGGTGACAGGGCCGAGCTTCGTGAAGGAACTGTCCACCTGTTGAAGTGACATCCTCACCTCGCATTCACTCCTCATTCCACTGCAGTCGGCTTCTGCGTCCAGCCTCCACTCCACGACTAGCCTTTGCCAGGAGCACGAGCCAGTGTTTCGGCGGCGGCAGCGTCCTACGGGTGCGGCTCAGCCACCAGACAACGCTGACAGATTCTATTCTCCTCTAGCATCTCCGGACGCACCTGCTCAGCCTCCATTTGAAACTCCGGCCCTGTCACTCCTCTCCGGCCAGGGCTTCCAGGCCCTGTCCCCACACTGCTATTCCCTCACTCAACTCTCCCTCAAAGCAACATTTTCCTTCTTGCAGCCCATCCTCCGCACATACTGTTCCCCCTGTTGAGAATGCCCTTCCTCCTATTCTCCCCCAGCTACCGATCTTTCAGGACTCCGCTCAGATGGACTTCCTCTGGGAATCCTTTCGGTCTTGCTCTTCCCACCTCTCGGTGGCGTAGTGCTCCAGGCATGTTGGGATGCAGACCCTCGAGGCGGTGACCACATAGTACCAAACTGCTAGGTGACATGAGCTGTGAGTTCATGAAAACAGGGCTCTGGCTTACCCATCCCTGTGACCTCAGCCCCCAGCACTAGGTCTGATGCATAGGGGATGCTCCATAAATGAGCTGAATGAGTCAATCTACATAAAGTAGAAAAAGAATGCTAAAAACATATTGATTAAGAAGGGTATGTTTTAGGGGTGCCTGGGTGGCTCAGTCAGTTAAGCGACTGCCTTCGGCTCAGGTCATGATCCCGGGGTCCTGGGATCGAGCCCCGCATCAGGCTCCCTGCTCTGTGGGAAGCCTGCTTCTCCCTCTCCCACTCCTCCTGCTTGTGTTCCCTCTCTCGCTGTCTCTCTCTCTCTGTCAAATGAATAAATAAAATCTTTTAAAAAAATTATTAAAAAAAAAAAGAGGGGTATGTTTTAAAAGACCACTATATTTTCTTCTCTGGGAAGAGAGGGTGCATGTCCTCATAGGATACGTCTTAATTATCATTCATGGGGCCCAATTTCCCAAACTGGACTATGTTACACCCACAAATTATCCTCTCCAGAGGGGGTGTCAGATTCTAGTCCAGCTAACAGTCATTTTATGAACTATGAACAACCAGCCCACATACCCAGCCAGGAGCCATCCCTGAGCACAGACGAATCCCAAGCTCTCACCTCCTCCAGGGCCTTCTTGGCCTGACTACGGGCTCTAAAGCACTGGCTTAGTCTAGGAATTTCCACAGATGTTTCCGTCATATACCAAGAAGAAAATCTTCCCAGAATGATTCCACCAGAATCACGAACCAAATGTCAGGTTTAGATCATATTTTCCATCTTTCCCATCTTTCCACGCCGGAAGAACAGTGTGGCTCTTGGTGAAGCTGCGAGCCAGGACGCTTACTACGGAAGGGAAGCTGGGCCGCTGGGTCGCTGGGTCTGGCCGGGGCTGTGAGGCTGAGGACACGCATTGCTGATGTGGTCGACAACAGGGTGGCTACCGGGGCACAGCAGGCTCAGGCGAAGGCCAAGGAAATCCAAGCACAGCCAGGCAGGGCGATGAGAGGTGCGCTCGACTGTCCAGCTCTGCCCCGGGCACCAGCAACAGCTCTAGAGTGGGAGGCTTGGGCACTAAATCGCGACGTGTTGGCCAGGCTCCGTACATCCCACTGCCACCACACAGAGCCTGGGCAGGACAGCTTAGCTTCCAGTTCTGACTTCGTGGCCTGGAAAAGCACTAGACGTGAGGCCTGTCCTCTCCAACCGGGTGACAGCCCATTTCTGCACTGTGACGTTCTTTTCCAGAAACGGGGGCAACATCAAGTGACTCAGGAAAAGCCTAGGGGCACGCTCAAAGGGCAAGGGTCTAAAGCTAAAGGCCACAGTAGTAACGTGCTCCCCAGCCCAGGCTGGAGAGACAGGTCACCAAAAGTTTACGTCATGAAACTCATGACAAAGAACAATATAAACCTGAAGGGCATTTTTGAATTCTGGGTTGAATCTAGATGTCAGCTCCTGGAGAGCAAATGCTATATTCTTTCTTCTCTGACAAAAATTAGCAATGTGGTAGAAACCCTCAAACCCATTGAGTTAATGGCAAAAATTCATCTCGATCCAACGAAGCCACGTTTATCGTGATCCATCCTCATGGAGAGTCCTGCTTATGGGGCTGGTCAGACTTAGAGGTTACGTCGGTGAAAAGCGTCGGAAGCCCCGGATTCACTGCCTAGCCCGCCAAGAGCTATCATCAAGGCAGGCCAGTTCTCAACCTGGAAAAAGAAGGCTGGAAACTCCTTGCCCATTCGGGGAAAAGACAAGTGACTTCCCAAGTCCACAGATGAGATGGAGCAGCAAAGGGGAAGAGCGCTGGGCTGGGGGTCGCGGGAGCAGGGCCCAAGTCCTCCACCTCCGCTTGCTGGTGGTGTCCACCTGGCCAGCCCCCACACCTGCTGGCCTCAAGGCCGTGCTGGGGCCCCAGCAGCCCAGTGACTGGGTCAACAGGGCACTGCAGGCTGTGACGTGCTGTGCCCGTGACCATGCTCCTCATGTGTGTCCTGACCCCGCCCCCGGACAGCCTGCCTTGGCTGTCCCTGCTAAAGCTGCTGTATGCACTTCTCTGTCGGCACCAGGCATGGGGAGCGTCACTTCTGCTTGTCCTCGTCCCCACAGCACACCAGCCCCACCCCACAGAGCCTTTGCACCGCCTTTTCACACTCCGCCCCCTCTCCTCTTTGGCACTTTAAACAGCTCCCATCCCAGGTGAGAAGCTGGGCAGAGTGGTGGCAGCAAGTTTACGTGACTGGCTCGTAGCCCCCCAGCAAGTGGTGGAAGTGGGACTCAAATCGAGGCTCTCAGACACCAAACCCCATACCTCTTCCCCCGTCCCCGACACAAAGGCCACGCAGGGGCAGGAAGCAGAGAGGTGAGAGCTGCTTCTCAGGGAGGGATGACGTGACTCAGCTACCCGGCCCTCCTCTGGCCCCGGTGCCAGGGAATGGCAAGCCCCCACCCTGTACCTCCCAGGCCACACTGTCCATCCACGTCCAGCCACCTGGGCTGCCTCCTGCTGGGCACTGGGAGCGGCAGGAGGGGCCCATCGTCTGGAGCCAGGCACAGGACAAGGCTCAGCCCGTGCCGCGCAGGGCACCAGAGCCCCCTGCATCCGCTGCACCAAGGCCGCCAGGGAAGCTTGCAGGTGGCCCTGGCTGGTGATCTGGGCACCTCTGCTCACCTGTTGTGCCGCTTGTGAAACACACAATGGAGAGGTCGCTGGGCTTCGGGGGCTGCAGAGTTGAGAAGAGGTGTGAGTTAAGGGACCCAGTGTGGCCAGCCAGGGCCCAAAACCCCCAGGCCCCTCTACCAGCTGGCCCTTCTGTGCACCCCCACCTGCCACGTGTGGGGCCGTGCGCATGCCCTGCATGCTGCAGCCAGAAAGGCGGGCTGGCACGTCCCTAGGAAAGGGGAAGAAAGGCTGAGGAAACCTAATGGGGGCTTGGACATCCATCTGTCCCACTAACCTCTCACCTGCGTCTGGGGCCTCCCTAACTTGAATCTGAGTTCAGTTCTAGATGGGATTGGGCTGCAGTGGCCACATCTAGCCCTCGTGGGTGTGATCCAGTGCCATCCTTCCTTCCCACTTTCTCCCAAATGTCTGGGGTTAGGCTTGGGAGCAGAATGTGTGGCCCAGGAACTGAGCTTCCCACAGTGTCACCAAGACTGTTCTGCGTCAGGCCCTTGCCCCTGACACGGGGCACAGAGTCCTGGGGTCACCGGCAAAAGCCGAGCACGTCTGCTCGTACACAGAGGAGGTGACACGAGTTCAGACTGAGGGACAAGCCAGACCTCTCCAGACGAACAGAGAGTGGGCTCTGGGAGAAGCACAAGAGGCAAGGGCATGCCAGGGGGTCGGAGAACAGTGCTCTAAGGCTGGTGCATTGGGTGCGGGAGGTGGGCACCTCCCAGAGCCACCCACGAAGGGCCAGCCCATGTATGAGAATACTCAGGGGCTGGCAAGAAGATGGGGCAGGGCTGAGCTGGAGGGAGGGCTGCAGGCGAGAGGCCGTGTAAGCAAGCTTAAACCCCCACAGGGCCCTCCCAGGGCCAGTGACCGTCGCTGGTGACTCAACCCCAGGCAGTACCACTTGGGGGTGACACGCAGAAAAAAATCACAAAGCAAAGATGAACAAAGACAGCTTCTGCTCACCCTGTCCTTAGAGTTCACTACCGTCAAAGAAAAACATAAGCCATCCCAAAGAAAAGGTTCCTGGAGAACCAAGAGTGGCCAGGATTGGCTGCCCTTTTTTCCTCCCTCCTCAACACCTGACTCCTGGTTCAGGTCGCTCTCTAGACCCTCACGCACACAAGTCCTGGCGCCCTGAGCGGGCATTTCCCAAGCTGCTCACAGTAGCTGCTTACCAGCACAGGGGTGCAGCTCTGACCTCCTATCAAGCCCCTGGGAGGGGTCTGTGAGGGTCAGACCTGCACAGCATCTTGCTCAATAAAGACCTACTGGCAGATGAGCTTACCACAGGAGCCTGATGATTCTGTTGGCCACACTCCTGGAAGAGAAAAATACTATTTTTAAATGCTCAAAAGTTCTTATCAGTCAAAACAAGTGAAGAAACAAAAAATCAAAACAAACTCAGCCTAGTATGTCTTGCTCTTGTGTGGAGTCTAAAGTTCAGGATTCCCCATCCAGACGCAGCCCATGTGGAGAAACCACAGGAGCGGCCTCTCCTCAAATACACATCCAGGCCTGGGCCACCGCACACATTACAGACAACGGGCCTGAGGCCCGGGGAAGGCGAGGCACTGTGCACATGCGCAGTGTGGGAGACAGCTCAAGGTGCCCATCCGGACAAACACTCAGGACGGAGGGGCTAGGTGGCCAGGACTTCCAGATAAAGGGTCAGGGCGGGAGGGGCAGATGGGGGTTGCCAGTGTAAATGTGGCCCCAAAAGCCACATGCACAAGCATTACTAGTTCAGACCAGGCAGGCACGCAGGAGGACAAGGGGAGAGCCCAGGAGCCTACGTCCAGGAAGGTACAGTGGGGGTGAGCTGCTACTGAGCAGGGCGTGAGGCCCTGGGGGCCACGACGGCCTGTGTCACTCCAGCAGGCCATAAGCTGCCACCAAAGCAACAGCTCCGGGAAGGTCACACACAGAACAACTGGTTCTGCTGGCTGCTGGGAGTCTCGGACACATTGAAAGAACCCCTCAAAGACTCCTGGACCTCCTGTCTCTAGTCCTCAGGTTCAGACAGGCTGGAGAAAAGGTAGCCCCAGAGGCTACATGAGTAACTCTGGGGCAGGCTGGTACCACCACCCACCTGTCGGTGCCTATGTCAATAACTGTGCCAGCCAACAGAGCCTGTCGCCTAGGGGAGGCCTGTGGGCACCGACCCCCCACCACCGCCAGCCCTTGCGAAGCCTGCCCTGTTTCAACGCTGACATATCCTGATGACCTAAGACATCCACCCCAGGGCATGAGAGGGGCAGATAACCAGCAGCTCTGGCTCAGTGGCCAACGAGCTGCGGCCCAGGACACCGCCCAGGAGCAGAGCCTCACCTCCAGAGCCTGCATGGACTTAATGACCACCCCGCACTCCTGCCCTCTGTCTTTCAGAGCTTCCTCGAACGGTTCCATGATGATGATGAGCTTGAGCCCTGGAGTCTCCTTCCTTTCCACATGTTCCAGCAGAAGCACGGCCTTCTGAGGTTTGTCCACGACCACGGTGCTGATGTCGGCTGAAGGGAAAGTCAGGCTGTGTGAGCACAGGCTGTGACCGTGAGTACACGTGCCAGGCAGCAGAACCATGGGCTGCGTGCGCCCGAGCTTGGGTGTAAATAAATGCACTAAGACAGGCCACGCATGCCATGTGTTGTATGGAGAGGAAAACGCAGGGAGCTCTGGAGAAGCCAAGGACAAAAGGCCAGGGAATCTCCTAGAGCGGCTTCTAAGCATTCCTTTGCTCCAGGCTCAGGCTCCATAATCTCAGGTCTGCTGGAGATATTTGGCAGCCCCGCCCCTGCCCCTGGGCATCTGCCCCAAGCTGACTAAGCCTCAGGGAGCTGGAAGTCTGTGTGGGGGCTGGTGCAGAGGCTCCTTCATGATAGCCAGGCCTGTGGAAGGTGCCTTTAGGTGAAGTCTAACTGGGGAAAGCCAACTCAAGGGCCAAAGTGGAGAATGTTCTTCGAGAATGGACGCAAAGTGCTTTTTAGTGTCAATCAGTATAATCTGAGAGGCGGGGATCTGGAGGGCTGGCTGCCAGTGGCAAGAAGGGGATGTGGTTGGCTCACCTGTCCTGATGATGTAGCGGATAGCCCCAGGGCCCAGGGTGTCATAGAGCGGGACCACCACCATAGAATACGTGTAGCAGGCAAGCTCTGCGATGATCCACTGTGGAGACACATAGGTCTGGGGTTGGGGGAGCACAGAGCAGGTAGGAGGGCTATACGTTCTTATGCCCAGGCAACCAGGGGACTTGTTCTGGGTCCTACTGAGAAGGTTCTGCTCTGGCCCTCTCCACGCGGCAAGGCATCCACAAAGCTAACCCGTTGTGCCTGCTGACCCACAGCCTTCTAGATCATGCATGCCCCAGGGAATTCTGAGACTCCAAAACAGTCCCAAGCCTGCTTAAAGGGCTTGCACGGCCTTCTCCCCTGGGTCCTTCTTCCCGCATGGCTCAGGGAACAGCGGTCTGTGGGGCTGGCTGTCGTGGATGGAGCTTGGCTGGGATGTCCACTCCTGATTAGGGGCAAAGCCAAGGGACTGGGGGGTGGCATGGACCAAGTATATCCATTTTTCCTCTTGTGCCAGGCCCTACAAACAGTAGGATCGGGGCTGTGTATGATACCCAAGCTCCTACGCCACCGATACCTCTAAAACCATTGAAGGCAGATGCTTACCTCTGGCCGATTTTGTGCAAAAACGCCAATAAACTGATCTGTACTTGGTTTACAATTGTGTTGGAGAAGTCCAGACCCTAGAAATTCAGCTCTGTCGGCCACCTGCACACAGACATGGGGAAGTAATGGAAAGCAAGGACTTTCAGCAGGGGAGGGAGATCCCCAGGTGGAGATTCCTACAGGTCTGAGACCTTCCCAAGTCCCTACCCAGGTCAGCTGGAAACCCTGTGAGGTAGCTGCCAGGAGTCTGAAAGGCCAAGCAAGGAAACAATGACCCTCTGACATCTTGCAGGGTACCCACGAGCCCCCCCCGATGCCAGGTCTACATGGGTTGACAGGGTGGGGCCTGTCCTCTGTCACTCACCTCCTGGTAGGATAGCCACTGATAAGGTTGCTTCGGCTTCCTGAAGCCAAGACAGGGTCCATTCCCTGCAGGGAGATAAGCAGGCCTTGTGCCAGGGAGGATGGTAGTATGGGCTGTCACTTGCACCTGCTCATCAGACACTTGAATGGACATCCCAGGCCATGGGGTGGTTGGTCCAGGAGTCAGGTGAACTGCCCTTTAGCTCCCTGTCTAACTTGCAGAAGCCCAAGAAGGCCTAAAGTACACAAGCATGATGTGTCCTCAGGGATCAGGGAGGCCCAGGAACAGGGAATGACACAGCGCCAGTTCCCACCATGACCTGTGTGATGCAGCCCCAGGAGGACACAGAGACCTGGCGGTGGGGCAGACGTGGAAAGTTGCCTCTGTGGACCACTTCCTTTTGCCCCCTACCCTGGCCCACCCAGACATCTCAGAGGCCCAGGTTCTGAACCATGCCAGCCAGTGGCCTGGCAGTATGAGGCTTATCAGGGCTGCCTGTGGGAGATATAAAGTACGGGCTAAGAGCCAGCTTAAGGTCAGGCAGTTCTAAGAGCTAGAACAAAGCTGAGGTCAGCCCTTCGGCCACACACTGCAGCTACTTCTCTGACTGGGTGGGAGAAGGGCCAACAGTGGCTTTTTCCCTCTGAACCTGGGTACCACTCCCCTCCCAGGCCCCAGCACCTGGGTTGCCCCTCCCCACCTTTGCACCTGCTCACTCCCTGCCACAGCTCCTGCACACCCCCACGCCCCCTCTCACCTGAGATGCTGAGCCCACGGCGGAACACCTGGTACATGGTCCTGGCGTCATCGTAGTAGTGGGTGAGCAACTGAGGGCCGTCGCCGATCACAGATCGCCTGGCCCCGCCACTGTCCTACGAGCCAAGCACAGGCCAGGGCCACATAGGTGGGACTGTGACATGCTCTGTATGCATTCACACATAGGGCCTAGACAGAACACCCGGACGGCACACACATGACCTCGACACTTGACCTGTGTGGCCCCGCACTCCAACACAGTTGGCTCACGCATACAGGCCCAGCACACTGGTCTCCCATACGTACACACGGCACCCACAAAACGTCCAGAATTCCAATCACAATTCATATACAGCTATGCTCACTCGTACAATGGAATGGGGAGTGCTGGCCGGCGTCCGGCTACCCTCTGGCATCGGGATGGCCCTCATCATCATCTGCTGCTGCTGCGCCCCTAGGTTAAGAATCATTTGGGTGCCATCCATCATTCACATAATAGTGTGAATTAGTTTGTGTACTGGCCAAAGGTACCTGTCCAGGAACACTCCTGCCCAGGCCGCTCAATCTTTCTACAGCACAAATTGGCCCCGCATCCCTTTACTACTAAAAACCCAAAGTAAATCCATGCTGCCCACCTCCAGGGTCCTGGCCCATGGGGCTTTGTCCTTACTGGCCTCTCCAAGCGAGTTGTAATTATAAGCTTACCAAAACAGTCTATTACTTTCTCTGTGTCATCTTACCAAATCCTTACCACAACCTTAGGAAGTGGGCACTCTTTTTATTACCCACTTGGCAGTTGAGGACACTGAGGCTCAGAGAATTAAGAAACTGCCAAGGACCATATAGCTAGTAAGAGGCGTGGCCAGCCCTTCAGGGCTGCCAGGCACCAAAGGCCATTCTGGTCACCACTCTGCTAGTCCAGGGGTACCCCTCTCCACCATCCAGCTACCCCATGTGAATCACTATTTCCCAAAGCCACCAAGTGCAAGAACACATACCCACACCTCTGCACACATCATGCCTTCTGCAGGAAAAGTGCCCTGAAGATCCCTGTCCTATCTAGACCTGCATCTTCTCCTACCACACAAAATTCTGCCATGCTCACGATTGCCGAATGCACCCTCAAGAGCAAAAAAGCAAGACGCTGAACTGTGTACGCAGCAGGATAGCATTTAAAAAGAGGGGCAGGGGCGCCTGGGTGGCTCAGGGGGTTAAGCATCTGCCTCTTGATTTGGGCTCAGGCTGTAATCTCGTGGTTGTGAGGTAAAGCCCCCCTGCCCCCAGGCTTCGTGCTCAGCACAGTCTGCTCAAGATTCTCTCTCCCTCCCTGTCTGCCCCTCCCCCTCCTCTCACTCTCTCTTTCTAAAATAAATAAATAAAGTCTTAAAAGAAAAAAAAAGAGGGGAGGATAACTATCCATTCGCTCATGCACAGTTCTCTAGGGAGAACTCGCAGGCAAGGGGAAGAAGGTAGAAGCTTTTCAGTCTGCGACCTTTTCCTCTTTGGAAGTGTGAATATGTTATCTATTCAAAATGAATAAAGTTTAAGAAAAAGACAATTTTTTAAAAGGCAAAATAAATTTCACAAGCTTAAGAAAGAAAGAAATCTCACTAGTCCTTTTAGATTGAGCCTGGAATACCCTTGTCCGGGCTGGGCCACTGCCCCTGCTCCCCTTGGTGGCCCTCCCGTGAGTCCATGTGCTCTGGGAAGACAGGGCCACGAGGTGGACTCAGCTCTGAGTTCCAGCTCCAGACCAGCGCTGGGCACAGGGAGACCAAGAGGAAAGTTACCTGGCGGCCCCTTGAGAACCTCAGGCTTTCTACTGAAGCACTGGCAAGCCAAGGCTTCCCACCCAAGAAGCAGACAAACTAGAGATCCGGTGCAAGGCCATGGATCCGTTCCTGGGAGAGGCAGAGAAGCATCGTGTAGGAGACCCTGTTCAAGGCCCCGGGAGGCGTACTGGCTCACTGCCAGGGGAAAACGAGATTCTCTGCACCATTTTGGGTCAAATCAGCTGCAAGTTTGCCTTCTGCCTTCAGGACGCCTCTGCCCACTCCTTGCCGCCAGCTACGACACTCTGCTCACCTCCACTTCCTCCGACTGCATTAGGAGGTTGCATGGTGGTTGTAAGGCCTTTGGCCGGTGAGTGAACCAGTAGGCGAGGATGGCGGCCAGTGCACCCACACTCACGAGGGTGGTGGCCGAGAGGCTGCGGAAAAACTGGCCCAAGTCACCCAGCTCAGGCAGCCGCAGCAACCTCAGGATCTCCTGGGTCTGCATCTTCTCCAGAAGCGAGAGAATGAACTCTGCAGGAAACAAGAGGTGGGTGAGAGAGAGCTGATGGCAGGCCAGGGAGGAGTCTCAGGTCTGTCCTTCCAACTGTCTTGGATCACAAGCCACACAGTGACCTTGGCCAGGCCCTGGCCAAATACACTGTAGGGCGGGCCCTGGGCTAGCTGGGGTACACAGTCGCCTGGTGCAACACAGCACATCCCAGAAGCTGGCTTCCTAGAAAGGCCCTTCTAGTGACAGGCCGGAACCCTGAGGAGTCACCCCTGAGAGTCAGACGTCCAGCCCAGTTCTCCTGAGAACCATACGCGCTGGCCCTGGGCCATGACTGACAGAGGCTTCCGTCTCTTCCAGAGGCCAGTGCATGGCCTTACAGCTCCGGAGTAAAGCGTCCTGAGCCCCAAGGTCTGGGTGCACCACCTCTCCCGTGTGGTCATACCATTGTGCTTCTCTTTGCTCCTGGAGTAAGAAGAGCACAGTGGCCAGAATGAGTGGGGTGATGCAGGCTCCTCCCACCCCATTCCAAAGCTCCCAGCCCCAGGCCCTGAGCCTGAGGGAGACAGAAGGCAAGGGGAGCAGAGCCCACAGACCCATCCTGACAGACACCTCTGGCCCTCATGACATAAGGTCATCGATCTATCTGGCAAGGGTCCAGTGAATGACACAGCAGGGTTCCTGGAGTCCCTGGATCGAGTCCACAGGTCTACATCCTGATCCACCACAGGCCCTCCTTGAAGGAAAGTTGGAGCCAAAGTCTTGCCAGGGCCAGAGGTGATGCTGGGGCCAACTTTCTGAGGAAGAGTAGCGTTACCAAGAGCAGCCGGGGCGGGGTCAAGGCCCTGCTCCCTGGCCCCAGACCACTGACCACTGTGCGCACTGTCCCTGACCAAGCACCAAGAGGTACAGGTGGCCCCACCATTAACTGGGCCCCTTAACTGGACATCCCATCCACTAATGTCCAGAGCAAACGGAAGTGGCCTAGGGAGCACGTGTTAAACTGGTGGGAAGGGAAAGGAACCAAGGCCCAGAGAGTAAGGGCTCAGCAAAGTGCATTTCTCGTGATACCGCATATGGCGGGCAGGGTGCCAGGCTTGCCCACCCCAGCCCAAGGGGACATAGTAAGCCCACCAGGGGACAGAGAGGATGCCTTGGGGTGGGCAGCAGAAGCGTTTCTGTGGGAAGCACTAGGGACTAACTTTGGTTCAAAGAGAACAGGCCCCAGGAGCTACCACGTCCTCCTGAAGGCTAAGTGAACCGTGTTGGCAGGGCAGACATGGCCAGTGGGGCTCAGGGGTCTGCACTTCGCCCAGGACTGAGAGAGGGAGCAAGGATGGACCAGGCATGGGACGCTTTTATCCCTGCTAGGGCCTCCTCGGAGTCACTGCCCAGGAAGATCCGAGGCTAGAAACGCCACACAACACCTACGGGTCTGCCAGCAGAACGAGGGCTGGGCAGGCTCCAGGCACCACTTCACCATCCACAGCCGCTCTCCTCACTGGCCGTCTACCTCTGGAAGCATGGCTGTGGTTTCGCTTCTTGGGAAACAACGAGAAACCCAACAGCAGCCACTCTACCGCCACAGGATATGAGCCAAGCAGCAATTGCCTGACCCCTGAGAGAGGAGAGATCTGCTGAAATCCTGACAATATTTGTACTAAACTGTAACATCACCACACCAGAGATGAGGTCAGTGATGTGCCAGGTCATCGCCGAGAAAGCAGGCAAATCTTGCTTCAAATCCCTTCTCCTTCACTTATAAGCCATACGAGGTTGCACGTAACCCACCTCTGTGGACCTCCCCTTGCCCATCTTTAGAATGCTCAGTCCAGGCAGGTCCAAGCACCAGGCAGAGGTGGCTAGGCCTCGGGAGCTGATGCTCTGTGCATGGCACAACAGGCCTTCTGAGTCCTGGGAACACTTGTGAACCACCCACAGAGTCTGGGTGCTGCCTGGGGTGCAGAGAAAGTAAGGCCCCAAGCCAGCCTGGTCATTCTCACTGAGTTCCTGAGCTGGAAACCCAGTTTTCCTGGCAGGCTCCTTGAGCTAGATCAGTTTGCAGGCTACCCCACAGGAACAAATCACTCCGGGCATATCGATCACATGAAGGTATTGCACCAGCTGAGAAGAGGCCCAGCTATGGACCCCAGTGAATTCACCAAGGAAAACCACTCTGGGGAAGACTCTGGGCAGGGGATCAGCCAGCTTCCTTGGGACATTTACTTCCCTAAGCTGCAGATGGGGAGACTGAGTCACAGCCATGCCTATCAGATAAGTGACTTAGTCTACATATAGAAAATCCAGATACGCTCCTCAGCTCTTGGGGTGGGCTCCGAGCTCCCGGACGTTTCCTCTAATGGGCTGAACTGGGTCAATGGGCTGAGAAGCCTTGGACAAGCCCAAGAGCTCAGCTATGTGGTCCCAAAAATGTCAGAGAGAACCCTGGAAAGGTAGCTCCCTACCAACAGTACACTAGCCCTTGGCAGTTGCTCCTGGATGCGAAGCTGCAGCAGAACGTGGGCATCTGCAGCCCTTGCTGCAATGCTGGGGTTTTCACAGAGCACAGCCCAGAATGGCCAAGTCATCCATCCACCCACCCAACCCCCAGTCACGGAGCAAACCCTCACACGGTCCCCGCTCCCCTCTGGCTTGGGGCCGGGCCCTGGGACAAGCCAGATGTGGGTCTACCCTCAGTTCCGCGGAGGAGACACGTGAAGGAGGGGGCAGGGCCGTGCGGCGCGGTCTGGGTCGTGATCAGGCATGGCGAGCCAGAGAAGGTGCCCGACTCAGGTATGGGGAGTCAGGACCGGCTTCTGGCAGGGAGTCGTACTGGTGCTGAGACAGAAGGACGAAGAGGAAAGGGTGTCCTGAGCAGAGGGAAGCCAACATACAAGGCTGGAGCTGAGAGAGAGCGGGGAGCACTTAGCCAGCTGAATATTCCACTCAGAAAATGTTGTACAAAGGTCACTGCCACAAGTCTGAGAGGTGGCCTCTTAGGTACACGTGCTCTCACCAGTCACCAAAGTAGCACAGTCCCCAGGAGAGGGAAGAACAGAACTTGCCTAAACTTCCTGACTTGCTGGTGTCTGGGAAGCCCTTGCCCAAGGTGGGAGCGCACAGATGCCGCCGAAGAAGGTAGCTGCCGTCTACTGGTACACAGGGAGCAAGAGGGGGAGCCAGGATCCAGGCCCCAGACTACAGCCTCCCCAACCCCTACCTCGTGTGGTACCGCCACCCACCCCTGCCGGCACTGGACCGTCCATACCCACACCTCTATGTCCGGGGCTGCTGAGCCCACAGATAACCGGCTCCAGCCCTGCTCAGAAGAGCCCAGGCCCAGACTGCAGGGGCGGGAGGCAGCACGAGGCCACCAGAGCCCGTGAAGTGGCAGCAGCTAGTCAGGCCCGTGGCTGGTTCCCCACCGCGCACACACTAGGGGTGGGCGCCCTCCCTCTCACCAACTTCTCCTGGCTGGGTCCTTCTCTCTAGGAAGCCCACTTGCCTGGGGCAACAGAAGGTGGTGGAGAAAGGGTTTGGCTCCCCACTCCTCCTCAGGTCGGGCCCGCACCCCTGCCTGGTGGGCAGCACCCGGGGCAATCGGTGGTGCACCATGTCATGCTTCCAGGCTCGCCAACCTTCTCACGCACCGTCAGAGCCACCGCGTGCATCTACCCCGAGAGTCCCTTCAGACCTGGGAGCCACTGCAGGGCAGAGCTGCAGAGTCAGGTCTTGTGAGGACACAGGGCTGAGAGTCAACCGATGCCACCAAACCCTTGGCATGGGGGCAGGGCCGAGCCTAGGCCTGGGAGTCACTCCTTCACAGGGCCTCGGCCTACTCTGACCTTCACTCCCTCTCTGTTGGACCAGGGTAGGACTCGGAGGTCCCTGGGGTGCCAGGAATAGCTGCCTCCTCTCATGCCCCAGGAGGCTCTCCTGGTGGCAGCAGCATGGGACAGGGATGGGGGGGTGGGCAGTACCCAAGGGAATCAGTGGGGCCCTGTTGCCAAGTGAGCTGCTGTGTTTGTAAATATTCACCAGGAGGGAAGACCCCACCCTCAGCGCAAACCAGTCTCCTCTCCTCCAGCATATCCTATGCCTTTTTCTCCTCTGCCACGGAAGAGTTCAGGATACCAGCTGGTGGCACAGGCTAGGGGCCTGGGACTCCCCCCACCGTACTAGGGTCTCCACTGATCGGGGCCCCTGGAAGGTAGGTGGTGAAAAGCAGAGCTGTCCAAGCGCAGGAAAGGAGAGAATGCGAGGAAAGAGACCCTGGTGGGGAGCATGCTGGTGCCACGGCAGCCGAGTGGCAGAGGCAGAGCCCAGGGCACAGTGTCTGTGGAGATGGCCCTGAGTCCCATGGCTTGGCTCTAAGGATCCTCTGCTGACCAGCCTCCCAACGCCAGCACTCTAGACCTTTGCAACCTAGCTAGATGGCTCTGTCAGGGCCACCTCCTAAATACCCCTCACAGGTGGCTGCCCCTCTTCACCCCCACAGCTCCTGGCCTGGTCCAGCCACCACCAAGCGCAGTCCAGGCTCACATAGCAGCCTCCTCACAGGCGTCCCTGCTCTGACTGGTGCTTACACTGATACCAAGGTTATTTTCCTGATACACAGACATGACCATGTCATGCTACTACTCAAAAACCCTATCTGGCTCCCTACTACCTTAGGACAAAAGTCCAACTCATCATGCTGGTGCTGAAGGACCCCCTGACCCTCAGATTCTTCCCTTCCTTTAGAATCACCCAGGTTCCCTCTGTATCAGCCTGGAGTGGGGTGGGGGCTCTTGCAGTGGGGTTCTGAGTCCCTGAAAACCTCTGAGGAGTTCAGAAATGGTAGGCAAGCACAGGGCAAGCCGCCAGATCATTAAAGAACATCCTCAACTCCCAGTTAAAAGCTTCAAAAAGAAAATCACAACCTCTCCCAGGGACCGGGATCTCCGGCAAACGGGCCAGGGAAAGGGTCCCAAGGCGGGTTCTGGTGCTGCACTGACCTGGTCCAAACCTTGACTCACACTCTTGATAGCAGTTATGACCTTGGACAAGTCACCTGACCCCTGTGGGCCTCTTCTCAAAGAAGGTCATGGACAGAGAATGTGGTGCCGATCACAGAGGAAGTGAAACACTCGGTAGACAGTGGTTAGCGAAAGCAGTTAGTCCATCTCTTGGCCAGCCAGAAGGGCACAGAGGTAACTTGCAAAAGGACATGCACTCACACCCTACCTTTCCAGAGGGCTCCTGGCACTGGGGAGGCGGCTGAACTGGTCCCACTAGTACCAGCCTCCCTTTATAAGGGGTGTGTGGGGCTCAGGGAGAGAGCTTACCACATCTTGAGCAAAGCACAAAAGTGGCGAAGGCCCTGCCCCGAGTCTGCCCTCCTGGGGACAACGGATGGCAACGGCCGCCCGCTCTGGGAAGCCGGGCGCTGGCGGCGGCGTTAAAGCGGTGGCAGTGGCTCCCTGGCGGCCGTGGGGGCAGGTCTGGCAGGGACCTGAGCACAGAGCCGCTCTATGAGGAGCTGCCAGCCCCCGCCTCCATCTGCACACTGGGTAGCCCTGGCTCAGATCAGCTTGGAGCCGAGCAACCCGCCTTAACCCCCGCTCTGCCGGGTTGCTGGAGCTCTACCCGCGGCTTCTCCCCCCCGCCCCCACTCTGTCTTCAGTTCTGGACGGAGTTTGCCAAATGGGTCACTTAAGGACAAAGCCTCTTTACATCTCCATCTGTGCCACTGATTAGGGACCAGAGCCTCAGCCAGGGGCTGGGGACCTGCCGGCCGCGTGAGTGGCTGAAGTGGTAGGTAGTCAGGGGGCGTGGGGGTGGGGATGCCAGATCTCTGGCTAAGCGAGGCATCTGGGGGCCCAGGAGACTCCACCTCCAGCCCCTCTCAGGGTCTCAGGGGCTGCCTCTATTCCCCTCCACCCCAAAAGGTCACAACCTGCCTACTTGGGGCAAGGAAGGAAACTGGGCACAGTCCCAGATAAAACATCTGATTAGAGATGCTCTGGACGCTCCAGAATAAGGATCCGGGTCAGCAGGTAGAAGATACTGGCTTGTCTACTCTGCAAGACCCCAGGCCAGCACATCAGCCCTTCCTTAATGCCTGCCCTTAGAGATACTGTCATCCCCAAGCCAGAACCCACACCCTGGCCCGGTGGAACCAAAGCTGAGCTCTGAACTCTCTCAGCACCTCTGGCACACAGACTGGGACCAGAGGTCCCAGGGACTCCCAGGGCCTCACTCCTGCAAGGTCTGTCTCTCTAGGATAAGGGGTGGGGGTGGGGCTCAGGTATGGCCATTTCTTACTCCTACGTCAGTAACCAGCATGTGTCTGCGCGCACAGTAGGAAGATGGTCGCTGCTGCTGAAGAGTAAAACACAAATCCAGGCCATAGTAGTTTGCTGGCCACCCTCTGGGCCCTACCCACACCTGGTGCTTCCAAGTCTGCCAAAGTGGGGCCACTGTCTACCCAAATGCGGCCTACCTCCTCAGCAGCAGGGCTGTCCCACGCCACAGTCCAGGGCTCTGAGCTCCCTCTTAAGGGGTTGTGCGCACAACCAGCCTAGTGAGTCTGGAGCCCACAGGCCACGCAACTGAGGGCTGAGGCAGCCTCCACTGCTCAGCCCGCCACCCCAGGGCAGGCCAGGAGGGGAGCTTCCTGCCTCAGCTGCCCTCTCTGGGAATTTGGCAGGGGCCTATCTGGGCCCCCAGGCCATAGCCTCCTCCAATCCACCCCGAGGAAGCTGTAAAATACACAAATGCCTGACGACCCACCTCCTGCTCACAAAGCTCCTACCTCTTCCTTCTTGGCAGGACCCTTACTTTTATCTAGACATCTTCAGAGATGTTTTAAAATAAGACAAAATCTTCCTTTAGTGCTTCTCGGGGCAGCTTTGGGAGCAGGAAATTCAGTGGCCACAACCCAGGTCCTGGCTGATGAAAAACCACACAGGGTGCGGGGGACACGGAGGCTCGGCAGCAGTTCTGTCCCAGGAAGGGTGTGGCCCAGGCGCTAGGCTAAGAAAAGCACAGATGTGTGCACCACCACACCTGTGTGACCCCGACAGGCAGACACGCAACACAGCAGCCCACCCTTGGCCCACTATCCACCCCGTGCTCACAGATACTCACGCTCGGCTCTACCGTGCGCAGCGCGCGAGAGGCTTTCTTTCCATCTTCCTCTTGGGTTTTAATTAGTCACAGTGCCACAGATGATTGGTGCAGGGATGGGGCCCAGGGCCTCCCCGACTGGGGAACTGCCAGGTGAGACCGGCCGCACATCCCCTGAGAGGCTGGGACGCAGGTTGCCGGGTTACACAGCGACTCACCTGCCGAGCTTCCCCAAGAAGCCTGCAGAGAGCTGTGAAGGTTTAGTTAAGCCTCTTCGGTGTGGGAAAGCCCATCCCCGGCAGGCCGTGCTGCCCACGGCACGGGGCCACCTGTACCAACCGGCCCCGACTCAACCTTGCTCATGCCTCCCATTAGCCATTCAGTCCAGGAAGCGGCCTTCACTGCCCCCCTCTGCCTGGGCCCTCCTCCCACCACGCCAGCACCTCGAAAGAAGCCCACTCACCCAAAGCCCCGGTCAGGAAACATGGGCCCACATTCCTGACGGTAACACTGAGAAGCCAGGCTCAAACGACACTTTCAGGAACTTAAAAAATACAAATAACCTTGAGGACGGAGGAGTAAAGAGAAACACAGTGTCTTTCACAAGCTCAGAGATAAGTGCTGTCCTCACCACGAATCAGGCCCAACTAGAATTTCAGCGCCAAGAGGGGCATCAGAGGCTAACCCCGGCGGCAGTCCCTCTGGAAATATTTGCAGAATGCAATAGCCAGGGCTGATGGCGTGGATGAGCCTCAGCCTCATTGTCCTTCCTTGGCGTGGATGAGCCTCAGCCTCATTGTCCTTCCTTTCACACCAAGCCACCCCCCCCGCCCCCCCACCGGGGACAGCAGGCAGAATTCGGGGATGCTGCTGAGGGCCGCGAGCACTACAAGAACAGAGAGACACCCCCTGGCCAGGCCCCACTGTGCCGGAAGCCAAATCCTGTGGCTGCAACATGATCCTTTCCCCTCCTTCAGTCCATGTTAGGACGGCCAGTGTCCTGGCCTCAGGAGCCGTGATCCGTTTCTGTCACCAGCCCAAACTGAGGACATACTGCGAACCTAACAGGCTCAAGCTCAAGGGACCAGAGGCCGCTCCCTGGGTCTCAGAGCTCACTGCAGTGGCCACGGCACAGGACGTGACCTTCTCCAGGAGGGGCCTGCTAAGACATGGTTGTGGTCACAGACGTGGGGGGAGCAAGAGGGGGATTCGCTTGCTGACACCCTGCTCAGGAAAAAATGCACAAGAGACAGAACCCGGGACACATCCTCAGTCAGGGACAGGGAGCAAGGAGGGAATCAGCAGCAGACAGGAAGGAGTGTTCTGAGAAGTGAACCGAGGGACAGAAGTGGGTTGGTAAGTCGCAGGAAGAGCCTGTAAGATGTTGAGGCTCCCAGGACAGAGTCTGGTTGCATTGAGGAAAGGGGCAGGAAGCCGAGGCTGGGAGGCCAGCACGTAGCAGCAGAGGAGAGAAGAGTGTCGTGGTACTGCATACATGCCTCATGTCTTCTGGGTCACAGCCACGAGCTAACAGAACCCACCAGCTCTGAGTACCCGGGGGTTTTAAGATGCACAAGTCCCCAGGCAAGCTGTGCCCCTAGCTCCCTGCTGAAGGGGCCGCTGCTACAGCCACGAGCCACCAAGACTCCCTCCCAACCATTCCGAGGGCCACTGGTTTTGTCACAGAAGAGACAGTGAGCAGGGAAGAGAGAGTTTTGCCTTTGGTTAGAGGTAAATTTTCTGGAAAATTCGATAAATAGCTTAATTTCCTGGCTCCCCCATACTTTGACAATGTTCCTCTTCCAAATGCCACAAAAAGTAACAAATCCGAGTTTCACTCAGTTCAGCTGAAGGCTATGCCTGTCGGGGGGACCCTGCCACCTCCCGAAGCAGTTGTCTCTCACTGCCCCACCCCCGGCCGCCCAGTCCTGTTCTCGGCCAGTCCTGTTCTCGGCTAGCAGGGGCCCTTGGCGTCCACAGGGTTAATGCCAGGCTCAAGCAGCCCGGCCCTCGGCCCTCGGCTGGGCCGGGAGCATTGAGACCTCGGGCCTCCTTTTCAAGGCCAGGATGAATGGGGAATATGCAAATGCCCGCCTCCCCGAGGAGTGCAGGGGAGGACCGGCTGCTGTATCTTTCCACTCTGGGCCTGTCACATGAAAGGGTTTGTATTCCTGCTGCTGGCTCCGGCGCCAGACTGGGGCTGTTCTCACCAGAAAACAAAAATCTCTTTCAGACCCAAGCAAAACGAGGCCCTGGCTGGCCCGGGGAAGGCTGTTGGACGTTGTTCACACTGACCCACCGAGAGCACCCATCACTTGGATTCTTATTGAACCCACCACCTTTCCAGAGGGAGCCGGAGGCCTCTGGGGCTCCTGAGGAAAGCCCTGTGTCAGGTCAGGGTGGGTGGCACCAAAGAGTGGGACTGGCTCATTCTGAGGCTCCTCTGGTTCTGCCCCTTGCAGAAATAGAAATGGCTGGCTCTGAGGTCACCACCTTTTATCTATGAGGGAACGCTGGTAATTCTCAGGGTGTTGACAGTTAAACATAGAAAGAAAAGGGAAGAAAAATGATGGTAAACAAAGACCTTGCAGCGCACAGGAAGGACTTTTTAAGAATGGAGGCCACAGGCATCCTCAGCCTGCCTCGTCCGGCGTTGCTGGCCCAAGAGCCCTCAAGCTGTGGCTGGGGCTCATGGTAGCCCAGAGCCCAGTGTGTGAGATCATAAGCTTCTGGGACACTCCAGGGCTTGGACTCCATCCTCCATAGAGGCCGCATGACAAGGTCAGACTTCACTTTTGTTCAGACTTCCAGAGGCCAGAAATGCTGCTTTTCCAATACCCCTAAGGGTCACCGGGAGCCGTCCATGACCAACAGTACAAATCTTGTACCCTATGAAGTAAGGGTGCTACTCAGACTCCCATGAACAGGAGACAGTGACACAAGGAGCCCTCAAACACACACATGATGGCTTAGCCTGAGGAGAAATCTAGAACAAAACCACTTAAGGAACTGATTCGAAACCAATAGGAGGTCTGGAGGATGCTCTGTAGATTCCCCGAAATCCAAGGGCAACAGGCCTGGTCAGCTTCTCAGCCCAAAGACGATGCCCATCTCGGATGAGCATCCACTGCTGCTCCCTCCACGGGTCTCCCTTCTAGAGGCTGGGGCCACACAGTACGCCCACGGAGCCAAGAAGCCAGGCATGTCTGTGAGTGTTCATGGAGCCACCCCGGGAGGAACAGGACGCAGGGGAGGAGGAGGAGGAGAAGGAGGAGGGAGGGAGGGAGGGAAAAGGACACTTCGGTACAGATGGAAAGGGTGCTTCCCGGGTCATAGCCTTCCCTGATACCTGACCTGGGGCAGGGAGGTCAGGGATATACATACCCCCATCTCCCGCCAGCCCACTGGCCAGGAGGAGGCCCACCCTCCCTTTCTCTCCAGCACGCAGGCAGAGTGAGGATTGTGGAGAGAGACCACAGGCAGGGAGGGGGGCTGAGTGTGGGAGTTGAGGGTGTTCCCTAGAGAACCACATTCAACCCATCTGCTGGAAGGGACTATCACTGTTAACACTGAGGTTTGCCAGAAGTAAGCAGGGTCCTAGGGTTTAAGTGGTTTCATGCAGACCCCAGCTTCCAAAGTTCGGGGGTCACTGCAGGCCTGGATGGGTCCCAGTGAGTCTCCCTTCTCTGCCTTCTTCTTATTGGCCTTTGGAGTCTCGCCATCCAGCCTCTGGCCAACCACCCTGTCCAATCTCATTGGCAGACCCTTATTCCATCCCTCCGCTCTCTTTGTCCCAGCTCCAACTACCTTCCCCCACCTCTGGCTGTCCTTGCTGTGTAGCCTTGCTGTCTAATCTCTGATTGACCTCACCGTCCCTCCCAGTGACCCTTCTGCCTACTCGACAGGATCTGCAGCCACTTGGTCTATAGGGGCAAGGGTTGCTGGTCAGGAGCAGGACTGGAGATACTTAGCCCCAACAACAATCCACACACCGGAGGGAAACACAGGGCTTTGTAGCAGGGCTGAGTCCTGCTTGGTTCCTCGGGATCCACCTGCCGTGCTGGTGGTCCGGGCGGGTGCAGTGTGCTGGGGACAGGGCAGGGTTCCTGGTGTTGGTTAGTGGTCTTGGGCCCAGAGCTGCCCATTTGACCTGGGCCTGCCTGTCCTCTCTCCCTTTCCTCTAATAGCCATCAATCGCTGGGTCTGTTCCTGACTCCAACAGGTGTCATTCCGGATTTGCTTCTCCCAGGGTCTGAAAATGGAAATGCTGATTGTTCCCTCACTGGCACCATCCTGGCCCACTTCCTGCTCTAAAGTTCCCAGAAGACAGCTATCTCAGGATGCAGGCCTGAACGGACAGAGAGGAAATCAGAAGCTAGCCTCCCCCGATTCTCCACAAACACTCCCAGCCAAATGCCTGGACTACCTGTCCGGAGAAGAAAGATGTCTCTGGGCAGAGCAGGGGAGTAAACACAGGTGGGACTTCTTGGGAGTTGAAATCCTTCAGGCTCTGAGATTACAGGCTGGGTTTCAGAACAGATAGCTCAGCTTGGTTCAGAATTTGTCCCAACCCACTTCCCATCTTGCCACTTCTGCCTGTCACAGAATCAGATGATCAAGATCAAGCCTCACATGAATCAGAAGCCACAAAAAAGATCCAGGTCTGGGAATGACTCCACCCACCATGAACTCCCAGAGCAGCCAAATAATGGTGGGAGACCAGCCTGGGCAACCTGAAGGACACCCCAAAGAAGTATCCCTGAGGCCCAATGGGTGACTACTAAGGACTCTGTCCAGGCCAAGGCAGGAAATGGGGCCAGCACACCAGCCCATCCAGTGAGCTGGGGACCAAGACTAGGGCCTGCTCTCTGCTCTGCTTGGCCAGAGCTCCCAGCCTACTGGAGCTCTGAGACAAAAGGACTTTGCCCTCAGAGAAGAATATATTCTACAAAAGCAATCACCTGCAGCTATGGGTTTGGCTGACCTTCCTTCCTTCCTTCCTTCCTTCCTTCCTTCCTTCCTTCCTTCCTTCCTTCCGCAAACACTTTTGGAGCACCTCCTTCTGTTCTGGGTTCTTAGCTTAGACTAACGGTTTCCCAGGGAAGGCTGAGCTGTCCTGCCTGCAAGGAGTTCACACCTGCTTCCCCCCCTCCACTGCTTCTACCACAGTGGCATCATCCCTCTGGTGGGCATGGAGCCTGGCACTTAGTAAGAGCACATTCAAATTCTGTTATTTGCTAACTGATGTGTGGTAAGAAAACAGCTTATAAAACACATCCTTATTAAAATAAATTGTTCTCACAGAATTCTTCCTAACCTTCATTAATGTAACCAACACTGGTTCACGCTGTGCCTGGCCCCGGATTGAGGCTCACAGAGGAGAAACTCTGGCCTTGCCCTCCAGGAGATCATAGTGTAGGAGGCCAAAGGCTGCAGGTCAGTGGAACAGGCATGCGGAGCGCAGGGGTAGGGTCCCCTTGGCCACCCACATGCCCAGTTTGGGCTATGTTTCTTTGACGCAGCCACTGCAGACACAGAACAAAGCCCAGGTGCCTGGGCTGGAATCCTAGAGCCTGCAGATCCCAGCCCTGGTGACCTCACTGGCCAAGCAGAGTTTGTCCCGAGATTTCCTTCACTCCTACGGCCCGTCTTTCCTCATACTGTCCTTCTGCCAGGAATGCCTTGTTTCCTTAACTCCCTTTCTGGAGGTCAGAACCCTGTGCCCGCTTTAAGGAAGGCCTAGCTGGAGCTAACATTTAAGGGGACCTTTCCTATGTGCCAGCCCTGCTCTTAGCTCTTTATGCCAGTCCTCTCTTTAAACCCTCCTCCTCCCAAAGACCGATCCTTTGTTTGTGCCCTCTGCTGAGCCTGCTGGAGGGCTCAGGCACCGGCTGCTCGTACCTGGTGGTCCTTCTCTGGACTGCAAGTCTGAGAGGATGGCCTGGCTCCTAGCTCTTAGGAGTGGCTTCCCCTCTGCACCTCCCTGAGCCTCACTGACTCATCTTAAATGGGGATAACAGCACCCCAGTGTTGTGGGAAAGATTACATGAAAGCTTCGGGAACTGTAGAGCACGGTGCTTGACACACGGTAGGTGCTCAGGGAAACAGCAGTTGAATCAGTACGCTTGCAACAACACTTCCCCTCCACCCCATAAAAACAACTCCCCTCCCACAGTACTTCATTGAATGAATATTTGAGTGCCTACTATGTTCCAGGCTAATTACACGGCTAATGACAAAGTGCAGCTCATGTTATACAAACGCCTGTAAACGTTGCCTCCTTTTGCAAAGAAGCCAGAGCCTCATGCTCATTTATCCAGCTTGCTATGGGTATGGGACAGTCCTGGCTCCCATCTGGGCCTGCAGCCAAGCCAAAGTCAGCCTTCTGAAGGTCAACCTGAGAGCCCTTACAATCACGTGAGACAGAAAACCAGCCAGAGAGCAGAATGGCCAGGTTCTGATGCCCTCTGGTGTCAGTGTGCTGTCACTGGTCGGACCCTCGTATCCCACCACAGGCCGGGCAAGATAAGGCGCTGAGGTCAGAACTCTCCCACAGGGCAGTGCACGGTGTGCAAATCTCAATTTTCTTTTGTGAGGCATGCCCTCAGCTGTTCTGCCTGGAGGTCCACAATCTGTCAGGGTCCTAGGTGCCTACTGGGGTTCCCTGTAGGGCTCTAGATCTCATACTAGTCCTCCACCCTAATGGGAGCCTGGAATCAGGTGAAGATCGGATAGGGCTGAACTCAGCCAGGCTGTGCACGTCTGCACCTGCCCCAGACACTTACAGCCCAATGGCTGGCACACCAGTCTCTGCCACCCCGGCCAACCCCATTCCCCAGGGTCACAACTTGGGCCTCCTACCTTCCCCTCCCAGGAGCCCAGCCGCGACCTGAGCCACATCTAATCTCATCAACAGCCTCTCTGCGCTCTACCACCCTCCCCCTGCTGGCTCAGCGTGGCCACTGCAGCTGAATGGAGAGCTCCTCTACGGCCTAAAGAAACCCCCCCATCCTTTCCTCCAGAATCCCCTGCTATCCAGACTCCATCGTCCTCCCACAACCTAGCCTCCCCGGGCACAAGACCCTGAAGACCCACTCCCCCACAGTTCTTCGTGCACCCCTTGGCTGCCCTGACTTTCTCTACCCAGAGTTTGGCCTATCTGCCTCTGACAAACCTCCCTGCATGCTGCAAAAGCCTATTAAGATGCCACCAGTGGTCAGGTATGTGGTTGAGCAGAATGGACCTTGTCCAGGGGCATGGGGCTGCATCAACCTAGAGGCAAGGCTGCCCTTTTAGAAAGTCACCCACTGAGAGGGGTGCCTCTTTCTACTTTGCCCAGTGGTGCCATATGGCAGAAGTGCCAATCCATTGCTCCCACAGTCCTCTGAGTGCTCACCGCACAGAGACCAACCATGTTTTCCCAGGCCAGGTGCAGCATCTGACTCAGGCTGGATCTATTTTATTTGTTTCCTTGTTTACTACTCAACACACAGGTGGGATCTGGACTGGCCCAGGACTCAGAGATGGCCTCTTCAGTGGGGAAGAGGACAGAGGCAGCTCTTGTTCTCCTAGGGTTCAGAGCACATGGCTGCCTCTCTCAGACAGACAGTTCTTCCTCCAGGGGGCTTCCTCCTACCCTTCACACCATCCTCTCCCTGCAGTGCCCTGAAGGCAGCCCTTGTCTCCTTAGGCCCAGAAGCACAAAACTCTACCAAAGAGTGACATCGCCTTGAGGGTCGTCTCTCATTTCTAGCTGAGCCAAAGGGATCTGATAGCTGCCCAGGGACCCTGGAGATTACAAGGCCGAATTGTTGTCAGTCTTAGCCTAGCAGTTCTCTCTCTCTCCCCAGAGAAAAGCTGGGGTCCAGGCAAAGTCCCAAGCAAGGTGGACACATGATCTGGGAGTGCCCCTACAGGTGTACGGGGTATTCCATCCAATGATCACTACTCAGTCTCTTACTCTAATGCCAAGTGTGGCATCTTTGAGGAATTTCCTGTTTGCACCGAGCAGCCGGCCCCGTATGGAAGCGGCTGTCACCTGCACCAAGAGTCTCCTTCCCTGACCGCTCCAAGGCCTCCGTACAGTCCCTCAGTGAGGCAGTTCTCCCATTCAGGGAAGCACGTGGCCACTTTGGGAAATGCTCCACAATGAAGCAGGACAGAAGGCCAGTTTGAGTCAGTGTCTGCTGAACCCCAATTTCAGACCAAGGACCCAATACTGTGAGGGGCTTTTTCTCAAAGGTCGCTGATTACTCCTGGCACATGTGGCCCTGTGGTCCCCAGACCTCTCCCTGTGGCTGCAGAAGACCAAGGTTACAGAGAGCTGCCCTTGGATCCACCACTGGGTGAGGGCCTACTAAGGGTAGAGCAAAGGGTCCTGGCACTAGAGAAAGGCTCTGAGACCATCACCAGTAAATGGTGGCTGTTGCTATCACCATCCTCCTCCTCCTCATTACTTGGTAACTCCTGCTCCTTACCTGTGACCCCAGCTCTAGCCCAGACCTTGCCTGCTGGATGAGCACATCAGGCCCAGAGTGGCCCTGCACAGCCGGTCCTCAGACACTGGCAGACAGAAGGAGCTTAGGGAGCTGAAGGGATTAGAGAGGCCTCACTCACTCCCCAGCTCAGGGGAAGTATCCCTGTGGCCCAACTCAGGGCAATGGGGGGGGGGGTGATTACATGGCCCACCAACCCTCAAGGTTCAGGCCTGATACCACCATGCACTTAGCAATGATTGCTCAATTAAAACCTCACATCAAATCCCACTCTGCCAGATATTACCCATGTGACACTGGACAAGTCAATTAACCTCTGAACCTCAGTGAGAAAGGGAAAGCACCACCAAACTCCTAGTATTTGCTGTGAATTTTAAATAATGCATGTAAAGTTTCAGGTAAGGATTTCAGAAGGGTTGGCTTCCCCTTCTTTGGTTCATAAAGAACCATATTACCTCCTCTGATGCTGCAGTTTGTGAAATAATAATAAACACTAACATTCTTAGAGTATTTGCTCTGGACTAGGCCCCTTTCAAGGTCATTTTAAGGTTTGAAACTTCACATACCTTATCAGGCTTAAATCTGCACATGGGCAGCCGGAAGTGGAGACCCTGTAGTGGTATTATACCCTGGAGGAACACGAGGCTCTCAGAGGGGACTGGCTGGTGCAGGCAGCAGAACTGGTGGATGAACGGGCCTGTGGTGAGACCCCAGGTGTGTGTGTGGCCGGGGAGGAGGAGGGAGGAGTGTTGGGTAAGGATTCAGAGAGGGTCCTCACAGCCTCCTCAAAGAACGCAGGGGCGAGGGAGGAGCTGACTCCTGTGAGGGGGAGGGGAGAAGGCTGGGAGCAGTGGGGACACAAGCACTGGGCAGAGCTGAGGAGTCAGGTGAACACCCTTTTACAGAAATCTTGCGAAGATTTCTGGCTCAAGGGTGGGCAGTGAGGGGTCTTGAGGAGACCCCTGCCCAGGATCAGGAAGCCCCAGGTCGGTGCTGGTTACGTCTCCGATCTGCATTAAAACGTCGGGGACCAACACCCTAGGTTTCTGGATACTGGGGATGGACAAGGATGCACCACGTCTGTCCCTTGGGGGACGGGGGGGCTCGGCCTAGTCTGATCACCGATGAAGCTCGCTATAAGGGGAGAAGGTGCGAGAACTGGAGCGAGGTTGTGCGGTCCTGAGAGCAAGGCCCCTCATTTCCACACACCTAGCTGCTTCTCAAACCCGACCCGGAGCCCGCCAGAATTTGAGGGGGTGGGGGGACGACCTGGGAGGCCCGGGTCGGGGGAGGAGGCTTGAAGGGACGGCTCAGCAGCGGGGACTGGGGGCTCACTTCCACCCGGGACCAAGATCCCACAGCGCGCTGGGGATGGGGGTCTGGGACGAGGACAGAACGGGGACTTACCCGCGAACAGCCAGAGGGATCCCCCGGAGACGAGGAAGAAGGTCAGCATGTCGGTGAGCGGGGCCCAGCCTGGCCCCGCACGGCCTCCCGGGCCCGCTGCCCCGCAGCCCCGCAGCCCCAGCAGTCGCCGCGCCGCCGCCGCCGCCGCCGCCGCCGCCGCCGCCGCCGCCGCCGCCGGGTATTTTTAGCCCCCGCCCCCCGGCTCCGCAGCGCCCCCCCCTCCGCGCCGCTGCGGAGTCCTGGCAGGAGGGGGAGGGCGCGGCGCGCGCTCCGCACGGGAGCCCCCCTGCCAGCCCCGCAGCCTGCCGAGTCCGGAGCGCCCCCCGCGCTCCCAGCCGCGTAGGAACCGCCGAGGTCCGGGCGGGGGAGGGGCGGGCCGCAGCGCAGACCAGCCCTCTGCGCCCCCGCCCCCAACGTCAGGACCGGGCGTTGTGGGGAAACGGGCAGGAGAGGGGCGCACGGGAGACGAGCGCGGGAGCGTGACGCCGCGCCCACCCCCCTGCTGCGCGACCCTTACCCCGCGTGACCCTGCCTTTGATTGCTGGGCAGGCTCGGGTGGCAGAGGGGTTGCGGTCACCTGTTCTAGGAGGCACACGTGCCTGTGAGCCGGTTCCCGCTGCCGCGGACGACCCCTAGGACCCAAGTTTGCAGATACCAGGAGCCTCTGGGTGCCAGGCCCGCAAGCTAGTGAGGAGAGAGGTGGCGAGGGTCTGTGTAGCCTCTGGCAAAGGGATCACGAGGCCTGATCAGTGCCCAGATTCCTTGGGGACCACAGACCTCAGATCTCCCCTTCTGGGAAGGTTGGATCTGAGGCCACCAAGGTCACAGGAGGCTCCATGTAGTCACAGCCTGCCACATGGGGTCACAGGAGGTCACAGGAAGCCACATGGAATCACAGGTGTTTCTTGAGGACACAGGCCATCATGGTCTTCATACATAGCTATTTGTGGCACATGAGACCTTAAGAAGCCCCTCACAGCTACAGTGTATGGCTACCCAGCCACCCACAGCCACAGATGGTCACACTGTTGGCTGAGGGGTTGGACACCTTCTGTTTCAGTGTCTGGGATGAAAGGAGAAAGCCCACTGGTACATTCTTCTGAAAGAATAAGTGTAGAATAAATGTAAATATCCTGCTGGGCCCTACACCACCTGGATTTCAAGGTCACCTCCTCCCAACACTCTTGCTTGTTCTCAAATGTGCATGTCCCACCAGGCATCCAGCACCGAGGACAGCGCTCAAGCAGCCCAACCCAGAATATATGCAACCCTCCCAGGCCAGGCACTTAGCTGACCCACAAAGAATAGGATGGGAAACCAGAGGATAGAGGTCAGGTGGCACAGAATGGAAGAGCCACAGAATGGAAGAAGGTCTCTTCAGACCCACCAGAGACTACCTGCCCTGTGTGCATGTGCTCAACAACTTAGCAGTTAGGGTGTGAGTTTGTGCTGTGGCCTCTGCTTGCAGTAGTAGTATATGGCGTGTGTGTGCCTGGCCCCATCCATGTACACTCTGTAGGTGCAAATGTGCACATGTGTGCCTCTGAGGCACTTCCCAGGTTTACAGTAGGACCTTCCACCTTCTTCCCCATCGCAGGATCTGGACTCCTGGGAGACATGCTCCTGCTGGAACCCAGGCACACAGCCTAGCAGGGACTTTGATGGAATCTCTCATGCTCCAGGCTTGGAAGGCTCCTCCAAAAGGGTGTCATAAGTCTGTCAGAATCCCCCCCCACCAAATTCCCACTGGCAGCAGATTAACTGAAGACCTACTGGTGCTCAAAAGGAGACCCGGGGAGGGAACCAGAAGGCTGGGCTGAAAGAAGGTATCTCTTCAGATCAGATTAGTCTACAGAGATGGGCAGGCAATTTCTCCATAGGGCAGGGGGGCAACAAAGAATTTCTTTGTGGAGCAGGGGGCCCAGAAACCATGCTGCTAGCCTCAGGCCCAGCCTTCTCCTACAGCACTCAGGTGCAGAAATACTCCAGGCCCCTGCGTGGCTCCTGGCAGCCTCCTCTCCAGAGTGATGTCATGGGACACATTTAGCCTGGCCTCCAGCAGGAGGTCGCATCCACTTACTCTTCCTACAGATGTCTCTGCTACTTGTGAAAAATTTGATTCAAAAAGATGAGCTGGAGCTGTGACAGATTACAGCTTAACTGAGTATTTTTCTGTTTTCTTTGAGCATGGCTTGCCTCCCCCTACTCCCTAAGGGGTGGGGATTGGAAGACTATAGGTCTGGCTGTGGAATCATGGGCCAGGTATCTTTCCTCTTTAGGCCTATTCTTACCACTGGCTATAGGGACTTGTTCTTTTCTGTCCTTGGCTCCAGAGATCTCTTTCCCCTTCTGTGGGTCTCAGCAGTTGTGACTCTGAAGCATCCAGACTGCATGGGTATGACAGCCATGGAACCCAGCAGGAGGGGACCCAGGGCCCAGAGATACCTAGGCCAGGCTGGAGGGCCCTTGGACTTTTCTCTCAGTCAGCGAGATCAGCCACAGTAGTGGCCAGCTCTGTTCACATCTATCTCCTCCCAGCTCAGCACCTCTGAGAGAGCAGGCCAGAAGGATCCTGATCATGTTTTCAGACCCTGGCACGGGGTCTGGTCCAGAGAATGCAGAGAATATTTTCTTCTTCAACAGAGTAGGAGACCATTGTCTAGAGAGCAGAACATCTGCCTTAGGTCATACAGCAATTCTGGCCTTTAGACTCCCATTCATTCCTTCATTCCTTTATTCACTCATTCAGCTAATGTTCACTAACACGTGTTTGGCCCCCTGCTGGGAACCAAGGAGGGGGAAAAAGGCAAATAGGAAACAGGGGTAATGAGCAGTTCAGGTGGTGAGCGTGAGGACACACATTTGATCCTAGCCTTACCTAGGGGAGACACCCTGAAGGAGGAAATATTCAAGTGGGGCCTTACAACTTGCCAGGCATCAAAGAGAAACAACAGACACCACTCCCAGTCCTGGCTGTAGTTCTGCCATGCTGTGCAGCCCTGGGCAAGCTTTTGTCCCTCTCTGTGTCCACGGGTACAATGAGGGGTTAATCTAGAGGTTTCTGAGCATCAGGATTAACTAGCCATGACTCTGCTGCCTCTTTATCATCACAAATGGCCTCTGGTTTGTGAGGCCCAGTGTCCATCACTCTGTGTCTAGCCTGACTGTGGCCCTAAGAACCAGACAAGGGTAGGCTCCGGTTTTCCTGAAGTTAGGATATCTGAGCCATGCTTCTCTGACAGTGGTGGACCCTCTGTTTTGTTTTGTTTTGCTTTTGAACTCTCCAACATTTTTTAACACTCTCCTTTATTTTGATAGTCTCCCACATAGTTACCTCTTCCCCAAGGTAGAATACAGAGAAGTCTCTTTTTCAGCCTCCTTTGCAGGAAGGGGTGGATAAGTGACTTAGACCATGCCAATGAGATAGAGCTTTGTAAGCCTTTGATTCAAAACCCGGTAATAAGCAAGAGGAAGTCCTATGTGTGGTCTCCATCTTACTGGCACAAGCTGATAGCAGAAGCAATGCATAGAGGACAGTTTGTGGTGTTGTTCCTAGAAGCTGAGATCTGACCCTTTTTCTTGAACCTTCCCCCAAATTCTGTGAGCTACCTAACATTCTTTAATGTGCTCCTTTTCTGCTTAAAATAGTCAATATGGAGTTTGTTGCTTGCAATCAAGTACTCAGACTGACACTGACCGACTCACTGTCCCATTGCTAAAGGTCTTTCTAGCCTCGACAGCATGAGGCTCCCACACCCCCATCCCTGCATTCGTGAGGAAATGGAAGCTCTATCTGGTGGGCCTGTGGGAGCTGAGCCTGGTTTTTGTTTCTCTTCACTCTGACAACCGCAAATATGAAGAGCTCAGCCAGAACCTGAAACCCTATCCAGAGCAAAGGCTTGCAGTATGTGATGAAATGGGCAAAGAACTGCAAACAAGTTGCAACCCATGTCTTTTATTGAAGAGTAGTATTTTCCCCCAGATTAATAAAATTGTTCAACATAAAAATGTTAGAAAATACAGGAAAGAATAAACTAAAGTAATTTGTAATCTCTTCCCCGAGGATAATGACCAATGCGGTTTTGTATATTTTCTAACAATAATAATAGTAATAATAATATCGAACATTCATATAGTGCTTAGTATGTGCCAGGCATTCTTTCTTTTTTCTCTTTTTTTTAAGAATTTACTTTTAGGTAATCTCTACACCCAACGTGGGGCTCAAACTCACAACCCCGAGATCAAGAGTTCCATGTTCTACCGAATGAGCCAGCCAGGCATTATTTATAAGTATTTTACCTATGTGTTACAGACTGAATTGTATCTTCCCCCAACCCCCAAAATTCATATGTTGAAGCCCTAACCTCCAATGTGATTGTATTTGGAGACAGGGACTTTAAGGAGATAATTAAGGTTACATGAAGTCATAAGGGCAGAGCCCTGATCTAATAGATCTAGTGTCCTTATAAGAAGAGGAAGAGACACCAGGAGGGCACACACACAGAGAAAGACTGTGTTGAGGACACAGTAAGAAGACAGTCATCTGCAAGTCAAGTAGAGAGGTCTCACCAGATACCAACCCTGCCAACATCATGATCTTGGACTTCCAGCCTCCAGAGCTGTGAGAAAATAAATTTCTGTTGTTTAAGCCACCCAGTTTATGGTATTTTGTTATGGAATCTCTAGAAGACTGATACAGTATGCTAAGTCGTTTAATCTTTATATCAGTCCTGTCTTTCCCCCATTCATAGCAGAGTTCAATAAATATTTGTTAAATGAATGAATGATGGATACAGTTTATTCAGTACCATAGGTTTTTTTTTTAAACTTAACCACATGAGTATTTTCTCCAAGTTATTACCTCTTTAAAATTTAAAAAATGGGTACATGATAATCGTTCATGCATTTATTCAGTTAACAAGTATATGTTGAGTCCCCACTAGGTGCAAGGCATTGTGTAGGTACTGGGGATGTAGCAGTGAACAAACAAACAAAAAGTCCCTGCCCACATGCAGTGTGCCTGCTCCATGGAAATCCCATTGCCTAGCTGTCAGACATGGATTAACCCACGTATTTGGGAAGGTTTTTTTGATTGAAAATTTTCTGATGAGCCAACTAGACAAACACAAGCAACCAGATTCTTTACTTTTGAAAAGGCCAATTACATGACTCAAGGGCTCCTGGGGTTTCCCCAGAGTCACAGAAGGACAAAGATGAGGGCCTTGGAATTTGTCCTGAGTCCACAGGTCTGGAAATTATGGCTAATCAAGCCACCAGCACCAGATCCTGAGGAGACACCTGTGTCTCCCACTCACACAAGGTCAGGATTTGATGGGAAATAAGTCACATTTTTAAGCTTTGAAAATAAAGCAAACAAAAAAAATTGAAGGAAATAGAGATGAATGTTTATACCATCCAGGGGTAGGGAAAATCTTTTTAAGTACAACAAAGAAGGCAGAAACCACAAAGGAAAACACTGGTGATTTGAAGATCTGACTGCATGCAAATTTTAAATGTCTGCATCTTAAAAACCATTAAAAGAATCTAACAGATAAATAACTTGCAAAAAATATTTATACCACAGACAACAGGAAAAAGTTTTGACATGTTACCCCAATCAAGAAGAAAAAGATTAATAAGCAAAGGACATGGACAGGGAGTTGAAGAAAGAAGCAATACTGCCCTTCTCTGCATGGCTGGCCATGGAAGTGAATGATGAAGCTACTGCCTGAAGGTCACCATCCCTTTTCCTGTTTCCTTCCGCCAAAAACTGGTGGGGTCCCCTCTCCCAGCCATGTCATAGGGGCGCTCAGAGGGCCAGCATTCCATAAGCTCTGCCTCACTCATCTGGAAGGATCTCCCCAGCCCCCTACACTCTTCCCATCTAACAAGAATTCAGACCGTTCTTCCCGGTGACCACTTAGGCAGCTCAGCCCACTGGCCACGCTAGATGATCTCAATAATAAAAGGAAGGTAGAGATCAGAAAAAAGTATAGGCATCTGAATGTCTGACATCCTGCAAACCTCTCTTGAAAGGCAGTTTGGCAAGGTGTATCACAAACCTCAAAAAATTCTTACCTTTGACTACCACCAGTGGGTTTGCTTAGGAATGAGCACAAAGGAGAAACATGAGGAATTATTTGTTCACAAGGACTGTCATTGCAATATTATTTACAACAGTGCCAGATTGGACACTGCCCAAATATTCAATCACAAAGCTGAATTCGTTTTTGTACATCTATAAGATGGTATATGCACTGCTACCCATAAAAATGATGATGCAGAACACCGCACAATGACACAAAGAGATGCTCATGGCATGTGGCCAACTGAAAAATGCAGCTTATAAAAACAGTATATTCAGTACAATTCCAATTATGTTTGAAAGCATTTATACATTCATGGGAAAAATGGACAAAAGATGAATAGTTGTTATCACTGAGTGGTGGGATTATAAGGTTTTTTTCTCTTCTTTGAATTTATCCATATTTTCCAAATTTTCTACAATGAATAGACATTTTTGTAACAAGGAGAAATCTAATATAAGAAGAAGCCATTGCAGAGCCCCCTCTCCGTTCAGAAGGGGCTGGGGTATTGGAGAGTGAAGCAAGCCATGGGAAGATCTTCAGAGAAATCAGGAGGATGTTCCTCCCAAATGGCAGGAACCTCAGGGTGTGAGGAGAGGGTCAGTGCTATGAGACTCCTTACCTCCTGACCCTGGGGGTTCTAGGCACCTGCCCCAGGCTTCCTTTTCTCTGGTAGCCATTAAAAGTCCTCACTGAGCTGGGGCTGGGGAGGGAGATCAGGGTTGGAGGTGGCCATGAAGACCTTAAGAGTGGCTCATGTCAGCCCAGGAAGATGTTATAGAGGGAGGCGAGGCAGGCAGAGGCAGACTCTTTTAGACGTAGTGGAAGGAGATCTCAAGGAGGGGCCAGGTACCAGGGAAGTCCAAGGAGATATGAATTTATAGAAGAGGATGATGCGTTCCTGGAGGCAGGCAGGATGCTTCCCATCTCAGAACTCATTATAGGGAACCAAAAAATCAAGGCCTAAGTCATTGACCACGTGAGCTCAGACCCAAGGAAAACAAAACCTGCTTTGAGTGGGGGGTGCTCTCTCAGGTCCAGGAGAAAACCAAGAACACAACACAAAGCACTTCAAAGGTGGGAGGAAAACCACTAGAAATTGGATAGAGGGTGCCAGAATGGTGCCAATGGGCCCTGCCAAAGGAAAACAACCCCAAGGACCATGGGCTGATCACCCAGAAAGGCCAGCTGGGCGGGGGCCCAAGACGTCTGGGCCAGCTGTCTTGTCCTCCCTAATCTTAGAGGCCCAGGGAGGCTCAGGGACTTGCTTAGGGTCACACAGAAAACTAAGATGAAGACCAAACCAAACCTTAGCCATTCTAACTCCCAGCCTCATGTATCATCCATTACCCCCTAGGGAGAATTTTTTTAATTTGATAATATAAGTAATCCCTATATTATACAAATTATTTGAAACTATATGGAGACATTATTTGTCATCCAATTCAATTTATGAGGTAAATATAGACAGAATTCCAAAACTTGATTTTCAAACAACTAAAAATAGATAAACCCATGTCAGATATAAATATAGGCACAAAAATCCTAGATGACATTTTAACAGATAGATTAAATATGTAAATTGAATTTTCACTAAAATAAAATAGACCCTAGCTGCAGGGCACCAGGCTGATGCGGAACAAGCAGCCAGGTGCGGTACTCACAGATGTATGGAGCATCATCCAGGTGCAAAGGCATGGTGAGCTCAAGTTCTGCTCCCACTCTAAGATATAAGCATGTTAGGATTATCTCTGCACCAGTATCTTTAGAAAACGTTGCTCTTACTATGCCCTTCATTCCATCCACAACTTTACAATAGGGGCTAGCAAGTTCACACAATGTGACTTTGTCCCCTGGTCACTGGTAACTGGTCCAATAGCTGGACCCATCATCATTCATCCCTGGGTTTTTGGGATTGGAATTTTAGCCCTTTTCTGCAGAGAGCACACATCTGCTGAGAATGTGAAAAATGAAGCAAATGTGCCCAGAACAGCAGAGATGAGAGACAGGGAGGAATTCACTGTCGAGTTCTCTACAGGGTCAGTGAGGGGTGGGGAGAGTCAGTATACAACAGCAGACCAGAAGAGCGATCAGGCCCAACTATGTTGCATCTCAAAACAAATCCCAGGTAAAGATTTCCAGCCCATCTGTGATGGAGTTGGGAGTTTTCGGGGGCCCTCATTTCTGGCTGTGCCCGCATCCCTGATTTCAGGACCCAAGGCGAGCCCAGCTGCATCCCTGCATTTGGATCATGTGAGGTACTTTCCAGGGACCCTTGCATTCCCTTGTGCTAATAGACCTAATTTTGCAGCTGAAGATATTGAAGCTTAGAGAGCTGAAGTAACTTACCCAAGATCCCAAGGCAGCCTGAGATTTGAATCCAGAGCCTTTCAGCTCCCCCACCTGTGTTCTTTCCATTATATCTACAAACAGGAAAATTGGTAAAAGTCACCTAAAGAGGAATCCACAAGAATCCCACATCTTTTCTTAATAAAACCTCTGAAAATTAGGAATAGAGGATTTTTTTATGTAAAAGAAGGAAAAAGAGTTAATTTCTTGGGAAGAGGACATTTGAATTCATAAGTCAATATATTTTTCAGTGGGAAAAGATGGCAAGTGTAACCTCAGCACCCCCAGTAATTGCAGACGTTGCTCTCCTCCCCAAAGCTGTGATGTGGTTTGTGTGTGGGCAAACCCAGATGGAAGGAAAGAGAATATCTGCTGCATCGTAGAAATACCAGGGCCAACCACAAACTCTCAGTGATGACACAAGAGCAGGGAATTCACCCAAAATACCAGGGCATCCTGCATATATATGCTATACAATCCCAACCCCATTCAAAATCATTTCAAAAAATAAATTTTTATTTATTTTGAAGATTTTATGTATTTATTTGAGAGAGAGAGTGAGAGCACACACCTGTGTGCCCCTGGTGAGGGGGTGGGGAGGGAAAGAGGCAGAGGGAGAAGCAGGCTCCCCACTGAGCAGGAACCTCCCCCCCGCAGCGTGGGTCTCAATCCCAGGACCCTGAGATCATGACCTGAGCTGAAGGCAGATGCTTAACCGACTGAGCCACCAAGGTGCCCCTCAAAAAATATTTTAAATCTATAGAATGAAAGTTCCTAAACGAGGAAAAGATAATGGGATGTGAAACACCCAGGATGGAGCTGCTGGGCCAAGCATGTGATGAAGATGAGGAGTTTCACAAGGTGAATTCCCACAGACCTTGGGGTACGGAGTGAGGCGGGGGACTCAGCCGCCAACCCCTGTGGAGAGTCAGACTGAAACACACACTGCCACCGCCTCCATCCCGGTGGGCATCACCCCCTCCACTCAGCACACAGGCTGCCGTCATGCTCGGCCATCTGGCATTCAGGAGACACTCAGTGAAAGTTTAGTGTTGTTGAATTTTAGAATGACGGAGAAATCATTAAGCAGATATAAACACCCATAGTTTTCGTCCTGGTGGAGAATTAGAAACAATGTACCACACAGGATTACTGCCTGAGTCAGCATGAGCCTTTTAGAAGCAGGGAGGATGGACCTCTAAACTCTGTCCTTAGGAAAGATCAGGAAGGATTTCTTCAGGTGGTGAGGGGACAGTTGAAGGAAGACAGAGCATTGGGGAGACAGGTCCTCCTTCCAGGTATCTCTGCTCCCTCTGGACCCCTTCCCAGAACCCTGCCCCACAACATATACACACATTGAGCCCCTCCTCCTCCTCGGGTCCTACCATTCCCATCACCGTGTTCCTCAGGGGTGGGTCCTCTTGCCAGAGCACGAAGTTCAGGGGCTCTAGCCAGCCATAAGCACCCAAGGCCTGCTTCTGCTGAACCTCCTGCCTTATTAACCCCAACTGCCTCCACATGCTCTCTGTTCCACCGGGTTTGTGCTCTTCCCAGAAGACCTGTTTCCGTGGTTCCTTGGCTGGGAGGATCATGTCCCTCCTGTTGCACCCTGAATATCTGTGCATCCAGAGCAGATTGTCTTTCCAAGACAAGCACAAATGATCTCACCTCTGAGGACAGGAGTGCATGCTGATCTGTATCCTGCTTTGGGGTCCTCAAACTGAGTTCTGCCTCCACATGTGGATCGAAGATTGAAAGAGGAAAGAAAGCGAGTATGCAGAGTATAGAAACTCTAAGAGAAGCAACTAAAAACTGTGGTACTAAATAGAAATATTTATATAAGATGTCTGAATATTTATTAGGTATAAAAATAAATATAACAGAAAATACACAGAAAAAAATTTCATTCACAAAAACAACAAAAAATAGAAAATAAATGGGGGGGCACCTGGGTATCTCAGTCAGTTAAGCATCAGACTCTTAGTTTCGGCTCAGGTCATGATCTCAGGGTCATAGGGTCGTGGGATCAAGTCCCACTTTGGGCTCCACGCTCAGCAGGAGTCTGCTTGGATATTCTCTCCCTCTGCCCCTTCCCCCACTTATCCTCCCTCTCTCTCTTAAAAATTAAAATAAATAAATAAATAAATAAATAAGAAACTAACTGGGAATAAACAAGATATGTATGGGACCTAGCTTAAGGATGCTATTAAACTTTATAGAAGGACATAAAAGAAGACTTCAGTGAATGGAGAAACTATTTTCCTGGATGAAAATACTAAAGATCACAAAAATGTCGATTCTCCCCACAGTTGGGTCTATGTTTAATGCAGTCTCAGGTTTCAACTCAACAAAATGGATTTAAATTTAATTTAAAGAACATACCTGTACAATACTGGCCGAGAGCCGTCTTTGAAAGGAGAGTAATACTAAAAACTAAAAGACCGCAAGAAGTAATGTAATGGAGAGCACAAGCAATAAGTCTGTGGCACAAGTAGGGAAATCAAACCAACTGATTAGAAAGCTCAAATATGAAATCAAAATATTACATGAAATTTTTAAAATTTCGCAACTCCTGAATATTGATTATAAAAGGAGCTCATATAAATCGATGAGAAAAAACACGCTGGAAAGAATCAGGGGTGAGAAGATGACTAGTAATGAAGAAAAGAAAATACAAAAGGCTAGTAAAAATATAAAAATTAGTCAGTCCCACAAGTAATCAAAGAAAAATTCAGTAGCAATTAGGTACATCTTTTCTATCAATTATCAAGGCTTAAAACATGGCCATCGATTCCTCTGGAAGGAGTTTAGGACATGGGTTTAGATCAGCTTGTTTTGGGTGGGAGGGCAATTTGGCAAAATGTATAGAAATTTTAGGTAAAGCACATTCGGTCCACAATTCCACTTCTAGGAATTTATCTTCAGGACATAATGTGCAGAAATAGCTATACATGAATATTCAAAGATGTTCAGCATGATGTTACCCATAGTATAAAAAATTCAAGGCAACTTCAATATCTAACAGTAGCGGGTTAGATAAATCAATTAGTGTATACACATAGCACGAAATATTTTGCAGCCATTAAACATAATGGCGTAAGAGAATGGCATAAGAGAATATAATGATGCCAGAAAATGTTTACATTGCATTAAGTGAAAACAAATTATGAAATCCACTCTAACGACAAATATTTATGGAGTGGTTACCACGTACTAGTGAACAAGGTAGATAAAACTCACACTCTCATAGAGCTTACATGCCTTCTAAAATCTATAAACTGGAACCTAAGATATGGTTTCAATTAACAGAAAGAAAATGTGGTTGGAAAGATGTCAGGAAAGACACAGACCCATGTGTCAAAGTAAGGGATTGCCTCTGAGTTTGGGATTGAAGGTGGTTTTTGTTCTCTTTCTTGGTGCTTTTCTGAGTTTTCCAAACTTTTTGTAATGAACATACATCACATTTGTAGCCAGAAAAGGACAAACAAAACCGAAATGTCATCTTTTTTCAAAGAATGCAAGTGGAGACCTATGGAGTAGATGGATTTTCAAAACAGGGATTAGGGGACTTCTGGGTGGCTCAGCCGGTTATGCGCCTGCCTTTGGCTCAGGTTATGATCCCGGGGTCCTAGGATCGAGCCCCGCGCCAGCCTCCCTGCTCAGTGGGGGGTCTGCTTTTCCCTCTCTCTGTCTGCCGCTCTCCCTCTCTCTGACAGATAAATACAATATTAAAAAAAAAAACAAAACAGGGTAGTTGTAAACACATCATCAGGTGCTGTGGACAAGATAGGCTGGGGCGGGGATGGAGGCGAGGGGCAGTGGGGAAGGGCGCCATCAACAGAAATGCATGTAGAATCCAGATAACACAGGATGAGCAGTGGGAGGAAAGAAAAGTCCAGGCAAAGGAACATCTTAAAAGTCTTTCTCTAATACCCTCCCCCACAGAATCATACTGATCCTGATTACACCTTTTTTCCCATGAGTCAGTGTCCTCTCATCACTAGGCCCGGCTGAGGCCCAGGCTTCCCCTGAGCAGCCAGGACACACAGACAGGTGGCTCACTGCCTTGACTCAATCCTTCCTAACCTGGCTTTTCTTTTTTTTCTTTCTTTTTTTCCTTTTTTACCTCTGCTGCCTTTTCAGAAATTGGGTTTCAGATTTGATCACTAATTATTTGATCACTTGTTGTTCACTTTTATTCATCAAATGTTGTCACTTGGGCCCCTTCCAGGCAGTGGGTGGCTGAGATCCCTTTCCACACCTGAGCTGTTAGAGATCCCCTCATCCCACCCTCAACAATCAGTCCAGCCAAGTCTCTCTTCCACAGAGACCCGAGGTCTTGGAGTCAGCCATGGGTAGATCTTGCCCCTCCGGTACAGAGATGGTCTGTGGGTGCTGACCATCCCTCCCATGACTGCTTTCACTGGTGTGGATGGAGCTCTGGGCTGGAGTTGGGTGTTTTCTCCTTGTGGCATGAGCTAGGAAACAAGATAGCTCAGAAGGAGGTTAATCCTTCAAAATATGATCATGACATGTACAATGGCTTGGCCCCAGCTTATAGGGCTTCTCCCAGGCCAGGTCCCACCATCATCCCAGGGCAGCCTCCAAGGGCGACCTGGACTGTTGGGACCCTGTTCTGGCCCCTCTCCTTCCAGTCAATCACTTCTGAGATTCTTCTTCCATCACGCTTATCCTCACACATCTCACACAAACATATGACTTTCCAGCCCTCATGCTGTTCTTCCCACCAAGCCTGCTGTTGGAACTCTACTGTCCCTTATCCTCCACGTCCATTCCCGTCCAGCCCCAAACCCACTGCTGCCCATTCTCCCACCAATCACTTTGGTCAGCGCATAGGACTTCCAGTCTGTGCTGATCCCACAAGGAGTGGGCCTCTCCCACTTCTCCAGGCTGCGTCCTTCCCTGGACCAGTCAGGCCGCGGACAAGAGGCGGGTGTGGGTAGTCACAGTGTGTTGCCGAATCCAGGATCCACATCCTTGTTCTCATCTTGCTTTTCTCACTCACCAGTTTTCAACGTAGCTGAAGGGAAATGTTTTTCTCTTTTACTTCTGTGTGACAACACACTCCTTAGGCTTTCCTTCCCCCTCACTGCTCCTTTGCATACTCCTTTGCTGGCTTCTCCTCAGGGGCAGTCCTACCTCCAAATATTGCAGGGCCCCAGGGGTGAGTCTGCAGATCACCATTTACACTGACTCCTCAGGTGTCTTCTCGCAGCCTCGTGTTGTGAGTACTACCTTTACACCAGGGACAACTCAATGTTCATTGCCCAGTCCGATCTCTCTCCTGAGCTTCCTACATCCAGCCTCCCCCTCCCCCCCGTAGCTCCCATTGGACATCTAAATGGCATCACCAGTGAGCCACACCAGTATGCACGTGAAAGCTGCTTTCCCAGCGTCCATTCGATCCCCCCTGTTTTGGTAAGCATATCCTCCTACCCACAGCTGCAGGGGTAGCCTCTGATTGGTGAAGAAAATTAGTATAACCCCATCCCTATTTGCCACAGTGATTGGTGATTTAAACTGGTCCCGTCAAACTGAACAAAAGTTCAGACTTTTGTTTAATGGTTGGGCCGTAGAAGCTTCTTCTAGTGGGTGTCAGGACCGAAACCAATGCAGCCATTTTGTTCCACTGAGGGAAGCCAGATTGAGGACAAAACAAGATCTGAGGACCCATGGAGAAGCTGTGATCAAGCCATGCCTAAATTCTGGACTTTTTAGTTGCCAGAGTCAATACGTTTCCCTTGATGTTTAGGCCAGTTTCACTTGTACTTTCTATTACTTGGCAATTGGAGCATCATGATCTGTGTAAGGGCAAACAGAACTCTCATATTCCCACCACCCCATCAGCCTACTTTTCTGTGGTCTTCCCCATTTCAGTTCATGGCAGCCCATTCCATTCAGTGGCTTGGCCAAAACCCTTCAACTCATCTCTGACTCCTTTCATACTCTCACGCCCCATATCCTGTCTGTCAGCAACTTCATTCAGTTCTACTTTCCAAATATATATATATATACGCCTACCCTTGACCCATTGCTGTCCACTCTGTCACAGCAGCGAGACTAATTTTTGAAAAGCCTAAATTAGATCATGTCATTAGCTTGCCTTGAAATCCTTCAACTTGGAATTGAATCCAATTCAATTCCACGCTGTGTGGACACAGCGTGAATTCCAGCAATGTGTGTGGCCATCCCACAGAAGCAGAAGATGGCCAAGCCTCACCCACCTGGGATGCTCCGCCCCACTGCAGTAGAAGCCCAGAGTGCTCTGTCAGGCGTCTGGGCAGAGTGGGGATATGGAGGCAGATGAGAGTGTGGAGGAGAACCTGTGAAGCTTTCAGGAACCGGGGCTTCCGATGGTAGTTCACATCAATCCGCAGCTGCGCTATGGAAAAAGCGTCAGAGAAAAAGAGCCTAAGAAACCTCCGTGGCTGCAGTCCTGGGAAGCCCCAAGTCAGAGAAGTCATGGGGTGAGGTGTTTGTGGGGAGGTCTCAAGTCACCCTGAGGCCTTTGGTCACAGATTCCACAGGTGCTGGGGCCCCCCAGAGGTCCTGGCGCCAGCAACCACATTGACCACTGCAGCTCCATGGGCAGAAGATGCCATCTGGGAGAGAGTGCGCACCGCTGCCATCGCGGGCCTCAGGTCAGATCCAGGACTCTGCTGGACTGAGGCCACTCAGGCCCAAGCCAGGGAGGGGGTACTGTACACATTTTCTGGCACACGCTTCCTTTCTCCTTTTAGATGAGCAAACGCTGTTGCTGAGGCCTTGGCCACAGCTTCCTGCCTCCTTCTGAGATCAGAAGCCACAGAAGCCACAGTCACTGTCTTAGCGACAGCCCCGACAGACTAGTCTTGGCTTCAGGGACACAGGGCTAGAACACTGTCCCCACTCCCAGGCACTCCCAAGATGGGGGCTCTTCTGATCTGGAGGCATGCTTAGTGGCAGCCAGCTTGCTGTCCTGGGGAGGGGCGGATCTGGCTTTGGATGGACAAGACAGCTCTGGGCAGACCTGCACTCGGTACGATGGACACCTCGTCTTCACAGTCTCTTGCCAAAGTCACCTATCTAGGGGTCTCCATGGAGCCACTCTAGTACTTCCGGGCTGTTGCCCACGCTGCTCCCTTTGCCTGGAGGGGGCCTGCTGTCTTCTCTCAGTTGACTTCTCATCTTATCCTTCAAGAGTCAGTTCATGGGGCCCTCCTCCTGGAAGCCCTCCATAAACCCCCATGGTGGGGTGGAGGGTGTCCTTTTGCTCCCACAGCCCCTGACCTGCACTGTAGTTCTCAAGGAGGCTGCCACCAAGTTCCCGGAGAGCCACATTGACCACCGTATGTGAAATCACTATCCCTCCTTCCTCTTCTCAACATTCCTGATTCCTTTAATCTGCTCTACTTTTTCCAAAGCATTTATCACCTTCTAATACACCATATAAATTTTTTTATTAGGACGTAATTTTTGTATTGTCTCTCTTTCTCCCTCCTGAGCTTCACAAAGGCAAGGATTGTTAGCTGTTTCTTCACTTATGTATTCTAAGCCCTTAGAACAATGCTTGGCAATTAGTGGGGGATCAATATTAGTTCAATGAATGAATGAATGCATGAATGAATGAATAATAGCTGTCTGTTTACTTTTTGGTGAACTTCTTGAGGGCAGTGTCTGAAAATAAATCATCTTTCTATACTCAGCATTCGGTGTAGGATTCTGTACAGAGCTGGCATCAATAAATTATAACCTTCATATTCAAGGCTCTTGCCATCTACAACTAAGCTTTCTTGCCAGCCCCATTCAATAAAGTAGGGCTGGAAGAGGTTTTGGATGAAAGTATGGCACCTGGGTTGGCTTTGCCCTCCTCACTGTGGGTGACTCCTGGCTATCCACTCTGTTAATGTCTGGATCACTGCATGAATGGGACAGATACTGCCAAAATCTCCTGCCAACCATCAGTGGACAATTGTATTTGAGTGTGCGTGATTCTAACATCCAAGTAAGTGTGTGGGCATCAACTTGAGCAGTGTGTGACCACAGGATACTGCTCTGGAGGCACTTGGAAATAATTGAGGGATATTGTTGGGACCTGGGTCTTTGTGGGTAAGGAGCATTTCCTGCAATTGTCCCAATTCCCAGAACTACAGTTGGGGAGGGGGATTACAAACCAATGAGGAGGGAACCAATTCTTCATTAAATTGTGATGAGGAAAATGGCTATTTAGGGGGAAAGAAAAGTCAGTTAAAATCCCTACCTCACGCTACACAACAAAATTCATTCCAGCTAATTAAAAGTTAAGTGTAAAAAAAAAAAAAAAAAAAAAAACAGAAGAAAAATTTAAATACTTTCCTCTCATTAGATAGGAGAGGATTTTCTAAGAATAAAATTCAATGGAAGAATTTATCCAAAAGAAATCAAAGTGTATGTCCATATAAAGACTTTACTCGATTAATAGATTTATTTGTAGTAGCCCCAAACTGGAAACATACCACATTCCCATTGATAGATAAATGGTTAATCAAACTGGGGACTAGCCACATGATTGAATACTACCCAGCAATAAAAAGAATGAACTATTGAAACATGCACCAACATATTTTGATGAATCTCAAAATTATTACACTGACTAAAATAAGCCAGATAAAAAAAGAGTACAAACTGTATAATTCCATTTATATGAAATTCAAGGAAATGTAAAGCATAGTGGGGAAGGGGTAGGAGGAAATGATTGCAGAGGAGTATAAGGAAATTTTGGGCGGTGATGCATAAGTTCACTATCTTGATTGTGGTAATGGTCTTATACTTGCATACATGTGTTAAAACTTATCAAATTGTACAATTTAAAAATGTGCTGTTTATTATACCTCAGTTACATCTCAAGAAAACTTTTTAAAAATTGGTGAAAGAAAACACAAATGAAAAGGAAAATGGATTTTTAAAAACTTTTTACAGAGGTCTATCTTATGTATAATAACATACACAGATATTATGTGCACAATTGAGTGAATTTTTGTATGTGCATACACTTGTGTAAGTAATGGTCAGATCAGGATCTGGAACATTTCCAGTACTCCAGAAGGTTCCCTCATATCCCCTCCTATTCATTATCCCGCCCAAATTAACCTGGAACAGGCCAGTAGATTTGTTAGCATTCAAATTTAAAACTTCTCTGTGAGAAAACCACCATGAATTATAATAACAAGTAATGTGCTGGAGAAAATATTTTCCACAAACATGATCAAGTGCTATTAACCTTAATATATGGAAAACTCTTGTAAGGAAACACTTGAGATCTTAAGGAAAAATGAGCAAAGGACATGACGGAATAAATCATAGGAGAAGGGGGTGGGGAGGAAGGACAGAGAGAGAGAGAGAGAAATGAAAGGGATAGTCAATCATTCAATCACTCACAAAGCATTTATGACGGGCCTGCGATCACCTAGGCATTGAGCTAGGTGCTGAGATTATAAAAGGAAATAAGACATGGTCCTCACGGTATAGTGAAAAAGGTGGGACAATAACAATTAAAAGACGCGGAGAAAGTCTTCAGTCCACTGAGGAAGCACAGGGGCTGTCTGATCCCAGAGCAGGTGTCTGACTCGGCTGTGGAGGCTTTCCAGAGGAAGATGTCTGAGCTGAAGCCTGAGGAGAAAGAGGAGGGGGGTGTGGGAGTGGAAGGGGAGGACGCCAGCATTCCAGAGTGAAAGAACAACTTGTGTAGAGGCCTGGAAGGTAGAGAAAGGGCATGAGCCGTCAGGCCTGGGTGAACCCAGGGTGCAGGGGCATGGGGAGTGACTGGTGATGAGGCTGCAGGAATGAGGAGCCAGGCTTTGAACACCAGGCCACAGAGAAACTCTGAACAAGTTTGAGGAGTTAGGGGACTAAAATGACTAGATTTAAATTTTAGAAAGACACCATCTGCTTTCTGGGTGGAGGAGTAGTTGGCAGGGCAGGTCTGGAGAACAGGACTCTAGGGAAGGGGCTGTAGCAGACGTCAGGTGAGAGGTCACAAGAAAAGAACCGGGGGCAGAGGCAGGAAGAGTTTCCCCTACAGGACCGAGGGCAAATTTGGATATAGAAGTGACAGGAGTGGGCAATGTGCAGGTGAGGAGCATGGGGAGGTGAGGATGCCCTCCTGGCTTGGATGTCTGTGTGGATGGGGGTACCAGTCAGTCACTGGGATGGAAACATTGGGAAGAGAAGGCTCAGCTAGAGGAAGATGATTCAGCTTATAGTGAAGTAAGCTTCAGGTCCTTGTGGAACATCTAAGGGGAGACGTTGGCCTAGACGGGGTAAAGGAGCTTGTGAGATGGTGGTCACCCTGGTCTAAGGAGTAAAGTTCCAAGATTAAGCCAAGGAAGGCTCTTTTGGGGGCAGGCAGAGGCAAAGGAACAAGCTGTAGAGGCTAGAAAAAGCTGTCTGGTGGATAACCAGGAAGCCTGGCCCTAGGAGGCTAATGACCAGCAATGTGGAACACATTCACTGAGACCCTAGGGAAAGGTGCCCCCTAAAACTGAATACCCATGTGCTTCAACTACAGCAAGGCCCCCAGCAGTGCCCCCTTCAGGGCAGCCCATACTGGAGCAAAGAAAAAGAAGAGATGAGGGTGGGGAGAGAACAGAACTGCCACCCAGACCTCAACCACCCTCCTTGTCACTTGTGGTCCCTGGGCTGTTGCTGTCCTTATCAACTTTCCTTAATTACCCAGAAGCCAAGGATAGAAGATTGGATGACAGTTACATAAAAGGAGAATGTTGTGCTTTCCTGGCAAATTCCATTGCCTCATAAAGCTTCCCCAATTCCTGCAGCTGGAATATGAAGCATACAGGACTTCCAGGGAGGGATGTTAACTCAGAAACAGAAAAAAGGCTGTTTGGGGAAACTTTCAAAAGCCTAGACTCTTAAGCGATTCAGGACACCAGAAGTGATTGCAAGATGACTTAGGACCAGACCTCTTGCCCAATTTGATGAAGGTTCGCTCACTGGTGGGAGCATGTGTTTGGGGTAGGATCAGACAAGGGGAGAGTGAGGATCCTTAGGAAAATGGGAGCCAAAGTCCTGTCCCTTCCTTGGATTTGGCCAGAAGGATTTAAGGGATCTTAGTACAGAAGGGTCCTCCCTTTTCTGGTTTAGTTAGAGTCTTCCAAACTAGTAAAAGAGGAGAAAATCATTAAACAAACAAAAAATTGCAAAAAATTAACAAATCCAAAATAACAACAACGACAAAAAAGAAATAGAATAGGCAGGAAAAATGGAAGTCATGTATAAGATAATAAGTTTATCCAAAATATAACAGTACTATCACATTCAAATTAAAAACAACACTCCAGGCAAAAGATAAAGATTGTCAGACTGAATTTAAAAACAGAATGAGAAACACACCTAAAACCTAAGAGAAGTTGAAAGTAAAAGACTGGAGAAAGATATACCATGCAAGCAATTACCAAAAGAAAGTGAAGTGAGACAAAATGGACCTTAAGACAAACATCCTTTTAGAAACAAAAGAATTTTTAACGCTCATTGTCCCTTTTCAAAAATGGACTATTCAAGAAGATACAACTTAAGTATTACATGCATTACCTCAAAGTATATAAAGAAAAACTGACAGAACTCCAAGGATAATTAGACAAATTCACAATGACGGTGGAAGATTTTCACATATCACTCTGACCGAGTAACAAATGAAGAATTCCAAAAATTCAGCAAGGATACAGATTTGAACAACACAGTGAGAAACCTAACAAACGAACATTTTGATAAATGCATTTTGTGCAAAATGCTGTATCCAGTAACTAGAGTACAGATTACTTTCAAATGTACATAGAACATTTATAAAAATTGACCATATACTACATCATAAAATAAGTCTTACCAAATTTCCAAGGATGACATTATCTAAAGCTACACTGCCTAATATGGTAGCCACTAGGCATATGCTGAGCACTTGACGTGTGGCTAGTCCTAATTAAGATGTGCTATTCATGTAAAACACACACTGTATCTTGAAGACTTAGTACAAAAAATCTAAAATATGGCATAATAATTTTTATATTGATTACATGTTAAAAGGATACTATTTTGGATATATAAGGCTAAATAAAACACTTTATTAAAATCAATTTCCACTTGCTTCTTTTTACTTCTTAAAATGTGATTTCTAGAAAATTTTAAATTACATTTGTGTCTTGCATTATATTTCTATTGCACAGCACTTATAGAGAGCATATTCTCTGACTACAATTAAGAAGAAATCAGTAGCACAAAAAAAAGAAAGAGAAAAAAAGAAAAAAAGAAAGAAAACTAGAAATCCCTAAATACTTGAACATTAAGAAATACACTTCAAAAATAACCCAAAGAATTCTCTGTCAAAGAATTCAGAATAGAAATAAAATATTTGAACTGAATAACAAAATACCTTATCAAAATTTATGAGATGTTGCTAAAGCAGTAAATGGAGGAAGGTTTAGAGCAGGGGTTGGCAAAATCCAGCCCACAAGCCAAAACCAGCCCACAACCTAATACTGCAAATAAAGTTTTATTGGAACACACTCACTTCCATTTGTTTACTTATTGCCTTTTGCCGCTTTTGTGCTATAATGGCAGAATTGAGTTGTTCTGAACGAAAACTGCCAAGCCAACTATACTTACTATTTGGTCTTTTACAGAAAAAAGTTTTGGTTTAGTGCCTTAAGTACCTATATTAGAAAAGATTAAAGAGTGAAAAATAACAAGTGAAGCATCCATCTCAAGAACTTTGACAAAGAATGGCAAAATAAACCCAAAGAAAATTCATGAAAGGAAATAATAGAGAGCCAACAGTAATGAAGTAGAAAATAAGCATACAAGAGAAGGATTGACAAAACTCAAAGCTGGTTTTTTGAAAAGACTAAAACAATTCACAAACTTCTAGTAAAATAACAAAGAAGGTAGAGAGAAGAATTAATAACCAATATCAGGGCCGTCACCACTGATGCTGCAAACATTAAAAAGTTAAGAGCATATTTTAAAAAGCCATATGTTAACAAAATTTAGAAAAAGTTGACAAATTAGTATAAAATTATAACTTCAAAATTGACTCAAGGAGAAATAGAAAACATGAATAATCCTATAACCTATAAAATAACAGATTCAGGGGTACCCAGGTGGCTCAGTTGGTTAAGGGTCTGCCTTCGGCTCAGGTCATGATCTCAGGGTCCTGGGATTGAGCCCCACATCGGGCTCCCCGCTCAGTGGGGAATCTGCTTCTCCTCCCTCTCCCTCTGCCCCTCCCGCTGCTTGTGCTCTCTCGCAAATAAATAAATAAATAAAATCTTAAAAAAGAATAAAATAACAGATTCAGTAAGAAATCTCTGACCCTAAATGGCTTTAGCAGTGAATTCTACCAAACATTCAAGGAAGACATAGTTCCAATCTTATACAAACTCTTACAGAAAATATAAAATGAGGGGACACTGCTGCGATACCAAAACCAGACAGACTGTATGAGAAGGTGACATCAGAGTCATTCTTACTAGACTGATCAATTCCTTTATCATCCAAAACAGGCACTTTTGAGAGTGAAAGGCAATACTATTAATAATGATGCCAGGAAGGGCGCCTGGGTGGCTCAGTCGTTAAGCGTCTGCCTTCGGCTCAGGTCATGATCCTAGGGTCCTGGGATCGAGCCCCACATCAGGCTCCCTGCTCGGCGGGAAGCCTGCTTCTCCCTCTCCCACTCCCCCTCCTTGTGTTCCCTCTCTCGCTGTGTCTCTCTCTGTCAAATAAATAAAATCTTAAAAAAAAAAAAATAATAATGATGCCAGGAAGACAAGTATAAACAGGAGTTATCCCAGGCAAATCAGGACATACATTTCCTTAAATCTCACTCTTAAACACAGATGCAAAAATCCTAAAAAAAAGTTAGGATACACAAACTAGCAATACATAAAAATGGTAAGAATATATGATGACCATGTTGGGTTTGTCTGGAATATGAATTATTTTAACATTAGAAAGTAAATTAATGTGATTCGCCACATAGACAAATTAAAAGAGAAAAATACAAATGATCATCTCAAAATATGTGGAAAAATTTATTTGATAAAATCCACTTCCATTCATGACAAAAACTCTCAGCAAACCTAGGAATACAAGGGAACTTGCTTAATCTGATAAAGTATCTGCTGTATACTGAAAGAAAACTACATACTCAATGGCAGAACGATGAAATCTTTCCCTTTCATATCTGTAACAAGACAATGATGCCTATCAATACTTTTATTTAACATTGTACAGAATGTCCTAGCCTGCATAGAAGACAAAGAAAAATAAAAGACATGAAAATAATAAAAGTAGCAACAAAATGTCCCTATTCACAAATGATAAACTTATATCTATATAAAATCCAATAAGAGCTGTAAATGAAATTTTAATATTGATAAGAGAGTTTATGAATTTTCTAGGGACAAATAAAAATCAATCACATTTCTCTATACAAGAAAATGACATTTATTAATATGAACTTTTAAAAAGATATTATTTTTAATACTACACCAAAATACCAAATTCTTAGGACTAAATTTAACAAAAGTTGTGTATGTTTTCGACTGAGAAAGTTTTAAACTTTACTGAGAGACTGTGAAGAAATAAAAAATAGATATACTATATTCACAGATTATAAGTCTCTATATTTTTAAGGATACCATTTTACTTAAATCAACTTAAGTTAATTTATAGAATCAATGCAATTCTAAAATCCCAGCGTTTTTGGTTGTGTGGTGGGGGTGGGGGGAAAATTAACAAGCCAGTTTAAAATTGATGTGGATAAAGAATAGCCAAGACACTCTTAAGGAAAAGGAGGAAACTTGCTCTACCAGATACAAAGATGTATTATAAAGTTATAATATTTAAGACAGTGTGATCTTGGTTCAAGAGGAGACAAATAGACCAATGGAATAGCATAAAGCACCCAGGAAGAGACCCACACCCATATATGTGTGTGTGTGTGTGTGTGTGTGTGTGTGTGTGCATGCCCTTGAAATACGATAGAGATAGTGATGCAAATCAACAGGGAAAGAACAATCTTCTCAAAAAATGGTACTAGGACAAATGAGTATTAATATGGAAACAATTAAATCAGAGCCCTACCTCATGCAATCCCAGGTCAATTAAAGACCTCAATGTAGAAAGCAAAACTATAAAGTTTTTACACAGTACACAAGAAAATCTCAGGGCCTTGAAGTAGGAAAGGAAGGAACTCCTAAAGAAGATGCAAAAAGCACTACCCATAAAGAAAAGATTTGACCACAGTCCCCAATGTACAATAGTTTGACTGAGGATTTCTCCAAGTTATAATGGTAGGAAGTGATAGACCTTGGGGAGAAACCATACTTGAAATTTTGATGTTTTATCTTTTCCCAGGATAGTGATGTACAGTAGGGTACTCTCTCCTGATGTTGGGAAGTGGCAGCTCCTATTCATCTATCCCATCACAAGGGTGAACAACCAATATATGTACTGCCATTTTGTTTTTCACTTTCAGTACAGTATTCAATAAATTACATGAGATATTCAACACTTTATTATAAAATAGGCTTTTTGTTAGATGACTTTACCTAACCATAGGCTAACATAAGTGTTTTGAGCATGTTTAGGGTAGTAGGTTTAGTGGGTTAGGTGTATAAAATGCATTTTCAACTTATGATATTTTCAACTTATCATCGGTTTATTGGGACAAAACCCCATCGTAGGTTGAGGAAGATGTGTATATTAAAACGAAGAACATTGGTTCCTCAAAAGATACCATGGAGTGACGAGATAAGAAACAGAGTGAAAGAAGATATTTGCAACATGTATAATCCACAAACATTAGTATTCAGAATATTTAAAGAAATCCTGCAAATAAGAAAAGTGCAGAAAAATCCCAGAAAAAAATGGGCAAAATGTTGAATAGGCACTTAATAATACAAGGAATCCAAAAGGTCAATAAACATGAAACAGTTCTCACCCTCATTAGTAATCAGGACAAGGCAAATTTAAACCACAGCAAGATGTCATTTATGCCTCTCAGATTGGTATAAATTTAAAAAGCCCGATAATTTCAGACAATATCACATGTTGGCAAGGATGTGGAGCAGGAAGAATATTCAAATACTGCTGGTGGGAATGTAAATTGTCCAACATTGTGAAATTGTTTATCATGACCTGGTGAAGCTGAATATATTCCAAGACCCAGCAATTCCACTCCTAGGTGTGTGTATACACACACAGAACCACAAACTTCATGGCTTAAAATTACACAGATTTTATTATTTGACCCTTTTAAAGGTGAGAAGTCTTTTTTTTTTTTTTTAAGATTTTATTTATTTGACAGAGAGAGACACAGCGAGAGAGGGAACATAAGCAGGGGGAGTGGGGGAGGGAGAAGCAGGCTTCCCATGGAGCAGGGAGCCCGATGCGGGGCTCAATCCCAGGACCCCAGGATCATGACCTGAGCCGAAGGCAGGCGCTTAACAACTGAGCCACCCAGGCACCCCTAAAGGTGAGAGGTCTTAAAATCAATGTATTGGAGGGTTGCATTCTTTCTGGAAGAATCTGTTTCTTCAACTTTTTCAGCTTCTAGAAGCCTCCTGCATTCCTTGCCTGTGACTTCTTTCTCCATCTTTAAGGCCCTCAGTGTAGCCTTTTCAAATCCCTCTCTCTTTCTCTAACCTCTGCTTCCAATGTCCCATTTCCTTCTCTGGATCTTACCCTCCTGAATCCCTCTCATAACCCTTGTGATTCCATTGCGCCTACTCAGATAATCCAGGATTATCTTCCCATCTCAAAATCCTTAATCTCTGCAAAAGTAAGGTAACAAATTCACAGGTTCCAGGGATTAGGACATGGATATCTTGGTGGTGGTGGTGATGGGGGTTCATCTATTCTAATAAATATACATGCACATGCACCAGGATAATATTCATAGCAGATTTGTTTGCAGTAAAAACTGGAAACAACTCGACTCCATTCACTTAATGTTTAAAAGCAGGCAAAGCTAAATTATACTGTTTAGGAATGCATATGAAGGTGACAAAGCTAAAAGAAAACCAAGAAATCAATCATCATAAGAGAGGCTAATAGGTTATCATCCCCAAAGGGGAGGAAGCCATGATCAGAAGGCAAATGTGGGGAGAATTACGGAGTTTGGGCAATGTTCTTTCCTTTGACGAGCCCTAGTGAAATGGGTGATTGCTTTATAATTATTTGTTAAACTGTGCACACATGTTTTATACCCTTTTCTGTATGTGTGCTCTACATTCCATTTTTAAATGTTAAAAAAAAATACAATAAAATCAATGAAATTTCTTGCACTTCAAATACTGGAAAACCAAAGAGAACTAGAAAAACTTCCAGAGCGAAGAGGATTTGGAAGATGGCAGAACCATGGTCTTTTCCACCAGCCTCTCTTCCTCCCACTATGAGGGTAGTCTGTGGGAGATCTAAATCTACTTAGCAACAGGTTGCTAGCCTCTAGAACCGTCTTCATGGGGTGCTTCCACCAGCTTCCTACCCAGACTGCCTGGTGTCTAAGCCCAGAATGTTTATTCCTCAAGGACTCCCAGACCCCACCCTAGTCCCCACACAGGCCTCCTAGGGCACGGGGAGGAAGCGGATATGGCCTCACCGTTTCCATGGGAACACATCCTCTCATAAACAGAGTTCATGAAGGGACCAGGAACGGAGTCTCAATATGAAGAGTCATTTACCAGGCTGGCAAGAAGCCAAGGGCTCCCAGGCTGAGGAAGACCAGGGTGGGGAGAGCCCTGGGATTGGCGCTAGGAGCGCCCTGTTGCTACACTGACCAATCCGGGCCACGGGAGACTCAGGAAGACTCTCAGGCTCTACTGAGAAAACATCCAGACTAAATTTTTTTTTTTATTATTGTAGTAAAATACACATAACATAAAATTTATCATCTTAACCATTTATAAGGGCACAGTATAGTGACATTAAGTACATTCATACTGCTGTGCAACCATCACCACCACCCATCTCCAGAATTTTTTCATCATCCCAAAATGAAGCTCTGGACCCATGAAACAATGATGCCCTATTCTTCCCTACACATAGCTACTGGCGACTATCCTTATATTTTCTCTCTATATAAATTTGATTACTATTGGGGCACTTGGGTAGCTCAGTCGGTTAACTGTCTGACTCCTGATTTCAGCTCAGGTCATGATCTCAGGGTTGCGAGATGGAGCCCCACGTCTGGCTCTGAGCTCAGCTGGGAGTCTGTCTGTCCCTCTCCCTTTGCCCCTCCCCCTGCTCGTGTGCGAGTGCTCTCTCTCTCTCTAAATAAATAAAATCTTTAAAAAATTGATTACTAGAACTATCTCATATAAGTCGAGTGCAATATTCATCCCTTTGTCTCTGGATTTTTTCACTTAGCACAATATCTTCAAGGTTCATCCATACAGCAGCATGTGTGAGAATTCCCTTCTTTTTTAAGGCTGAACAATATTCCATTGTATGTATAGGCTGTATTTTGTTTATCCATTCAGCTGCTGATGGACACTTGGGTTGCTTTGGCTATTGTAAATAATGCTGCCGCTGTAGACTAAATGTTTTTGTCTCTCCAAAATGTGTGTGTTGAAGTCTGATCCCCAATATATCAGTATCCGGAGGTGGGGCTTTTGGGAAGTGATGGTTATGAGGGCACAGACTTTGTGAATGGGATTAGTGCCCTTATAAAAGAGGCCCCAGAGAGCTCTTTTGCCTCTTCTTCCGAGTGAGGTTAGAGTGAAAAGATACACATCAATGAACCAGAAAAGGGCCTCTCATCTGACATCGAATCTGTCAGTATCTTCATGTTGGACTGCCTAGCCTCCAGAACTGTGAGAGAGAAATTTCTGTGCTTTCTTAGCCCTCAGTCTATAGTATTTTGTTAAAGCAGCCCACACGGACAATGATCATTAGAGAGGCCCGGACAATGAACCAACCGAGACCAGAGAGACCCACGAGCCCCAACTCCACTTCTAACCTGCTATCTGTGACGTCATGGCCCTTTTGGCATGGACATCTGGGCAGAAATGCAGTGTGGCATTCCAGGCCATGGGCCTCCTCAACTCACCCCAGCCTCGTGGAGCACCAGACACGTTCGCTGCAATGATAAGACGGAGACTCAGTAGTTAAATCTGAAAAAGTTCTCAGAGTTGAAAGAGTCTGTTGGAAACCGATGGGACGCAGCACACAAGATGTTTGGAAAACGTTCGTGTTTAATAGTCAGGCAAATGTTTCAACCTAAACTTCTACAGATTAGAGATAAGATACCTAAGAAGCCAAATACAGGGGAGGAGGAGATATGGAGGTATAGGACCCACCGTTTGGGCACAGCACAGAGATGATAATAGTCCCAGAGCTAAAGAGCTTAAGCTCCCAAAAGAAGAGGCCAGAGGAGGCTCTGTGTGAGTCAGAGGGAGGCAGAGAGGAGAAAATGGGTGCAAACAAGCTGTCCTCTTGTCTCAGGGAACTTCCTCCCGCTTCTGTCCCTAGATCTCCAGAAGAAGCTAGTCAGGGCATTTGAACTGGGAGGAAGATGCATGGAAGCAATCGGCTGGGTGAAGAGTGTGGAGGGGGACTTCACAGGGACCATGAGCAGCAGGGGGCAGCGTGCTCTGTGACTGTGAAGTGGTCCCTTCCCACCAGCCATTCCTGACTCTGGTCAACTTCTTGAGCAGATTCCCAACTCTTGAGTCCTCTGCAGTATAAAAGAAAATCGGGTGCAGCTTGGAGCCAGGGTGACACCCATTTCGTCTCCTCCCCCAGGCTGGCCAGTTCTGCCACAGAGAGCTGCCACGGTGGGGGTGGGGGCAGGCATGGCCACATCTTTCTCTCTTCCCCTCCCTCTTCAGGACCCTTTCTTCCTTGGACCACTGGAGTGAGGAGGATGGAAAAAGACCCTATCTCCTATAGGACGGACACTGTTGTCATCCTCTTACCTGCTGCTGCTTTTCAGGCTGGACTTGCCCAGCTTCGAGGCTCTCCGTGGCAGGTGGGTCCCATGGGTATGTGTGTGCATCCTTCGGGATTCTGTGAAGGAACAGGCAGGAACCTGCTTACTCCATAGCTCCCCATCAAGGGCAACCCCCTGATTCTACCTCTTCTGAGCCCCTTGCTCCAGTCCCTGTGGTCATCCTACAGTCTTTCCCTGGGTTCCCCTGCCTGGCAGGTAGCCTTCCTCACTGGGGCTTTAAGCCCTTCTAACTTCTAGGTTTCCACTTAGGCCATAGAAAACCATATATTCTTGCTCTACCACACTGTGGGAAGCCAGAAGCCCCCAAGGCACTCTGTCCCACTGGTTGTCTTCTTGGCTCAAAGAAGCATAAGCTTGGATGCTGGTTGTCTTTTCTAGGACAACAGGTAAACTCCTACACAGCATCCTGTTAAACTGACATTTTTTCTTGAGAGGGTAATTTAGAACAAGCAAATGTCCTCTAGTTGACAGCTCACTAGGAAGAAGACAACATTTCATTTACTTAGTGTCTGGCCATTAGAGTTGTGCTTTATTGAGTCTGAAAGGAGGGTTTTAGAATATAAAAAATGGGAGCCTATTTTGTACTATGTGGTGTGGACTATAGTCTTCTTGTCCGGGTGTGGCTCCCAGGAGGTAGGAAAGGACAGGAGGGGCGAGAGAGGACCAAGGGCTTAAACAGGGGTGAGGGGACTTTGGGAGGCCAGGATCCCAAACTAACAAGGACTACTCATTCCCTGTACCGGAAGAAGCCCTAAGGTTCCTCAATGGGGATTTCCTTAGGAAGAAAACCAGGCTGTGTTTCTCCCAGGGCCTGGTCTAAGTGGGCTAACCATAGGTCACTGGAGGGACAGTGGCAGGGGGCTGTGGGCAGGGAGGTATCTAACTGCTCTGGCCACTGTGAGAAATAGGATGGGAGATGCCTGGCCTGGGAGCTGTGGTGGGAATTCCAGCGGGCAGGTCTGGGTCCGGATGGGGGTGCACATGGGAAAGATGAGAAGTGGATGGAGCAGAGAGGTGTTAGGAGGCCGTAGTGGGAAGTGGGGAGTGGGGAGAGGGATGAGTAGGGGCATGGGGCTGAGGGTGGTGCCTGAGCCAGGGAGAAGAAAATGACCTGGGTGCGCCCATGCAGGGGATAGGACAGGGAATACCAGGCAAATAAAAAAAGAATCTTTAAAGAAATTAACTGTGGGTGTGGAAATTGCAACCCAGACCCAAGTCAGACAGAGAAACCCGCTAGAAATGCAACACTGGGCACAAAGTAGCTCTTCATAAAATATTTATTTTTCACAGAGGAGAAGGAACCCTTTTGAAATGTGAGGTACAAATGAAAATGGCTTCACATCCCCTCTGAGCTTTGCTCAGAGGCTCCTGAGAGGGCTCCATTATTAAAATAAATAACTCCATAATAGGTTGAACAATAAATAAATTGTTACATAAATAGGATTGTCAATGAGATCTGTGACAGAGTGGAGCATTCACTGGCATATCAAGGAGGAGGGTTGGAGACCCAGGATCTGAGCCCAACTCTGAGCCCTTGGCGTGCGGAGGCCCGGACTAAGGTTTTCTGCACAAGGCTTTGAAAGTTTCCGGGCACTTCAGTAAGCGCATCAGGAACTCATCCAGGGCTTCCAGAAAGACTTTCAGCTTCCCTGAGAACTCGTTAAAATCTTCTGCTTGGATGTACACTTCTCCCTTGGAAGAAATGAGAAATTTGGGTCAGGTGAGAAGGAGGTAGAAGGGATGTGGCAGGTTCCACGCTCGGTCTGGGCACCTTACCTGGGATAGGGGCGTGGGCATGGGCAAGGTTTGCAGGAATCTCTGTGGACCAGAGACAAGAAGAGCCAGTTAGTCAGCATTTTGGGGAAACCCAGGAAGGCAACAGGGGTCTCACTAGGAGCTCCCCCTGCCAGTGACCGTACCCAAGAAGGGACTAGGTGACAACTCTGTCCCCAGCCATGGAGGGGCTGGCGGCAGGCGAGGAGGTAGGAACTCAGGGGCAAGGGTGAAAACGCTGCCGCTCTTTGAGAAAAGGGCAAGACAAGGCCACGCACTCCGACGCGGAGTGGGCTCCTTTGGGGTCCTGGAGACCCAGTGCCAGAGAGACCCTCCCCAACCTCACACACCTCCAGCTCCTCCAAATTTTTACTGATGACTAAAGACTCATTAGAGCCACTGACGATCTCCTTTGAGATGATCCGGAAGGCAGCCAGGTTAGACGTCAGAAGGCTATCATTCTGTAGGACAAAGAGTGATGAGGGAGGGCTCGGGAGGGGCTGTCCTTCTCATGGTCTTGGGTGGCATCCTTCCTGCCTCCTTTCTGGGATGCCTTCACCAGCACCCTCTGCCACCTCCCCTAGCTTTCCGCATCGGCGCCCTGTCCGGCCCCAGACCAGGAAGAACCCAGCCGCCCCAAGGGCACAGCACCTGAGCTGGTCACAGCACATTCTGGCAAAGCCCAGTCAAGGCAGGGCCTGTCCCACCCACCACCTGGCTCTCAGACGGGCTGCGGAAGGAGCCTGGGTGACCGGGGAACTTCATGAACCAGCCGCCAGAAGAAGCCAAAGGGATGGAGGCCAGCTTTGGCAACATATCATTTTAGAATTCCCCTACTTGGAAATAAACATCCACTATGCAACCCACGCACGAGCCAAAGAAGAGGCTAATGGAAGTATCTGCACTTAAGATGCCAGATAAAGGATTCAGGCCCAGGTGTGACCATCCAGGGGCGCCTGACCCAAATGCACCCCAGCCCAGGGCAGGGACCAGCCACACAATGGCAGTCCCTGGCGGGGAGATGGTGAGCCCTGGCACCTGAGCTCTCACCTGCAGCTCCAGCCGCAGATTAATGTCTTCAGGAGTCTGCAGGGGAAAAGAGAGAGAACCATAAGTGCCTCTGGCTTGAGGCTGCCAGGCTGCCCCTGCCCATGCCCATGCCCAGGGGGTCACCAGCTACTCACAGAGCTAGGGTTCAGCTTATACCAGATTTCAGAGATGCCACTCCAGTACTTGCAGCACTGAGCCTGGGCACCGGGGGTTGTTAGGGGCACGGATCTAGGGAGGCCGTGGGGAAGGAAGACGAGGAGAAGCTGAAGGCACAGGGAGCTGCACATCTTGAGTTTCTGGGAGCTAATGTGATCCTCCCTGGCTGTAGGGCATCTGGAGTGGCCCGGCTTGCTTTCTCTTTTATAGACCCACTGGGGAGAATGGGGGGGGGTGGGGCGAGGCGGGAAACAGGGTGGTGGGGGATGTTCAGAGAAGCCCCAGATGTGCTGATACCCTTTTCTGATAGGGAACCTCCATGACAAACATATCAACTTATTCATCATTTTCTGTAACTCGTGATCAGTAAAACTTGAAAAACATTCTCAAAGGGTTTTGCCTCACCTCACCAAGGAAGATAAGAGCCGCTGCTCACTGGACAGAGTGGGCAACCTGGCTCTGAGCTCACCTGGGCCTGCTTGTGCCCCTCCCCAGCCAGGATCTGGTCCTGCTGTCCCCTGGACAGCTGTGACTCTCTGCCAGCCACCCTTCCTGGCCTCCTTTTCTCTGCCTGCGAGGCAGCCAAGATTCTGCCTGGCAACCTCATCTTCACGGCTAACTGCCTGCGTGAAGGCTCAACCACCTAGAAGAGCAGTTCATGAGACCCTGGAACACTGTGTTACTAGCATCTAAGTCACCCCACAGTTTTGGGGCAGCTACATTGTGAATGGGGAGTGTGGGGCTGAGGGCCCTGTATGTCTGTCCCTCACCTGGCTCCTGGCTTTATCAACATAATAGGAATGCATGTCCCAAATCTTTGTGTTCCACGTGGGCAACAAGAGAGTGGCAGGCACTGAACGCACATACATTTGTAAATAACAAGAATGACATGGTTGCCCCCCGTTATCAGATATCAGAGCTGAGGCTAAGAGACTGGAGATTGACAGACAGAACGTCTGCATCCCCACAGCCAGCTATGCTTCTTCTGTAACAGGTCTGGCTCCGGACCAGCCTTCAGAGGGCTTAGCTTTCCCTTCCTCAGTCTTCCCCAGTTGTCCAGGCGGGGTGAGGCTGCCCCGTTTCCAGACCTTCTCCTCGTCAGGCCTATTACTCTGAACTGTGGTTTTCCACAGTCCCTGTGGGACTGGACTTGGGGAGGAGGTCCACTTGGCCCAGATGGGCCCCAGGAGGCCACATCCACGGCATGGGATAGAAAGCTGAGGGTGTAGAGGTGAGGCTAGGTAGGCCCCGGGTGAGGAGTGCAGAGCTGCGTCGGACAGGAGGCCAGACCTCCCCCTTTCCGGAGCTCTTTCTGCTCAGGTGAGCATGTGAAACCTGGTGGCATCGCTTGGCCAGCCGGGAGGCCGGAGCTGCCTTGTGTAGTGGCAAGACCAGGTGGTGTGGTCGGGGCTACCAGCGGAAGCGTGACTGAGTTCATGGGCAGACAGAATCTGACACAGGATGCCACAGAGAGGGTGTCAGGGGAGTTTGCCATGATGACTGAGGTCTGGGTCCCTGTTGGCGGTGGGCACCCCAGAAAATTCCACCAGGCCTGTGAGGGTGAGTGGGTGAGTGATAGGAAGGAGCAGATATGGATAGGCCCCCGTTGGATGGGCCCCAAGGACCACAACCTTGAACACTGTGCCCCATTCTGAGTGAATTGGGACCACAGGCCTACAGGGACCCATCAGATGGGGCCCAGAGACCCATCCTGAAAGCCACAGGGTCCCTTTTCTGCACACTCCAGTCAGCAGTCCTGGGCTGGCTCTCCCACCCCAGCCCTAGTGGGGCCTCCCTTGTCCTACCCGGGCTCATTTCCCTTCCTGATTGCAATCAGCCCAGTCTGCAGAGGAGGCTTTCCCTAGGCTGGGCTGACGTAAACACCAGCGGTAGAATCACTTTTGTACAGGAGGCCAGGCTTCTCCCAAGGGGTTGGGCATGACTATGGCCTGCAGAGAACGAGGGGGTTCCTGTGATTTGACCTGAAGCAGCTCCTTTAGCACCAAGGTAAACCTCAAAGGAGACTCCCAGAGGAGGCCCAGACTCCTGGTTGCCCTGAGAGGTCACAGAAGCCCTGGGGAGGATATCCGGTTGTCCCCTCCAGCAGCAGCTGAGCAGACCCTCTGAAGCACGTTTGCTTTGTGGAATGTAACTGTGTTCTCTGCACGGAAATAAGCCCTGGCTTGCACTCAAAGGGTCTCTCCAGGGGGACTGGGCCCACTATCTCCTGCCTGGCCGTCCTGCTCCTTCCTCTGCCCACCATGGCCTCATCCCCCTGCCTCAGGGGCCCTCCGCTTTGGACCAGAAAGGCTTTGGATTCTCCCAACCCGTCTTTTAAGCCCAGGCTACCAGCCCCTTAAGGTCATCCCCAGGCAGTCAGCTCACAGACTCCCAACCAGGGCACCCTCCATGCCTCTGACCCCACCTCCCTAAGCCTTCAGGAGCTGACTTTGCCTCCTATTTCACAGGGGACACAGAAACCATTTTCCTCTCCTGCCACCAAACCAGCAGACACAATCCATTATACCCTCCCTGCTGGATGGACGGGGCCCACCCAGATGGCTTTTTCCTGAGCCCTCTGCTCAGGTGAGCATGTGATGCCCAATGCTGGGAGCCCTCCCTGTGTGCATGTCCCTCGGGGACCCACTGCGCTGGCCCGCCACCCAGCTGTCCAGCCCATTCTCAGCTCACCTCCAGCGCAGAGATCTCCAAGCTTCCCTGTCTAGAAAGATCCTTCTCTGACTCCTTGACTCCTCTAGCTGCCCCCATCTCTCCCCTTCCTTCAGAATAAAACTTCAAAGCATCTACTACCCTCTGTCCCACCTTCACTCATTCCTCTGCCCATCGCCACCAGCTTCTACACTCACTACACACTAAAATGGCTCCCCCAGAGGCACCAGTGTCCTCTGGTAAAAAATTCCAGTGGCTCCATCTTATCCTCACCGTACTGGCCCCCTCCCGCCAGCCTGCATCACCCCTTAATCTACTACTTTCTGGTGCTCAGCACCTGGAATCAGACAGACCTGCTTGCATTCAATCCTGGTGACGTCACTTCCTAGCTTTGGGGAACTCAGCTTCCCTGAGCCTCAGTTTCTTTAGCTGTGAAATGGTGGTAATAATAATACCTGCCCCATAGGCTCACTGTAAGGATTAAATGAGTCAACCAGGGAAAAGAACTGAGTGCCCAGCATTTGCTAAGTGCTGCTCAGTGGACGTTAGCTGTTTGAGTCTTTACCTCCATGCAGTTCTCTGCCTCTGCACCAGAATCCACCCAGTGTAGCCTCCCCACCATTGATGGTCCAGAGAACTCCCCCGCCCCCTCACTGGCCACCCTGCTGTCCTGACTCTTCCTGGCCATTCTCCCCATAGTGGCTAGACTGGGCTTCCTGGAACCCACACTTTCCAGAGCCACACGCCTCCCTGGCTGAACACCCCACAATGCTTCCAATGCTCCTAGCATGAGGCCTAAAACCTTCTCCTTTGATAGCCTTTGTATGTATTTTTAAAACAAGAGACAAATACTATAAATGCCAAAATTTCCAGCAGCAATACTCCGGTTTTCTTTACTATAATGCACTACAAAGTGAGGGCTTTAAAAGGAGCATTTGCAAGAATGTTCAGCCTCCCTAGCTTCAAAATCGACTGAACTTTAAAATTCCCTTTTAAATTTCCCAATTTAAAATTGAATTAAAAAAAAATAGAGGTTTTTCTCTGTAAGAAATCACATGTTTTTGTGCTCTGGTTCCTTAAAACTTTTATATAGAAAACAACACCAACCCATGGTTGAATAGTGAACCCCCTGTGTCTCTGGGGCAAGGACCCCCAGCCCTACCCAAGCTGAGTACTTTCTATTTTTTTTTCTGCTTTTAAGCTCAAAGTCTAATAGGGCAGACAAGAACAAATTGTGGTAATACAAGGAGCAAATGTTGTATGAGGCCTAAACAAATTATGCTGGGAGAGCAGATGATAATATCTCACATTTATTGAGCTCTTATGTTATGACTTGAGTATTTTATTTATTTATTTATTAGAAAGAGAGAGAAAGAGAGCGCACAAGCAGGGGGAGTGGGAGAGGGAGAAGCAAGGAGCCCGATGCAGGACTCGATCCCAGGACCCTGGGATCATGACCTGAGCCGAAGGCAGACACTTAACGACTGAGCCACCCAGGAGCCCAAGTTGAGTACTTTAAATCAGAACTTCTGCAATGTCACGGGAATCCACCCGAGGGTCTTGTGAAAATGCAATTTTTGATTCAGAAAGTCTGGTGTGAGGCCTGAGCGTCTGCATTTCCAACAAGCTCCCCACTGAAGCAACAGTTCTGAGGTCCAAGATGAGAGGAGCAAGGCTGGCTGTCGGCCTCTCCCCACAAGACTGTGAGTTTCCGAAGGAGAGGGACCAACTCTGTTCTATTCCCAGGGCCTACACACAGCAACTGCTAATAAAAGTTTGTTGGATGAATGATGCCTAGTGAGTACCGGGCCCTAAGGTTCCCTGTGTGTTGCCTCATTTCACTGTGCCTCCGAGAGCCTCCCCATGCTCTGCGAGGATGCTCGGGGCCCAGGTCCGGGACCCTCCTGGCCCGTGGCTGAGCGGGGAGCCCTGCATACCAGCTACGGGCATTATTCTCTCAGCCCTGCCTTGAGCCACAGCTTCCTCATCTGCCTCCTCTGCGGCCACATCCTGGTCCTTGTCTTTACCAGATCTGTTCCCTGCTCGGAGACCTAAAACCCGCCCCCTGTTCCCCTGCCTCAGCATAACCTCCTATCCTTCATCTCCCCACGATGATTGTATCACATCTGGCTCTTCCATCCCGCCTCTCCTGTTCCACCACCCCAGTCCTAGTTATCTCAAAGAAGTCTTCCCCACGCTCTGCCACATGCACCCCTTTGCCAAAAGCCCCTGTCCTGGGCCTGCGGTGGGGCCTGACACGCCTCCTGGGGCAGTGGTCCCCTTCTCCCTTCAGGGGCTGCCTCTGGGCCCCCCACCCTCCTGGTTTTCCTGCTTCTTCTCCAGCTGCTACTCTGGTTCTCTAGGGCCTCCTCCATGGTCTATCCCTGCCCGCTTCCCCACTCCGCAAAGCCTTCCTACCGGGCCTGGGCCTGCCTGGGATCCAGACCCCTGCAACACAGTTCTCTCCGCTGTCTGCCAGCCCCCATCACCAGAGACCCAGCCTGAAGCCAAAAGTTGCCCTCCCCTCTTCCCTGCCTCATCCCTCACAGCTTCCAGTTCCACCTCCTAAAGCTTCCCAGGCCAGCCCTCCCTCCTGTTTCCCAGGGACAATTTCCTCAAAGGCCCCTATCCTCAGGTCCCTGAATCCAGCTCCTCCGTGCTACCAAAGGGACTACCCAGGGCTTGCAGCCAGGCCTCCGCTAGAGGTTAAGATCCCATAACACAGGGCACAGTCAGGCTGTCAGACCAACGGAAAAAGAATGGGCATCTGGTGCCTGGGCTCCATCTGCTCCCCCCCCCCCCGCCCCCCGCAGCCCCCAGCCCCAAGGAACAGAAAGTGCTGAGGAGAAGCAGTGCAAAGGCCATGGGGCAAACCACTGGGGGCTTTAACACCAGAAACTCAGCACTGGGGTGGGGGGTTGTCAAGAGATGTGCTGAACCCACACATAAACAGTTAGCTGTGTGCCCGGCTTCCAGACAAACTCTTGTCTGTTCCAGTGGGCCTATCCCTTGGACACCCACACAGGACCAGGCAGTGCCAGGCGGGGTGGGCAGCAGAGGATCAGAGCTGTCCAGGGGATGGCAGGACCAGGTGCCACGGGGCAGGAAGCTTGAGGAAGCTCAGAGTCAGGCAGCCCCTCACCTGTCAGAGGGATCCTCTCACCTGTTCCCACTCTGCCCAGTGGCCAGCCCAGCTCTTCTCCCTGGCAAGAGGAGGAGATAACCTCTGAGTAATTCTTTTTTTCCAAGTTCCACTGATCTCCAGTACTAGAAAGTGATGAATAAGTCTGTGGTTTGCTATGGAGGTTCCATGTCAGATAAAGATTCTTCCGACGTCCGCCCCGCTCGTCGGGGTGTAGGCACGAGGCCTCGGTGTATAAAAGACAGGAGACCGTGTCGCATGCTTCAGAACGCCACAAGGGACCAGGACAAGGCAGAATACACCCTGTAGCCCAAACATGAACAGCCTCCCCATCCTGCATCTTCTCCTGTTCCTGCTTGGATTCCAAGCCCCACAGGCACAGGGGCGGTCCTTGTCGACATACCAGCCTAAGCAATACTTCAAGATAATCAGTGAAATTATGGACCTCTTAAACACTTCACCCTCGCCTTCAGAAGTGAGTAACTGGGAAAAGGTGGGCAGAGGGTGGAGAGGGGCTCACAGGTGTCTCAGACCAACAGGACTCACGGCTCTCTCTCCCTCGGCCCCCACAGGAAACCTTGGACCCAAATGAGACAAACACCCTGCTGGTAAGCACTCAGCCCACACTTGGGCACACCTGGATCCCAATCTACTTTCTGCCTGTCACCCCACCTTGCCTAGCCGCAGTGTTTCATCTGCCAACAGGGTTAACAGTGTGTATCTCAGTGGGGTCACTGTGAGAATTATGTGGAACCAGTGCATAGAGTCACCAGACGAGTGTCAGGTGTTAACAAGTGTCCAATACATTTCCCCAGCCGGGTCTATAATAGGAAAATGCTTTTTTTTTTTTTTTTTTTTTAAATTACAAATGAAAAGGCAGCTATAGGTGAACAATTCCAAAGGCCTTAAGCTCTTCATTTTTCAGTGGGGCAGCCTAAAATTTCCCCCATGAACTTGCCTGCTTCCTTCCTTTTCCTTGAGACACTGAATCCTGTTTCTCATGCTGACTGGCCCTGGGCGTTATCGTTTACACTTATTTTTCCTAGTTGCAGTTGGCTTCCATGGTTATCTCACTTTTGTTTGCATGGCAATCCTTGGGTCCAGCAGGAGGTTGAATCTCTCCTGAGTTTATTAGCCATGTATATCCCCCTCTTTTAAGCATGCATAGTTCACAGGCTGCACCCATGTCCTGCTGGGGTTGGGGTCTCTGCAATTTTCTTCCTGATTTCTAGGAGCCCTTCATTCAGTCAAGGCATTAATCCTGTTACCTGGCCTCTTCGCTGCAAATACTCCCCTTGGCCAGCCCTCCACCTTTTGTAGATCTTCTTTTGGGCAATACTTTCCCCCCAAGTGCAGAAAGATCCACCCAGGCCCTGTGTGCAGCTTATCTGGAGCCAGGGGCTTGGGGCTGAGGGAAGTAGGCCTTGCTTGGGGTGTACACTCACCTCGAGGCCTGTGACCTTAGGGGCATCTCAGGGACCCACCTGGGGCAAGAAGGGGACTAGGAGGGGATTGTCCAAGGATGTCCCTGAAAGCAGACTTGGAAAACTGGGGATGACTTCAGCCATAGGAAGGCTGAACCCCAACCTTCTCCTCTTACATGTATTCTCGGTCCCCTTAGAATACTACTCTTCTGAGGCCAAACCTGGATGCATTCTTGAATGCTACCAAAAATTTCTACAACAATGAGTCACTAATCTGGAAAAATCTTAAGGTGGGTAAAGCTGTTGAGGGTTTTGGGGATCCCTGCTTTGGCCCTGACCAGCCTCTGGGAAGCCGAGGCAGGGCCTGCTCCTTTTCCAGGCAAGTCTCTGACTGTCTGCTTTGGTCTCTTCCCACAGGAATTCCTGCCACTCCTGCCCAATCCCACATCCAGGGTAAGCTGACCCCCAAGATGCCCCTGCAGGTGGGACTCTCAGCCATGACTTGACCCCTAGCCTGTCACCTACCTTCAACCTAATGCCACCTTCCTGGTTTCTTCACAGGGAGAACCAATCTATATTGAGAATAACTGGGATGATTTCCAAAAGAAGCTGAAAAAATATCTGGAAGCCCTTGATAACTTTCTTTCAAGAACAAGCACTGAGTCCTAGAATTCTCAGTCGGATGTCCCTCTGTCTCTGGGCCTTCTCACCATGGGGCCTTGGATATCAGACACAGCAGGACACCTGAATACTCTGGGATGTCTCTCACACAATCCAGGACTGGAGGGATTTCATTTTCTCTGGTGGAGTTAGATGGATTGTTCATGATCTAATTTCTGAAATGTGCTGCCCCCTTTTGGCCTTTTGTGATGATGTTCTCATTTTAATCCTATTGAAATTATTTATTGATGTATGTTTTTATTTATTACCTTATGCAATATGAAGTGTATTTATTTTAGAAAAGGAGCCTATGTCCTGCTCCTTCTAAACAAGACTCAAGAGGGGGACTTGGGGCTTGTTCATTTGTACCTCAGGTTTTAAACTGATTTCTACACATCTGGGAAAATAAACCACACTCTCTGAACAATTGCTTTGTTGCCAGTGTCTCGATTTGACTCAAGTCTTAGTAAACCTCTTGCCTGATGACTGAGCAGCCCTCCACCCCCCACCCTCAGCAAGTCTCCCTGCCACCGGATGGGCCCTGGAACACACACCCTGGCAATCTGTGGTCTACTGGGGAGCCAGATTGAGTTTTAGAAAATGCAAATCTGACCAGGTTGGTCTGATACTTAATTTCCCAGTCCTCAGAGGTTTCTGGACCTTGTCCTTAGCCTTAAGATAGCAAAAGAGGCCTGCCTCCACCTGTTGTTTCGATTTCCTTATGACTACAACTACCAACGCCCTTGATGTGCCAGCCAACAGAAGCACTGTGGCTTCCAGGACGAACCACACACCGTTCTTGATACCTCTAAACTTTTACCCACACCGACACCTCAGCCTCAAACGCCCTGATCCTGACTCCACATGGTGAGTTCTTACTTCAGAGACCAACTCAAATGCTGCCTACCTCTGCTGTCCACACTATTCCAGGACAGAGCTCTTGTCTGAAATAGGTAGGTAGACAGGGACCCACTGGAAGGACAGCCATGTAGCCCAGGGCAGTGCAGATTGATGTGGATGGTGGAGCCTGGGAGATCACTGAGTATGGTTTCATTGTGCACCTGACCCTTGACGTCCCAGGGACCCTTTGGCCCTGAGTGCCTCCCTCTCTGGCTCCCCGGCATCCTGCATCTCCTCCAGTCTGGTCTTGTGGGGCAGAAAGGGGAGAGCGAGGCTTCCTCTGTCACCACGCTAAGGACCAACGTCATCCCCTCTGACTCCTCACAAGTCCCATAAAGTCTTTGGATGCCAACACCAGATGCTGGGGGCCAGGCCCTCTTCTTTTCTGTTTCCCGCCTTGATCCACCCCTCCCCTTCCATGCTGGATAAGGAACAGCCCAGCTGCTTGAATGGGACAGCAGGAGGTCAAAGAGGGATCTGCTACTACCTCAGAAATATGTTCCTCCACATTCCTCCTCCTAATAAAATTTTGTGTTCCCACAAAAGTAATTTTCTTCTCACTCATCCCCCCTCTCTCCAGCCTGGCCCATGGACAGCACCGTGGGTGCTCAGCGAAGACTCTGTGTTGCCCCGGGCGGTGGGAGGAGCTGGAGAAGCTGCTGCAGTTTCTGGTGGAGCCACTAGGGGGAGCCGGGCCACTGGATGAGAGTGTGCCCAGAGTCCGGGTCCCCAGCCGGCTTTCCCGCTTCTCCGGCTCCCCTGCCCCCCTCGCTCTCCCACCCGCACCTGGTGGCTGGTCCTAATTTCATCCTGGCTGAGGCAAGCATTTGTGCCCCACTCCCATGTGCCCGGGATGAGTGCCTGCTCGTCACCTCCTCTTCGCTCCCTGGAGAGTGGGTTCGCAACCCTCCGCCTCTGCCAGCCCTGCTACCCTCTGTCCTGGTGGAGAGGAGACGGACCGTGGCCTGTCCTGCCATGCTTCTCCCACGCCTCGTCCTCAGCAGGCCAGAGCCGATGGTGGATGGAACCAGCTCATACTGGCTCAATCTTTTAACAAGTTGCCAACCAGTTATCAAACCATCTGTAGCTTGAGATTGGGCCCAGTGACAGTATTTACACTATGGACATCGGGAAATGCTACAACGTGGACTCCTTCCACTGGGAATCTGTTAACTTTTACCAGCTGCTGGAGCTCCTCTCACCTGGCAGTCTGCCATTTTGTTCTTACCTGGCTGTCCCCATTCAGGGCCCCTTCTGGAAGCTCCACACTCTTCTCACTCCAGGCTGGATGGCACAACACTCCTTCAGTGCCTCGGGATTCATCCATTCAGCAAACTCTGGCTGGGCACCCACGTGTCAGGGCTTGTCCTGGATGCTTGGGGTTATGGCAGTGAACTAGCCCGATGGAGCGGGGCGGGGGAGGCTGCCTTACATTGAGTGGTCTGGGAAGGCCTTTCTGAGCAAGTCACACATAGGCTGCAACCTGAATGAGGAGAAAGTGCCCGCTGTGTGACAACACGAGGAAAGAGCTCTGGACAGAGAGAACAGTGCAAAGATCCAGAGACTGAAATGGGCCGAAAGCATTCACAGAACAGAAGGAAAACCATGATAGGAGCGAATGCTGGTGGGGAGCCCACAACCCTCCTTCAGCCTCTTCCCTTTCCCTCCTCAGGCCCAGGCCCTCTTTGAGTACCTAATGACTGAGGTGGGAGCGAGTGTCAGTCAGACACAGACCTGGTGCAGGTAGATCTGGGGGGAGGGGGGTGTTAGAGGGGGAGGGGAGCTCCGCAAAGACAGGCCCAGAAAGCAGCGGGGAGACAAGGGGCGGTGACATGCGCGAGAGGAGGTGAGCCTTTTCAGATACTCTGGGGTCTCCCCTTCTTACAGAACAGTCCAGCCTGCTCCAGGTTGGATTGGGATGAACATGGGCCTGACCCACTGAGGCTCACCCTTGATCCCAAACCTCAGATCTTGCCTGGGGCCAGCACAGCCCTGGGCTGGGGCCTGGAACCAAGTGGTGGTCAGTTCCCAGTCAGGTTGGGGCCCTTCTATACCATGCTCAGGCACCTGCTGGGAGAGGTGGTGACTCCTTGGCCTAATGGGAGGTCCCGGGGTACTCACATCTCCCCTGCAGGTCTGTTAGTTTCACATCTTCTCTCTGAGCCTGCCCAGAGCTCCTCAGTGCCAGGTCTATAAGTCCATTCGCCACCAGTGGGCAGCAAAGCCCCATCGTAAGTCCCACGAAGACCCTCTGAAAGTCAAAGTTCCCACCTTCACAAATCCAAGGTGCCTTTTCAGCCGGAAAGTAGATGACCTCAACCAGGAATTTTATTTTTTATTTTAAGAAATATTGTAGCTTTTCATCAGAAGGGCAATATAAGAGAGCATCTATGCTCTTTACTAAAAAACTTGGAAATATAGAAAAATCAAGCAGAGAGAAATTGCTAGGAAGGCAAGCCTGGAAGGAGAGGACCCCTCAGACAGACATCGGCACCTCACTCCATAGAGAGAACCCTCCTGCTTCAGGAGGAGCTCTGCTCTTCCCACCCTGTCCTGGAAACTGCATTTGACTCAGTTCAGTAAATACCTGGAGGATTTTCCACAGCTTCCTAGGCTGGGGCCAGGGCTTGGGGAGATGCTGAGCCAGGCCCTGGGGGCCGCGTGGCCATGTACCCAGCACAGTGCCGTGGGGGTTATTACAGACACAGTGATGGATGAACAGGTACAGGTCTTGTTAGAGGGGCTTCCCACAGACGGTGATGCACAGGGAGATTGAGAAAGGACTAGGGGTTCATCTTGCAGAGAGATGTAGGAAAAAGGATGGCAGGCAGATGACACTGGCGAGCAAGGGAATGAAGATCTAAGACTACAGGGTAAGCTGGGAGCACAGGGAGCATCCAGGCCACTTATAGGGCCAGAGTGTGTGTGTCAAGTGGCTCGGTGGAACCAGGCCCTCCAGATCTCCCTTGGTCACTGCCTTTGCCCCTGGAGCCCAGTCACCCTGGGCCTCGGGCACCTCTGGGTCTCAGCCTGGTCCCATCCTCCATTCATTCCTCTCTGATCCTAGGACAGCCCAGCCTGGCCTGGACACTGTGGAGACAGCAAACCATGGCCTGAGAAGTGGTGTGTGTACGGATGGAAGGGATAGGATGGTGCCACATTGGACGCCATGTTTAATGTCCACAGGAAGGAGCCAGAATGGAGGGAGAGAGATGCTGAATGAAAGAGGAGCAGCCAAGCAGAGCAGGATCCTTGGGCCCAAGGTGGGCAGGAGGGAGAGGCAGAGGCTGTGTGGGCCAGAGTGGAGGATTGAGTGAATTCCTTCTGGGGGCCAGGGCCTCAATTTTTCCCTTGAAAAATCTCCCGTCAGGTTTATGGAGGGGGAGATGGATCAGGCAAAGTTGCTGCTGCCCTCCTGGACTGAGGAGGGGCTCAGGGAATCCCCTCAACGACCCCATCAAGTCTACAATTAACCCCATTTTACACGTGAAGAAACTGAGGCACAGAGAAATTAAGGGACTCTGACTGCAGAGCCTGTGAATCCTTAAGCCGCAGTGCTTTGGCCAATGTCCACTGAGGCACGGGAGGCTTTCAAGTCTAGTCCCCTGGCTGGACCCAGTCCTCTAGAGGGACCTCCTAGCTCTAGAGCCTCATGGTTCCAGCTCCAGTGGCAAGCGGTACAGCCACAAAGCCTCAGCTCCATCTTTCCCTCACCGAGCCACCAAACATGGATCACCCAAACCCTCCACATGCCCACCGTCCCTCCTCCTCCCCAGCGCCGCCCATGTACACACACCCTGGGGCTTAGATCCAGAGCTTGGCCCTCCATGCTCCTGTCCGTGTGTCCCCCATCCCCATGCCTCATGGAGCTTCTGAGAGAGACACCACTGGCTCACTTCCTCAGACAGCTGCTCCCAATCCCAGCTGTCCCTGGGACTTCCTTCAGCGGGCACCATGCAAGTGTCCGGACCAAGCCCTGCCCCAGAGGGCACATGGGCTGTGCGGAGACCGCCCAGGGGCAGCCAGGGACAGCAGGCTGTGTGGATGAGGATGTGCGCCTCTGCAGTGGCCATGTCAGGGAGGCGTGGGGAGGGCGGCCTCTGGAATGGGAGGGGAAGGAAAATGGCCGGCCGTAGCTGGTGTGAGAGGACACAGTCATAGCCAGAGCTGTAAGAGCACGGGAGTGGGGAGTGGGATGGCGGGGGTGCTCCCTCCCCTCCTCCTTCCACTGTGTCTGTCCTGATCCTTGTGGGACTACAGGGGCCCTCCTGAATATGGAATAGTAATAATAATAATAAACCAGACAGCCACTGCTCCTCCTCAGAGGGGCTGTGAGCCTTGAATCAGGGACGGGCATGAAACACCAGGGACAAACTCACCTGTACCAGTGGGTACCCAATAAATATGACTCTGTTCTCCCCCGGCTGATGGCCAGACTCAATGGCTGCTTGTTCCTATAAGGCCCTGGGCCATGGGCAGCCTGGGGCCACCTCCTCCTTGCCAGAACAGGGGGCAGACTAGGGAGGACAGTCCCCTGTCTGGATGTTCTCAGTTGGCTCTTTCCCAGTTAGTTGACCTTATATATCCAGGATTTGCCTCCTGGGGCTGGGAGGAGGCAGGTATTTGGGTACTGGGGAGGGGTCTGTCTGTACAGGGAAAGCCTACCTCCAGGCCTTGAGAAGTCTCTAGAGGCTGGTCCACATCCCAGCAATCACTCTCCTCTCTTAAGGCCAGGGAGATAGAGGCAAGGGGTGGGGAGGCACCCAGCCAGCCAAAATAGAAAACATCACTCCATGTAGCCCAGTACTCTCCAACAACTGCAAAGTAGGCCTCCATCCTCTTGTGGAGATGAACCAACTGGGGCTCAGAGATGGAAGTCATGGCTTGAGGTCAGGCAGCAAGAAGGGCCAAGCTTGGAGGCAAGCCTCCAACTCTGCATTCATTGTAAAGGGAGTTGCTGCACCCCAGCAGGCTACACAGGGAACTCAAACTCAGCACAACCCATACTAGGGGGTGGCCTGAGGGAGTGAGAAATAAAGAGATGTTGGGGGAGAGAGAGTTTTGAGTCTGTGGCCCCAAGGCTGGGAGGAGAAATTCCCAAGGAGCCCCTTCAGCCATCCTGGAGACACTTCGTGGGCCAGCCCCCTCTACAACTGGCCCATTCATTGTCACCTTTATCACTACTCCTCCTGGGCCCTTGGCCTGAGAGTGGGGGTTGTTCACTCCTGTGAGGGGCTGGGGGCCTCTGGGTAAGATGCCAGAGGCAGAGGTACATAACAGGGAGCAGAGGGTAGCCTGGAGGCTCAAGGCCAGGGCCCTCTGGGACCTAAAGACCCAGAAGCAAGAGATGGACCTGCCCAAAAAGAGCCTCAGTGAGAGTCTGAGGGAGCCCTAGCACTTTGGAAATGTCCTGAAGAAGGCTCATTCCAGAACCGCCAGAACGGAAAGCCCATCTGCAACCTTGATTCTGGCCCATCAGCTCCAGACGGAGGCAGATGTGGGAGCTGGGCACAGATCCCATGGCTCTCACCCAGCACACTGGAGTCCAGCCTCAAACACAAAGGGCAGTGAGGGGCATGATAGGACTTTGAGAGTTGTAAAAGCTTCTGGTCTAATGATTTTTCTTCCTTTTCATTTTTAATGCAGCACCCAGTAGCTCTTCCCCAAGGAGGCAAATAAAGGAAGTGGCTCCTTCTGGATACCTGATGACATCCTAGCTGGGGATGAGGCCAGGGGACAGACATTCAGAGATTCACAGGCAGAGGACGCACCTCCAGCTCTGGAGAAAATACTCTGGGCGGGAGGCATCATGGAGGGCATGCCTGGGGCACCTACCCATGGGGTGTCACTGGCCTGAGTGTGCAGTTGTTGGGTCCTGAGGAAATACCAAGGAAGTCCTGAGAACCAAGGAATGAAGCAATAAAGGTTGTATTATCATTCTTGGCCCAGCCTTACAAGTTGGGACCCCTGAGCACTACCCAAGGCCCAGCTTACTCTGTGCAGCCCTCTGGGAGGAGAACTTCCTCTTCACCAATGACTTCCAAGTGTCTTGGGTTCTGACCTCTCCTTGACCCCTGGGCCCATGTAGCCACAGCTGACGGAGTCTTCCTGGAGGTCCCCTGGCCTCTTAAACTTGCCACATCCAGTCCAGTCTAGAACAACTCCCCAAACTTCTCTGCTACCTTGGGTCTCTCCCATTGCAGCAAATGGCCTCACTGTCCACCCAGCTGCCTAAGCCAGAACCCTGAGCGCCAGACTCCTCACTTGCCTCCTGCCCCAAACCCACACATGCAACTGGTCCCCTCAAGGCCTTAACTGTTTTCACTCCTACTTCTTGATTGCCCCCTCCTATCTGTTCATTCTCTGTACACATGGTGGTTGATGCCCTCAACACTGTGCCTGTGAGTCTGGGCATCACCCTCCCTGCTCCCTGCCTAACGTGACCACCAATCATTAGCTCTGAGTGCAGGGGCTGTGAGGTTGGTGACATGTGGTGGGCCCTCCTATAAGCTTGGCTGTATGGAATCAGAGTCCACACATGGTTAATGGTTAACCACCCTCAGATGCTTCCATACCAGTCAGAACTCACCAGTGCCAGGGACTGGGGACACCCAAGAAGCAGGACAAGAGTTGGGACTGGCTTGGACAGGCTGGGTCTTTCTGAGCTATACCTCTGGGGACCTCGACAGAGGCGATGCAGGAGGGGGGCTGCCTGGAGCTATGACCACAAAGGTCAAGGAGGTTGCTTCGTGTGTCTGGTGTGGCCTGGAGTGATCAGGATCCCTTCCCAGGGAAGAATGAGCCACTCAGGGTGCTGCCCCAGCACCAGGGTCTCTTAAGCATGATGCAGGACCTTTTGAATCCTGAGTCTGGGTGGAGGCTGGGCTTTCCAACTCACTGTATCTGTCCAGAAAGATGTTGTCAGGGGCTAGGGCTGGACAAGGGGCAGCTGTCCCTGCAAATTCCAGCAAGGCTGAGTCCTCTGCCCACTCTGGGCTTCAGAAACCTCCCAAAGTGGTGGGAGGAGAAGAAAGGTTGAAGCACTGCCTCCTCCCTACGAGGTTCCCCCACAAAGTTTCTGGACAGGCAACAGTTTCCTCTGTGAGGCAACGATAATTAAACCCATTGTAGAGATAAGGGAGCCAAGGCTTAGGAAGGAGGGATGCCCTTGGGCTACCCAGGGGTCAGTGGTGGGGAGCCCAAACCTGAAACACAGAGGTGCCTGGATGGCAGGCTCTGTTGGAGAAATTCTGCCCTTGGCCCCCAAGGCTTCCCTGGGACATTCCAGGCCATTCTAGCTTCCCTGCCAACACTTGGAGGAGTGTCCCTGTACAGCTGCCCTGAGGGGGAACATCCCTATGCTGGTCTAGGTGAACAGCATTTCCTGACTTTCTGATCTCTGAGAGAGTAGCAGAGGTCAGGGGGGCAGGAACAGATATGGGTCCAAATCCTGCGTCTGCCATCACTGCGTGAGCTAGGCGAACTGCTGGTCTCCTGGACTGCCACATCAAGGGCTGGCCGGCCCAGCAAGGGTGAGATCAACCGAGATGCCCATGTAGAGGTCCCACGGGACGTAAAGCACCAGGAGGCCCGTTTCCTTCCCATCGTGATAACTTCCTTTGAGATAAGGAGCTCGGAGTGGCCACAAGCCCCCATTTCCTCCACAGCCTGTGGGAGGACACTCACAGGAAACCCCTTCCAGAGGGTTTTCTCCTGGCCCTGTGGGAAGGCGGGACCAAGAGGAGTCACACTGCCCACCACAGTCCCTGCCTGCACCCTCCCACAGTCCCTTCCGGGGACCCTGAGTCAGCACACGCACTTGATGTTATCGCTGCCACTTTCCATGCGGTGCGATCTAGGAATGCCTGCCCGTGTCATGGCCTCAGCCTTGATGTCATCTTTCCAGAAGAAAGATGTGTGGCTGCCCATCAGCCTCATAGCCAAACCCGGGAACTGTGTCCTTCGCATGGTGACTTGGGTGCCTGTAGGGTGCCAGAATGAACTTCTCCTACGGCTCCTCTTTCTCCTCCTTTCCTGCTCTCCCAGAGCCTTGGCCACAGGCCAGTCACTCACATCTCTAGCACGCCCCTAGCCCTTAAAAACTGCTGTGCTGGGCCCTCAGCCCTTCTTCCTGGCTAACCCTCTCTGGCCTTAGTGATTGCACGGACGCGGGCCATCCACATCCAGGTCTGTGTCCTGCACAGGCAGCCTCCAAACCACTGTCACCCTGTGGGTCCTGAGACGCTGCAGACCTGCTCCTTCATCCCTAGCTCCCCAGCTCAGATGCCTGGACAGTGGTTCTAACTCTTTCTACTTATATTCAAAAGCACGCTCTGGGGAGGGTGTTGAGTAGATTAATCTTGCTTCTCCACCCATGGGGCTACAGAGTACATAAAGGTAGGGCCCTGTTTTCCACCATCCCTGTATCCTCCTCCCCTGCTGGGAACCTAGTAGGTGCTCAATAAAAATGAATGAATGAGTGAATTACTCCATTGTATCAGCAAGTCCTGAATAATTCTACCTCCTAAACCTCTCTGGGATCTGCCTCCTCTTCACCATACCTGCTCCTAAAACTGTCTCTTTGTTCCCCAAATACTCTTCCACTAGGCTGTCCTCTCCCTCCCTCCCACAGTCTGACTTGCCCACCCGACGCTACTAGCCCTTTCGGCCTGTGCTGGGAGGCAGCATCTCCCAGGAAGCTCTTTGATCCCCTGCGAGGCCCCGAACTGGGAGAAGTGTTTTCTTGGGATTCCTCAACTCTGAACTTCCCCCATCCCAGCCTGGATCCACACAATGGGAGCGTCCAGTGCTGTCTCCCCTACCAGGCTGAGAGCCCCTAGGGCCAGGTGCGAGAGCCATTGGGAGGGTCCCATCCACTTCCTCCCCAGCACAGGGCCTGATGTGGATTGGAAGAGTTTGTTGACTAACTGAGCTGTGACAACTCATTTCCAAAAGAAAAGTCACCTTCCATCTCAGAGGGGCCACACCAGCTCTGTGCCTCCTTGACTACCAGCTTCGCCACTGCCTGTGGCCCCCACTCTCCACCACCCAGGTTCCAGAACACTGCCTGACACAGACCTCCACTCTGAGGCATCTGCATCTAGTGTTCTTGACCTCTCCTGTGCCTTCTAAGAGCTCCCCGAAGGGGCTGAGCAGAGCCCTCATGGAAAAGCAAGAAGGACCAGGGCCTGGACATGCCATACTCTCACCCCAGCCTGGCCACCTGGGAATGTTCCACCAGCTCAGAAGGGCAGAGATGGCAATATGTTGGGCCCCAGTGGGGTCTGGAGGACTAACGTCTGTCTTCCCTATGCAAGGGCAGCAACCCTTCTGCCATCCAGTGAAACCTGCCAGGGCCGCAGGCTCGGGCCACAGTACTTAGACCGTGAGTCCTACCTGCTGTTGAGCCCAGCAGAGTATCATCACTTGTGTCCTACCCCATCAAACTAGACCACATCGGGGGGCCAAAAATCTCACACCCATTGTGGGGAGCTTCTCTCTACCAGAGGGCCATCTGCAGAGGCATGGGGGCTCACATGGGTGCACCTCATGTAAAACATCCAATCACACTGGCGCACAGACACTCAGAAGTCTGCACGTGGGCACCCCACACCCCTGTGCCATGAAACTCCGAGCATGGGGCAGCAAACACAAACTCGTGCTGTCCTCTCCAAACTCCTTTGTGAAAATCAAACACTTGTCAGCCCCTCAAGAGCCTGTGGCTTTTTCAGAAGCAGTTCCTGTTCCACAGAGAGGCCTCTGGAACTGGAGGTGAGCTGGGGCGGGGGCCATGAAAAAATGAAACCTGGAAGACCTTGTTTGAGAAGCCGCTGTCCCCTGCCCCCTGCCAGGGGCTACATGTAGGAGCGCAGTGCCTATTTCAGATGGGCAGTCTGGCCCGCAGAGGGAGGTGAGGCTCGCATAGTTCAGAACGAAGTCACTTAGCAAGGTGGTACTGGAGCCAGAACTTGAACTCAGAGCCCCAACCCACCTCTGCAGCTTGGGGGTTGAACACAGCTGTGGAAAGGGGACTGTTGCTGTCAGATGGGATCTTACCAGGAAGACACGCTCTGCAATCTTGCCAGCTGGATGTGCCGTGCACACACCTGTCACTCTCCCTGCTCACAGGGGCTGTGGGGCAGAGGTCCCTGGCTGGGCAGAGCTTGCCAACTACTCTGGATCCTTGCTGGGAGCTGTCGCAGGACTCTGGCATCTGGCTGGATTCTGCCTAGGTGGACACTGGTGCAGGCCTGTGAGGGTCTTCCTCCCACTCAGATCTCTCACTGTGGCCAGAGGAGAGGGATCTAGGAGGAGAAGGGGGAGGCTGGGCTTGGAATGGGCCCCAGGGGCACAGCCAGCCCAAAGGCTTCTTGGGATCAGAGGCAGGGTGGAGAGCCTGGGCGTAGGAGCTCAGTCCCGTATCTCCCAGGCCCCGCCCTGGCCACTCCAGGCCAGGAAGTCCAAGCTGTGCCGAGGCCCCTCAGAGGGAGGGGGCAGCCTCATTGGCCAGACTACCGGGGGGGCAGAAGAGTGCTCAAGGAGGCAGGCGGATGCGCTGCCAGTTCTTGGAAGGGCTCATGAACAAAAACCCCTGAGCCTGACCACCTGGAGGAAAGGCTCACCGTTCCCATGTGTGATAAGGGCCAGGAGATTCCACAGGTCAGGTAGTTCCCCCGCCCCCCTGGTGTTTTGTGGTCACCATTAATCATTTCCTCTAACTGTGTATATAAGAGCTCTTTTGCCAGTGGGCCCAGTGCTCAGAGAGAAAGGCTAAAGTCCTCAGGAGGATGTGGCTGCAGAACCTGCTTTTCCTGGGCACTGTGATCTGCAGCATCTCTGCACCCACCAGCTCCCCCAGCCCTGTTACCCGACCCTCTCAGCACGTGGATGCCATCCAAGAGGCCCTGAGCCTTCTGAACAAAAGTAGGGACGAGACTGCTGTGATGGTGAGTTAGGGAGCGAGTGCAGGCTGTGCCTGGGCCACCTCGCTGGCCCGGACTGGCCCTGCCTGTCAGCTTCATCAAACGGTATTTTGCTTTTCTACAGAATGAAGTAGTAAAAGTCGTCTCTGGAATGTTTGACCGCCAGGTAAGATGCTTCACTCTGACACACCTTCCCAGAGGCCTCTACGTTGGGGGCGGGGGGTGGCTCCATTTCAGATGAACTCTCACAGGGTGGTCGGTCCACTTTCTCTCCAATCAGCTGGCTGCCAGGAGGGGCCCTCTGGAGGCCACTGGCCTTGCCCCTGTGGCAGTCACGTGAACTCCTTCATTAGCCGAGCAGCCACGAGCAGACCTAGCATTCAAGGGGCCTGGGGTCACCAGGGGACAGGTGGGTAAGCGGCAGTTACTTCAAGACACGGGCTGTGGGCTTGGGCACTCATGAGACTAAGCCCTGTGAAGACAGCACGCTGGCTACAGAGAGGCACAGAGAGACTTCAGGAACAAGCCTTGTTCAATTCGCAGGTCGGGATGGGGGGGAATGCCCCACCCTGCTACCTTCTCCCCGAATGGTGGGGGGATAGCGACCTCTTTTCCTGGGGCCTGGGACCCTCTCGAGATGCCAGGGAATGTGGCTGTGCTAGCTGAGGGTGGCCTGAGCTGAATGGGGCAGATTTGTGTTGGCATGAACAGAGCAGTGTGTATGACTGAACCCGGCATCATCCTGTGCCCCTCCCAAGTCCTCCTCTTGGGGGACAGGGCTGAGAACAGGAAAGAGTGACGGGGAGCGGGGAGCGTGTCATGTGCCCACCAGAGGGCACTTGTCCACTACTCGCCAAGTAATGGACATTTCCCACAGGAGCCGACGTGCCTGCAGACCCGCCTACAGCTGTACAAGGACGGCCTGCGGGGCAGCCTCAGCAGCCTCAAGCAACCCCTAACCCTGATGGCCAACCACTATAAGCAGCACTGCCCTCCTACGCCGGTGAGTGCCCACGTCAGGGTCCCAAGCTGGAAGGTCTTGGTCTAGGAGAGTGGAAGGGTGGATAAGAAGGGATCTTCGGCTGTAGCTGTTCAGGACCCCGAAGGGGTTCTGTGTCAACAGATTTGTCAGCATTAGTCCCTCTAGAGAGCGAGCAGCCCTGCCGATTTTCATCCCTAGGAGTTAAAGCCATGGAGCTCTGGGGGCCTATACACTCCCCAGTGGGAGCCGCTTCTGTCCTTACTATCATTAATGAGGTCAGAGGTGAGGCAAACCCAAGGAAACTCAGGTCCTGCCTAAGGCCCAGGGTGTATTCCGGGGCCCAAGTGCCACCTCCGTGGCCCCTTGTGAGGTGCCTAATTGCATGGGAGCAAGGAGGGGGGTCACACCCAGATTGGACAAAGGCCCCAAACACTCCTTTTCTGTAGGGAGTGAGGCTCGTGGCCTTGACTCCTGCCCCTTCTGGGCTGCTGGCCTAAGAGCGAGGAGACGCCGGCCCAACCGCCCGGCCCAGCAGACCAGCTTTGGGCTGGCATGTTGTCAGGCCCCTGGCAGAGTTGTGCACCCTCTGGGTGACACACGGTGGGCAGCTTGTCATCTGACCCAGGTCAGCAGGCGGGCTCCAAATGGGCCTTCCGGCCTCTGAGTTCTACAGGGCAGTGCAGAAACGCACCGGTGCTTCCCCCACGTTACCCACTCACACCTGGACTCAAAGTTTCCTTGTTCTTTTTTTTTTTTCAAGGAAACTCCCTGTGCAACCCAGACTATCACCCTCAGAAGTTTCAAAGAGAACCTGAAGGAATTTCTGTTTAACATCCCCTTTGACTGCTGGCAGCCAGAAACAACGGAGGCCAGTGCAGCCAGGAGCCAGCCCTGAGCGCGCAGCTCCCAAATCACTGCCCTCCTCCCCATGGATGGCTGAAACCCAGGATCTTCACCTTTGAGGGACCATAAGGCGGGCCAGGGCTATGGGGGGCACGGACTTGCTCTGAGCCATGCTGCCCCTGATACCGGCTTGGTATATGGGGAGTGGGGAATGTTTTACATTGGCAGGGATCCGTCATATTTATTTATATATTTATGTATTTTAATATTTATTTATTTATTTATTTAAGATCATACTCTGTATTTATTCAAGATGTTTTGCCATAATAATAAATTATTAAAAGCCTGTTCTTATTTGTGCAGTTTCCAGTTTGTTTTCAACCATGAGCAAAGGCTGATGGTGCTCTCCTCCCCATAGGGCAAGGTGGGGGGGGGGAGGGGGGAGAGGAGCTGCCAGGTTTAGGAGGGGCAGGGTGCTCCAGCAGAGCAGAAGGGAGGTAAGAGTTGGCCTGGGCATGGTACTCCGCACACCCAGATGTGCTCCGCTGGATACTCAAGGGCTCCCACTGCAGAAAGAGGTTTTCAGGTTCACTTGGAAGTCCAAGGCACCTGGTCAGTGGGAACTTGCTCCAGGACAAGGCCATCATACTTCATGAGAAGGCTTGGGAGTTCCCAGGACTTGGCTGGCCACTGGCTGAATGGGCCTGCCCTACAGTGAGGCAAACACCCGTGCCCCTCAGAGGCCTGGCCCTGTGGCCCCACCCTGATCCTCACACTCAGGGCCTCAGCGACTCCTAAGGTGAACCAGTAGATAGACTAGCTGTTCAGGGGGGAAAAAAAAACAAAACAAAATCACAGGGGTCAGAGCCCAGCATATTTACCAAACTTTCCCCCAAATGGGTGATCCTAATCTGTGAGAGTCAGAATGTATATTCGGAATCTGTCAGCACATGGCTCTAGCGTGGCATTTTTCTGAGCTGGCTTTTATTTTTACATGAAGTTTTGCATCTAACCAGGTGTCTTCCTCTAAAACCCAAGGCCTTCAGGCCAAGAAATAGCAGCGCTCCGTTCTTCCCTTGCTTTGCCAGCCTGGTTGGAGGCTGTGTTCTGAAACCTGTTCCCCTGTCCCCCTGTCTGCCTCCCGGGGACTATGAGAAGTGGGTGTGTCTGCAAATGTCAGCTGGACAGGACAGCAAGGCCAGCCTTCTCCTTGACAGGGGGGTCTGAGGAAGCTGGCTTGGTGCCCCTGCCTCGCTCTCTCTCCACCCCACCTACTCTCTCTGCTCCGGCCTACACCTGCAGACAGCACCGGTCCTGGCCAAAGACCTGTCCCAACAAGCAGGCAGAAAGGTCATGACTTGAAATTTGATTACAAATAAAAATTCTTAGACCAAGCGTGATTTTCAACAAAGACAAGAATCCAAGAAGTGTGCTGTGGTCATAGAAAAATGCATGAAAAGCACATTTGCCCAGCGATAAGGTCCTCTCTGTCTTCCACGTAAGCCAGTGATGACTGATAAGAGATTTAGCATTTCCTTAGACTCACATATATAAGTACCCCTCTCCACAGAAATGTTGCCAAGCTCAGGGCTCAGATCGGCTTGGAGCTACCCTCAAGTCCTACCATGTACCTGTACGTGTTCCTGGCTTGTGCACTCTGGGGATCAGAAAACCATTGCGCCTCCATGAAGACAGCCAACGTGTCTGCCTACGACAATCACACAGCAGTCTGTGCTGAAATTCAGAAAGAACTTTCGGCTGACAACATTATATACAATGTAAGTCTGGGTCTTCATCAAACATCACTTTGCTCTCAGTGGCCCTTTGTGTTTCTGACCAATCTCTCCTGCTTTCAGGGTTCCTTCAAAAGGCCCCAGAACACCAGTGAGGTAAGGAACCGTCGCCGCATGGACCTTTCTGATCACCGCGCAGAGATAAGAACAAAAGACACTGGAGTGAGGAATCTTGGGGCGGGGGGGGGAAGCAGAGTTTGAGTTTGGGGCCTCCAGCTCAACCAACAGATGAATCAGTGGCCAGGTTCTAGGCTTTTCCAGGCTCTCTGATCATCACCCCAGATTAGCCCTGGGCCTGGGGAGAGACCAGACACCCATTGCACCTGTGGGACACCTGCAGGACAATCAGGGTAGGGCCTGAATTTGAGTTCAGGGCTCCATCTAGCCAGGGTGACCAGAGATGGATGAGGCTGGGGGTCAACTGGTGCTCAGCTGTACACCACCACCAACCCCCTGCTCTTCACCCTGTTTCAGGAGCCCTGCTATGGGGAGTTTACAAAGGACTTCATCTCCACCCTGATGGAACTTACAAAATCTAACAAGCATGACCATCACATAAAAAAGGTTTATAAGGACATGAAAGAACTCACCAGAATCTGCCCAAAGCTGAAAGTAAGTTGCTGTTTGCTCTTAGAGGAAACTTAGGCTACCACAGCCAGGGGCCCAGCGGGGCAAAGGGCTTCTTACAGCCCCCACTTGCCCCATGTGAGGCCTCACATACTACTTTCTGACCCAAAAGTACACTCACAGACAGGGGCTGGGGCTTAGGAGGGTGGGGATTTAGGGGTTGTTTCAGAGGTCTCTGTGATGCCCTCTGCCAAGTCCCCAGGCACCGGGGTCAGTGTGGAGCAGGCCTGAGACAGGTCAGAGCAGGGCTGCTGTGTAATCAGTCTGGGGAGAGGGAAGGGCTGCTCAGTGCCAACCCCAACCGGGCAGCCAGTCCAAGGGAGTTCCGGTTTGCCCTGCCCCTGGGGCTCTTTCTGGGCTGGTGAGCCCCACTGGGAGCCCACTGTGTGGATGGGCAGTGGTTTTGGGGGGGGGCATGTCCTTGGGAAATGACTGAGGTGTTCCTGTGTGTGTGCCCCCTGCTTACATAGGCCCCTGTGTGCTCCCACCCTGCTTGTCCTTGTGTCCCTGTCCTGGGCAGCTGTGGGACCTGCCCACACTTGGCTGGCTCTCTCCCCATGGCTACAGATGGGCCTCAGACCCTGTGCTCCACTATCACCCGATGCCCCCCAGTGTGCCCCTAAGATAGGTGCAGAGGGCCTGACCAAATTATCTCCTAGGCGGTGGAGGGCTTACAGGACCCTTGTGGCTGGTAGTAGAGAGTTTGCTTTTATTTTTTTCTGCTAAAAATATGGTTTAAATATGCATTTCTTATTTAGCCTACAGAATCACCCAAGAACTGCACTACTGAGGAAAGTAACTTCTCACAGTTCAAGGAAGCCTTAGAGAGTGTTGTCATATCCATAGAAGGATGGAAATCCTGTAAGAGCGTCAAGAGCAGCCTCTGAGACCCCCTCCTCTCCCTGGGGCCTGGTTAGAGCTGCGAAAAAAATGGGATTGGGGGAGCCTTGGGCACAATTTTTAGCCAGGGTGGGGTGGGAGTTTGCTGGCCCTGGGCTGGATGATGAGCCTGTGGGCAGGTAATGAGGGCAGGGGTGTGCCTGAGGAAATTTTCTGTAACTGCTACAACAGTACCCGCTACTTCAATAAAGCAGGCATATGTAAATGCTGGTGAGAGTCATGATAGAGTCCAGGCTCCTGGGGCCCATGACAGACCGGAAGGGGCAGGGGGCTGGGGTTGATGGCCCCATTACCAGGACTCCTGACCTGGAGAGCCAGGAGTCTCTCAGGAGGAGAGGCCTAAGAGGGTGAGCAGGAGCCCCACCTCATCTGCCCCTCTGCTGCCCCTCCAGCGTGAAGTGACACACAGGACGGGCTCCATCAGTGTCTGTGCAGCTTGTTACTAGTCCTCTTCTCCCCGAGTCCTTCAGAACTTGAATCAGATCCTTTCCCAGATCCCCCCGCCCCCAGCTTCACTCAGCACCCAGCCACCCCTGGATCCAAAGGCCAAGACTCAAGGCTCAAGGCCCTCCCCTGTGTGGTCTCTACGACTGCTCCTGGGGGCTCTAAATCTCATTCATCATCCCCCCTCCCCCGCCCCTTGCTGAGGGCTGATGTGACCACAGAAGGGTCAGACCTGGTAAATGGCTCAGGGGAATGGGGGCTTGCAGCCTACTCACAGAGGACTGGGCACAGTGGGGAACTTGGACCAGGTGGGGGGCCCCACAGGGACCAGGGACATCTCTAAACTCCCAGCTTCTTCTAGACTAGCAAGTAGCTATCTGACTTCAAAGTAAAGCCCCTCACCTACAAAGCCTCTCACAACACCCTTCAGAGCCCCCTTGGCATAAAAGCCCACTCCCTGACTACTGTTGCCCCCACCCCAGAGCATGGGGCCCTCCGTGTGGTGAATCCACCAGCCGCTCTGGTCCTGAGGTGCTGCCACACTGAGCTACCGACCTCTGACCCCTCATCCTCAATTCGAACCCTAACCCTGATTTGAAGAGTTTATTGGAGGTGACAGCCTCCTACCACCCAAACCTCTCAGACCATGAGCTCCTTCACCAAACCAGGAAAGATAAAGATCTATTGTTCTGGAATACAATTAGGTATCAAGCTGCAACCACAATATGGCTCAGGCCAGACCTGTCCGCAACATCTACCTTCTGACAGACCTTGCCTAGCTTTGAAGCTTCAGATTATGCCTGCAGCCAATGCACAGACGGACCATAGCCCTGCCCACCCCCATCCCTCACTCTAGACTTCTCAGACCACTCCCTGCGCATCTCCAACTTGACAGGCCACATTGGGCTGGAGGTCAGCAAATGTGACTGAGCAAAGTTGCCAAATTATCTCAGAACATGGAGGGCAGCCTCGTGACTCAGGTGTCAAGGCTGATGGGGTGAGCGGTCAAGGATGGTATAGCCCTGGGGAAGCCCATGGTGCATTCCCCAGAGGCTGTGAGCTCCTGTCCCTTGGGCACCCCACATGGGTGCTCAGGGTTTCCAAGGTTACTCCTCTGTGATGAGCACTAGAGCCCGTGGGATGCATGGCAGGATGGGGTTGTAGAGACACACTGGTGAGAAGACCCACCACTTTACTGCCCAGCCTCCTCTGAGCCTGAGGCATCTAACAGTAGAGGCCTAGGGGCTAGCATGTACACCCTTGTCATCCCATTACTGTGTTCAGGACATCAGGGTGTACACAGGCCTGGTCTGCCACTAACCTGCTGTGTGACATTGGACAGGTACCTCAATCTCTCAGCCACAGTCCATAAAGGCAGTGTGGGCTCTAGCCCCAGAGGCCAGAACACAGCCTAGGTTCAGGGTTTTTGTCATGCTAGAGGGCCTCAAAGCATCTGGCTCAACTCTAGGGAAACTAAGGTTGACAGAGAGGTTCTAGTGCCTCTTCTGGGAAACAGGAAGTTGGTAAGAATACAGGTGGGAAGGCAGCTCTTCCCCAAGGAGTAACTGCCCCCATCCCCCTGCCACCTGTAAGCCTTGGCCAAGGCTCCCAAACAGCCATCCATGAAGAGACCCTGCAGTGAGAGCCACCTGGGTTTTCTCTGTGCCCTAGTGTTCTAATTAGACTCTCATCTGGACAGTGGTACTGTTCCTGTTGGCGGCTGGAACCAGGTGGGAGGGCCTTGTGGGTACTGCTCTGGAGACCCAGGCAGGCCGGAACCCAGAGTTCTCTGGGAGCCTAGGGGCATGACCGCTTCAGCATCTATGGAGGGGCTGATACACTCGCCGGTGGAGCTCCGGGCTGGACACCTGGGCACAAGATGCATGGCCTGACCTCCAGCTGGCTGCGAAAGGCCCTAGGCACTCCCTTTCCCTAGGAGACCAGGCAAAAGGTCCAAATTTGGGACGCCTGGGTGGCTCAGTCAGTTAAGTAATCATCTGCCTTCAGCTCAGGTCATGACCCCAGGGTCCTGGGATCGAGCCCCGCATCGGGCTCCCCGCACGGTGGGGAGTCTGCTTCTCCCTCTGCCGGCCGCTCCCCCTGCTTGTGCTCTCTCTTTCTTTCTGACAAATAAAGAAAGAAAATCTTAAAAAAAAAAAAAAAGGTCCAAATTATATCCCTCCAAGGGAGATAACCATGGGCAGGTGTGGGTCAGGCTTACCCTGACCCTCAGCAAACACTCTTGGCCTTGCTAGGGCCATCTCTAGACCAGGAAGGAGAGCAAGGTGGGGTGGCCTGAGAACAGAGGCTCATCCACACATCAAGACTTCCCAGGACAGTAGGACAGCGCCTCTCCCTTCACTTCATAGGGGCCTCCCCAGAGACCACCTCAACTCTTTACCACCTCCTGCCTCCTGCGGGCCCCCTCCCCCCTCAGAATTCGGTAGTACTGGTTAGAACCAGGAATCTAAGACACGCACGAAAGTGGTCATACAGCCCTCTTCCATACGCTAGGCCTCAAGAGCTGGATCGCCCGGCTGGCAGCCCCGTGGCAGCCTCTGTCACAGGCCATAGTGCGGCTCTACGCTTTGACGCAGCCTTCAGATGTGGGGAGATCACACAGGAGGAGGGAAGCTTCATCCACACAAACAGCCAATGTGTCAGTCCGTGAAGTGAAATGATGGACTGAAGCTAACATGGCAACATGGCAAGGCACCTGTGAAAGGGTCAGAAAGGCATCAAGGCTGGGATGACGCCATGTGGGCCAAGGGCCAGAAAGGAATCAGGATTTTCTCCTTGGCTTCCTACCCCATGGTGGTGTAAATGTGAATGTGGCTGCATGTGAGTGCCAAGGTGGTGGCACAGATCGTGTGGTTCCCTTGCTTATTGAAAATTTGCATCTTCAGTGTCTTCAGGTAAATGGGGTCCTTGGTGGTAGCCTGCATCAAATGACTCCCCAGCTCGGTTGTTCAATCAAGATGCTGGTGATTAGCTTGAAAAGGGGGCTGCTCCCCTCAAAGCCCAGAGGGCTAGACCCTTTTTCTAAGAAAGCATGGACAGCAGAAGAGGCCTGCCTGCTCTTCCTTGGCAGGCAGGACAGCTCTTAGTGTAGGCCTGGAGGTTGCAAGGTACTATGCAAGGCATCCTCAATTGACCTCACAGCTGTCCTGCGCCTGGAGTCACAGGTGGGGCTGCACATCTGGCCTGCACCACACAGCCCCCAGTGGGCAGGACTGGCCCTGGAAACTAGGACCCAAGCCCTTAATCCTTTTGTTCCCTGGCTGCCAGCACACGTATGAGCTTGGGAATTCAGGGTCTATATGATTGGAAGCGGAGGGCAGGGGCTGCATGGACCAGGGACATACTGTGCCAACCAGGGCTTTGGAGCAAGCGGCTATTCGTGTTGAAGGCACATGGTTGAGTCCGGCCGCTCTTGTCCCAGCCCCTCCCACAGTGTTCCACGAGCTTCACAAAAAAGAAATCTGGCATTTAGGTCTCTCCCAGGCCTCTGTTTCCTTAAAACTGCCGAGTAGGGTTGTGGCGGGCTGGCACAGAGAGGCGCCAGCCCCAGACCAGCCTGCTGGGACATAGGGGGGCTGAGACAGGGCAAGGTCAGGAAAGGCTGCTTCTCCTGAGAGCGCCCTGATGCTGGCCCTGCTTCTCCGAGAGAGGAGAGCAGAATGTCCGGGGCATCCAGGACTGCAGAGCAGGTCAGAGGAGAGCTGGCCCCCAGGATGGGATCTGGGGATGAGGAGGGGTTGTCTCACCTACTGTTGGCACGGGATGCTCCCTGGCCCCAGGGCCCAGAGAGGCTGGCCCCGGCGTAGGACCACACGGGAGGTAAGCTCCGCGGACTCCCAGGCCCGGCCCCGCAGAAGCCACCTTCCTGGACCCTCCCAAACGGCTGACCAACTTCCCTGCTGCGAGGAGACCCTGGGCTCTGCCTGCCAGGAAAGACACAGCCTCACAAGTTATTTTTCACTGTGGTTTGAGATAACAGCAGCGAAACAGTTTCACGTTGCTGCCACTGATGTTATCTCTGGCCCAGACCTGCTCTTTGAACCTGAGAGATGATTAATTAAAAACCTGTCTCCCTTTTCTTTTTCTTAACTTCAAGGGAAGATCAGCACAAGCTCCCTGGGTTCTGCCCTCAAATGGACTTACTGGACCTCACCCACAGGCAAGGTCCATATCTTCAAGATCCTGCAGTTCTTCTGGAGGTGGAGAAAAGCCTTTCTAAAAATATTTGTTTTGAGTTTTCATTGGGTTGTACATACATTTCAGTGAGTTTTTATGTATGTCTATACCAATATAACCAACATGGACAGCCAGATACAGAGGATTTTCTAGCCCCCCCCCCCACCAAAGGCTGCCTGTGCTTTCTCCCTCCCCATTAGCATCTACCCCGCTAAGTATCCAGCCTCTTTCACCATAAATTCATCTTGCCTTTCTTCAACTTCATTTAAGTGGAATCAGAAACTGTGCTTTTTTTTTTTTTTCAGAGACCGTGCTTTTATGTTTGATGTCTTTTGTTCAACATTATGTGTGTGTAACTCTTTCTGGTCGTTGCAGGGAGCTGCAGTCTATTCTATTTTGTTTCTGCAAAGTAGTCTATCGTGTCCCACTGTGTACTTCCCCATTTCACTGCTGATGGGTATTTTGGCTGTTTCTGCTTTTTGGCTCATATTAATAAAGTTACAAACATTCCTGTACTCCTATCTTGGTGAGCATTACGTACGCATTTCTGTTGGAAATGCTGGGAATGGTGTGGAATTACCAGGTCATCGGACATACATTATTTTTAGTTTTAGTAGATACTGCCAAATATTTTTCCAAGGAAAAGTTTTTTTTATAAGCACTATTACTGCTGGTTCTCCTGCCTCTTGTAGAAATGCTTATCCATCACTCTGACCTCTCCTCTCCTTTCACGTGATCTGAAGCTGCTTCCCAAAGTCCTCCTCATTACTGGAATTTCTTTTTTATATTGGTCAGTCTTGCCCAACTGTGAACATTCTCTAAAGCCAATTGTTGGGAAGCAAAACCCAAATCTGATTGAGCCTGGGCCTCAGACCTTGCTCACATGGCAGCTGGACCTGCCCTTGGGGAGCCTGGCTTGGGTGAGCGGCAGGGAAGTCCACTCATTGATAAGAACAGAACTTAGCCCGCTGACACTCGCCACTTCCCCATGCTACCGCAGCTGTGTAGGGGCTGCCTCCACGTCTAGCATCTCCTTTCGGGGGCAGTTGGGTCATAAAGGGCCCAGTCTGACATGGATGTGGATGATGTCTTGCCAGTGTGTTGTGCAGTGCAGCCCTTGTCCGTAAGTCTCTTGCACCAGAGTCTCTGGGGGGCCCCAAGGAGATATGCTACCACCCTAGAGGAGAGACAGGCTGAGGAGCTCAGCGCAGGGGAGTGTTTTGGGCTCCTCTCAAGGTCCCCTCCCCTCGTTAATCCCCCACCATGTCCTCATGTTCTCACTTTCCTGGTCCCTTCCAAGTCTGCCCACTTTTCTATCCCCTAGCCCTGCCCCAGCCTAGCCCACCTCTTCCACAGACTACCAGCTCAGACGGTTCACAGACATTCGTCTCTAGATAGACCTCTCCTGCTTCTCTCCCCATGGCAGTCGGATGGATTTATACACTCATGAATCCATTCAACAAGTATTATTGAGTGCCTATGAAAGATCAGGAACTCTGCCAGGCTCTGCAGGAAACCCAACCCTTGAGATACCCGCATTTTAGGGAATTAGTCTGGCTGTGTCTCACAGGGGCTGCCTGTTGGCTCACTGTGAACTTCAAGCCCTATGATCTGGTCTAAGACCCTGCCCTGCCACTCTGAGACCACCCCCCACCCCCCAGCCTCACTGCTCACAACCCTGTCTCCCTCATAGCAGCCTGAGCCCCCAGGAACACAAACCAGCCACAGCTCCCCTACCAGCCCCTGGTCCCTGTGCCCGGAATGCATCCCTGCCATGTGCCTGACATCCGTCCCCACAGGAGCCAAGACCAGTGTCCGACAGGAATGGACATGTCCTCTACTGGGGCATACTCCTCCTTGACACTTACTCTGGAGGCTTGCCTGCTCACCTCCTGGGCCTTAGGATGCACTACCATCTGCCCCTCAGGGGTCTCTGCTCTGAACTGCTGCTCTATCCCCCAGGTCTGAGGAGAACCCCTCACTGCATGGGTGCCAGCAGTGGCCATATTCCAGGGTCTGATGAAAAAGCATCTTTTCTCACCTATGATTAAAAGAAATGCACAAAGGTTTTATGGAAATCAACATGAAACGGCAGTATGAACTTCCCAAAGTTTAGAAAATGCTCTGTGGGACAAAGAGCAGCACAAGGCCATAAGGTAAAGGCCCTTACAGTGAGGGATGTTGTTAGTATTATCCTTGTCAACAACAGCATCTGAGAAGTGAGCCAAGAGGATGACCTTGGGCCACCCAGGGGCCAGGGGAGCCGGGAACCCAATACAGCACAACTGCCTGCTCCCTTTCCCACTTAATGGACTTGGGTAGTCTCTCAAAGGAAACAGGAAAAGGGAAGGAAACCCAGCTCTTGGTCAATGTGTCACACTTCCTCCTGCCCAGAGCCCGGGGCAGCCCCAAGCTCTCCTGGTAGAAGCCCACGCTCCCGCCCAGGCTTCTTCTGCCAGCAGAGCTGGAGGAGGGTGGGGTCACTTCATGCTCTGGGAGGGGAAGCCAGGGAATCAGCAACTGCTGCTGGAGCCACAGCTTCTAGTCAGAACCTACATGGGAACTCAGAGTCTCCCCTCTCCTCCCGCACCCCAGGAAGCTGACCCCCACGGCTCTCAGGCCCCTCATCTCATTGGGATCTCCCTGGGGCAGCTGCTGTTGGCCCCTCCCAGATTCACAGAAGGGCTGTGGCTCAGATGGACCCTAACACCCCATCTCTCACCAGTTCGACCCTTGGAAATGCAGACCATCTAGTGTTGGAACTCAGATAGAAATCAGTGAAAGCCCCAAGAATCTCAGGCCGTAGTCACACTAAAGGCTCCAGTGCCTATGAAACTCAGGGACAGAGACACAAGACTTGGGCTCCATGACTAAACAAAACACCAGGTACAGCTCTGGGTCTGGGTCCCCTTGTTACTGTGAGCCCCCATGGTAAGAAGGAGCATCTTTCCTTTTTAAGATTTTATTTATTTATGAAAGGCCAGGAGGAGGGGCAGAGGGACAAGGAGACTCCCCGCTGAGCAGGGAGCCTGACATGGGGCTCCATCCCAGGACCCTGAGATCATGACCTGAGCCAAAGGCAGATGCTTAACCGACTGAGCCACCCAGGCGCCCTGGAGCATCTTTCCTTAGAGTCAGCCAACCCGAAGGTCCAGGAGTCACAGACACAGACAGAGCAGGTCCATGACAGTGACAGACAAAGAGAAAGACATAGCTCAGAGCTCCTGAAAATATCAGATGGACAGATACTGACAGAGTCCCTGGCACTGGCAGATTCAGCCAGAGCGTGGAAGGGAAAGATGGAGAGACCAATTGGGGATGGTGACAGTGACAGATTGACAGGCTTAGAGTCCCTGGCGGTGACAGTCCCAGCCAGTCCCTGGCTGCTGCAGTAGTGGTAGTTCTGTCCTGAGCTTGGCCCTAGAAGCTCTTGGAGTTTCCTCTTGTCACTGTGACCAAAGGCTTTGAGGGACTTTTACCAACCCCCCTCTCCCCCATGGTCCCCAGGAAGGGAGCAGGCTGTGGCCCTCACTGTCCCTGGAGCTAGACTCAAGAATCAATCCATTCTCTTGTCCCCACCTCCCTTTCCAAGCACTGGGGGGCAAGGAAATCCCTCCCCTATATTCCTCCTGGGGCCACCTCCTCACAGCATGGTGGATCTGCTTGTCCTGGAAAAGGTCTTAGGGACTACTATGAGCCCAGACTCTGTGGGCACTGCGTAAACCCAGTACCCATGATCTCTCATGGTGGAGAGTGTCAAGTAGAGGACACAGGCCCACTATTATCAGAAAATGCTTAGCTCTAATTTGCCAGCTTTTCTCTTCACGTCTATGACCTCCAGGGTCCAGAGACCTGATATCCTAAAAGGTCCAAGCCAAGGGGAGAGACTGCAAGCCAGATGAGGATGAGGTGATTAGCCTTTTTCATAGGTAGGGAGACTGAGGCTGACTTGGACATATTCAGCTCTACAGAGTCCAAGAAACCCCTGGGAAGGGGGGAGACATTTCTACCTTAACGGGATCTTTTTGCTGAAACCATGACCAGGCTGCCTGCCTCAGGCTGGGTCCCTGGGACAGAGACTCTGAGACAGAGATTAGCATGCAGGTTGCTTGTGGAAGAGAAGGGAAGCAGGACTGAGCAGCGGGAGAAGTTGGACTCAGTGCAGTCACAACAAAAGTTTCAGCTAACCCAAAGGAGAATCCCAGAGCTAGGGTAGTTCTTAAAGTTTTCCTAAGCTGGGGGTAGGAGGAAGTCAAGCCTTTATTCCATCATGTTCATCAGTAATTGGATGCAGGCTGTCTCTGGACAGAGGCATGATTTTAGGCATGGCAATTTTTTTCAGCAAAGGAAATCCCCCAAAAGAGGCACAATATTCTATCTGGAGCTCAGGGCTGGTGTCTGTTGCTGGTAGGATAGACATATGACAATGGCAGTAACTAGATCAACTATGGTAAGTGAGAGATCATGGGTACTGGGTTTACGCAGAGCCTCCATCCCTGCCCTCGGGGCTATTCTATTCATGAACCCGCAATGGGGTAGAATAACAGAAGCTGGATAGTATCAACTGGAAGAGTCAATATATCTACCTGATTATTTTTTTAAAGATGTATTTATTTGTGTGAGAGAGAGAGAGCATGTGCATACAATCTGGGGCAGGAGGGGCAGAGGGAGAGAGACACTCAAGCAGATCCGGTGCTGAGCACGGAGCCCTATGTGGGGCTATCTAGCCTGAGATCATGACCTGAGCCAAAACCAAGAGTCAGAGGCTTAACCGACTGTACCACCCAGGCGCCTCTATATACTGATCATTGTACCTCTTCCACTGTGGTATGATTTCTGGGGACCATTACCATGCAATATGAAACTCTTCATACTTCGTACCACAAACATTTGTCCATCACATTCCTTTACCCTCAACTTCCCTGTCTCAGGTTTTCTGGTCTTTCTCCTTCCAGGTCCCTGACCAACCAGTCAAGCCATTTGCCACTGCCCATGAGTAAATACATATTTTAATTTCAGATTACCTCTCTACACAAAGTCAATGGCCAGATGTACCATCTGAAGCTCTAGCCCACTGGATTTTTCCTCACTATTGCCTTTCAAGGTCACCCTTGAGTGGGGCTAACAGCATAGTCACTAACCATTTTTGGCTTGATCCACATACTGATCTGACCTGTTTATGAACTAAATTTGGGATTTTACTTCCTCCATCAGCTGGTCCTAGGGGATCACTCATGTAGTGGTAGGTGTGAGCTGGGGGAGAGGCTCTTGTGCCACAGAAGTGGACGACATGGGGTTCTGGATTACCTGTTTGTAGAGCTTACTTGTGCCCTCCGATCCTGCTCATACTTGATTCCAGATGTATGACTTCAACTCTATGATGGGTTATTGCTAGGCCCACCTGACCTTATGGTTTAGTAAGCCTGGCAGAAACCAACTCATCACAAGTAGCTCTAGCTGCATGATCATTCCAGCTCCATTAGGATTCAGTAGTATAACAGGAGCTACTTTTCAAAAGGTGTATAATCCCCCCATGTAGATGCTATGGCCTTGCTCTAGAATCCCAGGGAAACAACATCTTTTCCCCACTACTGATACCTGTAAAAACTACAGGTTCTGATCACTTATATAGCGCAAACGGCAGGGCTACTTGTACGATAGCCTGAAGCTGCTGCAGAGCCCTCTCCTGCCTGGGAGCCCACTCAAAGATGGCAAGCTTTTGTGTTACTGTTAGGGATATGGGTCAGAATAGTATTCCCAAGTGTGCAATAGGTTGCATCCATAACCTCAAGAGGCCTACCAAACATGCTTCCTTCTTCACAGTGAAAAGTACAAGATGTAGTAATTTGTCTTATATGTTGGAGGAAATTTCCTGACATGCTGTAGACCACTGGATCTCTAAAAACTTGGCTGATATGGCCGGCTCTGAAACTTCATAGGGCTTACCTTCTGGTGTGTATGTGTGTTGTCATGGCCACCGAAGTGTCAGTCACTTCTTGATCACCTTGTCTGATTGGCATAACATCACTGATACAGTAGACCAGTGTATGGTCTATGGGATGTCCAAATGGTCCGGATCTCTTGGGACTATATTACAACAGAAGGAAGGAGAAATAACCTATCCCTGGAAATTTATACTGTGTTTTTCTCCAAGTGAATGCAAACTGTTTGAAAGAGATGGAAAAGAATGAAGTCATCAGATCAGTGGCCACTCACTCAATGCCCAAGGCCATGTTAATCTGCTGTAGTAAATATACCACATCTGGTAGGCATAGTGGCTATAACTGTGGCTACCACTTGTTGAACTGGTAGTAGCCCACTGCCATCTTCTAGGAGCCATCTGGGTTTTACTGGTGGCTTAAATGAAGATTTGATGGATTCCCTGTAGGTCTTCAATGGTGGCACTAATTTCTGCCATCACCTCTGGAATGTTACATTATTTTTGATATACTATTTTGGCTGGAATGGGAAGTTTTGGAGGCTTCCACTTGGCTTTCTTCTCTATGACAGCTCTTACCACATAGGCCAAGGACCCAATGTAGGGGATTGTGCTAATCCTCAAGTGTGTCCATCTGATTATATTACTGGATGGGTGTGTGGATCTAGAAGGTCCACTACGAGCAGGATTCAGGCAAAGAATCTATTTATTATCTGAACTACATATGCTCCTAACTCTAACAAGAAGGTCTTTATGTTCCTTCAGATCTCCAGATAACAATTTCAACTCAAATCCTGTGTTCAATTGTCCTTGAAACCTTTAGGTATCTACAGTTACACAGTATCTATACTTACTTGAATAAATGACCACAGGTCCCTTTGGGAAAGGGCTGGAGAACATTACTATGCACGCTTGCTGTAGTGTTGTGGGATCCTTCCTTCTGGGAATCTGGTTTCTTCAATCAATGAGTTCTAAGTCTTAAGACTGGTTCAGATCTGGAAACTTGGTAAGGGATTTTTGACAGGATCATCATTCTCGATTGTTTCTTTTGATTGCACAGGGTAGCTCCATAATGGTGGAATTTCTCCCCAAAGAAGGGCATACAGAGCATGTCTGGGGAATACCATGATTCTGAGGTGCTATCTCTGGGGTAGCATGTTAAGAAAAGGCAGGCACCCTGGTTAGAGGATGTAGGCCCTGATTTGGCTCTTAGACCGCAAGTTTGAGATATCTAGTATAGCCAGGAAGAGAAAGAACCAAGTCCCAAGGTACCTGCAAACCTAGGAGGTGGGCAGAGGAGGAGGGAACTGCAAAAGAAGTCAGTGGGGATTGGTCCCAGAGGAGGGAGGGAGCCAGGAGTGGTGGCATCATGGAGGCAGGGAAGACCAACAGGTCAGAAAATAGCCCTAATCCTGAAGAGAACAGGTCAGTGTAGGGTGAAGTGGCATCTCTTGGCAGGGCCTTTGGGACAGGTGGAGTGAAGGGATGATGGGGAATAGGAGATGAGGTGAGTGGAAGAGGCCTGGAGAGTTCAGGCACTAGAAGACTTTTGGACAGGTTGGATGCCAAGCAGGATTCAGGTGAGAGCTGCCCTTGGCCTAGGGACCACCCCCGCTGCTCTTTAAGCTTTCTCCAGAGCCTTATTGGAGAATGGACAAGAACTGTATTAAGGTCCAGATGTCAGCTCATGCCTGGGTTTCCTCAGGGGGCAGGTCCAACTGGTCCACCCGTCTGTTCTGAGCTCTTCTCAAGCAGGGCTACATCCAACTGTTTTGAGGGCTTTCCAGAGAGCTATAATGCTTCTGTCCCATGGAACCTACAGGGAAACCCCCAGCTCTGACACCTACCCCTTGACTAAGGCCTCTGGACTCTGGGCCAGAGGCCAGGGTGGAGCAAGTCACTGAGTCAGGACAGTGGTTTTCTGGCTTCCTTAGTTCAGTCCACAGTTCCCCGACCATCCCCACCCCAGAAGATGGCCCTGGCAGGATTGGGGAGCTAAAGCCCATAGTGTCACTGGAATGACTTACATCATTTCTTTAATGCTCACCACAATCATGTGAGACCATGACCCTTCTTCCATGGATGGCGTAACTGAAGCTCTGAGCAGAGAAATAACTTGTCCAGAGTCACACGGCCAGAGACTTGAACCCCAGTCTCTGAGACTTCTTGTCAGGTGCTCTTACATTACCCTCCCTGCTGCTCAGCATGAACCAATGAGGATAAGATACTGGGAGGGATGCCGGGGCTTTGTTATGTAGCACCATCATGCCAGCTAGACCTGGGGGCCTCTAAGGGTCTGTCCCATGCCTGCCTCAGGATCCTCATCTTGAGCTTCACCCGGCCCATCCAGGCCCTTCCCCAGGCTGCCTCTCATACCTTACATCTGGGGGTTTCCCTGTAGGTTCCATGGGACAGAAGCACCTTCTAGAACCTCCATCCTCCTTGAGGCTCCAGCCTGTAGTTCCCACTGAGACCCTCCTCCTTGGCATCCCAGACTCTTTGCCACCACCAGTGTGGTAGAGCCATTTTACCAACAGAGAGGCTAAAACACAGAGGAGCACAGGGAGCCAGGGCAGAGAGCATATGGGTCCAACACCTTCCCTGGCGTGGGCCCCTATGTGCCCAAGAACGGCAGATGTGAGGGACAGCAGCCCTGTGTTTCAGCCACCTTAGCGAGGAAAAGGGTGAGGCAGCTGGGGCAGCCCCAGATCCAGGGCCTCTGGAGGGAATCTCCTCTCCTTGCTCCCCACAGGAAGCATGTGGCAGTATTTGGCCAGCCACAGAGGCCTGGACATCCCCACGGAGCAGCCCCACCTCTCCACCTTCTGGTCCTCTGCCCACCTTTATCACACTGGCAGTCACGCTTATCTCAGAGCCTGGCTTCCTGTTGCTTTTAAAGGGACGTGTGGCCCACTGGCTGGCTAGCACCCTGCTAAGAGGACTTTTCTTCTCCTCCTGGGGTCACAGCAGGCTTGTGTCTTGGTCACCTGTGAAGGGGAGGAGCTCTCCTCCCAACTCAGCACCTAGGTTACTCTGGACTGTGAAACAGCCCAGTGACTAGAATGTGAGCTCTTCTGAAGCAGGTATAGGTGGATGGTTGGATTGATTCATTCCCGAAATAAATACTTTACTGAGGTCCTAATTACTGTATATCAGGGACTGTCTGGGGAACTGGGCAAAGTGAGAAACACGACAGATTCTCCACCATCTTGGTACTTACATTCTAGTGGGGGTCATAGATAACCAAGCAGGGAACAAAAGAATTTTCCAGAATTTCCTTGAATCTTCCCCCCCTCTGCTCCTGAGCTAGCTGGGGCTTTTGGAGGCTGCTGCCAAATGGCCTTGGACAGAGCCAGAAGTATCCAGAAGGAAGTGGGGACACATGGTGAGGGAGCCCTGGGACCTGATCCTACCAGGGTGTGTGCTCACTCTCAGGACACACTGATCCTGGTCATATGAGGAACTGGACTTGAGATACAGCAAGTACCCTTCTGCTTCAAGCTCCAGTACCTTGAATGGCTGGAACTTTGATGGGTAGATGCCGCTAAGCACCTTCACCCGGCCATGATCCAGGATGACACGGAGAGACCCAATGAAGCTGGAGCATGTTGGCAATCAGTCACGCAAGGGGATATCCTCCCTGTCTGGAACAGTTCTGGGCTTCTGGCCACAGGAGATTGGAGAGGAATGTGAGACAGAGGTTAGCAACACAGGCTGGGAGAGGATAGCTGTCAGGAGCGGAAAAGTCAGTGGTCAGCAGCACTGCTCACCCCATGCTCATACCATTGCTCACCATCAAGGAGAGCGCGCCCCTCCACCAGCATCCAATCCCCAAAGATACCAAAGCAGGAGGGCTGGGATGTCAAGATGAAGGGTTTAGAAACAGAGGCAAGCATTTACAACGACGTGGATGGAACTGGAGGGTGTTATGCTGAGCGAAATAAGTCCATCAGGGAAAGACATGTATCCTATGACCTCACTGATATGAGGAATTCTTAATCTCAGGAAACAAACTGAGGGTTGCTGGAGTGGGGGGTGGGGTGGGAGGGATGGGGTGGCTGGGTGATAGACACTGGGGAGGGTATGTGCTATGGTGAGCGCTGTGAATTGTGCAAGACTGCTGAATCACAGATCTGTACCTCTGAAACAAAAGTGCAATATATGTTAAGAAAAAAAAAAAAGAAGAAGAAGATAGCAGGAGGGGAAGAATGAAGGGGGGGAAATCAGAGGGGAAGACGAACCATGAGAGACGATGGACTCTGAAAAACAAACTGAGGGTTCTAGAGGGGAGGGGGTGGGAGGATGGGTTAGCCTGGTGATGGGTATTAAAGAGGGCACGTTCTGCATGGAGCACTGGGTGTTGTGCACAAACAATGAATCATGGAACACTACATCAAAAACTAATGATGTAATATACGGTGATTAACATAATAATAAAAAAATTTTAAAAAAAGAAATGCAAAAAAAAAAAAGAAACAGAGGCAAGGACAGTTGCAGCAAAAATAGCAATGTCAGGAATGAGGCAGAAGCCCTAGGGGGGACATTCAGTATTGGGGACAAACTGAAGCCACTCCCATCAGCACCCCTCAGTGGCTTGAGGAAGGAAGGGGGATGTCTGTGCCCCACCCAGTGATATTCCCTCAGCCGGCTAGGCACAATGCCGTAGGACCCCAAGGGTCAGAGAGTATAAGAATTGTATCATTTTTCAAGAATTGGCTGTTCAAGACTCTAAGAATGGACCCAGAAAAATGTTAGATTAGAACAATACTAGGGCAGGTACTCAAATGCTCTGCTTCTGCACAATTTGATAGCTTTTTTGAGACACCGTGTGGAAACTTAGCTTGGCTCTTGAACTATTGTACAGGCCAGTGAAGCACGTGTATTTGGGACTCACTTGCTCATGCCTACACTGGCAGGTACCCACGAATCAATCTCCAGAATTTAAACAGAGTAAGAATGAGATCATTGTTCTCATATATGCCAGTCCTACAAGCAGCCCTCAAGAAGAACCGGACATAGATTTGTTATCCTTGAGCTGTCAGAGTGACCCCCGTTTATGTGGAGCCCTCACACCATAAACTAGTACACAGATGCATAATAAAATCCCGGAGAAGTTTACACATTTCTGCCTGAAGCATGGTTCTGGTCTCGGCAGTGACCAACCTCAGCGGACGAGGAAAGCGTGGGCACTTCTGAGGAAGGTCATCCATTTTCCTAAGCCTTTGCCATCTCAGCTGCCCCTGCATGGCCTGTCCCGCTGTGGTTCTAGCAGGCTCAGTCTACCCCTCAGCTGAAGCTACGTAACCACCAGAAACACCTCCTGAGAAAGCCATCACACGGCTGCGCTGCACAAACCTTAGTTGAACGTTTCAGACACTTCCTAGAAATTACTCTGATGTCCTAAGAATGATTTAAGTTTACTGTTAAAAATCTACACAAGTAAAGTAAAAACACACCCCCTGTCCAGAGACGGCACTCTGGTTAGCATGCTTGGGGCACCTCTCTCCCTCCATCCACAGAATCAAGTACACACATACACACTTTGTGAACAATTTCTTACATGTTGTCACCTTTTCTGTTTTGTTCATTCGGCAATTGTAATGGGCCACGTGCTAGCAATTTTATTCAGAGTCAATAGTTTATTTTGATTCAAAGAGCTAAGAGAAAGTTGTGATCTAATACTATGTCAAACGTCTTTGGAAAATAAAAAGTGTAGCTTCCAGAGAAACTCCTTCCCTTAATCTCTATCCTCTGTTAGAAGAAGGTATTGCCTCTGCAGACTGACTGACATGGAGAGGGGGAGACCCCAGAGGGGCTGCCTGGGCCCCACAGTGCCACTGAGGCAGAGACTCATCAACACATCGGTGTGTCAACATTGCTGAGAAAACTTTGACAAAGTGAAAGACCCTGTTAGCAACAGTGAAAGTTTTCTGAAGGGTGAGAAAACCACCTGAGAGGAGAATGACTTGGCATCTGATTGGCTCATTATTTCTACAGAAAGACAATTAGTCAAATTGGCTGGGAGGACCCCCAGTTGCTCAGGCTTCAGCCACCTGCCTGAGAGTGGAAAAGAGAAAGTGACATTTACTGAAAGCTGGCTATGTGCTAGTGCTAAGTGCTTTCATATATTATCTTATTTAATCCTCACTACAGCCCAGGAAGTGGATATTATCATCCATTTCACACATTCAAAAGTGAACCCCCGATCTTCCCCTTCAGACACACCTCATCCGTGGCTTTTTTTTTTTTTAAGATTTTATTTATTTGAGAGAGAGAGAGTGACAGAGATAGTGAGAGAGCACAAGCAGGGAGGAGAGAGAGAAGCAGGCTCCCTGCTCAGCAGGACTCAATCCCAGGACCCCGGGATCATGACCTGAGCCGAAGGCAGACGCTTAACTGACTGAGCCACCCAGGCGCCCCCATTCGTGGCTTCTTTAACTCGGGTCACATCAGGCCCTTTTTCCCAGCTCCCCAGAGCAAACCCCTTGGAATCATCACTGACTCTGCACTCTCTCTCATATTCCTCATCTACTCCATCAGCAAATCCTAATGGCTCTCCCTTTCAAAGTATATCCAGAATCCAACATTTCTCACCATCTCCACCACCCACGGTGGTTCAAGCCACTATTATCTTTTGCCTAGAAGCAAACTGACTTGTGAGACTTTTGCCTAATGACAACCTAGGGACTGTTTAGGGGTTGTTGCCCATTCAGGGCTGGTCCCACCTCCAGCTGCACCTGCGTCCTTGCCTATATTCAAGGCACAGTGGCCAGCCTAAGAAGTGGCACTGAGTCACCCTGAAAGGCATTCACTGTGGTCAGCACTGTTGATTAAGGTGGGGACATGTGAGAAACACTATGAAAAGCATGTCTGTGAAAGCAGATTACAGTAATGTCTGGGGCTTGCCCACCTGAGTTATTTAGTCACTTTCCTGTGAACTTAGACTCCTGTTCTTCTGAGGGCAGAGTGGTCACCTCACTCCTACTCAGGCGTTCTCTCAATTTCTCGACTGTAGTAGTGTATGTGAGCCATAGGCCTCACTCTCAGCCTGCCCTAGATGCGGGGCTGCTTCCTCTGCTACCCCCCCCCATGGGAAGCAAGCTATCCTCTTGATAAATTCCCTACCCTGAGAAGACAGTCCAGAGCTTGGAAATGAATTTTATTTCTCAGCTCCCTCCTCTGACCCACATCAGCATCAAGGGCCTGGCTATGGTGGTGCGGGTGGGGGTGAGAGGTGTCACGTCACAGGCCTGAAAAGGACCCTTGGAGGCTCCCAAACATCTGGAACATTGGGTCAATCCCTGACTCCTCCAGCAAAAGAAGGGTTACTTTCAAACAAACAAACAAGCAAGAAAACAAACAAACGACTGTGGCCACATTACGACTGTTTCTGATAGAAATAAGAACAGGAAAAGCCTAGTTTCCCCATTCCCACCCCATTCTGCCTGCTACCAATGAAGAAACCCCTGCTTCCCTGTGTTCTTATCTACCCCATACATGCCTTGACTGAGAGATGATCACAGAGGCCAAGCCAGAGACAGCTGCAGGCTCAGGGAGGAAGGTTCCCTTAAAGGCCACAGAGGACTCCACTCTTGCCCTTTCCATTTAGGAAAATGCCACCAGCTGGCAAATGAGATGTATGACTGTCCCCGTGGCTCTGGGAGCAGGGCTCAGGGGGCAGCTCTCCTTAGCCCTCAGCCTGGCAGTGCTCCACCGATTCCAGGAGCAGGAATGCTCCTCAGACGCACCCAGGTGAGCCCAGGAGCTAAGATGAGACAACCCAAGAGTTTGGGAGAAGGGGCTAACTAGGCAAAATCCCCACAGAAGGGTGGGTTGCATCTAATTCTGCCTCCCTGAGTGAAGCCTGGGGATCCAGGTGTGAACACCACACAACCCCATCTTTCTAACGGGCAAGGAGCTCTGAGCCCTGCATGATTTCCTGAAAGTGCTTTATGAAATACCTCTATTAACAGATTCCTTCAGCTTAAGACTTTCTCTTTTCTTAAAACGAAAATGCCCCAGAAAGACTGGGCCCTTATAGTTACTGATATCACAGAGTACGGGGGTCTTCCCTTGAGTGGATTTTCTGGGAGCTACTCTTTACCCATACCCCTTCATTGGTATGTTAAGGAATTTCTTGTCCAAACTAAATCTCCAGGTGAAGACAAAACACTCAAGATGGTTATGTACATCTTGGAATGGGGCTGTGAGGCTCCACAAAGAAGTCAGACGCAGAGAGGACCCAGCTTCAATGCTCAGGGCCTCACCTACAGAGGCAGGGCTTCTCCACCGGACGGCCCACCTTTGTCGGCCTGCTGCAGTGCAGGAGCCAGGAGCTTTGGTGACTAACAACCTAATAATGGAAAATTACAACTTCCTGAGCGGGGTCTATCAGAGATGCCCGCAAAACTCTTTATGATGTGGCCAAAAATTCCTCCTGCCACCACAGGCCTTGAAAATAGGTCAAAGATACTTTCAGTGGAACTCTCAAGCAGGGCTTACCTCACACCATCTAAGTCTATGTTATTAGTCTGCAATCCCTGGCGATTTTGTGAGAATGCTCTCCTCCTCTCTGGATCTGAGCCCAGCCTTAGTGCTGGTCACCTGTCCTGCCCTACTTGGTCCTCTTCAGGGGACTGATAGGCTATGGAGGCCAAAGAAAAGGCTGCCTGTTTGGCTCTGGAAACGTCTGTCTATAGCCTCTCTTGGGCAGTAGCGTCTCCTCTTATATACCAACTAAGACCTAAAGGCCTAGCCTCAGCTCTCAGGCTACACCTCACCCCATAGCAGGACAAGGGGTAGATTAAACCCTGGCAGAGACTTCAATTATATTTTCCCCAGCTTTTGAGAGACCCCCAGGCTTATGACAGGGGCTCGTGGCTGGCCGCCACCAGGATCAGACACATAGAGCTCCTTCCCTGAACGTTGGGCCCCCCACTGGCAATATGCTGCACGGGCTAGCACCTAGCCTGGCTCTGACTGCCACTATACCGCATAGCCCTGGGCCGTCGCCCTTAGCAGAGCAAGACCTGATTTCTTCTCTGAGAATGGGGTGGCATTCTCTGCTGCAGGGATTGCTGTGGAAGTCCTAGAGGAAGGGACAGCAGATGAGAATGGGCTTTGTAGACCTTTGTGGAGGCGAGCAGAGACCACCCATCTTCCATTTTCTCTGTTTAGGTCTTGACAGACAGAAACCATTTAGCTCTGAGGGGGCCCACCAGTGGGGTTTCAGCTCTAGGAGGACAGGACTCTCTGAAAGTTCTGTGCTAATTCCTCTGTGTGTGTGTGTGTGTGCATGTGTATGTGTGTGTGTATGTGTCTGCTGCTACCAGGAGGAATCCTAACCTCCAGGGCTGAAGCAATGATGTAATCGCTAGTTTGGCCATACTGGGTCCCTTGTAAAGAGGCTCAGGAAGTGGATGGCCCAGAGAGGACTCCCCATTTAAGTGCCTGCTCTCCAAGATGACACTTCTCTTGGGCCAGAAGCCTCAAGTCATCTCTGACCCAGGCCTTAGCCTGGGTGGGAGTGGATGGCCCTGTTCTGACAGGACCCATGGAGCCTGCAGGCCATCCCAGCCAGGGATAACAGGCCCTGGGTCAGCCTGGCCCAGAGCCAGCCTGTGCTGAATCACAAGAAACTGCCTGGAGCTTGAGACCAGAAACAATGACTCAGGCAGCCTGGAATCCAGGGAAAACCAGCCCTGATTTTCTACCCGAGAGACTACCCAGCTGGACATGAGCTCACCCAGCTAGACAGTGACAATGATAGTAGTAGGATACTGTCAGTCCCTTATAGATGAGAGAAGCAGGGGGCTGAACCTGGAGCATGAAACCTCCCCTGAAACATTCTTTGAAAACCCCATATCAACTCTCTAAAATTAGCTTTCAGCATCTAAATCACTTCCTGTTATGGAAACCACAGATCTGATGCTTCAGTCATCACCCTGCCAGCCTCTAGGGGGTGGAGGCAAATGACATAGGGGTGTTGCTACAGAAAAATATGACGATCCCAAAACACACAGCAGTCAGGAGCCCCTCTCCCCCTGCTACAGAAAAGAAGCTAAACAGGGCCCCATAAACCTGCTGCTGCAGGGACCTGGACCAGAGTGAGCACACATGCTCACTTAAGCACGCACACATATATATCCCTGCATACACACTTACACACACAGGCCGGAGCCCTCTTCTTTGCGGCACAGAGACTATCATATGTTCATCCCAAGCACACCTCCAAGAGGCCCCTTTCAAGCCTGAGACTCACCAAGAGAAGAAGGTGGGTAATGGGCCCACTTGGATCACCTGCAGCCCTGCCTCGACTTCTCTGGTGGGCCCTGGCTACTTTATGCCTCATGGGCTGTGAGCAAGGTTAGCCTAGTGCCTTACTCATTGCTTCAGCCAACACTTTATCCTAGCACTACCAGGAAGCATCCTTAATAAGATCAAGGATTATACTAGAAATCTATAGCAAATACAATTACCGCCCCCCTTTTTTTTTATTATGTTCAGTTAGCCACCATATAGTACATCATTAGTTTTTGATGTAGTGTTCAGTGATTCAACAGCCGTGTATAACACCCAGGGCTTTAATAGAAAAACATTAGAAGAAATCCCATTAAAGGCAGTAATAAGACAACAATACCCATTATCCATGCTACTCTTCAATATTGTACTTAAGTCCTATCCAGTGCATTAAGATAAGAAATACAGATACGAGTATTTTAAAAAAACAAACGTTATTTTTAAATAAATGAGGATGATGGTTATTACTGCTTGCTTCATATTAAATGCTTTGTGTATCTTAACTCATTTAATCCTAACAACCATTTTATGAGGAAGGTATTAGTATCAAACCCATTTTTACAGATGAGGAAACTAAATAATAGTGATGTTGAGGTACTTGGCTAGTAAATGGCAGAGCCAGATTTAAGCCCAGGCAGTCTGACTTGAGTCTCTGTGCTCTTAATCACTGTCTTCTATTACCTCTTTATGATATGAGACTCTACACAGAAAACCCAGGAGTTGAATGATATGGCCAGATATAAGATCAACAAACAAAAAGCAGCTTGCCCAAATACTACAAAGTCAATTTTCCTCCAATTATAAATTCTATCCCAATTCTATCAAAATCAAAATTCCTACAGAATGTCTCATGGATCCTGACAGATTGATTCTAAAAATCAGATGGAAGAATATTTAAGATCATTTTGAAGGACGATGGTGGTGGATTTGTCCTCTATAATATCAAATATGTTAATAAAACAAGAGGAATTAAAACAGGGTGGTACGGGTACATAAATAAATATGTACCCGTATTCTGTCCAGAAACATACCCACATATTCATGGGATTTATGGAGAAAGATAAAGTCGAGATTCAGGGGTAGGTAATAATGCGGACCTGGACTCTCTTCAAGGTTGCTTTTGTTTTGGTTTACTCTTGAAGTAGTTAATAATTAGGAGTACAAAGGATACTCAGAAGATAATGATGCATGGAGGAGGGGGATGGCTCCCCATTGCCTTTCTTGCTTTCTCACAAAGGCATCCGCCAAGTTCAATGGTCTTGGCAGCCTGCACAAAAATTAGATGTCCGTCAGGTGAGGAGAGCCCAGAAGAGTATTCAGTGCCTTTTACAATCCCACCTAACAAATAAAGCAATAACTCCGCTCTTCAGTAAACCACATCATATAGGCCTAATATGTTTATTCTAGGCCTTGAAAATTCTTGTTGCCAGTATTTTGGGCAATCTATCCTTACCTAGCTGCAGAGACTCGAAGTTTTCTGTTCATGTTTACTCTGGGTCTTTCAGTCAGCAGGCCTGAGTCTACCACAAGTGGTATTTCATAGCGGTGTGAAACAGATGAATCTTTCAATGAACAGTATTCAGACAAATGTTATTAAATTGGTTAGGAATACTAACCAATTTTAAGTAAAAAATTTTTTTAATTTAATTTAATTTAAAAATTTGTTAAAGATTTTATTTATTTGAGAGAGAGAGATAGCAAGACAGAGTGAGAGAGAGCACAAGAGGAAGGGAGAAACAGACCCCCCCTGAGGAAGGAGCCCGTCGCGGGGCTCAATCCCAGGATCCCAGGATCATGACCTGAGTTGAAGGCAGACGCTTAACTGACTGAGCCACCCAGGCGTCACTTAAGTAAAAGATTTTAAGTAATAGTTTTAAGTAAAAGAAAACTCAACTTGAACTGGCTTAAACAATAAATAAAATGCCTTGGCTCATGTACAAGAAATGTCCAGAGGCAGACTGGATTTCAGAACAGGAGAGATCCAGTAAATCCATGATATCAGCAAGAACCTGATTTCTTTTGCTCTCTCTTCCTTGCCTTCCACTGCACTGGTTCATCCTAAGACTAGCTTCCTATGTGGAAGTAAGAGGATTGTCAGAGGCAACTGAGCCAAGAGTACAAAGAAAGTCTCTTTCTCAGAAACTCATAGCAAACATTATTTCATGTATCACTGGCCCCCAAAGTGTCATTTACCCATTTGAATCATTCATGCCCTGTAGCCAGGATGGGATGCATTGACTGGCTTAAGCCAAGTAGCATCCATTTTAAGAGGTGAGGGTAAGAGCAATTCCATACATACCACCCAACTAGGAAATTCAGAATACTGTTAGCAAGGGAGGAGGGAAGAATTAATACTGGGGAGACAATCAACAAAGCTTCCACACAGTTATCACTTCAGAGGAAAAAATAAAGCTAGGACCTACTTCATACTATTCACAAAAATAAATTCAGACGTATTAAAGCCCTAAATATAAGGAATAAACAGTAGAAAAATATGGATAATGTGTTTATGACCTTGGAGGGAGAAGAAGTCTTTTTAATTAAGACACACAAAAAAGGTTATTTTACAGATTGATCATTTTACTCCAACAAAATGAAATAGTTTAATATAATTAAAAGATAGAATAAAATAAACAATAAGTGAGACACTAGGGAAAAAAAACATTTGTAACACTTCTAAGAGACAAAGAATTAATATTCAGAGTATATCAAGAGTATCAAAAAGTTAACAAATAATATCTTAACTACTTAACAGAAAAAGGATATGAACACATAATTGACATTAAGAATAAACAAAAATGCCCAATAAATAAATAAAAAGATGTTTAGCATCTCTAAGGAAGTTGAAAAATGCAAAAGTCAGAAATTCTGTATGCAACATTTGATAACATCAAGACAATGGTTTCAACAGGCTGTTAGTGGATATGTAATGTTAGTGGCTGTTAGTGGGTACAACTATTCTCTAGAGATCAAGTTGACAGACTCTACTAAATATAAATATACATACCCTATGAGTCTGTGGTTTCTTATGGTGTATCTAAGCAAGAAAGATGCTTGCTTATGTGCTTAATGAAGCATACACAAGAATACTCATTGCAGCCTATTTGTTGAGGTGAAATCTGGGAGACACGTAAAATGTCCATCAAGCAGAGATGAATGAATAAACTGAGGTGTGTTCATGCTAGAGAACATTGTGCAGCAATTCCAAAATGCACATGATCTCTTTGAATCAACATGGAGAGATCTCTAACAGATGTCACTGACTAACAATTGTAGGGTGACAGGTATAGTACATCATTTATGAGAAAGAAAGAAAGGAAGGGAGGGAGGGAGGGAAAACCACAGAACAATCCTTTTATCTATAGATATATAGGATCAGTAAGGAAATGTACAGAAAAAAAACTGGGAGGATACATACCTTGCTGGAAACTGTAGTTACTGAGACAGGGAATGGGATCAGGCGAAGCAGTTTATTTAGCTTTATGATTATAGAATCATAAGGCTAAATAACTTTCCTTTTTTTAGAGGAAGAGAACATGTTACAAGAAGATAGTGTATTCATGCAAAATTTGATTAAATAAAAACAAAGTGGTTTTTTATAAAATGATTAGGAGTTGGCCAAGGACACATGAAAGTTTGGAGCCTGCTCCCTCTGCTGGGGGTCCTGTGGACCAAGGGTGACTTGATTCTAGATGTCTCTGCCTAGGCCTCAACCGTCATGCTTATGAATCTCCCTGACTCCTGAACATGGAGGTATGGGCCAGCTCTCTTCCTCCGCACAGCCGAATGCCCACAGTAGGGTACAGGGGGCAGGCCCAAGGTACTGGATAGCCAGGGGCCCAGATGATAAGGGCTCCTCTGTTCAAAGAAGTTCAGAGACAGGAAGGAGGGAAGGCCATGGAAGGTACCAGCTTCAGAGTCTGTGTCCCTCTCCCTATGTCTTCACTCTGCCTCTCAGTAGTACTCCTACCTTTAAGGCACTTTGCCTAGACTTTGAGAGACTGCCCCTCTCAGCTCACTTTGAGTCCAGCGCAGTGGCTGGAAGAAGGGCAGAGTGAGGGATAGAAGAACGGTCCAGGATAGCATCAGGGTCAGAAAAAGAGGTGAGTAGATATCAAAACAGAATCGAAGCTGGAAAGGGCCAGGAGCAGAGGCAGGAGTCTGCATCAGGAGCAAAGGTTCTTTTAATATCCATGGGTAAGAGTGGCAGATGAAGCCATTACCTACCTTTTACCAACATGGAGGGAAAAACGTCTTTTACCCGCAAGGGTAGTAATTGTAATTCCCACTTCAGTTAACCAAGTAAGAGAGGAAAGAGGCTGCCCACCAAGACAGGACAAAGAAAGTCATTGTTTCCACTGGAGAGGTACAAACGGAGCTCAAGGCAGAGGGCAGAGCCGTCCCAAGGCATGATCCAAAGGCTTGGGTCAAGATGGCTAGAGGTGCTGATAACACATCTGCAGGAAATGGAATCCTGGGGGTGGTGTGGTAAAGGAAAAAACCCTCTGGTTTTAATAGATCCACTCCTAAGGTTACCCAAAAAGTTCAGACTGAAGCATTGCCCTTACGTCCCTCCACCCACTCTACAATGACTTCAGAGAAGAGTTGTGGGAACTAAAGCACTCCATCCCAAGAACAAGAAGGACTTCCTTTGAGGTTAAGGTGTGAAATGACAAAGCCTACAGCATGTAAGGTCATCCCAACACTAAGGCTTGCTGCCTCTGCGTCCAGAGCCTCAGCACAGATGGGGGAGAAGATGAACACTTCGTCAGGTTCTAAATGAATAGATAAGAAAAGCTTCTGTTGCATCCTTTTAGAGCTGAATGGCGTGCCATTGAAGGAGAGTGGTTCAGAAATGGGTTTATTTTCCTATTTCTGAAAGGCTCAAAGGGCATAATTTGAAAGGGGGAGTACTTCTTTGTATAATAGCATGAGGTATTAATTTTATTGTGGGTAATTATACAGGAATTTCAAAAATGTTTCTCTTCTTCCTTGTGGGTTTATAATATCCAGTCTGTAAGAATATTATAATGGGTGACTGTGTGTATGTGTGTATGTGTGTGTCTAATAATAGCTACCAGATGGACAACTGGAATAATGAAGAGGTGTATCTACTTTCACACAGTGGCAGTGAAGAACTTGAACTAGCCTTGGAGAACCTACATCCATGTGGACAGTCCTGCTGGAATGTGGCAGTATTATTCTCGACCAGCAGTTCCAATGGAACAGTGTGTAGTGATGAGAGTGTGATATACCTACATTGTCCAATATAGGAGCCATTAGTCACATGTAGTTATTGAGCACTTGAAATATGGTTAAGGCAACTGAGGACTTTTCATTTTATTTAATTTTAATTAATTAGTCATATTTAATTAAATAGCCATATATAGTTAAGTTTGTCCCATTTGTTTGGGGCAGTTTGCCAAAGGGTAGGAGAATATGCATAATGGAGGTTGATAACAGAAAACAGTACTAAATACTTGAGAAACACACGACAGATGAGGCCAAGAGCAAGCACCAAGGCAGCATAAAACACCTCTGGCACCTCAAATCTTCTCAAGCATCTGCTGCACACACAAAAACCTCATATATGTGAGGAAAGGGGGTATATTAGTGAAATGGACTGATGCGGAATAAGTATAGTAAATTCAGAATGGAAGAAGAGTGTAATCCTGACGATATATGGGTGATACCTTTGTCTCCATTTCCGTTAGTGAGATGCCCCACTTTGGCGACTGGCCAAAGGAAGAAGGTTGGACAGTGGTGGGGGCTGGACTTCCCTATCTTTCATAGGCAGTGACTCAGGAGGCAGAGTGATGGGTTGAGGGAGGCCTCAACTTTCTAACCTTTCAGCTATATGAAGATCTCTTGGGCCCTTTCTGGCAAGGTGGTGCTTTATCTAAGGCAAAAAATATTAGGAGCTCAGACAATCAGTGAGTCTGATACCGCTTCTCTCTATCCATCCCCAAGGCATGGAGTGACAATATAATCTTCCTACCATGTGCTATTTCTGTTCTGAAGGCCAATTCTCATAAGCTATCTGATAAGAACATGACATCTATCCTGTACGCCCCTAGGTCAGAGTTCAGGATGCAAAACTCCCCTTTGGAAAATTCTACAGCCTCTGCTATATCCCAGGGCCCAAATTGCAGTAGCTAGTAGGAGGTAAAATGTGTACTGTGACCTTGTTCCTGCTTTGGGGATGGTAGTAATCAGAAGCCACTCCAGGGAATATCTCAGAAAACTGATCACGGTTGGGGCAAGAGAAGAAATAGAGAAGAGACAGGTGAGAAGAAAGAAAAGCACAAAAAGAGGTATCTTATATCCTATCAATCTCTCACCAATGGAAACAGACTGAAGGAGCTTCCTTTTGAAACAGTTCTAACCATTTCTTCCTGGCTCAAAGGCCTCCAGTACCTTCCTGAAGCCACAAGGTAGAAGCCAAAATCCTACGCTTAGCAATCAAGGCCCAAGCTCACCGGGCTAGGGCCTACCTACTCTATACCCCGCATGCCTTGTTCGTCCCAGAGAAACTGAACCTTTAACTTCTCCCACATACATATGCTGATTTGGGCCTCTATATCATCTTTATATCAGCTACTCCCACCACCTAGTCCACCCTAACCACATCCTTCCTTTTTCCAACCACTTCTTTAAGACCCAGTTAATATTGTCCCCTTCTGGAAGAATTCCCCAACTAACCAATTCAGAGGGAGTTCTCCCTTCTTTTAGCACATCTAGATTTCTTGAGAAATGTCTTCCTTTATTAATTAACTCTTCAAATGGCTAAAATCCCTACTAGCTAGAGCCCACTGCAGGAATGAAATGTGACTTTTTCATCTGTCTCTTTTCCACAGCATCCAGCACAGAGTGAGGAATTCAGCAGTCATTCAGTATGCTTTGGTTCACTTCAACAAACATATTCTGAGGACTAATTCTGTGCCAGGAACCATGCTACATGTTCCAGCCAGAGTTGATATAGATAACGAACAGGTGGCTCTAGTTTATTAGTACAGTTACCCCATCTTCAGACATAGCTGGAAGAGTCCCTAACTCCACTGACTCTCCAAGCCTGGAAGAGTTTTCCTTTGATGAAAGTGACTATTCCCTGTATCGGACCTGACTCTTCCCTTTATCACAACCTCACTCCCCATACTGCTCTTGAATATCTCAGAAACCTGAAAGCATTCAAGGAGCTTAGATACAATCTATGGTCAAATCCACTTCAGCTTCTAGTACTAAGCAAACTCAGGCCTCCCTCTGTAATGATAAGCAAACAAATAAATTAAAATGTGAGGCAAACAAATTTAGCAGTTCAAAAAAGTGCTCCAACCTGAGGAATAATTTTTCCAACGTAATCTCAAAGGACACTTTGTCAAGAGGAACAATATAATCAGGAGAAAAAAAAAAAAACCAACAATGTGTGGAGAAAAAAAAATGTGATTGCAGAACTACACACACTAAATCCCAGTAGAAGTAGTGAACAGAACATTATATACCACAGAACACAGAACCAGTGAATTAGTGACAAACTTGAAAGAAATTCTAAGATACTGAAGGAAAAACAGAAAAAGAAGAAAATAAAAAGATCCACAAGGAAACTCCAGACCAGGAAAAGTAAATACAAAAGAAGTTTTAGAAGGAGAAAACGGATTAGATGAAGACTTAACGATCAAAGCAACAGCTGAAGAGAACTGCGCTGACACGTGTAGGGTCACAGATGCCAGGGATACAGCCGCCAACAACTCATACAAGGCACCCGCTCTCACTGAGGGCACAAATAATTAATCAAGACTAATTCAGTTGTTAGTAAATGCCTTAAAGAAAAAAGTAAAACAACAGAAGAGAGTGACAGAGTGACAGAATGGCTACTTTAGATTGGGTGGTCAGAAAAAAATTCTCTGACAAACACACTTAATCGTAAATGAAAAGAAGGCATTAGTTGCAAGAAGTCTTCTGGGTAGAATGCCCAGTGCAAAAGCCCCAAGGTTTGTAAAAGTATGGCATGGTTAAGGGTAAGAAATAAGGCCAGTATAACGACAGCACAATGAGCAAAGCAGAGAGTGGTATGAGGGGAGTTTGGAGAGGTAGGCTGGGGGTAGATTGTGTAATATAAGGCATGGTAAGAAGTATAAATATGAGAGAAGCCATGGGAGAGTTTTCTGCTGGAAAAGGATCACTTTGGCTGCAGAGTGGTGAATGGATTTAGTAAGGTAAAAGCAGAAACAAGGAGACCAATTAGGATCCTATTTCATTAGTCTAGGAAAAGGATGACAGTAAACTTGGACTTGAGTTTCTGCAGTGGATATGGACATAGCAGATGGATTAAAAATAAATAGATGGGCAAAGATACATAAAGCAAGAAAAAAATCAGAAGTAGTAATAGGAAAAAAAGGCTAAATAAAATCAAAGGATTATTTTGTTATGATATTCCAAAATAAAGACATTTATAAACATTTCTGGAATGAATAACAGCTTACAAAATAAGTAAAACAACCAGGAAGAAAGAGCAGTAATTCAAGAAAAAAATCGTAAAATCATTATAACGGTTAGCTTTAAAATACTTATTTTAATCTTTAACACATTAAGTAGACAACTAAGATACAGAGAATCTATTATTAATAATTAATAAACTTGGCTTAATAGAGATATTAAACACTATATCTCATAAATATTGAATATACATTCTGATCAAAAAGTCATATGAACAACTTTACCGTATTTCTCAAAGTGAAAATTTAATTGCCCATATTCTTCAACTACAATATTAAAACAATAGAAATAAAGATCAAAAGATTAAATAAAAATCTCAACCACCTTGAAATTTTTTTAAAAAGTCACTATCTAAGTAAATGTAAGCCAAAAAGGAAATAAAAACTGCAAATAAAAGGGAAATATCAACTATCATGCTACATATTAAATGTAGCATGGATGGATGAAGAAAAAAAAGTCCTTAAAACATGAAGAAAATTCCAGGATGTAGAAATCTGGGAATAGTATTGCTCATACCCTAACAACAATGACAACAACAACAATAGCTGGATGAACTACAAACTATAACTTTTCCTGAACCCATTAGAGATTTGAGATCATAGGACAATCAAAAAGCCTTAAGTCTAGGGAAAGACAGGTGCCACCAATGAGAGATGGAATGAGCAAAGTACAAAAGGAAGCAGAGCACAGAAGGAAGAAACACTGGACATCATAGAAGCAGGTAAGAAATATTCTCATATAATTTTTGAACAAACTACTAAAGGCAAAGCATGGGTAATGTGACAATATGGGATTCTAGGGAGTCACAGACACAAGGGAAATTCACACCTCTCACATACTCTTCTCCACAGACCTCCACTGGATGCTCACAAGAAAGACTGGCCCTCTGGCTTTCTCAGTGATCCTGACCTGCATCTCATGACAGTCAAACTCTTCCTTGTATCTTTGGTGGGTCTTGGTCCATTACTGTATCCCCCCAAAAGTGGTACTTCTAAAGATCTGGAGCCAGATCATTTCCTGACCCTCGCCAAAAGCAATGGACTTTGTAGCCTAAGACTGAGGCTGCACCAGAACAACATAGGGTTCTCACTGGTCCCCTCCGCTAAGTGAGCAACAGAAGATTATGGCCAAGGAGGAGCAAGAGTACACTGAGAAAAATCCCTCTGAGATGCAAGTGTACTGGGAAGTCTCAAAGCTGCAGGTGGAGTAGGATTGTTTAAAAAAAAAAAAAAGTGGGGGGTTGGGGGCACCACTTGGCGCCTGGGTGGCTCAGTTGGTTAAGCGTCTGGCTCTTCAGCTCAGGTCATGATCTCAGGGTCCTGGGATGGAGCCTCACTCCCCCGCCTCCTGCGTCAGGCTCCAGCTCAGCAGGGAGTCTGCTTCTCTTGCTTCTCTCTCTCTCCCTCTCCCTCTGACCCTCCCCCCCTGTTTTCATGCTCTCTCTCTCAAATAATTAATTAAAAAAAAAAACTCTGGAAACTCAGCCCCTATCCTAAGCAAAATGTTTTGAAGCTGAAGGTACACTAAAAGCAAACATAAGAACAAAAAAGATCTCAAACCCCGGTTCACAAACTAAACTCATTCAATGCCCCATATTAATAGTTTAGGAGAAGAACTGTGCACACTTCCAGAAAAATACCATATTTACATCATGATTTTACATACACATGATTATTGCATACACATGAGGTAAGTATGCAATAAAAATACAAGACAGGGGCACCTGGGTGGTTCAGTCAGTTGGGCGTCTGCCTTCAGCTCGGATCATGATCCTGGCGTCCTGGGATCAGCCCCACATCGGGCTCCCCACTCAGCAGGAGTCAGTTTCTCCCTCTGACCCTCCCCTTTGCCCATGCTCTCTCTTTCTCAAATGAATAAAAACAAAAAAACAAACAACAACAAAAAAAAACTACAAGACAGATTTAAAAAACAAGAAAATAAAGTGCTGTTGAGTGACAAAGCAATTATCTGAAACACAATCAGGGAAAACTGAGATACTAGAATGATCTGACAGGGAATTTAATATATCTGTGATAAGTAAGTTAAAGGTCTGAGTGAAAAAAAATGAACGACAGGTATGAACAGATGGGGAATTTCAGCAGAAATATGGAAATTATAAAAAAGAATTAAATGGAAATTCTAGAAATAAAAGAAATGTAGTAAGAGAGCTAAAGAATGACTTTGAAAGGCTCAATGCAGACTCAACACAGCCAAGGAAATAATTAGGGAACTTGAAGATAGGGCAACACAAATTATGCAAACTGAAACACAAAAAGAAAAAAAATGCACAAAAAATCCCTCAAACAAAAAAACAAAACCCAGAGCAGAGTATCCAGGAGCTGTGAGACAATATTAAATGGTATACCATATGTGTAATTAGGGTCCCAGAAGAAGGAAACAGAGTTGAAGAAAAAGAAGAAGAATTTAGAGTCTTTAGTATATTAATCATTGTTTTAAATTTATGGTCTGATAACACCAGCATCCCTGCCATATCTAGTCTGTTCTGATGCTTGCTCTGTCTCTTCAAACTGTGGGGTTTTTTGGTTTTTTTCCTTTTAGTATGGTTTATAATCTCTTGTTGAAAGGAAGACATGATGCACTCAGTAAAACAAACTGTGGTGAGTAGGTCTTAGTAAGTAGTGGTAAGGTGTGGAGAGAGAAGAAGTGTTTTACAGTCCCATGATTAGGTCTCAGTCTTTTGATAAGCCTGTGCCTATGGACTGTCAACTTCGATTTCTCAAGTTTCCCCCCAACCCCTTTAGTGGGGAGAGGATGGCTAAAGGGGACTGGAGTTGGTATTTCCCTTCACCACATGGAAGGCAAGAGTGAACTAGAATTGGGTAATTTCCCTCCCTCAGGATGATTAGGCTCTGATAAAACCCTAGCAGATTATGTTCTAATAAAATAATTTCTCCTGGAGGCAGGCCTTGTTTAGAACAGAATGCACTGGCATAATGCAAAATGGTTTCTTTTCTCTATCCCTGTTGAGAAGCTTTTTCTATGATTTTCACTGTGAGAACCTGGTAGATTTTCTGGGGTAAAACTCAAAAAAGCATGAGAGCCTTCTAATAACTAGGATCCCCCTGGAGTTTTGATTTCTTAAGTTTGTCCACACTGAACCTCCAGCAGTTTGTTAATCAGAGTTTAGGGCTTTTCTATGCCAGTACTCATTCCAATGGAGGTTGGTTTCTGCTCCAATAAGTTGTGATTCTATCTACATATATGTCTCCAATTTAAGGGACAGAGGTTTGTCCTGTGACCTCACTTCTCAGATAGATCTAAAAGAGTTGTTGATTTTTCAGTTTGTTCAGCTTTTTTACTTGTTGCTAGGATGGAATACCAACTTCTAAGCTCCTTACATGATGGACTAGAAACCAGAAGTGTGAAATATCTTTTCAGATAAATAAAAGCTAATCATTCACTACCCACAGATCTGCCCAACAGAAATTTGGATCTACACAAAGAAAGAAAGGTGTCTAGGAAAGGATAAATGAAGACAAACATAAAATATATTTTTCACATTTTTTATCACCTAAAAGATAATTGACTGTCTAAAGCAAAAATAGTAGCAAAGTATTATGAAATTATAGCATTTGATAAAGAAAATTCATGACAACTATAGCACAAAATTAGGAGGCAGAAATTGGGGGTATTATTACAGGGTTCTTTTTTTTAAGATTTTATTTATTTCTTGACACACAGAGAGAGAGAGAGAGAGAGCACAAGCAAGGGAAGCAGCAGAGGGAGAGGCAGAAGCAGGCTCCCCGCTGAGCAGGAAGCCTGTTGCGGGGCTCAATCCCAGGACCCTGGGATCATGCCTGAGCCAAAGGCAGATGCTTAACCGACTGAGCCACCCTGACATCCCACAAAGTTGTTAACCTATACATGAAATAGTATAATATTAATGCAAAGATGACTGTGATTAATAAAAGACTATATTATAAACTCTAAGACAACCACTAAAATTTGTTTGAAAGAGGTACAAATAATGCCAATAATGGAGATAAAATGGAATTATAAAAAATAATCAATCGAAAAGCAGGCAGAAAAAGAGGAAACAGGGAACAAAGAACAGATGGAACAAGTGGGAATCAACTAGAAAAATGATAGCTGTTAATCCAATTATATCATAATCATATTAAATATAAATGGTCTAAACACACAAAATAAATGGCAGAGATTAAAAATTGGGTGAAAAAGCAAGACAATTATATGCTATATACAAGAAACCCACATTAAATGTAAAGATAGGTTAAAAGTAAAATGATGTCAAAAGAATTAAAGACAAGCCCCAAACTGGGAAAAAACGTTTGCAAAATACATATTTGACAAAAGACTGTTATCCAAAATATACAAAGAACTCTTAAAACTAAAAATAAGAAAACAAGCCAATGAATAAAAGGGCAAGGATCTGGATACTTCATCAAATAAGACAGAACTAAGTATATCAAAAGATGCTCAACATCACATGCCATTAAGGAATTGCAAATTAAAACAACAACATACTACTACACACCTATTAGAATGCTGAGAAACCAAAACACCAACAACACCAAATGCACAGTGAGAATATGGAGCAAAGGAATTCACATTCATTGCTGGTGGAAGTGAGAAGGGCAGTCACTCTGGAATATAGTTTGGCAGTCCTTACAAAGTTTCTTACATAGTTTTACCATATGATCCAGAATTGTGTTCCTTGGCATTTACCCAAATGAGCTGAAAACTTATGTCCACACAAAAACCTGCACACAGATGTTTATAGCAGTTTTACTCATAATTGCCAAAACCTAGAAACACCTAAGATGTCCTTCAGTAGGTGAATGTACAAACAACCAATGTACTTCTATATACTATTATTCATCAAAATAAATAAATTATCTATCAAGCCATGAAAAGACACAGAAGAATCTTAAATGTATGTTGCTATAGGAAAGAGGCCAATCTGAAAAGGCTACATACTGTATGACTCCAACTACACGACATTCTGGAAAAGACAAAACTATGGAGATAGTATAAAGATCAATGGTGGCCAGGAGTTCAAGGAGAGAGGACGAATGAATGGATAGGTAAGGTACAAGGCATTTTTAGGTCTGTGAAACTATTCAGCATGATACAGTGTAGGTGGATACATGTCATTATTTATTTGTCAAAATCCAAAGAACTGTGTAAGACAAAGAGCAAACTCTATTGTAAACTATGGATATTAATTAATAATAATATAATCAATATTTGCTCATGAACTATAATAAATATATCACATTAATGCAAGATGTTAATAATAGTAGAAACTGTATAGGGGTAGGAAAAAATGAAAATGGGAAAACTCTGTACTTTCTTTTTTTTTAAGTTTTATTTATTTAAGTATCTCTATACTCCATATGAAGCTCGAACTCACAACCCTGAGATCAAGAGTTGCATGTTCTTCCACATGAAGCAGCCAGGTGCCCCAAAACTCTATACTGTCTACTCAGTTTTTCTTTAAACCTAAAACTTCTCTAAAAATTAAGTCTATTAATTTAAAAGTAAAATGATGGAAAATTATATACAATTAAAACACAAAGCAAAAGAAAGCTAGAGTGGCCATATTAATATCACTGTGGCATTAATAATATTAATATCTATTAATAAAATAGACTTCAGAACAAGAAATATTACCAGGTGTAAGAAAGACATGATAAAAAAGGGGTAAATTAACCAAGAGGACATAACAATCCTAATTGTGTACACACCTAACAAAGAGTTTCAAAACACATGAAGCAAAAACTAACAGAACTGAGTAGAATTCACAGATCCACAATTATAGTTAGATTTCAACCCTCTTCAGTAAGAGAGAGAACAAACAGAAAATAAGTAAGGATACAGAAAACTTTAACACCACCAACCGCCTTCACATTTACAGTCTGCTCAACCCAACAACAAAATTCACATTTTTTTCAAGTGCACATGAAACATTTACCAGGTATGCCCTATTCTTTGCCATAAAACAATCCTCAACAAATTTAAAACCAAAATCAGGCAAAGTATATTCTCTGACAACAGAATAAAATTAGAAGGAAAAACAGAAAGATTATCTGGAAAATCCCCAAACATTTGGCAATTAAGCAACATGGTTCTAAATAACTCATGAGTCACAGTGGAAGTCATAAAGGAAATCAGAAAATATTTTGAATTGTATTTAAATGAAAAGACACATCAAATGTATGTGATGACCTTGACCAAGTGATCAAAGTTTCCATCACCAGTAATAAGTCACGTTGATATCATGTGCATCTAAAATGATGCAAGAAGGGCACATTCTTCTCCAAAACCCATACCTTCATTCTAATCATAAGGAGACATAAGTTTTAACCTAAGTTAAAGGCCCTTCTATAAAATATCTGACTAGTACTCTTTAAAATTATTAATAGCATAGAAAACAAGAAAGGAATAAATGAATGAGACATGATGACTAAATGTACTCTGGTGTCCTGGATTGGGTATTCGAACAGAAAGACATTAGTAGAAAAGCTGGTGAAATCTGAATAAAGTCTTAATCTTATGGTAATAGCAGTGTATCACTATTAATTTCTTAGTTTTGAAAAATATGGTATGTAAGGTTGTTAGTATTAGGGAAAACTGGGTGAAATATATATGTGAACTCTCTGTCCTATCTTTGCAACTGTTTTATAAATCTAAAATTATCCCAATATAAAAAGTTTTATTAAAATTTGTGCATGATACGGCCAAAACAGGGCTTACATGGAAATGTATATCATTAAATGCTTATATTAGAATAGAAGAAACACTTACAGTCAGTATCCTAACCTTCTACCCTAAGAGTATAGAAAAAGAAGAGAAAATTAAATGCAAAGCAAGCTGAAAGAAGGAAAGTATTGGTAAGTGTAGAAATTAATGGAACTGGAAACAGAGAAACAATAGAGAAAAATCCATGAAACCAAAAGTTAATTCATGGAAAAGATCAATGAAACACAAATTTCTAGTCAGAATGTTATTTTTAAGAAAGACATAAGCTACCTGTATCAAGGATGAAAGAAGGCTTATCATTTCAGACCACTGTGGCATTAATAAATTCAACTTGGAGGAAATGGAAAAATTCCTTGGAAGACACAAACCACCAAAAGCTCATTCAAGAAGAACTAAATAGAAGACCATTCAAAATGGGGTGCCTGGGTGGCTCAATCGGGTAAGTGCCTGCCTTCAGCTCAGATCATGATCCTGGGGTCCTGGGATCAAGCCCCACATCTGGCTCCCTGCTCAGTGGGGAGCCTGTTTCTCCCTCTCCCTCTTCTACTCACCCTGCTTGTGCTTTCTCATTCTCTCTCTGTCAAATAAATAAAATCTTAAAAAAAAAAAGACTATTCAAAACAAAATAAACCACTCTTTTCTTGAAAGAGGCCTGCACACTAGGCACAACTTAAAAAATAGGGACTAAGAGAGCATTATATTAAATAACTCTTCCCTTAATAATGGCCTGGCCAAAGGACTAAATCTGTAAACAGCACATCATCTTTTTTCCTATGATAATGTAAAAAATAAGTTAAATCTCAAAAAGACATTTTTCACTGTTCTAGATTACAGGATTTTAAACATTTTTATTATATAATACAGCATCACTTAAAATTTTATTTAAAAGCAATTAAGACCTGCTTTAGGATTAAAATGGTCCTTAACTTAGTGGGAACAGTGTGTTTCAGCCTATACCCAAATATTTTCCCCTGTCATGGTTTCTCAAAAAGCATGTCATAGATGGCTTTATATAGGTGGTATCAATGCTGTTTAAAATCATGGAAGACTGAGTTGGGCCTGCTAATACCGGAGAGAAGAAACTTGAAGGCAAGGATGGTTTAACCCCCGACACTGCTAAGTATCAGATAAGAGATGACAGTCAGAGGAGTTTTGTTCTTCTCAGTCACCAAAGTCACAGAACCAGTGGGTCAGGGACCTGCTACCTTAATTTCTCTTTGACCAAAGGTCTCAGCATCAGAAACTTTTCACTACTTAAAAAGCTTGTTGAAGCAACTGATGAAAACTTCTAAGAAGAAACACAGAACATCCCTAAATACAGCAATGTCTTATTTACATCCGATGAACTTAGGTTTCCAAAGAGGTGAGGGGAGAGAAAAAGAAATAATTAACCAGAATAATCCTACACTAATCAAAGTGTATTCCAACAAAGAAAACTGGGCACAAATGGGTTCATTGTGGAGTCTACCAAACATTTAAGGAAGAAATACTAGCAATTCTAAACAAACTCTTCTGCAAAATGGAAGAGAAAGAAACATTTCTAACAAATTTTATGAAGTCAGCATTACCCTAATAACACAAACAATTAAAAAACTTACATGGAAAAAAAACTATAGACCAACATTCTCCATGAACATGGATACAAAAATCTGTATCAAAATCCTAAAGGAGAACACAGGCAGCAACCTCTTCGACCTCAGCCGCAGCAACTTCTTCCTAGAGACATCATCAAAGGCAAGGAAAGCCAGGGCAAAAATGAACTACTGGGACTTCATCAAGATAAAAAGCTTTTGCACAGCAAAGGAAACAATCAACAAAACCAAAAGACAACCGACAGAATGGGAGAAGATATTTGCAAATGACATATCAGATAAAGGGCTAGTATCCAAAAGCTATAAAGAACTTACCAAACTCAACACCCAAAGAACAAATAATCCAGTCAAGAAATGGGCAGAAGAGGGGCGCCTGGGTGGCTCAGTCATTAAGCGTCTGCCTTCGGCTCAGATTATGATCCCAGGGTTCTGGGATTGAGCCCCACATCGGGCTCCCTGCTCTGCAGGAAGCCTGCTTCTTCCTCTCCCACTCCCCCTGCTTGTGTTCCCTCTCTCACTGTGTCTCTCTCTCTGTCAAATAAATAAATAAATAAATAAATCTTAAAAAAAAAATGGGCAGAAGACATGAACAGACATTTTTCCAAAGAAGACATCCAAATGGCCAACAGACATATGAAAAAGTGCTCAACATCGCTCGGCATCAGGGAAATCCAAATCAAAACCTCAATGAGATACCACCTCACACCAGTCAGAATGGCTAAAATTAACAAGTCAGGAAACAACAGATGTTGGTGGGGATGCGGAGAAAGGGGAACCCTCCTACACTGTTGGTGGGAATGCAAGCTGGTGCAACCACTCTGGAAAACAGTATGGAGGTTCCTCAAAAAGTTGAAAATAGAGCTACCATATGATCCAGCAATTGCACTACTGGGTATTTACCCCAAAGATACAAATGTAGGGATCCAAAGGGGTACGTGCACCCCGATGTTTATAGCAGCAATGTCCACAATAGCCAAACTGTGGAAAGAGCCAAGATGTTCATTGACAGATGAATGGATAAAGAAGATGTGGTATATATACAATGGAATATTATGCAGCCATCAAAAGGAATGAGATTTTGCCATTTGCAATGACATGATGGAACTGGAGGGTGTTATGCTGAGTGAAATAAGTCAATCAGAGAAAGACATGTATCATATGACCCCACTGATTTGAGGAATTCTTAATCTCAGGAAACAAACTGAGGGTTGCTGGAGTGGGGGGTGGGGTGGGAGGGATGGGGTGGCTGGGTGATAGACATTGGGGAGGATATGTACTATGGTGAGTGCTGTGAATTGTGCAAGACTGTTAAATCACAGATCTGTACCTCTGAAACAAATAATGCAATATATGTTAAGAAAAAAAAAAAAGAAGAAGATAGCAGGAGGGGAAGAATGAAGGCGGGGAAATCGGAAGGGGAGACGAACCATGAGAGACGATTGACTCTGAAAAACAAACTGAGGGTTCTAGAGGGGAGGGGGGTGGGAGGATGGGTTAGCCTGGTGATGGGTATTAAAGAGGGCACGTTCTGCATGGAGCACTGGGTGTTATGCACAAACAATGAATCATGGAACACTACATCAAAAACTAATGATGTAATATATGGTGATTAACATAACAATAAAAAATTTTTAAAAATCTATAACAAAATATTAGCAAATCAAATCCATCAATATATCAAATGGATAACATCATGACTAAGTGGGGTTTATCCCAGGAATGAAAGGTGAGTTCAATATTTAAAACTTAATTAATGTAATTCATAGCATCAACAGACCAAAGAAAAATCCCATATGATTGATTACATCAGTATTTAAAAAATAGTATTTGGGCGCCTGGGTGGCTCAGTTGGTTAAGCGACTGCCTTCGGCTCAGGTCATGATCCTGGAGTCCCTGGATCGAGTCCTGCGCATCGGGCTCCCTGCTCGGCAGGGAGTCTGCTTCTCCCTCTGACCTTCCCCCCTCTCATGTGCTCTCTCTCTCTCATTCTCTCTCTCTCAAATAAATAAATAAAATCTTTTAAAAAATAAATAAATAAATAAATAGCATTTGACAAAATTCAACTTCCATTCACGATAAATATAGCAAACTAGGAAGAGAAAGGAATATTCATAATCTGACAGAAGTGATCTGCATAAAACCTTTAGCTTATATCATACTTAATGGTGAAAAACTGAATGTTTTTCCTTAAGACTGAAAATGAGACAAAGAGATTTCCCCTCACCATTTCTATTCATCATCATACTGTAGGTCCAAGCCTGCGCAGTAGGGTAAGAATATTAAATAAAAGACCTATAGATTGGAAACAAAAAATAAATAAAATTGTCTCTATTTGCAGATGTCCTAGTCTACATGTAAAATTCTGAAGAATTTATAAGAAAGCTACTAGGATGAACTAATAGTTAAGCTAGGTCACAGGACAAAAAGTCAAAATAAAAAAAAATCAATTGTATTTCTTTGTAGTACCAATGAACAAGTAAAATTTAAATTTAAAAAGTACCACTTTTAACAACACAAAAACAGAAGTACTTAGGCATAAATGTAACAAAATATGTGAAGGTTCTGTATGCTAAAAACTACAACAACAACAACAACAAAAATCTGATAATATCAATCAAAGAAGACCTAATAATGGAGACAGTGCTCATGGATTTTAAGGCCCAATATTGTTAAGATGTGAATTCTCTCTCAATTAATTTATAGATTCAATATAATTCCAATCAAAATCCAAGCACACACAATTAGTTGTATTTCTATACACTAGCAATGAAAATCTGAGAAGGAAATTAAGAAAACAATTTCATTTAAAGTAGCATCAAGAGAATAAAATACTGAGAAATAAATTTAGCCAATGAGGTGCAAGACTTATGCACTAAAAACTATAAAACATTGCTCAGAGAAATTAAAGACTTGGGCACCTGGCTGGCTCAATCGAAGAGCATGTGACTCTCGATCTTGGGGTCATGAGTTTGGGCCCCACGATGGGTGTAGAGTTTACTAAAAATAATAAACTTAAAAAAAAAAAGAAATTAAAGACTTAAATAAGGTGAAAGATATCTCATGTTCATGGACTATAAGACAATATTGTTAAGATAGCAATACTTCCCAAAGATAGCAACAGATTGAGTGCAATCCCTATCAAAATCCTAATGGCTTGTTTTGTATCAATGGAACAGCTAATCCTAAAATTTGAATGGTATTGCAAGGAAACACAAATAGCCAAAACAATATTCAAAGAATTGGAGGACTCACATTTATCAATTTTAATACTTACTATAAAGCTACAATTATTAAGTAGTGTAGTACTGGCATAAGGACAGACATACAGATCAGCAAAATAGAACTGAGAGCCCAAAAATGAATCTATACATCTATGGTCAGTTGATTTTTTTACAAGAGTGTCAAGACCACTCAATACAGAAAGGATAATCTCTTCAATAAATGGTGCTGAGATGACTAGATATCCACATGCAAACAAATAAAGATGACCCCTTACATTACAAAATTAACTCAAGATGGATCAAAGACCTAAATATAAGAGCTAAAACCATAAAACTCTTAGAAGGAAACACTGAGGTAAGTCTTCATGACTTTGGATTTAGCAATAGCTTCTGAAATATGATACCTAATGCACAACTAAAGAAAACTAAAGAAAAAAGCAGATAAACTGTATTTCTTTAAAATTTAAAAACATTTGTGCTTCAAAGGATGCCATCAAGAAAGAAAAAGACAGCACCGAATGGGAGAAGGCAAAGAAAATACTGGGTCTAATACCCAGAATATATAAGTAACTCTTACAAGTCAATGATAACAAAAAACAAATACCCAAAATAACAAAAGACAACACAATTTAAAATTAGGCAAAGGACCTGAACACACAATTCTCTAAAGAAGATATACCAACAGCCAATAAACACATGACAAGATGCTCAACATCATTATTCATTACTGAAACACAGATCAGAGCCACAATGAGATATAACTTCACAGCCACTAGGAAGGCTGTAATTTTGTTGAAAGAGGAAAATAACAAATGTTGGTGAGAATGTGGAGAAATTAGAAGTAAAATGGGCAGCAACTGTGAAAAATACTTTGGTGTTCCTCAATAAGTCAAACAGAATTATTACATGACTTGGTAATTCTACTCCTTGGTATATAATCAAAGAACTGAAAACAGGTGGGTTTTGTTGTTGTTGTTGTTTTAGATTTTATTTTTATTTATTTATTTGAGAGAGAGAAAGGGAGCAGCAGACTCCCCGCTAAGCAGGGAGCCCGATTCGGGGCTTGATCCCAGGACCCTGGGATCATGACGTGAGCAGAAGGCAGATACTTAACCGGCTCAGCCACCCAGGCACCCCTGAAAATAGGTGTTTAAACAAAAACTTGTACATGAATGTTTGTAACAGCACTATTTATAATAACCAAAAAATATGAACAATCCAGATATCCGTCAACTCATGATTAGAAAAATAAAAAGTGACATATACATATGTGTTTGTTTCCTAGGGCTACCATACCAATTACCACAAACTGGGTAGCGTAAACAAGAGAAATTTATTCTCTCACAATACAGGAGGCAGAAGTCTAAATTTAAGGCCTTAGCAAGCTACACTCCCTCCAAAGTCGCCAGGGGAGAATCCTTCGCCTCTTCCAGCTTCTATTGGCTCCAGGCATTCCTTGACTTCCTTGGCGACAGTGCTCCCATCTCTGGCTCTGTCTTCACATGGCCTTCTCCTTCTCTCTGTCTTCTCCTCTTCGGTCTCTTATAAGGACACCTGTCATTGGATTTAGCACCCAACAGATAATCTAGGATGTTCTCATCTTGAGACCCTTAGTTTAATTTATCTGTGATAACCCTTTTTCCAAAAAATGTCACACTCACAGGTTCTGGGGGTTAAGATGTCATAAATTTTGGGGGGCACTATTCAACCCATTATATTATACAATGAATTATTATTCAGCCATAAAAAGAAAGGAAGTAGTGATACATCCCACAACATGGATAATTTTGAAAACATTCTTCTAAGTGAAAGAAGGCAGACACAAAAGGCTACTCGTATGATTCCATTTATATGAATTTTCCAGAATAGGCAAATCCCCTAGAGACAGAAGGCAGATTAGTGGTTGCCAGGAGCTGGAGAAAGGGGAAAGGAGGAGTGACTGTTTAATGAGTACAGGATGTCCTTTCGGGTTGATGAAAATGTTCTAGAAGTGGATAATGGTGGTGGTTGCACAATCAATTGTGCACTTTTAAAATGGTAAAGATTAGGGGCGCCAGGGTGGCTCAGTCGTTGGGCGGCTGCCTTCGGCTCAGGTCATGATTCCAGGTCCTGGGATCGAGCCCCACATCAGGCTCCCTGCTCAGCGGGAGGCCTGCTTCTCCCTCTCCCACTCCCACTGCTTGTGTTCCCTCTCTCGCTGTGTCTCTCTCTGTCAAATAAATAAAATCTTTAAAAAATAAAAAAATAAAAATAAAATGGTAAAGATTGTCATGTATATTTTACAACAAAAAAAAATCTCATAATCTTTATTTGTAGAAATCAATCAGCTGTTTGTAAACTTTACATGGAAAACTAAAAAAAACTAGCTGTAGTAATTTTGACAAAACAGAACAAGGTTGGAGTCCTTGCATTAGAGGACTCCAAAGACTTACTATAAAGCTACAGTAGTTATGATATTGTGGTATTAGTGAAAGTATAACCACATAGATTAATGGAAGGGAATAGAGACCAGAAATAGATCTATATATCTATTGTCAGGGTATTTCAACAATGTTTCAAAGGCATTTAAAAGAGAAAGAAAACTGTGCTCAACAAATAGTGCTAGAATCAGACGCCTGGGTGGCTCAGTGGATTAAGCGTCTGCCTTCGGCTCATGTCATGATCCCAGGGTCCTGGGATCAAGTCCCGGGCTCCTTGCTCAATGGGGAACCTGCTTCTGCCTCTGCCTGCCACTCCCCCTGCCTGTGCGCACGCGTGCGCTTGCTCCCTCTAACAAATAAATAGAGTCCTAAAAAAAAAAAAAAACCACACAACCAAATAGTGCTGGAACAACTGGTCATCCATAAACAAACAAACAAACAAACAAACAAACCTCAATCCTTATCTCACATGACACACAAAACTGGCTCAAAATGGATCACAGACATAAACATAAAATCTAAAAGTATAAAATTTTGGGAAGGAAATATAGGAGAAAATCTTTGTGACCTTTCATTAGGCAAAGATTTCTTGATTAGGCAAAGATGTAACACAAAAATCATGATCCACAAAAATAGTAAATTAAACAAAGTAAATACTGGGAGAAGTTACTTGTAAAATATTTATGATAAAAAAAACTTGTATCCAGCATACATAAAGAAATCTAAAAACTCAGTAAGAAAATAAACAATGTTTAAAAAAGCCAGAAGAGTTGAATAGATATTTCACCAAAGAAAACAAACAGAAGGCAAATAAGCACATGAAAAAATACTAACTACCATTAATCATTAAGGAAATGGAGATGATGAGATACCACTTCACAGCTATAATGACTGAAATAAAAAGTAAAATGACAATACCAAGCACTGGCAAGGATGTGAAATGACTAGAATTCTCTTATGTTGCTTGTGAGAGTGCAAAATCATTGTGGGAAATAGTATGGGCATTTTTTTTTAAATAAATATACAACACTTATAATACAACCCAGTAATCCTGCTTATTGTTATTTACCTAAGAGATGAAAATGTATGTTTACACAAAAACTAGCATGCAAATATTTATAATGGCTTTATTCATAAACACTAAAAACTGGAAACAACCCAACGAGTGAATCAATATACAAATGGAGGCACTTCCAAACAATGGAAAACTATGCATTAATCAAAAGGAACAAACTTCTGATACAGCATAGATGAATATTCAATGCATTATGCCAAGCAAAAGAAGCCAGGCTCAATAAAGGACATTCTGTATAACTGCATCTATATAAACCTCTGGAAAAGGCAAAGCTACATGGATGGAAACAGACCAGTGGTTGCCAACAAGGGTTGAGGCTGGGAAGAAAGACCAGCTCTAAAGGGGAATGATCAGGGAATTGTTGGGGGTGAGGGAACTCTTCTATGGAATTACGATGCTGGATACACGACCCCATGCACTGATCAACTACCACAGAACTACACATTACAAAGAGTAAGTTTTACTGTATGAAAATTTAAAAACCACCACCAGGATATGGGAAGAAAGGTGAACTTCAGACTATAACAAATTAATCTAACTTAGTGAAACTTATGATTATGGCTACCTTATTAACTGTATTACACATGAATGATATAACTGCACTGAAAGACATGGAGAACAAAGGAGCAGACCTAAGTCTAGAAAACAGTGTTTTGACTGGATACTGTAATGTTGAAGATAAACAGAACTGTATACAAGCACGGTACTGGAATATGGTTGGTAAACCTTGTTTCTCAAAGGGGTTTGGGGTAGCAACTCTGAAACGACTTTATTTGTATACCAGAGTTGCACAAACCAACAGACTGTGGGTAATAAGTCAGGATTTTTACTGTTGGAGAAAGAAGGTGGGATAAAGCAAAGGGGAGAGCTAGTATGAACTCTGTTGTGTGGAACAGAGTTGGAGTTATCAATATGCATTTATGTTTTTTAATATGCAAATGAATATAGATGTGTGTGTTTACATGAGTTAGTCTACCTACATTTATTTTCTAGCAGTAGCTATGTAAAGCCCTAGAAGTGAGGACAACTCAGCAGGAATGAGCACATTTAGTTCCCATATCTTTGTTTTAAATACAATTCTCCAATTAAAAGGATCATGGCTCATAAGAGAACTCTGATTCCAGAGCTGAGGCAGGGGAAATATAAAATGAGCCTGGAAGGTCTTTTGGTGCTAGAAAGTAACAAAGTGCTTAAAAAAAATGGAGGCATATTGAAAGAGCACAAGAGGCCACCTGGAAAAGCTCAAAAGGGACAAAGCTGGAAAAACTTGGGCAACAAAATATGCAACAAAAATATTGGAGTAGAGCATAGAGAATAAAATAAGTAACTATGACTTCATAGTGATATACAGAAATGATTGAATAAGCAAGGAAATGAGGAAAAAGAGACAAAAGATCCCAATAGAAGAATTCCAATTAACAAATGTAGAAGAAATGAGGGAAATAGAAAATCATCATTAGAACACTACAGTAACGACTCTCAGAGTGAAGAACCACCAATGAATGCATAAATTAGCAGATGAAAAGCTTAAACAAGAATAGGATATATGCAAAGTCTCAAGGTATCTCCCCCCAAATATTTAGTAATTCCAAGAAAAAAAATAGTACCTTTGCAGTGGAGAATCCTGACACCATCTTAAGCAAGCGATCAAGGTTAACATCCCCAGTCACCCATACTGCCACCACATACTCCCAGAGAGGGAACACAAAGAAGAGGGACAACACCTCTGGGACACCCTTCCCAATAAGGCATAAGCCCAGTCTCATCATGAGAAAGCCGCAGACAGATGCAAAACGCAGAATGAAGGACACTTTACAAAATAACCAGGATTATTCAAAATTGTTAAGGTCACTTCTGAAAGACAAGGAATGACTGAGGAGCTATCACCGACTAAAAGAGGCTAAAGGAACAAAACAAATAAATTAAATGTAGTACCCCAGACTGGATTCTGGAACAGAAAAAGGATAGTAGTGAAAAACCTCTGAATAAATTCATCACTTTGGTCAATAGTATCGCACCCAGGGCAATGTCTTTGCTTTAATAATCATCTAACAGTTACGTGAGATGTTAATTAACATAAGAGGAAGCTATACAAGGCATACAAATGCTCTGCACCATTTTTGTAACTCTTCTGTAAACCTAAAATTACCTAAAAATAAAAGCTAAAAAAATAAGGTAACAATGGCATATAGATTGAGAGAGAAATATAGAAACTGAAAACATTCGATGGGCCTTGTATAATCTAAGAAGTAAAAGTACCGAGTAATATTAGGAGATGGTAAATCAAATGCATGTCATACTTTCTAAGGTAACCACTTACAGACCAGTTAAGAGTTTATAACTTCCAAGATAGTAGGATGAGAAAATGGAATAATAAAATAAAATGGAGGGAGGCCTGGGTGGCTCAGTCGGTTAAGCGTCTGCCTTCGGCTCAGGTCATGATCCCAGCGTCCTGGGATAGAGTCCCACATCAGGCTCCTTGCTCGGCCTGCTTCTCCCTCTGCCTGCCGCTCCCCCTGCTTGTGCTCTCTCTCTCTCTCTCTCTCTGACAAATAAATAAATAAAATCCTTAAAAAGATAAAAATAATAAAATGGAAAGTTAAAAGAAGGTAAAGATAAAAAAATAAAGAGAGAGAGACACACACATGAACAGGTAGAAAGAAATGAAAGCACTTAGGAAAATAGTAGATTAAAAACCAAATATATGAAAAATTAAATTAATTGAAAGTGGACTAAATGCAAAACAATGTAAGACTGCATTAAAATATCCAACTATATACTGTTAATAAGAGACACAGAGAAAAGACAAAAAGTTTAAAGTGAAAGAATGTAAAATGAGCTACCTGCAAAATACGAGCCCAAGAAATCTGATGAGACCATGCAGGTATCAAACAAGGTGAACTCTAATACAAAAATTACTACTAAAGGGGCGCCCGGGTGGCTCAGTCGTTAAGCGTCTGCCTTCAGCTCGTGTCATGATCCCAGGGTCCTGGGATCGAGCCCCACATCGGACTCCCTGCTCCGCGGGAAGCCTGCTTCTCCCTCTCCCACTCCCCCTGCTTGTGTTCCCTCTCTCGCTGTGTCTCTCTCTGTCAAATAAATAAATAAAATCTTTAAAAAAAAAAAAATTACTACTAAAGAGAAAAATGATAAATGCAGCATAATGATAAAGTTAAATTCATGTGGAAGATTTAACAATTCTAAATTTGTATGCACCTAACACCATAACCTCAAATATATACGAAGCAAAAACTAACAGAAATATAACTAGAGAAATCTGCAATCATACTGGGAGAGCTTAACCTCTCTCAGTAACTTACTAAGAAAGCAGATAAAAAAATCAGTAATGATATAGAATATCTGAACATGATTTACAAACATAACCTAATTGATGTACGTGGAACATTACACCCAAAGCTACACAATATACATTATTTCTAAGTTCACTGTGAATATTTTCAAAACTTAACCACTGCTGGATCATTAAGCAAACCTTAAGAAATTTTAGAGGACTGAAAACAGACAGACTGTATCTTCTGGTCAAAATATAATTAAATTAGAAATTAATAACAAAGATTAAAAATCCCACAAATTTGGTAATTAAGAAATATGCTTCTAAATAATCTATAGGTCAAAGAACAAAACACATTGAAAATAAAAAATATCTTAGACTGAGTAACAGTAACAATGCAATACATTAAAACTTGCAAGGTGCAGCTAAAGCCCAGCAACCGAAAGCTAGAGGCCAATGTATTGATTAGTTTGGGGGTTACTACCGAAGTTTTCTGTCTGCGTCTTTTCCAGTCCTCTGGCTACAGGAAGCAGGCTTCTCTCTGGGCTTTTTGTCTGTCTGTAGCTGTTGGCCTTCCCAGGCTGCTGGCTTCTCCAGCACCAAGTATGAGAGGTGTGAGGCAAAAAGAACACCAAGGGAGCTCACTGCTGTATCATCCCCTGTCCCAAGGTTCCTAGCTGGTCTGCCTTCTTCTCCCTACCCTGCAGAGTATGCTAGTGTTTGTTTTCTTTTTCTTTTTCTTTTTTTTTTTTTTTATTTTTTTTATTTTTTATTTTTTTATTTTTATTTATTTATGTATTAGAGAGTGAGAGAGAGAGAAACAGCATGAGAGGGGAGAAGGTCAGAGGGAGAAGCAGGCTCGCCGCTGAGCTGGGAGCCCGATGTGGGACTCGATCCCAGGACTCCAGGATCATGACCTGAGCCGAAGGCAGTCGCTTAACCAACTGAGCCACCCAGGCGCCCCTCTTTTTCTTTTTCTTAAAGATCTTATTTATTTATTAGATAGACAGAGAGCACAAGTAGGCAGAGAAGCAGGCACAGGGAGAAGGAGAAGCAGACTCCCCACTAAGCAGGGAGCCCGATGAGGGACTTGGGGATCATGACCTGAGCCGAAGGCAGATGCTTAACCGACTGAGCCACCCAGGCGCGCCTTCTTATGTTTGTTTTCAATATCGTGTCCAGGGTTTTCAGCTGTACTTACTGAGAGGAATAGGGAAAACTACTTCTGTTCACCTTTCCAGACGCAGAAGTCTCTCATAAGGGGCTTTTAAGGTATTGACTTTACTGTCTTCTTTCTTAATGTGGTGGTGGTTACATGGGTGCTCACCTTATTATTCTTTATGCTTGTATGATTTATGTATACCCCTGTATATACATTCCGCAATTTAAAAATAAGCAGCACTGTAAGCATTACAGTTCTCATAACCCTCTGTGAGGCAAGGAGGAATCTCTCTGTTCCACTGTGCAGCAGGGACACTCAAACTTGGAAAACACAGAGCATACTGGACCCAGGTCAAGAACCCAAGGCCAGGGCTCTTAACCACTAAGGCATTTACTACTCAAACTCAGATGGCCTCCACAACGAATTAAGAAATGTTAAATCTGGTAAAATTTCTCCACTCTTAGAATCACACCTAAAATAAGGCTCTTCATGCACAGACATTTTATTTTTTGGTTAAAGCTGCAACCACTGGAAATGCCAAATAAATAAATGTGTACAAGGTAGCAGAAGTCGGATTCACTAAAATCTATTACAAAGACACTACGAGGTACTAGAAAGCTTGACTCCACAGGCACCCTGACCCTGTCCTCTGGATGCAGAGAGCACAGGTTAACCAGAGAGATGCCAGATCAGCATGGACTCAGCTCACCTGGGACCTGCCCTAGGCTGTCTTCCCTCTGCTCCAGACATTCACTTTTCCAAATTCTCACCTGACTGGGGCTAGAACACAGAAAGGTATCTGTCACACTAGACTCAAAGATGTGGGCTTAGAGCCAAGACAGAGAAAGGACAAAAAAGGATGTCAGTCAACTTCTGTCGATCCACATGGCCTCAAGAACTCTTGTTCTCACTCATGGAACCACCTACTGGAAATTGTGAACAGGGAGAAAGTGTATTACAGACTTGTCCTTCAGTAGCCAAGATTGATTCCTCCTTCAACCCAGGTTCTGTGCTGGGTCCTGGAATCAGACTTGAGTAAGACACTGTCTCATGTCCCAAGTTGCTTATGAGCCAGTGAGGAAGACAAATAAAAACATAATTATATATAATTCTGCCAGTGACACAAGACAGGTGTGTAGAGGTTGCCATGGGAGCAGAGTCCGGGGCATCTCGCGAGGTAAGAGAAGAAAAGAAGACCCCGGGGCTGGGACATGGCGCTGCACAGGAGTTATCCAGGGGAGAAGATGGATATACCAGATGATTCCTTTATCAAGGGGGTCCAGGAAGTGGGAACAGGATGAGAAAGACATCAAGGCATGAACCACCCTGGTGTGTATCAAGGACCCCAAGCAGCTTGTATTGCTGGGAAAGAAGTGAGATACAGAAGCTAAGGACGAGGAAGCCTGTCAGGACTGTGGAGGGCCTGGACGTCAACCTCAAGACCTGTGGGCCAGCCGACCCGGTGTGTGTGCTGTGGGCAGCAGAGGCGCCGAGCTGGCCAGCACTGTCGGTCACCTAAAGCTGGGCCTCCAATCCACGCGAGCCACGAGTTCATTCCTTAACGCAGACTCTTCCACTATGAATAATAAATGGATTTTACTCCACTAATGAAGTCATAGTACTTTAAGACTATAAATTAACATTTAGGTTTTTAAAGTAGTAGATGTAGTTAGTTGAAAAAATAAAATAGTTCTACAAGGCAATCTCCTACCTTCTCCTAACTTCCCTTTCCACCCCCCCTCCCCACTTAGAGAGCATATTCAACTTTTTTACTTGTTTCTTCTGATACTTACCCTTATTTTACCTTTTTAAAAAAAGATTAATTTATTTATTTTAGAGAAAGAGAGAGAGAGACCATGAACAGGAGGGGCAGATGGAGAGAGACAATCTCAAACAAACTCCACACTAAGCACAGAGCCCAACAAGGGGCTCAATCCCACAACCTTAAGATCACCACCTGAGCTGAAACCAAGAGTTGGACACTCAACTGACTCTGCCACCCAGGCGCCCCATCCTCATTTTTCTAAACATAATACTAATAATGCTATTTCTTTTATTTATTTCTTTTTAAAGATTTTATTTATTTATTTGACAGAGCAAGAGAGGGAGAGAGAGAGCACAAGTAGGGGGAGCAGCAGAGGGAGAGGAAGAAGGAGACTTCCTGCTGAGCAGGGAGCCCGATGCGGGGCTGGATCCCAGGACCCTGAGATCATGACTTGAGCTGAGGCAGATGCTTAGCCGACTGATCCACCCAGGTGCCCCTAATAATGCTATTTCTTGACTTTTAATATTAGATCTTATATACTGATGGTCTACCACAGAAGATGGAGATTTGGAATTTTTTACACCACTCCTAAAATACAATTACCCCTTCTCATTCCCCAATAGTTAAATGATGAATTTTAATTAAATTAATATTCAGTGCTTATATTATTATGTCACATAAATGTTGCTCACACCTGAGCCCACCTAATATAGTATACTGACATTTCTTGTACAACTTTTTCCCCTGAAGGCAGCAACTGCCTCATTTTCTTTTTCATTTGCTTAATTTTCTACAAATCTATCATTGGTATCCCTAAAACTCTCTAGGAGGGTATAAACTCATCTCTTTGTAATCACTTCCTGCCACATCCTGGTTCAAGCCTCTCTGTGGCTCTCCACAGCTGCTTCCAGAACAAAGCTCCAGCTTCAGCCTCTGCAGTTTGGTGCCAGCCTGGAGCCTTATGTCTGGCCCCTGTGCCATAGGCCTTCCCCTATCCAGTGACAAGGGCAATTGGCCCCACACCTATGATGCTAGTCTTAGCTTGTGCTTTGTTCCATGGAGGCTGAACTTGCCTAGGTCTCTGTCCCCTCTCTGATTCCAGCTCTCCCCCGCTGCTCCCTCACCCTTTGCCAATCATATTCAAAAGTCTCCACCAGGCTCCCATAGTATCCTCGGAGTACTCAAGGGGTACTCAATCAGTTGTCTTGGTACTCTCAAACCAAGACAGAGCTGGGTATAGAGCTGATGGATGAAAGAGGTTTCTAAAACGATTAGTGTATGTGGTACCTGGCTGGCTTAGTAGTGGAGCACACGACCTTTCATCTTGGGGTTGTAAGTTCCAACCCCATGTTGGGTGTAGAGATTACTTAAAAAAAATAAAATCTTGGGCGCCTGGGTGGCTCAGTTGGTTAAGCGACTGCCTTCGGCTCAGGTCATGATCCTCGAGTCCCGGGATCGAGTCCCGCATCGGCTCCCTGCTCGGCAGGGAGTCTGCTTCTCCCTCTGACCCTCTCCCCTCTCATGCTCTCTCCCTCTATCTCATTCTCTCTCTCAAATAAATAAATAAAATCTTTAAAAAAAAATAAAAATAATAAAATCTTAAAACAGTTATTGTAGAAAATTCTACACAAGTAAACTGTTTTGGCATTATAAGAACTTGGAAGCAGTTTACTTCCACTTCAGAATCTAAGACCGGGGGCGCCTGGGTGGCTCAGTTGGTTAAGCGACTGCCTTCGGCTCAGGTCATGATCCCAGGGTCCTGGGATCGAGTCCCACATCGGGCTCCCGGCTCAGCGGGGAGCCTGCTTCTCCCTCTGACCCTCTCCTCTCTCATGCTGTTTCTCTCTCGCTCGCTCTCTAATAAATAAATAAATAAAATCTTTAAAAAAAAAAAAAAAAAAAAGAATCTAAGACCAACCACCCAAGCCTAATCAGAGACCACCATGGCTAACCTCACATCTTAGACCAGTTACCCCACTTACAGGTCCCAGCACAGGGCAGGCAGTCTGTCTCACTAGGTGGTCACCTTTCCCACTCTGCAGAAGGTTATACCAGAACATAGCTGTCCGCAGAAACAAATGGCCTATCAGAACACATCCCAGAGCTGGTTTTGAGGGAACAAATCAGAGAGGGTCCTTAGAAGACGCAATTTCTGAACTCCAAAGGAGATGCCATAAGTGATGAGCATGGGATTTGTTTTTATTCAGGGAAAGTCTTTACCTACATATATAGCCACCACCCCAGCTCCACATGGTCTCTGGGACCTAACCATGGAGTGCTCCTGAAACGCTATCCTGAAAGAAAACACTCACTTCCTTGTGTACAAGAGGACAGAGCTCTGGAAGTCCAGGAATACTGCCCAAGCAGCATCTACCCCTCATTATTATGATGAATATCTGGAAACTGACTTGTCCTTGAAGGAACTCCTGTTCCTTCTCCCAAAGTAAAAACCACAAGATCAGAGTCTAGGCCATTAGTTCCTGAGGCCATCACAGTCATAGTCAAATAAGGCAAGGAATGGGGCAGGGAAATGGACAAGGCCTGAGCCCTGAAGCAACCAGTGACCTACAAAGAATAGAACTTACCTTCTTGGGCACAATGGTAGACCCTAGGTGTGGGAAGACAGAGGCACCACTAGCTTCGACATCGCTCATCTGGGAACACAAAGCACAGTGGTTGTGAGACCCTCAGACTGTCCATGCCACCTGATTTGGGGACGTGGTGTGCACCATGCTATTTTTCTCCCTTACCAGAAATGGCCAGGCCTCAATAACGATCAAGTTGGGCAAGGGATTTCTGGCCAGTGACTCTGAGGTCCTTCTCTTCCAAGAAGGGAGAATTACTTCCTAAAACAACAGGTTGGTTTCTGTTAATACTTTCCCCGTAGGTCCTTCTGCCCAGCCCTAACTCCCCTACCTCTGGAAGCTCTCAACCTGGCAGAGGTGCTCATCTTTTGCTCCACAAGGACTCATGAACACCTACTATGTGGTAAAACAGTTCCCAACCCTGGCACACAATGACAAATAAAACAGGCACATAACTTCCTGCCTCATAGTTGGAGCTCTCAGGCGTACAGTATGGTTCTCAACTTTGCTTCTGCCCTGACACACTCTGTCTGAAAGGACTGGCCACTGCGACCATATACATGGAAGGGGTCTGGAGACTGCCAGAGGAAGACAGTGAGGCCAGTGATTTCTACTAGAGTCTGACCTCTAAAGGAGTCAGTGGCAGAGTCCCAGTGGAGGATATTTAAGCCAGCACTCATTCTACACTTCTCAGCCAGCTAATACATTCCTTTAAAGGAACATTATCTGGACTGACCCTCATTCAGTCCCCATGAACCTAGCATTCTCAGAATTCACATAATATCTGTGGGTTGTAGTATTATCGGGCCCCTAGCTGGTAAAGCCCTGCTGCTTTCCCTTTCTTGTGCTGGTACCTCTGCTCTACAACTCATTTCTGCAGGCCTTAAAGATAGGCCTCTTAGCTTTCTTCCAACTGCCTCTTCCTTGGGATCCATAAGAAAGGTTCTATAGGCACTACTTGGCCCACTTTACCATTCCCTGAGGCTTGGCAGCAAGAAATAGCACCCGGAGAATCACTTGGTCACACTACGTCTGTAAGTGCCCCAGGAGAAGCTAATCCAACACTGCCTTGCCAGTACTACTTGAAAAGAAAGAATATTTTGGACATATATTAACTCATGTTCTTCTGCCCCTTGCAATCTAGAGCTTCTCCCTTTCACTGCCTCCTTTCAGCTAATCAGCCCAGAGAGCACACAGTGAAGCCTATGTAGACAGGGTGATGAGCTATCCAGATGCTTCTTTCTGGATAAAATACTCATTTTTGAAGCTGCTGGGATTATCAGTTGCTAATATGTCCCTTTCCAGACATTGCCCTTATGTGAAGAGAAATGCCTCACCTACAGTTATCCAACATCCCTGGGGAGGGCCTGCATTCAGTATTTGGCCTAGGTACCTTGCTACATTTAAGGCAATTGTAAGGGGCCTTCTGAGTTCAAGAGCTCCTGATAGGACTGACTGAGGTCTGTGTTCCAACTGCCTCATGGTTCACCTTAGTGGACTGTCCAACTCTATTTCTCTCAGTGCCTTAAAGGTGTTACTCCTGAATGCAAATCTCCAGTTTGGAGTCTATATCTAGGCAAACTGACCTAAAATCAGTTGGGACCAAGTGGTCCTTAGACACAGATTCTAAAATGGGGTTTTGGCACTGGATCATCTTCTTGATTGCTCACAATAAAGACCCCTTCGATGGTGATAGATGAAATACTGATATTCCCTGATACGATGTAGTGGTATTTGTCCAAACTTTTATAATGGTAAATTGGGATGGGATACCCGTGGAAAGGAATGCATTGGCTGGTGCAATATTCTGGTGACTGGGAGATACAGGGGTGTGGTAGACAAATTAATGTCCTCACCACAGATGTCCATTTCCTACTCCCTGGGATCCGTGACTATGTCATACTACTCAGCAAATGGGACTTAAAGTTGCAGGTGGAATTAATGTTGTTAATAAGATGACTTTAAGATAAAATTATCCTGGATTATCCAAGTAGGTCTAATGTTATCACAGTGATTCTTAAAATGTGGGAGAGGGAGGCAGGCAGTCAGAGTCAAAAGAAGATTTTAAGATATTATACTCGTGACTCTGAAGACAGAGAAGGATGTCAGGAGCTAAGGCATTCAAGAAGCCACCAGAAACTGCAAAAAACAAGAAAACAATTGCACAACAATGTAAATATATTTAATAGTACTGAACAGTACAATTTAAAATGGTTAAGATGGTAAATTTTATGTTGTACAATGTTATCTTACCACAATTTTCACAAAAAGTAGGAAATGAGCCTCCAGAGGGAACAAAGAATACAGACTTTACAGATTTAATTCAGAAAAGTCATTGAACAAGAAAACCTAAAATAAGTAACAATAAAAACAAACCTGGGGGTTGGGGAGAGTCTGGTTTGCATAGAAGCCACATTATATTACTTAAAATGCCCAGTTTTCAAAAAATTACTAGCTATGCAATGAAACATGGAGAAACAGCTACTTTAAACGTGCTCAAAGAACGAAAGGGAACCGTGTCTGAAGAACTAAAAGAAAATATGATAATGATATGTCATCAAATAGAGAATATCGAAAAAAAGACAAAAATTATAAAAAAGGACCAATCTTGGAGTCCAAAATTATAAAAAAGGACCAATCTTGAAATCTTGGAGTTAAGTTCAAGGAGTGAAATTTTAAAAATTAATTAGAAGGCCTCAATAGCAATATAAGCTGACAGAAGAAAGGATCAGCAAACATGAAGAAATGTCACTTGAAATTATCCAGTCTTAGGAACAGAAAGAAAAGAATGAATTAAAATTAAGAGAGCCTCAGAGACCTGTGGGAAACCCTCCAAAGTCTTAGAAGGAAAGAAGAAAGAGAAAGGGACATAAGGAATATGTGAAGAAGGGGCGCCTGGGTGGCTCAGTTGGTCAAGCATCTGCCTTCAGCTCAGGTCATGAACCCAGGGTCCTGAGATCAAGCCCCATATCAAGCTCCTTACTCAGTGGACAGTCTGCTTCTCCCTCTACCCCTCCCCCCCGCTCGTGATCTCTCTCTCTCTCTCTCACACACACACACACACACACACTCTCTCTCTCTCAAATAAATAAAATCTTTTTTTTTTAAAGGAATACATGAAGAAGTAATAGCCAAAAACTTCCAAAATCTGATGAAAGACTGTAAATCTACACCTCCAAGAAACTAGTACAAAAGTGTCCTGGAAGCAGAACACTTAAAGAGGCATAAAATTCCCTACACTCATTTTATAATTAATGATTTTTTTTCTACTTTATCCTGGAGACAACAGGAAATTCACACATGTGACTATTGCTCATTGTCCTAAAGTAGACCACCCATGTCCGTTTTCTAAATTGTTATCACGTACTGCAATAAACAGAACAAATGGTCATGCTCAAAAAATTCCTGAAAGAAAAGTCCTTATCCAAATCAGCTGAGGTCTCACACTGATTAAGAAATGCCACTGTATTTTTTTTAAATGCTTAAAAAAAAGAATAAAATTCCTTGTCCAAATCAATTTTGTTTGGTTTTGTTTTATTTTTGTTTTTGTTTTTTGCCCATCAATGATGCTACTTTTAAAAGAAGAGAGTGGATCTTCATATTGTACCAACCTCAAATTGGGTAAAGAAGTATGAAAGAATTTTGATATCGCCAGTCATTTCTTTTCAAAAGGAATATGTAAGAATGAGTCAGAAATCTTTCCTCTTTGAAGCAATCACCACTTATGAGCAAAATTCTCTTTGGAATTTTGAAATCTTAAAAGCAGTGCAAAAATAGATATCTGAGTATTATCTGATATAATTTTGGCTAGAGAAAGAAAGACAGTAGAAAAATGCCTGGTGTAAGTATCTAGGAATCTTGAGGCTTTTTTCCCTCATTGCTTATTTTAAAAATTAGCTCAAAAATCAAATAATTATTGGGGTACCTGTGTGGCTCAGTCAGTTAACTGTTCGACTCTTGGTTTCTTTTTTTTAAGATTTTATTTATTTATTTGAGAGAGAGAGAATGAGAGATAGCATGAGAGGGAAGAGGGTCAGAGGGAGAAGCAGACTACCTGCTGAGCAGGGACCCCGATGTGGGACTCAATCCCGGGACTCGAGGATCATGACCTGAGCCGAAGGCAGTCGCTTAACCAACTGAGCCACCCAGGTGCCCTCGACTCTTGGTTTCGACTCAGGTCATGGTCTCAGGGTCGTGGGATCGAGCCCCACTTTGGGCTCTTGCTCAGTATGCCGAGTCTGCTTGAGATTCTTTCCCCTTCCCCCCGCTGCTTCTCCCACCACTTGTGCTGTCTAATAAATAAAATCTTTTAAAAAATCAAATTATTATTTTAAGAATTAAAAAATTAGTCTTAGTCCAGAAGAGGAAATCACACCTCACTGGCAAAACAAATGGTTCTAGGTCTTTACTCTTTAATGGAGAGACTGATAACCTAAGGAGCAATAGAATAAAGAGGTACTGTGTAATATGAAAAGTCCTCCATGTGATTCTGTGACTCTTCCCTTTCCCTCTTTCTTCCTCTACTTCTAATCACTAAGTGATAGCAGCTCCTATACCAGGTTGATCATTAGTATCTTCTGGCATGTTTCTAAAAATATAAACTCGTGGATTCAAATCCTCAATACTTGGATTCAGTGGGGACCCTTCTAGCCTAGGCTTGGTGTGCCTACAGGGCAATCCAGTACTGACCATACTTATGTAAGTCATGAATGTGGCCACACGATTCCCTGTCTCGTCAGGCTCCAAAGGCTCGTTGTCAAATCCCTGTGAAATTTAAGTGACAGTGACTATACAGGTCTTAGACTTAACTAGTGAAGAAGCACCAAAAACAGTTGCCTTCCCATCCATTATAATTTCCCAAATAATGTGGTATGAGAAAAAGAAACCCATCACAGTCAAATATAGGTCACCCCACCCCTTTAGGATGGACATGAGCAGACAGGCAATTGAGAGCAGAACCAAGGCAGGAAGGCAGACACAGGAACTAAGTTTTGCATTCACAGGACAAACCATCAATTCAGGTCTTTGTCAAGGATGGAGACAGAAAATTCAACAAAGAAAGCAGATCAGAAAAGATGGCTAAAAAGGAATACATGCCCCTCTTAGAAAACATTGCATCCGAGGCCTGGTCAAGTCAGGAAAAGTTCAGAGTAGAATCACAAAGGGGGCTTATCCACAGGACAAGGCTGGCTTTTGCTCTCAAAGTCTACGTGGTTACCTCTGCGAAAGCTGTCCGTGCAGCACCAAGAACGCAGTTCCCCAGATTCCCGTAACCGGTGGGTCCATCCTGACCACAGAGACAGCTGCCCTCAGACTATATTACAGCAGTAGTGAGAGGGCTTTGATCCCAGGGACATCTTCTTATGAAGGGTCAGATTTAAAGGAACAATCTTAGCTTAGACCTAGCTCTTGAGGAAGTCTTCTCTGAAGGCTCAGGCTGTGTGCCTGCTCACTGGGTCCCAGGACCCCTGCACACAAACTTCCTTTATAGCGCTTATTCAATTATTTAGAAAGTAGCCATTCATACGTGTGTCTCCCCAAAAAACTATGGTCTGTCTATGGGAACTGGTATTGTCTCCTTTGCTTTCCTAGCCCTAGTTTCCAGGAGAGTAACCAGCACATGAAAGGTGCTAATGAACATTTGTTGTTTAGTTTGCTAATTCAGCTTGTCCTTCCCAAAGGACAAAATGTCTGTCTTCTCTTTCTGTTTGGCTCAGCCACACCAGGGAATTGTGCTGGGTTAAAGTACTGGAGCTCAGAGTTAATAGACTCAAGTGCTCCCCCTGTCCCAGAGGAGTGAGTCTGACTGCAGAGAGGCAGAGGAACCTAGCACAAGAGGGGCTACAGGTGGGAGCAAAGGACTTTGTGTGGTTCTGTCTCTATCACTTTCCATCCCAAGAATTCATCTCAATTCCAGGTATGCCTGGAGGAGACAGCACCACATTAGGAGAAGGGGATAAAGGCTTTTTCCTTTTCTGAGTGTGATTTTAAAATGGTCCCCAAAGATTTATCTTTGATAATTTAGAGGCCCCCTGAACTAGAAGACAAACCTCCCATGTGAGCTCTGACCTTCTCCTGCCAATAGAAACACAACTCAAAGGAACAACATTTTGCCCTTACCAAGAAATAATCCAAACGAGGTTCAAAGAAGCCTCCAATACTGTAATCAGCAACATGGCAGTAAAAAAAAAAAAACAGATAGGGTTAGCTAGGTGGGCAACCTTCAAGTCAGCCCAGGAACTCTGCATTCCCAGGCCTGCTCCTAAGTGAAGACACAATAAGCAGTCTATCTAAGACCTGCATCTAGATAAGGAAATTAAAGGTCAGAAAGGGTATGGAACTTATCCAAGGTCACAAAGCAAAGCTTTGATTCACACCCAGACTTTCTGGTTCCTGAGCTCATGCTCTTAAACCCTCAACAATTTGTGGATCCAGAGAAAGAAGGATAAGGCAACCAACGATCAGACTGGGTAGGTTTCTGTAGGGAGGGACACAGAAGTGGGGCTCAGGGCATTTCATGGTCAGTGTTCCCAAAATGGAGAATGGAGAGCTTCAGAGTAGAGGTAACCATAGCTCAAATGCAAGGTGGGAAGTGGCAATAACAGGAGACAGGACAGAGATTACCTACCCAGGCTGACTCAGATAACTCATACCTGGAGAAATTCTACTGTTTCATCTGACAGCCCTGTGATGAGCTGAATCCTTTGATTTACTTGGCTAATCACAGGGTGTTCCTTTTCGGTCAGAAATACACTGAATAGGGAAAATCAGACATAAGAGAAGGGCATGAAGAAGAGAGAAAAGGGGACCAATGTGAGTCAGAAGCAGCAGATAGGGTAGAAAATGAGGGGAGGGATGAGGGGTTCAGAGATCATTCCTCCTGCCTATGTTACAACTGTCATTTCTGGCTCAGAAATGCCATGGGAGAATCTTCAGAATCTCACAATGTCAGCATTTACAGAGTCCTCCCAACTAATTCTTCCAACCCTCTCACTTGGGAAAGACAATAGTTGATATCAAGAAGACTGAGATGATATCGAGGAAGTAAACTGCCCAAATTTATAAAGTCAGTAAGTGGCAGAGCCGGGACTCCAACTCAAGGCTTCAAAATTTTAGTCCTGTGCCTTTTTTGGTGGTTTAATAACACCTCTCAAACTTTAACTCCAGACTGGTCAAACTATAACAAAAAGGCTGTATTCAGGTTAGGAAAAATCAGTCCTGAGGCCTATAAACAAACAGAAATCACACACATACACAATCACACCTAGGCCCACACAGAGGTATGCACACACAGTTACACACACCTAAGGACAGTGTGAGAGACAAAAAATAAACAAGTGGGGAGACAACAAGTGAACATCCAGGTCAAAGAAATCACATATATGAACAAGGTGGCTGGAAGAGATGCCAAACCATCCCATCCCAAGATTACCTTTTCCCGACCCTGACTTTAGATGAGTGGACGAAGCTGAAGTAATATTAAAGACTCTGGATCATTTCATCTAGCAAATAGAACCTGAGGATGAATACAGGCTAGTATTACAAACTAGCATACCAGCACCCCCTATGATGTGCACAATTTTAGCAAGAAATACACAGAAATTGACTTCCAATTCTTCAACTTCTATCCATATTCTTTCATAGCTTTGTTCAATTTTTCTTTTCAAATAGTCCTTCCCCCTACTATTCAAAAGAAATACACCTATAATTTTACTGTGATATATTCCTCCCAGGTGTAAAAATTCCAGAGCATCAAAAAAAAAAAAAAAAAAAGGAAACAATGTTAAATACTATTTCAGAGAAGTTTCCTCTAGGTTAACCAAGGCACCTAGTAACTCATCGTAGCGCTTCCTGTATCTAAAACATATTTGTGATAAATACCAAGTATGACATTTGAAAATGAGGTATTCTGGCCTTCGTGAGGATGTTGTGAATAAAAGTATTTGTAAAGTAGGACAGTGTAATTTATATATATTTTTGTCTCACAACTTTGCTTCTTCTATCTTTTCACTATTTTCAAAGAAGGCCCTACTCTTATGGGATGATATAGTAAGGGCAAAGTGAGTAGTAATATAGAATATTTACATGAAAAATGGATTCACGTATTTATACAAGCAATTCTTTTCAACTATTATTAACATTCACCCATTATCCATGCCTACAGTGTAACTAGAAAACAGAGAAACTGCACATTTCAATTTTCTTTAAGTAGGTAAATAAACACCAGATGTCAGCAGAGCATTCCAGAGACATCTAAGCAAAGAATCTGTCTGAGGCTCCACAGAGGGTGAAAAGCACAGTGTGCTCTTAATGGTTGTGAAACACCATTAATTATGAAAAGGAAAACCATAAAATTTCATCTGGAGTGTTGCTTCCAGAGGGAAAAGGCCCTTCCTTGAGTATGGAAATACTGAGAAAACACCTCAGTAGATCTAATCAATGATACAAGTTACTATAAGTAAAAAAAAAAAAAATAAAATGAAATAAAATGAAAATCAAAACTTTACAGGAGTTGAAAACACAATGAAACAAATCTATCCCCAGCCAAGAAACAGGAAAATTATAACAAAATACTGTCACATAAAGTAAATATAATTACATAAGCAACTATAGACATGAAAGAACATAACAAATCAGATATTCAAAAACTTACAATGGATACAGACAACAAAAGAAAATGCAACATAGAAACTAATCATATTCAGGAAAACTTTAAAAAATGAAATTATCTCAGATATGAATACTAAATTATAAGGTCCCCAAGAAAGACAGAGATATGGCCAAAAGTATACTAAGAGACACAGAGGACAGAATGAGAAAAGTAAAGAAAATAAAGCAAAAATGAAGATAAAGGTAAACAGTATCATAGATAGTTGCAAATATAAAAGGCTGACAAAGAAGAGCAATATGGGTATTACTGGAGTCCTTAAAAAAAGAAAAAGAGGGGCGCCTGGGTGGCTTAGTCGTTAAGCGTCTGCCTTGGGCTCAGGTCATGATCCCAGGGTCCTGGGATCAAGCCCCTCATCGGGCTCCCTGCTCAGCAGGAAGCCTGCTTCTCCCTCTCCCACTCCCCCTGCTTGTGTTCCTGCTCTCGCTATCTCTCTGTCAAATAAATAAATAAAATCTTTTAAAAAATTAATTAATTAAATTAAATTTTAAAAAAAGAAAAAGAATGGAACTGACCTAAAATGGCCAGTTCCAAGATATTTCTTAGTAAAACAGGCAAATATAAAGTAATACAGTTAACTAACCTAAAATTATACGTCAATACTGATAATAAATATATCAATCATGATTAATTATTAATATGGATTACTATTAGTTACTATTAATTAGTAACTATTAATAACTAATAGTTATTAATATGGATAACTATTAAGATATTTATTAATATGGATAAATATAAATTATTTTTATTAAGAATAAAAGATTTTTAGGAGTGCCTGGGTGGCTGAGTCGGATAAATGTCTGACTCTTGATTTTGTCTCAGGTCACGATCTCAGGAATGTAAGATCGAGCCCTGCGTTGGGCTCCATGCTAGGCATGGAGCCTGCTTAAGATTTTCTCTCCCTCTCCCTTTGCCCTTCTCCCACTGCTCAATCTCTCTCTCTCTCTCAACAAAAAATAAATACAAGATTTTTAAATATAGTTGAATATGCTCCTATCAGACACCATACCCCTAGATAACAACTATAAACACTGGACAAAATACAAAAAATAATTACTGGAAGGTAATGCAGAGTAAGCATGCAGATTATGGATGGAAGTCAATCCTTGAAATAAGGGAACGGTATACTGGTTTTCTGTTTTTTTAATGGCTATTAGCCTCAGGATGACCACATTTGATGCAGCTCAGGACTGATAAAAATTCTGATAGAAAATCCAAGGTTTTTCTAACCTGAAGAATGACCTTAACAGAGTTTGGGGCAATCACAGATGCTAAAAAGTGAAAAGCAAATCCCAATAAGATGATAAAGAGAAAGATTCAAATTCTATGTATCAGCTCTGCCTAAATCTCTTGCAGACCTCTAAACAATGCAAAGCAATAACAATGTAGGTTACACTGCAAGCAGTCCAGACAAGAATAAGAGAACTGAATTGCACAAAAAAAACCAAAGTTTGTATTGAACCTAGTTAACTCTGTTATTAGAAACAACAGCCTGTTTCAAAATGGTGATGTAGAAGGCTCCCAAACTCACCTTCTCCCAAGGATACAATGAATCTACGGCTCCATGTGAAACACCCTCTGAAAGAAATTGAGCGACTACTACCCATAGAGAAAATGAGAAAAAAAAAAAAAAAAACCACATCAAAAAGGGTAAAAGAAGCTGAGAAACAATCTCACCATAAAACCCAACTCTGGCATGGTGGCCCATAAGTGGGAGGGAACTTCCAGCTTCTCCCTCTTTTAAAGAGCAATGAGTTTGAACTCCACATCTAGCACCCCAACTTCTATAACAGAAGAGACGGGCCTCTAAAACATCTAGCTGTGAAAGCCAATGGGACTTGCATCCAAAAGCTCCACAAGGATACAGTGAATTAAGATATGGTTCTTAAAGGGCTTGCACAGACTCACTGTGGCTAACCTCCCAAGACCCAGCAGAGGCAGCAGACTAAACTAGTGTGAGGGCCTGGCAGAGGCAGTGGACTAAAACCAGTCTTTTGGTGCCAATGGCCCTGATGACTTTTCTTAATAACCGTGGCCTGAAGGACAGGCTTCTAACTTAACACACATCAAGAGGCCAACTGCAATATTTTCCAGAGACCAGGGAGGTCAGCCAGCACTATCCTTATGCTCTCCCTCTGCCGCACTCTAGGATGCTAATATTTCTTAGAAAGAGCCTGTGCACACCTCTGGTGCATGGGTTTTGTGGCAGCAGCCCAGGGAATGCCCCTTGAACACATGGCTCTGGTGGCCAGTGGGGCTTATATTCATGGATTCAACAGGATGGCAGCAAACAGAGTTCTTAACTGGCTATCACCCTAGGGCTCAGTGCAGAAGGAAAAGAGAAATGGCCATCTCCCAGTCTTCACTTGAAAGAAGTATATTTATATACCTTAAAAGCTTCTGCCTGAAGATTTACCTTATAATCAGCCTGCATGTAGGTGCTGACTGACATCCTCCCCTTCGGGACACTAACAGGTCATGACATACCTTCAACTAATGGACAACTAATAAAAACAAATAAGGCTGCTTGGACAATCACAAAGATTTGAGAGACAACCAGAAGCTAGGACAAGGTTTAATGATAAGGTTCATCTCACAAACAAGAACATTCCCTCAAGACTAGAAGAGAGTGCTATTTATCTAAGGCACAGAAACCAACACAGAGAGACAAAGAAAATGAAGAAACAAAGGAATATGTTCCAAATGAAAGAATAAGATAAAACCTCAGAAAAAGGCCTTAAGGTAATGGAGAGAAATGGTTTATCTGATAAAGAGTTAATAATAATGGTCATAGAGATGGTCACTGAGATCAGGAGAATAATGCATGAACAAAGTGAGAATTTCAACAAAGACAGAAAATATAAGAAAGAACCAAACAGAAGTAATAGAGCTGAAGAACACAATAAGTGAACTGAAAAATTCAATACAGGGGTTCAAAGCAGCCTATATGAAGCAGAAGAAAGGATCAGCAAATCCAAAGACAGAGCAGTGGAATTCATCCAATCAGGAAAAAGAAAAAAAAGAAAAGAGAAGAGAAGAAAAAAATGAAAGAGAATGAAGACAGCTTAAGGGACTTATGGGACAATATCAAGTGGACCAATGTTCACATTATAAGGAAGGGACAGAACACTTATTTGAAGAAATAATGGCTGAAAATTTCCCTAACCTGGGGGAAGGAAACAGATATTCAGATCCAGGAAGCCCAAAAAGTTCCAAATAAGATGAACCTGAAGAGACCCACATCTAGATACATTATAATTAAGTGGCAAAAAGTTAAAAACAAAGTATCTTAAAAGCACCAAGAGGAAACAACTAACTATGAACAAGCAAGCCACCATAAGACAATAAGCGTATCTTTCAGCAGAAACTCTGCAGGCCAGATAGGAGTAGCAAAATATATTCAAAGCATTGACAGGAAAACTGCCAACTAAGAATACACTACCCAGCAATGCTGTACTTCAAAAGTATAAAAGAGATAAATAGTTATCCACACATGCAAAAACTAAAGGAGTTCATCACCGTTAAGTTGGCCTTATATGAAATGTTACAGAGAATTTTTTAAGCTGAAATAAAAGGGCACTACTTGGTAATAAGAAAACATATGAAAGTGTAAGTCTCACTGGTAAAGATAAATAAATAGTTAAATCAAATATCTAATGTTGTAACAGTGGTGGATTGACCATTTATAAATCTAGTATAAAGGTTAAAAGATAAAATTAATAAAATAACTAGAGTTACAATAATTTGTTAATGGATACACAAGATAAAAAGATGTAAACTGTGACATCAAAAACAAAACATGGCTGGGGAGTAAATATGTAGAACTTTATTTATTTATTTTTTTAAAGATTTTTTATTTATTTATTTAACATAGCGAGAGACAGCACAAGCAGGAGGAGCAGCAGAGGGAGAAGCAGGGTCCCTGCCGAGCAAGGAGCCCGATGCAGGATTCAATCCCAGGACCCTGGGATCATGACCTGAGCCGAAGGCAGACTCTTAACCAACTGAGCCACCCAGGCATCCCGTAAATATGTAGAACTTTAAAATGAATTCAAACTTCAGTTGTTTTCAACTTAAAATAGACTGTATTTATAAATATATTTTATGTACACCTCATGATAACCACAAAGCACAAAGGTATAGTAGATATACAAAAGGTAAAAAGAAAAGAATAGGGGCTCCTGAGTGGCTCAGTTGGTTAAGCATCTGCCTTCAGCTCAGGTCATGATCCCAGGGCCCTGGATCGAGCCCCCCATTGGGCTCCCTGCTCAGTGGGGAGTCTTTTTCTCCCTCTTCCTTTGTCCCTCCCCTGCTTGTGCTCACTCAGTCTTTCTCTCTCTCTCTCAAAAACAAATAAATCTTAAAAAAAAAAAAAGGAAAAGAATAGAGAAAATCATCAAATCACCAAAAAAAAAAAAAGAGAGAGCAAGAAAAGAAAGGAATGAAGGAATTAAAAAACAGCTAGAAAAAAATTAACAAAATGGCAGTAAGTCCATACCTATCAATAATTACTTTAAATGTAAATGGACTAAATTCACCAATCAAAACACATACAGTAAACAAATGGATAAAATAACACCCAGCAATATGCTGCCTACAACAGACTCACCTCAACTTTTTTTAAAAAAAGATTTATTTATTTAGGGGTGCCTGGGTGGCTCAGTTGGTTAAGTGACTGCGTTTGGCTCAGGTCATGATCTCAGGGTACTGGGATTGAGCTCCCCATTGGGCTCCCTAATCTGCAGGGAGTGTGCTTCTCCCTCTCCCTCTGCCCCTCCCTGCACTCATGTTCATGCACACACTCTCTCTCTGGAATAAACTTTAATTAAATATTTTATTTATTTATTACAGACAGAGAGAGCTCTCTATCTCCCTCTGTGTGCCTGTACTCGTGCATTCTCTCTCTCTCTAACAAATAATTTTTTTTTTTTTTAAAGAAACAAAAAAGAACTCAAACAAACTCCCACTTTACATCTCAGGGACCTAAAAGGAAGAACAAATGAAGCCCAAAATTAGCAGAAGGAAGGAAATAACAAATATCAGAGGGTAAATAAATTGAGACTAAAAGAACAATAGAAAAGATCAATGAAACTAAGATCTGGTTTTTTCATAAGATAAACAAAATAGACAAACCTTTAGTTAGACTCACCAAGAAGAAAAAAGAAAGGACTCAAAGTCAGAAATGAAAGAGAAAACATTACAGCTGATATCACAGAAATACAAATGATCCAAGAGACTACTCTGAACAATTATATACCTAACAGGACAAACAGGACAAACCAGAAGAAATGGAGAAGTTCCTAGAAACAAAACCTACCAAGACTAAATTATAAAGAAACAGAAAATCTGAACAGATCAATTACTAGTGTGGAGACTGAATCAATAATAAAAAAAACTTTCCAACAAACAAAAGTTCAGGATCAGATGGCTTCGCTAGTGAAGTCAACCAAACATTTATTTATTTATTTATTTAGCTATAAACCTGAATATTTATTTAGGATGTAAAGAGAAGTTACATAACAAATTTAAAAATGGAAAAGTGAATATATTCTGCAAATATTAGAAAATACAAATAACATAATAAAATAATCTAATAATATTTTTATTGACTTCCTGATACTCCTCCATAGTATTTTGGCTGCATATTCTTTGATTGCCTCTTCATATGGCAATATTATAATATTATTATATTATATTATATTATAATATTATTATATTATATATTATAATTATTTTATTATAATTTATATTATATTATATATTATTATATATTATATTGTATATTATATTATTATAATATTATAATTATATTATATTATTGTATTATTTTTATATTATATTAGTATTATATTATATATTATTATAATATTATAATATTATTTTCCATAGAGAAACTAGAAAGATAATTCAGTTTTTCCTCTAGCATGGTTGATCAAAATTTGTTTTTTTTATTTTAATTCAATTAATTAACATATATTATTGGTTTCAGAGGTAGAGGTCAGTGATTCATCAGTCTTATAGAATACCCAGTGCTCATTACATCACATGCCCTCCTTAATGTCCATCACCCAGTTACCCCATCCTCCACTACCCTCCCCCCAGCAACCCTCAGTTTGTTTCCTATGATTAAGAGTCTCTTATGGTTTGTCTCCCTCTCAGGCTTTGTCTTGTTTTATTTTTTCCTCTCTTCCCCTATGATCCTGTTCTGTTTCTTAAATTCCACATATCAGTGAGATCATATGATAATTGTCTTTCTCTGATTGACTTATTTCGCTTAGCATAATACCATCTGGTTCCATCCACATCATTGCAAATGGCAAGATTTCATTTTTTTGATGGCTGAGTAGTATTCCATTGTATATATATACCACATCTTCTTTATCCATTCATCTGTCAATGGACATGCAGGCTCTTTTCATAGTTTGGCTATTGTTCAACCAAACATTTAAAGAAGAATTAATACCAGCCCTTCTCGAACTCTTCCAAAAAGTGTAAGAGGAAGGAACACTTCCAAACTCATTTTATCAGCCCAGAATTACATTGATAACAAAACCATACAAGGACACTACAAGAAAAAATAATACAGGCCAATAACCCTGATGAACATAAATGCAATAATCCTCAGCAAACTATAGTAGCCCCTTTTATCCACAGGGCATATGTTCCAAGACCCCAGGGGATACCTGAAACCACACACAGTACCAAACCCTATATATACTATGTTTTTTACTATACATATATACCCATGATAAAGTTTAATTTATAAATTAGTCACAATAAGAGATTAACAACAATGTATAATAAAATACAATAATTATAACAATATACTATAATAAAAGTTATGTGAATGTGGTCTCTCTCAAAAAATGTTATTATACTGTACTGGCCCTTCTTGTGATGATGTGAGATGATAAAATGCCTACATGATGAGATGAAATGAGGTGAATGACAGAGTCATTATGATGTAGCAAAAAGGTACTATTGATCTTCTGACTACATGTCAGAAGTTTCATCTGCCTTTAAACCACAGCTGACCATAGATAAATGAAACCACAGAAAATGAAACAACAGATAAGGAGAGACTACTGTATTAGCAAACCAAATTTAACAACACATCAAAAGGATGATACACCATGATCAAGTAGGATTTATCCCTGAGATGCAAGGATGGTTCAGCATTCACATAAATCAATGTGATCTACCACATTAACAAAATGAAGGGGAAAAATCATATTATCATCTTAAGAGATGCAGAAAAATCATATGACAACATCCATTCATGATAAAAAAAGAAAACTTTCAACAAAGTAGATATAAAGGGAACATACCTCAACATAATAAAGGCCATATATGAGAAGCCCATAGCTAACATCATATTCAATGGTGAAAAACTGGAGGATTTTTCTTCTATTATCAGGAACAAGACAAGGATGCTTACTCTTGCCACTTTTATTCAACATAGAACTGGAAGTACTAGCCAGAGCAGTTAGGCAAGAAAAAGAAATAAAAGACATCCAAACTGGAAAGGAAGAAATATCTATTTGCAGATGATATGATCTTATATAGAAAACCTTAAAGACTCCATCAAAAAACTGTGAACTAATAGACAAATACAGTAAACTTGTAGGGTACAAAATCAATATACAAAACCAGTTGTGTTTCTATACACTAATAATGAACTATCAGAAAGAAAAATCAGATAAACAATCCCATTTACAAGTGCATCAAAAAGAATACAATACCTCGGAATAAACTTAACCAAGAATGTGAAAGATCCATATGCTAAAAAACATAAGACATCATGAAAGAAACTGAAGAAGACACAAATAAGTGAAAAGATATTACAAGCTCACAGAATGGAAGAATTAATACTGTTAAAATGTTCATACTACCCAAAGCAATCTACAGATTCATTGAAATCCCTAAGAAAATTCTAATGGCATTTTTCACAGAACTAAAACAAACAATCCTAAAATTTTCATGGACCCACAGGAGACCCTGATTAGGCAAAGCAATCTTGAGAAAGAAGAACAAAACTGAAAGCATCATACTTCCTGATTTTAAACCATATTACAAAGCTATAGCCATCAAAGGAGTATGCTATTGGTATTAGAACAGACACAACCATCAATAGAGATGCAACAGAATAGAGAGCCCAGAAATAAACCTATGTATATATGGTCAATTAGTTTATGAAAAAGGAGCCAAGAATATACAATGGGGAAAGAACAGTTTCTTCAATAAATTGCATTGGGAAAACTGGACAGCCACATGCAAAAGAATGAAACCAGACCACTATCTTATGCCATACACAAAAATCAACTCAAAATCGATTAGACTTGAATGTAAGACCTGAAACCATAAAAAGCCTAAAAGAAAAAAAAAATAGGGGACAATCTCCTTGACATTAGCCTTGGCAATGATTTTTGGGATTTGACACCAAAAGCAACAACATTAAAAATTAGAAAACAGGACAACATCAAACTAAAAAGCTTCTATACAGACAAAAAACTATCAACAAAATGAAAAGGCAACCTACAGAATGGGGGAAAAGATTTGAAATCATGGATGTGATAAGGGATTAATATCCAAATTATATAAAGGATTCATACAACTCAATAGAAAAAAAGAACGATCCAATAAAAAATGAGCACAGGATCTGAAGAGATGTTTTCCCAAAGAAGACAGGCAAATGGGCAACAGATACATGAAAAAGTACTCTATCATCAATCATCAAGGAAATGCAAATCAAAACCACAGTGAGATATCACCTCACACCAGAATAGCTATTACCTAAAATACAAATAACATGTATTGGCGAGGATGTGGAGAAAAGGAAACCTTTGTGCACTACTGGTGGAAATGTAAGTTGGTGCAGCCACTACAGAAAGCAGTGTGGAGGTTCCTCAAAAAGTTAAAAATAAAACAACCATACTATCTAGCAATTCTACTTCTGCGTACTTATCCAATGAAAATGAAATCACTCTTTTGAAAATATATCTGCACTCCCATGTTCACTGCAGCATTATTTACAATAGTGAAGATATGGAAGCAATCTAAATGTACACTAATAGATGAATGAATAATGAAAATATGACACACACAGATGGCAATATTATTCAGCCATTAAAAATGAAGGAATTCTCGCCATTTGCAACAACAGGGATGAAATTTGAAGGCATTATGTTAAGTGAAGAGTCAGACAGAGAAAGACAAATATGGGATGATCTCACTTACATGTGAATCTAAAAACAAACAGGGGCAACTGGCTAGCTCAGTCAGTGAACTGAGGAACTCTTGATCTTGGGGTTCTGGGTTTGAGCCCCATGTTGGGTGTAGAGATAACTTAAAATCTTTAAAAACAAACAAACAAACAAAAAATGAACTCACAGATACAGAGAACAGACTGGTGGTTGCCAGAGGTGGGGAGTGGAGGGTGGTGACATGGGTGGAGGGTGGTCAAAAGGTAGAAATTTCCAGTTATAAGATAAATAAGCCCTGGAGATGTAATGTACCGCACAGTGACTATAGTTAACAATACACTACTGTACATTTGAAAGTTGTTCAGAGAGTAAATCTTAAAAGTTCTCATCACAAGGAAAAAAATTTGTAACTACATGTGATGATAGATATTAACTAAATGTACAGGAGTAATCACTTAGCAATATATACATAAGTCAAATCATTATGCTGTACGCCTAAAACTAATAAAAATATTATATGCTGGTTATATCTCAATAAAACAACAACAATATTCTTCAAAGGAATGTAAAAGAACATAGAGGCCCAACATCATTGTATTACAGAAGCCAGGATATCATAATAAAAAATTGTATGACATATGAAGAACGAGGAACATGTGACCTATTCTCAAGAGATAAGACATAAAAGAAACTGACTGAAAGATAAAACAGATGTTGGAATTAGCAGACAAGGATTTTAAAGGAGTTATTATAACTATGTTCAACAATGTAAAGAAAAATAAAACAATTATTTAGAAGTCTCAGAGAAGAACTAGATGACAGCAACAATAATAAAGAATCTACTGAAAATTTTAGAACTGAAAAATAGAACATCTTAATTTAAAACTGTACTGGATGGACTTAACATGAAAACAGAGGCAGAATCACTTAGGTTTGAGGTATACTAACAGATATTCAATCTGAAGGAAAGGAGGGGATCCTGTGAAAGGTGAAAGGAAATGCGGTCATATTATGTCCAGGAGGTTTAAAATGGAGCCAAGAGGCCATTAAGGAGATGGGCCTTATGCTCATCCTCACTAGAGGAACCATGAACTTCTGAATTGGGCTAAACTGGAAAAATCCCAAGGACTTAGCCTGAACACACTGCACTGTGTCACTTTGGATCCCATTTCTTCTGACACCAGAAATGTCAACCAAAAAAAAAGAGGCAGAGCTAAAATAAAAACAAGCATTTTATTTGGGGTCTCAGAATTGCAATCTGGGGAACACAGATTTGGGCCGTAACCCAAATAGTGCTCCCTCCAGAGGAGTAAGTCAAACATTTTTAAAGACAAAAAAAGAATGCTTGTATCCATATTTACAAAAATATTGATTGGTATTGATGGCAGAAAACTAATCTTGAATGAATAGAACTGGTTGCAAAGGCTATAACTAAGCAAAATCTCCTACTGTAGCAAATGAATCACGGTTACACAGATTCCAGGGACTAGCTGGATTACTGCCAGAATTGGATCCCTAATTGTTCTGCTATTGCTCAACCCTTATATATCTTGCTTAAAGCTAAACAGTCTGAGCTACTTCCATGAACTTAGCTAAGCCAGAAGGCATTTGAAGAAATAAAGCATAGCTTACTTGACCCTCCGACACTGAAACATCCAAATTGTGAGTTATCCTTTTTACTTTTCATTTATGAACACAAAGGCAATGCCTCAGGTGTTTTAACTCAAAGGCATGGAGGCCAACGGAAGCCCTCAGGATATTACAGCCAGCAGTTAGACGTTCTAGCCAAAGGACCGCCACCCTGTACCAGCGCCTTAGCAGCCTCTGCTAGCCTGCTGGAAAGCGTGGAAGAATTGGTCCCGGGCTGCCCTTTGACTATTTATGTCCCTTATTCTGTAGAAGCTCTCCTCAACTCTCCCCAGACCCAACACCTGTCTGCTAGGCAGATTTACTTCTTATGAAATCCTTCCACTTTCACCTCCAAATGTCACCACTGCCAGGTGCCACTCCTTGAACTTGCTACTTTCTTCCTCTCCCTTCTGACAAGACTCTTCATGACTATATTACAGTGACTAACCAATTACTAACTCCTAGACTGGATCTTTAAGAAACTCCTACTGACAAGGCTGAACAATTTTGGCTCAGTGATGGTTCCTACTTGAAAGATGGACTGGAGAAATACCAGGCGGGGGATACTATAACTTTCAATTACTGAAGTTTTTGAAGCAAACCCCATATTGTAGACTTCCTTGGCCCAACAGGATGAACTTTTTGCTTTAACATGGGCCTGCCTCTTAGCAAAAGATAAAGTAGCCAACATGTATACTGAGCAAATATGCTTTCAGGATTACATACAATTCCATAGTACTCTGAAAACAGACAGAATTTCTTTTTCTTTCTTTCTTTCTTTTTTTGTAAGATTTTATTTATTTATTTGAGGGCGGGCAGAGGGAGAGGGAGAGGGAGAGAGAGAAAATCTCAAGCAGACTCCCTGCTGAGCAGGGAGCCCCAGATGGGGCTCAATCTCACGACCCTGGGATCATGACCTGAGCCGAAATTAAGAAATAAACCAGTGCTTAACCAACTGAGCCACCCATGTGCCCCAAAGCAGAGAGGATTTCTACCTTCTATTGAGCAACAAATTAAAAATAGTTCTCAAGTCCTAAAATACTCTATTCAATTCAGGTACCCAAACATCTAGCTATAATGAAAATCCCTGGTCATTCTGCAGCCAATAGAGGAAAATAAGGGCAATCATATGGCAGATGCTGCTACGAAAACAAAACAAAAAACTTCAGCTTTACAAAATCATTCCACATTAAAATTACTGTCAGCCTTAACTCCTTTTAGTCCTCTAATGACACAAAACAAATAATGAAGGATAGTCAACAGAATGCTACTACTAAAGAAATAAAGAAGGGCTCAGAATCAAATTGTAAATTTTATCCCAACATTCAACTTGGTATGGCCCAAATGGGCAGCCAGTCCTCCTTGATCACCCACAGAAAATGATTTTTAAAATTATCCATGAAATGACCCACTGGAACACAGATAAAATGGTAGACTGGGAAAAACAATTTTTTTGGAACCCATCTCACATAACTGCAGCAGAAACTTACCACTCCTGTTTAACTTGTCCCAAGCATAACCCTGGAAAGCCTATTCACCCATAGGGCATTTCCCATTGTTCTCAGGACCTGTGAAATTTAGCAGTGGGATTTCATCCAGCTACTCCCCTCACGAGGATACAAATATGTATGTATGGTAATGGTATGTGTATACTCCCATTGGGTGGAAGACTTTCTTTGTCGCAGAGCCACTGCATTAGTAGTAGCCAAGGTAGTATTAGAGAAAATCATACCTAACTGGGGAATTCCATCTGAATTACATAGTGATACAGGAATTCATTTCACAGGACAAATAATCAAGGCAGTTTGTAAAATCTGGCCTATGCTACAGCATTTTCATTGCACCTACCATCCCAATCATCAGGGTTGATACAAAGAACCAATGGCCTAATTAAAACACAGTTAGCCAAAATGACAGAAACTTTTAATTTACCCTGGCCTAAGACTCTGCCACTTCTGTTATTAGACCTAAGGCCCAAACCTTTGGAAAACATTAACTATCTCCCTTTGAAATTGTAACTGGAAGACTTACAAGACTAGACTCTGGGCCCTGTGAGCCCATACTGGTGAAAGGAGAAATGCTTGAATACTGCAAAAAACAAACAAACAAACAAACAAAACAATTAAAGGCCTTAAAGGAAAATGCACGCTTAGTAGAAAAATCTTTACATAGCATACTCCCAGAGATGAAGACCTCCTCTGCCATGATCTACAACCTGGAGATTCTGTCTACTAGAAAAGACATCTCTTCAAAGATACCCTACAATCCCGAAAAGAGAGACCCTATCAGGCACTCTTAACCAACCCTTGCACAGTTGAACTCAAAGGTTTTGATTCTTGGATTCATGTGTCTCATTTAAAGAAAGCTCCAGACCTCCAACCTAAGCTCCAGACATTAAAACCAACTGCACACCTAACACTCAAACAGACCCAGAGTTGAAGCACACAACATCTGGGTAGACAGTTTTCCCAAAACACTGGACCAGGCCTATGTATTTCCTTGTCCTTTCTTTTTTTTAAAGATTTTATTTACTGGGGCACCTGGGTGGCTCAGGCGTTAAGCATCTGCCTTGGGCTGAGGTCAATATCCCAGGGTCCTGGGATTGAGCCCCACATCAGGCTCCCTGCTTGGTGGGAAGCCTGCTTCTCCCTCTCCCACTCCCCCTGCTTGTGTTCCCTCACTGTGTCTCTGTCAAATAAATAAATAAAACCTTAAAAAAAAAGATTTTATTTATTATTTATTTAGGAGAGAGAGTGTATGTGTGCACACACGCACAAGCGTGAGGAGGGAGGAGGGGCAGCGAAAGAGGGAAAAGCAGAGCCCCCACTGAACAGGGAGCCCAATGCAGGGTGCCATCCCAGGACCCTGAGATTATGACCCGAGCTGGAGGCAGATACTTAACCGACTAAGCCACCCAGTCACCCTGGTCTTTTTTTTTTTAACCAATAACTTATTTTCTTTATAACCCTTTTTTAGAATCATCTATTGGGGAAGCTCCTTTAGCTACCTTTCTATAAAGCACTATGACACCATTTGTAACATATATCCTTCTCCTTCTTGTGGACCACTCTGCATGAAATGAAGAATTCTTTCAATAGGTTTATGGTTGGGATTTTAAATTAGAGAGCACCCCTCATATTCTTTGAGAAATCAGTCATGAAGAAATGCTGGACTCAAGTATTTGGGCTGTTATCTGTCCTAATAAGTATCTTAATACTTTTTGTCTATATTACACATAGTAGGACCCCTTAAGTAATGGTAAAACCCTATATTACTGGGAGAACTGACTGCTTTCATATTGGTTATGTGCCCTATGGATTAAATCTCTCAGTTAATTACTCTATCCTGCATGGAACTCATATACTAGCCAATATATCTGTTTTTCTCTAAGTTTGTCCTACAATGGTCTCTCTTATTAGGAATAATTTTAGCCTCTGGGTTAACATTTTATTTTTTCTTGTGACCCTCACTGCTGATGGTCAAGCCGTATCAGAACCTTTTGTCCTTACCCTGAAAAAACTTTGATTCTGAAAACCTAACTGACTGTTGGATTTGTGCCAGAGCAAATCACACTCATGAGGTGCCTGAATTAATAGCTTCACCTCTATTCCTGAGGAAAAGAAAAACTTAATTGGAAAAATGTAGGATTCTTTTTTGGTGTATTTGAAAATACTCACCAACTTCTATCTGGAAAACATACCCTAGATATAACTGCCTTCTACCAGGTTCCTCTCTGCTTGTAAGGGAATACCTCTCACTCACATCTGGACATTGACTAATAATCTTCCTTATGTTTTGAAAATATAAATGGTATTGGTAGAACATCAGGTTATCTTCCATTGGATGTCTGTAACCACACACTTTTGTAAGATTCAGATAGTCATGAATTCATTCTACATTGGAGTTTACATGACTACAGTGTGATTTTTCATAATGTGTGCTTACGATGGGAAAATGAAATCTGTAATGGAACTGGGTAGTGTGAAGCAGGTGTGCTTCCCCCTAAAAGAAAAATATGGGAAACTGATGAAAAAAAATCTGGAGAATAGTGGAAACTTAATTCCATCTAACCTTTTCCTAGAAACATGCCATAGCTTAGCCTGTGTTTGATTCCTAATAATCAAACTCATTTACTACTTAAAGTATAGAAAAATATAAGACACTCTCATAATCACTTGCATAATTCCAGTAAATCAGATTATATGTACTCTGTGAAAATTACATTCTTGATCATGAGATTTCTTCCTCTGAAAATGACAAGAGAGTCTGGGCAGAGACCCACTTATCTCTTGTCCCTAGAAGGTTCTGGATATTTCTGTGTGTGTGGCACCAATATTTACTCCATTCCTCCTATTAAATGGAAAGGGTGTTTGTGGGTCTTGCCCCAGACACCACCATTGGAAAAGTTCTTCTTTCCACTGCTCATGTACCAAATCTGAGATCCCTTTTTTTTTTTAATTTTTTTAAAAGATTTTATTTATTTATTTGACAGAGAGAGACACAGCGAGAAAGGGAACACAAGCAGGGGGAGGGGGAGAGGGAGAAGCAGGCTTCCCGCTGAGCAGGTAGCCCAATGTGGGGCTTGATCTCAGGACCCCGGGATCATGACCTGAGATGCTTAACGACTGAGCCACCCAGGCACCCCTTGAGATCCCTTTCATATCAGTTCAAAAGACCTTGGTGAAGCTGGGAAGGTTATAATTTCTGATGGATGCCAACCAGTAACCCAATGGCAGACAGAAAGGGCCTGCTCTATAAAACTGATAAATTTACTGAGCCCTTATATACTTAGCAATCAAACATTCTTAACAATTTCATATATTAATGCTTATTGTCCGCAAGGTTTTTAGACTATTATTATTGCTAATTGCTCTTTTATGCTTATCACCTTGCTAAGAAAGTTCCATCCAAAACCTCTACAGGCATCTGATTATGGTCACTCCATAGACTGATTCACCTGAACCTCCAGGTGGCTTAATAAGGCCCCTGATGAGGACATTACCTAAGAACCATTTCCTGCCTCCTTGTTTCTCACCGGGGCCTGACCCTAACAACAGTGACCCCTTGAAACACTCATTAAAATTAAAAATTCCCCCCAATGTGAGACACGACTTCCAGGGACAGGTCCATCCCAGTGACGCAGGACTAAATAATTATTGGTTGATCAGTGATGTTTTCAGAGAAAGATCTTGAGCAAAAGGCAGAAAGGTAAAATGCAATGGCGTCATTTATGTTCAGGATTTTTAAAAATGGAGCTGTGAAACCATTAAGGAGATGAGACTTATGCATGTTCTCACTGTAAGAACCATGAACTTTTGAACTGGGCCAAACTGCAAATACTCCAGGGACTTAGCCCAAACACCTGCAACTTGCTATAGTAGGAGACTCTGATTAGTGACAGCCTTAGCAACCAATTATATCCAGTCACGATTAGTTTTCTGCCATCAACACCAATCAAATTCTTTGTAAATAACATATTCAAGCATTCCCTTTTGTCTTTAAAAACCACTGACTTCTGGAGTGCTTGGGTGGCTTTGTTGGTTAAGCATCCAATTCTTGATTTTGGCTCAGGTCATGATCTCAGGGTTGTGAGATCGAGCCCCACATCAGGCTCTGTGTTGGGCACAGAGCCTGCCTAGGATTCTCTCTCTCTCTCTCTCCCTCTCCCCTCCGCTCTCTCTCCCTCTGTAAAAAACAACAACAACAACAACAGGTATTCATCATGGGGTAAATTTCCCTTTTCAAAAGAAAACATCACAGACAAATTAGAAGTGGCTCTTTTGTCATTTAGAGTGATTATGAATTCATCATTTAGAATACTTTCGCTAAGTTCTTACAGTACTCTGAACCTCTATCATGTCACTTTCCAGAATCCATTCAATTAATCTATTTACGTGTCTCATCTACCATTGCCATCCCCAATTAGACCATAAAGTATTCTGGGAACAGGCCATACGTATTTCACTTTTTTTTTTTTTACCTAGTACACAGCATATAGCATGTAATAGATCTCAACAGGTTTACTGAATTTAATAACAAGGTGTCTCTGTACTATCCCCATTTGCTCATTGTTTTTATGCCAGAACGTCTTCCTGAAAAGAAAGGAAACGCACCACCTGTCAAGGAGCTCCTTCCACTTTTTGGCAATTATGTTAAATTTCTCATCAAAGAGAACCCAAGTGTATCTGTCTGACTATTCTATTCATGTGTTCTAAGGCTGACTCTCAGGGCCACAGAGAACAAATATAATCAATTGTTTTAATCAATAGTTTCAATTATTCATTACGATTCTGACAATGATTACAATTTGAAGGTTTTCCAATACCACCAAGCAATTTTCTGACACCAGCTGAGGGTTCTACACTTTAACTTAATTCTGACACTGTCCACCTAGAGATAGTATGAGATTCCACAGATTAAGGACCGAGTCCTGCAAGACTACATCCCTCCCCACCACACCTCCACTTCAGAGGCACTAATCAGTGCTTCTGACCTACCAGCTACGGATCCCATAAACCAGAGGTTCCAACAACCTCCTACTTGGATTCCATTAATTTGCTAGAGTGGCTCACAGAGCTCAGAGAAACAGTTTCTCTGCTAGATTACTAGTTTATTATAAAAGTACACAATTTAGGAACAGGCAGATGAAAGACATGCATAAGGCAAACTATATGGAAAAGGGCGCAGAGCTTCCATGCTCTCTGAGCGCACCATTCATGCAGCACCTCCACATGCTCACCAACCTGAAGCTTTCTGATTACCTTTTTCAGATTTTATGGTGGCTTCATTATATAGGCACAAGTGATTAAATCACTGGTCACTTCTAACCCTCAAATCACAGGGCTGGTTCCCCCAGCAACCAGCCTTCACTTAGATTCCCAGGAAGCTTTCCATTAAGTCACCTCTTTAACGTAACAAAGACACCTTTGTAACTCTCAGCACTTAGAAAATTCCAAGGGTTTTAGAAGCTCAGTGCCAGAAACTAGAATGAAGACCAAATATATATTCCTTATTATAAATCACATTCATTCAATACATACCAATCTAAGTGTTTAGCACTACACTAGAGCTTGAAAATGCAATATTGGTAAAAATCAGTCTTTGCTTACTGGGGGAAAACAATAAAGGCAATATAGATGTAAATGAACAATTAAAACAGAGTAAACTTCTATAGCAGAGGGAATTACAGGCTACTATGGAACAAATGGAAGATACGCTTGTCGAGAAGAGGAGATGTCAGACCAAATTTATCAGAAGAGACGATGCCTCAGTTGTGAGCCCTGTTACTGGAAGACAACTTTATGTCCCAGTGGAATTTTTTCTTGTCACTCCTATAATTTACCTCTATCAAATTTATACATGCCTATATTTTAAACACAAATAGTTCTTGAAAGTTTATTCAGAAAAATAGGAATCACCTGTCTTCCCTCTCCCTCTCCATTCCAGGCTCAAGAAAGCAGCCACTTTCTTCACCTGTTTCCTTTCATATTTTATTGCTAAACATATGCATCAGAAAATGATTATGTAATCATTAAACCTAAGTTTGGTTAGGGCCTTAAAAAAAACAACGGGGTCCTACAGCAACTACGTCTTCATGAAGACAATGCATTAACTGATTATGACCACACCAAAACACATACTTAGAAGTTTTTATTGTACACATAGCTCTTTAAGTGAATTTCCAATACTGTGTCAAAGACTAACTAGTTGTTTACCAATCCTATTTCACGATCCTGGAAACAGAGAAACTCTACATTTCCCAACTTCCCTTGAAATTAGATTGGGGCCTGAGAGTTCTGGTCAAGAGACTGTGGACAGAAATGATAAATGCCACTTACAGGCCTGGACTCTAACATGTATCATGAAATCCCCCACGAGGCCAGGATGAAAGGACTCCAAAACAGCAGTCATCCTGCAGTGAAAGAAATCAAAATTCTTGAGTCAACATTTAGAGGAGAGTCAACCTACACAGGACTTTCTACAAATGAAAATTAGATTTTTATCCCTTTGAGTTTTGAAGATTTGGGAGTTTATTTTTTACCATATATAGTCCGTCCAGCATGCCCTAACTAATACAACTGAGTCAGTCATAAGAACTCTGTGGAATAGTCCACCAGGAGAGGGGTTAGTTGGTAAGTGGGGTGAAGGGGCAGGTCAACACAGAACAAATTACTTGCTCTCTCTAGCTCCCAAGAATCCTACCAAGAGAAAGCAGTTGATGGGTGAAGTCCACAGTCCTGTGCAGGTCCCCAAGCTGGAAGCTGACATTACGAGATCATCTAGGACCTGGACCTTAGAGATAGTGCCATACATCCCTGCATTCAGTTGCTTCAGCGCCTTTGCATCCAAAGCATTCAGTGGTGGAAGTCGCTGATGCTGTGACCAGTCTGGCCCAGTCTGAAACAATCACCAACACTAAGGGTTGAACGATACTTGGTCCCTAGAAATAATTAGAACAATGATATTCCAGGAAAAGATACATAAAGGGGTCAATAAAGAGATCATTCATTCCCATTCCATTCCCACTCCCTGAATATAGCCAGTCTTTTCACCTGTTTCCTTTCAAAGTTTATCACTAAGTACATGCTTCAGAAAATGATCAAATCATCTTTAGAATTATGTCTGGTTGGCAGGGGCACCTGGGTGGCTCAGTCAGTTAAGCGTCTGTCTTGGGCTCAGGTCATCATCTCAGGGTCCTGGGATAGAGCCCCACTTCGGGGTCCCTGCTCAGGGGGGAGTCTGCTCGTCCCTCTCTCTCCCTCTGTGCTCTCTCTCTTTCTCTCAAATAAATAAATCAAATCTTAAAAAAAAGTAGAATTATGTTTGGTTAAGGTAAGGGATTTAGCCCTACATAAGACACTGAAATGAGCTCCCACAGACCAGTGTATTAGGGGGAATTTTATTTGTTTAAAAGGGTAGGGCAGTGTCCTCCTTGTAAAGGACTAGGAGTTAATCATTTCTTTTTTTTTTTTTTAAGATTTTATTTACTTATTTGACAGAGAGACAGAGAGAGAACACAAGTAGGTAGAGTGGTAGGCAGAAGGAGAGGGAGAAGCAGACTCCCCGCTGAGCAGGGAGCCTGACATGGGGCTCGATCCCAGGACCCTGGATCATAACCTGAGCCAAAGGCAGATGCTTAACTGACTGAGCCACCCAGGCACCTCATAATCATTTCTTTAGAATAAATAACATCTAAGGAAGGACCAGGTGAAAATGACTGAACAAAGCCATCATATGTGCATTCTAGACTACTTCAACTAGACACCTCAACATCAAGACCCTCCCACCTGGCCCCAAGGGACTGATGTAGGAAAACGTGGCATAGGAAAAGGTTGGGTTTTGCAGCCAACAGCCAAGAAAGAGTTCTTGAGGCATCTTCAGTGCAAAAAGGTAGTTTTATTAAAGCACAGGGACAGGACCTGTGGGAGAAAGACCTGCACAGGGGTCATGAGGAGTGGCCCATTATATACTTTCAGGTTGGGAGGGGGTTAGGGATAGCGTAAGTCTCTAAGGAATTCTGCAAGCAAGGTTTCCAGGACCTAGAGGGGGCTAACTATTGTTAGGAAAAGGTCATTTATTACTGTCTAATAAAACCTTAGTCATGAGACCCTTCAGATGTATATTGGTGGGTCATATGCTTGGGGAATGAATGCCAACATATATCTTGGGGGGGGGGGCGGGCGGGGCAGGGGGCAGGTAGAAATATAGGAAGTTTCCAAAGAAATTTTTATATGTTAAAAAAGACTTACAGGATCATGGGGGTTGGGATAATGCTAAGCTAAGACTGCCTTTTGCTTTTAGCAAAGTATTAACATCAAGGCAGCTGAGATCCTAGAGGAATGTCACTCTGCTTTTTTCAAGGATTTGTCAATTGGCTGTAAGTAGTAAGGAAACTGAATTTTTCTTTTGCCTTTTTCCCACATCAGGATAATACCTGGGTCCTTGTCTTTGTTTTTACTGGTTCCCGGTTGCCTTAGAGGACATGTACACAATACCACAACCCTCAATAAAAATGCCCAGACCCCAAACAAGGATGAGGCTCTCTTTTTTCCTGAGTCTCCCAGACACTCTGTCTGTATCTGCACTCTCTCTATACCTTCAATAAACTCTGCTTTCACCTCTTGCTGGTTCGTGTTTGATTTCTATCCTGTGTGCAACCAGGGACCCTCTAGGCGGGTCCTGGCCCTCTAGGCTGGACCCCCTCTGGGTCCGTGGTCCCAGCCTGCCAGCATGGGTCAGATGAAGAGAATAAATATGAATCAGAAGACACTGGCAAGTTCTGATCCAAAACAATACAAAAATAAGACACCAATAAAGGCTAAATTTGATGAAGCAAGGTACTGAAAGTACCAGAGCCATTCAGGCCTAACAGTTCAATTTTTCTTATATTTCCTAAAATCAGATCTCAGCTTCCTAGAACATGAAGCCTGCTTGCTTTTCATTTCCCAGATCCCCATGAAAGGCTCAGAGTCATGACAGAGCCACAAGACTAATATTCTAAAAGCAGCTTCTTTCTTTGTATTCCTTAAGTCCTACAGGATAAAATACTAAATTCTGAAGGCAAAAACAGCAATTATGAAGCAACTGTTCACAAAGGGAACCCATGGATATTGCTTACCTGGCAGGGCCCCCTTAGAAAGAGCCTTGAGATCCATTTTAAATGTGCACTGAAGAAGCAGGAGGGCCTTAGCAGCCCTAATCTCATCATCAATCATCATGGGGGCAGGGGGGCACAGAGACGGGACACTTATGTCATGACGGGTGCCTGGCAGTAAACTCTTTCACATACCAGAGAGGCAAAAAGCAAAAGAAAGAGAAAAAAAAAAATCACATGAGGGGAAGGAGCAAGATGGCGGAGGAGTAGAAGACCTAAATTTCATCTGGTCGCAGGAATTCAGCTAGACAGTTATCAAACCATTCGGAACACCTACAAACTCAATAGGAAATCAAAGAAAAGAATAGCAGCAACTCTGAACAGAAAAGCTACCACTTTCTGGAAGGTAGGACGTGCAGAGAAGTGAATCCGAGGCAATATTCGGGAAAACAGACTGTGGGGGGTAGGGAGCCTCTGTCAGCCGGCTATTAGCAAGTGATAGAGCAGCGGAGCACAAAATCGAAACTTTTAGAAGTCTGCTCTGCTGAGGGACGTCGCTCCAGTGGCTAAGCGGGGAGTGGAACCCTCGCTGGGACAGTGTATTCTCAGGACCCTCAGGGTCACAGGAAGACCGGGAGTGCCTGAGTGCGGCAGAGCTCCCAGGTATCAGAGCGGGGAAGCCAGCTGCATAGACGGAGCTGAGGAGTGGGCTCTCAGCTCGGGGTTGCCATGAACCGTGATCCGCGGCACAGTCAGGCCACTGCTCTTTGAGCAGGGACCCAACAAGTGGCAGATCTGGGGAGACTGCCCTTCCTCCCCCAGAAGGAACAGCGCAGGAGCGCACTGCAGGCACCTGCTGCGTTTGGAGACTCCAAACGGGGTCATGTGCCAGAGATAGAAATGCTTGGTCACAGGCCGGGTGAGCACGGAGTATGGCCAGAGACCAGGGAGACAGTAGTGATTGACTACTTTTCTCTGGAGGCTCACTGAGGAGTGGGGCCCTGAGTTCTCAGCTCCTCCAGGGCGGAGATTGGGAGGCCACCATTTTCACTCACGTCCTCCAAAGTTGTATGGAAAGCTTGCAGGGAACAAAAGTTACCAAGAGCAAACCCGAGCAGATTACTTAACCTGACCCCTGGGGCAAGGGTGGGGTAATTCCACCTCCGGCAAAGACGTTTGAGAACCACGGCAACAGGCCCCTCCCCCAGAAGATCAGCAAGACCATCCAGCCAAGACCAAGTTTATGATCAATGAGAATGGCAAAACTCCAGCGCCAGGGGAATACTGCACATAGAATTCATGGCTTTTTTCCCATGATGCTTTAGTGTTTCAAAGTTAATTTTTTAAATTTTCTTTTTACTTTTTCTATTTTTTTAGTTGAATTTTTCTTCTTTCCTTTTTCAACCAACATCTTCTCAATTCCTTTTTTAAAATCGTTTTTAATTTTTCATTTTTACATTCATATTCTATCTCTTCATTGTATTTAACCTTATTTTTTGTGAATATATGTTTCTTTTTCTTTAAAATTCTGGGATACACTTTCTTCTAACAGACCAAAATACACCCTAAATCTAGTGTATGACGTTGTCCTAGTCTTCTGCCTGATCACATTCTTTTTTTTTTTTAATTTTTTTCATTCTTTTTTCAACCAACTTCTTACCAATTCCTTTTTTAAAATCTTTTTTAATTTTTATCTTTATAATCATATTCCATCCCTTCATCGTATTTACCCTAATTTTTGTATATATATAAGTTTTTCTTTCTTTAAAATTTTGGGAGGCAATTTCTTCTAACAGACCAAAATACACCCAAAATCTAGTGTGTGGCTCTGTTATATTCACCAGCCTGATCATATTTTTTTTTTCCCTTTCTTTTCCCCCGAGTTTCGGGTTTCTTCTGGTTTGTTTAGTATAAATTTTTCTGGGGTCGTTGTTACCCTTTTAGCATTTTTTTTAGCATCTTGTTCTCTCATTCATCTATTCTCCTCTGGACAAAATGACAAGACGGAAAAACTCACCTCAAAAAAAGAACAAGAGGCAGTACCGACTGCCAGAGACCTAATCAACACAGACATTAGTAAGATGTCAGAACTAGAGTTTAGAATGACGATTATAAAGATACTAGCTGGGCTTGAAAAAAGCATAGAAGAGGGCGCCTGGGTGGCTCAGTTGGTTAAGCGACTGCCTTCAGCTCAGGTCATGATCCCGGAGTCCCGGGATCGGGTCCCTCATCGGGCTCCCTGCTCAGCAGGGAGTCTGCTTCTCCCTCTGACCTTCCCCCCTCTCATGCTCTCTCTCTATCTCATACTCTCTCAAATAAATAAATAAAATCTTAAAAAAAAAAAAAAAAAAAGCATAGAAGATACTAGAAAATCCCTTTCTGGAGAAATAAAAGAACTAAAATCTAACCAAGTCAAAATCAAAAAGGCTATTAATGAGGCACAATAAAAAATGGAGGCTCTACAAGATGTCCATCAACAGATGAATGGATAAAGAAGATGTGGTATATATATACAATGGAATATTATGCAGCCATCAAAAGGAATGAGATCTTGCCATTTGCAACGACGTGGATGGAACTGGAGGGTATTATGCTGAGCGAAATAAGTCAAACAGAGAAAGACATGTATCATATGACCTCACTGATATGAGGAATTCTTAATCTCAGGAAACAAACTGAGGGTTGCTGGAGTGGGGGGTGGGGTGGGAGGGATGGGCTGACTGGGTGATGGACACTGGGGAGGGTATGTGTTCTGGTAAGCGCTGTGAATTGTGCAAGACTGTTGAATCTCAGATCTGTACCTCTGAAACAAATAATGCAATATATGTTAAGAAAGAAAAAAAGAAGAAGAAGACTGTAGCAGGAGGGGAAGAATGAAGGGGGGGAAATCGGAGGGGGAGAAGAACCATGAGAGACGATGGACTCTGAAAAACAAACGGAGGGTTCTAGAGGGGAGGGGGGTGGGAGGATGGGTTAGCCTGGTGATGGGTATTGAGGAGGGCACGTTCTGCATGGAGCACTGGGTGTTATGCACAAACAATGAATCATGGAACACTATATCTAAAACTAATGATGTAATGTATGGGGATTAACATAACAATAAAAAAATTTTAAAAAAAAATGGAGGCTCTAACTGCTAGGATAAATGAGGCAGAAGAGAGAATTAGTGATATAGAAGACCAAATGATGGAGAATAAAGAAACTGAGAAAAAGAAAGATAAACAACTACTGGATCACAAGGGGAGAATTCGAGAGATAAGTGATACCATAAAGTGAAACAACATTAGAATAATTGGGATCCCAGAAGAAGAAGAAAGAGAGAGAGGGGCAGAAGGTATATTGGAACAAATTATAGCAGGGAACTTCCCTAATTTGGGGAAGGAAACAGGCATCAAAATCCAGGAGGCACAGAGAAGCCCCCTCAAAATCAATAAAAATAGGTCAATACCCCAACATCTAATAGTAAAACTCACAAGTCTCAGAGACAAAGAGAAAATCTTGAAAGCAGCTCGGGACAAGAAGTCTGTAACCTAGAATGGTACAAACATTGGAGTGGCAGCAGACCTATCCACAGAGACCTGGCAGGCCAGAAAGGACTGACATGATATATTCAGAGCACTAAATGAAAAAAATATGCAGCCAAGAATACTATATCCATCTAGGCTGTCATTGAAATGAGAAGGAGAGAGAAAAAGCTTCCACGACAAAAAAAATTAAAGAATTTGCAAACACCAAACCAGCCCTACAAGAAATATTGAAAGGGGTCCTCTAAGCAAAGAAAGAGCCTAAAAGTAACATAGACCAGAAAGGAACAGAGACAATATACAGTAACAGTCAACTTACAGGCAACACAATGTCACTAAATTCATATCTTTCAATAGTTACCCTGAATGTAAATGGCTAAATGTCCCCAATCAAAAGACACAGGGTATCAGATTGGATAAAAAGAAACAAGACCCATCAATATGCTGTCTGCAAGAGACTGATCTTAGACCCAAAGACACCTCCAGATTTAAAATGAGGGGGTGGAAAACCATTTACCATGTTAATGGACATCAAAAGAAAGCTGGGGTGCAATCCTTATATCAGACAAATTAGATTTTAAACCAAAGACTATGAGAAACGAGGAAGGACACTACATCATCTTAAAGGGTCTATCCAACAGGAAGATCTAACAATTTTAAATATCTGTGCCTCTAACATGGGAGCAGCCAATTATATAAGCCAGTTAATAAAAATCAAAGAAACACATCGACAACAATACAATAATAGTAGGGGACTTTAACACACCCCTCACTCAAATGGACAGATCATCTAAGCAGAAAATCCACAAGGAAATAAAGGCTTTAAATGACACACTGGACCAGACGGACTTCACAGATATATTCAGAACATTCCATCCCAAAGCAACAGAATACACATTCTTCTCTAGTGCACATGGAACATTCTCCAGAATAGATCACATCCTCGGTCACAAATCAGATCTCAACGGGTACCAAAAGATTGGGATCATTCCCTGCATATTTTCAGACCACAGTGCTTTGAAACTAGAACTCAATCGCAAGAGGAAAGTTGGAAAGAACTCAAATACATGGAGGCTAAAAAGCATCCTACTAAAGAATGAATGGGTCAACTAGGAAATTAAAGAAGAATTTAAAAAATTCATGGAAACCAATGAAAATGAAAACACAACTGTTCAAAAACTTTGGGATGAAGCAAAGGCAGTCCTAAGAGGAAAGTATATAGCAGTACAAGCCATTCTCAAGAAACAAGAAAGGTGTCAAATACACAACCTAACCCTACACCTAAAGGACCTGGAGAAAGAACAGCAAATAAAACCTAAACCCAGCAGGAGAAGAGAAATAATGAAGATCAGAGCAGAAATCAATGAAATAGAAACCAAAAGAACAGTAGAACAGATCAATGAAACTAGGAGCTGGTTCTTTGAAAGAATTAATAAGATTGATAAACCCTGGCCAGACTTATCAAAAAGAAAAGAGAAATGACCCAAATCAACAAAATCATGAATGAAAGAGGAGAGATCATAACCAACACCAAAGAAATACAAACAATTATCAGAACATATTATGAGCAACTGTATGCCAGCAAATTAGATAATCTGGAGGAAATGGATGCACTCCTAGGGATGTATAAATTACCAAAACTGAACCAGGAAGAAATAGAAAACCTGAACAGACCCATAACCACTAAGGAAATTGAAGCAGTAATCAAAAATCTCCCAACTAACAACAGCCCAGGGCTTCCCAGGGGAATTCTACCAAACATTTAAAGAAGAATTAATACTATTCTTCTGAAGCTGTTTCAAAAAAAAATAGAAATGGAAAAAAAATAGAAATGGAAGGAAAACTGCTTATGAGGCCAGCATTACCTCGATCCCAAAACCAGACAAAGACCCCATCAAAAAGGAGAACTACAGACCAATATCCCTGATGAACATGGATGCAAAAATTCTCACCAAAATACTAGCCAATAGGATCCAACAGTACATTAAAAGGATTATTCACCATGACCAAGTGCGATTTATTCCTGGGCTGCAAGGTTGGTTCAACATCCGCAAATCAATCAATGTGATACAATACATTAATAAAAGAAAGAACAAGAACCACATGATCCTCTCAAGAGATGCAGAGAAAGCATTTGACAAAGTACAGCATCCTTTCTTGATTAAAACTTTTCAGAGTGTAGGGATAGAGAGTACATACCTCAGTACCATAAAAGCCATCTATGAAAAACCCACAGAGAATATCATTCTCAATGGGGAAAAACTGAGTGCTTTTCCCCTAAGGTCAGGAACACAGCAGGGATGTCCACTATCACCACTGCTGTTCAACACAGTATTAGAAGTCTTAGCCTCAGCAATCAGACAACAAAAAGAAATAAAAGGCATCCGAATCGGCAAAGAAGAGGTCAAACTCTCAATCTTTACAGATGATATGATACTTTATGTGGAAAACCCAAAAGACTCCACCGCAAAACTGCTAGAACTCACACAGGAATTCAGCAAAGTGGCAGGATATAAAATCAATGCACAGAAATCAGTTGCATTTCTACACACCAGCAACACGACAGAAGAAAGAGAAATTAAGGAGTTGATCACATTTACAATTGCACCCAAAACCACAAGATACCTGGGAATAAATCTAAACAAAGAGGCAAAGAATCTATACTCAGGAAACTATAGAATACTCATGAAAGAAATTGAGGAAGACACAAAGAAATGGAAAAACATTCCATGCTCATGGACTGGAAGAACAAATGTTGTGAAAATGTCTATGCTACCTAGAGCAATCTACACATTTAATGCAATCCCTATCATAATACCATCAACTTATTTCAAAGAAATGGAACAAATAATCCTAAAACCTGTATGGAACCAGAAAAGACCCTGAATAGCCAAAGGAATGTTGAAAAAGAAAAGCAAAGCTGGTGGCATCACAATTCCAGACTTCAAGCTCTATTACAAAGCTGTAATCATCAAGACAGTATGGTACTGGCACAAAAACAGACACATCGATCAATGGAACAGAATAGAGAGCCCAGAAATGGACCCTCAACTCTATGGTCAACTCATCTTTGACAAAGCAGGAAAGAATGTCCAATGGAAAAAAGACAGTCTCTTCAACAAATGGTGTTGGGAAAATTGGACAGCCACATGCAGAAGAATGAAATTGGACCATTTCCTTACACCACACACAAAAATAGGCTCAAAATGGATGAAAGACCTCAATGTGAGACAGGAATCCATCAAAATCCTTGAGAAGAACACAGGCAGCAACCTCTTTGACCTCAGCCGCAGCAACTTCTTCCTAGACACATCGCCAAAGGCAAGGGAAGCAAGGGCAAAAATGAACTATTGGGACTTCATCAAGATAGAAAGCTTTTGCACAGCAACGGAAACAGTCAACAAAACTAAAAGACAACTGACAGAAGGGGAGAAGATATTTGCAAATGACATATCAGTTAAAGGGCTAGTATCCAAAATCTATAAGGAACTTATCAAACTCAACATCCAAAGAACAAATAATCCAATCAAGAAATGGAGAGAAGACATGAACAGAAAAGAAGACAACCAAATGGCCAACAGACACATGAAAAAGTCCTCAACATAGCTCGGCATCAGGGAAATACAAATCAAAATCTCAATGAGATACCACCTCACACCATTCAGAATGACTAAAATTAACAGTCAGGAACAACAGATGTTGGCAAGGATGCGGAGAAAGGGGAAGCCTCCTACACTGTTGGTGGGAATGCAAGCTGGTGCAGCCACTCTGGAAAACAGTATGGAGGTTCCTCAAAAAGTTAAAAAATAGAGCTATCGCACGACCCAGCAATTGCACTACTGGGTATTTACCCCAAAGATACAAATGTAGTGATCCAAAGGGGCACATGGCCCCCAGTGTTTATAGCAGCAATGTCCCCAACAGCCAAACTATGGAAAGAGCCTAGATGTCCATCAACAGATGAATGGATAAAGAAGATGTGGTATATATATATAATGGAATATTATGCAGCCATCAAAAAAATGAAATCTTGCCAATTGCAATGACGTGGATGGAACTAGAGGGTATTATGTTATGGGAAATAAATCAATCAGAGAAAGACAAGTGTCATAGGATCTCACTGATATGAGGAATTTGCGAAACAAGACAGAGGATCATAAGGTAAGGGACGGAAAAATGAAACAGGACGAAACCAGAGAGGGAGACAAACCATAAGAGACTCTTAATCTCAGGAAACAAACTGAGGGCTGCTGGAGAGGAGAGGGGTGGGAGGGATGGGGTGGCTGGGTGATGGACATTGGGGAGGTTATGTGCTATGGTGAGCGCTGTGAATTGTGTAAGACTGATGAATCACAGACCTGTACTCCTGAAACAAATAATATATGTTAATAAAAATAAATAAATAAATCACATGAAATTAAAAGGAAATAAATCAAGTAAAGAATAGACTAGAGCATACTATCTGATCTCAATGCAATCTACTTTTCACAAAGCTAAAATCATCTGGAAATAGAGGGAATGGAGAGGCTGCAGCAATGACTCTCTCAAACTATGCTGTCTAGTTCATTAACTATTGACCACATGTGACGATTAAAATGTAAATATATTAAAATTAAATTAAATTTAAAACTTAGTCTCTTTGTCATAGTACTGACATTTCAAATGCTCAATAGCCAGAAATGGCTAATGACTATCAAGTTAACTAACAAATATAGAATATAGCCAACATCACAGAAAGTTCTATTATACTGTATTGCTCTAAAAAGAAATACTGTGGAAGCAAAGAATTATCATCAAGAAACTTTTAGTTAAACAATTCTCAGCATTACACAATGCAGGAAATCACTTGATCACCCCCCATCAAATGGAGAAAATGTGCTCAATATATGGAACACTCAGTAAAGATGCCACCAAAAACAGGCCATGCAAGAAGGGTTAAAAAATCAATAAAATACATATTCTAGATCCCCTATAACAAAAGTTAACAGCAAACTTTAAAGGGATAAAACTGACCTATAATTTAAATACTTGGTAGAATAAAATAAAACACTCTTTAAAACAATACCACAAAATCCAATGTAAAATTCACAATTCTGGCATTCAATAAAAAATCATCAGACATGGGATGAAATCAGGAAAACACAGACCATAATCAGGAGAAAAAAAATCAATCCAAAGAAACAGACCTGATAATGACAGATGATGAACAAGGACTTTAAGAGAGCTATTATAAATACAATTAAAAAGTACAAGGATATAAAGAAAAACTTGAACACAATTAGGAGAGAAATAGATATTATTTAAAAAAGAACTAAGTGGAACTTCTAGAGATCAAAAATGCAATATCTGTATAAAATTACCACTAGGTGAGATTAGTAACATGTCAGACACTGCAGGGGAAAACATCAGTGAATGAAAACAGCAACAGAAACATTCCAAATTTTAGAGGCGCTTGGGTGGCTCAGTTGGTTAAGCGACTGCCTTCGGCTCAGGTCATGACCCTGGAGTCCCAGGATGGAGTCCAGCATCGGGCTCCCTGCTCAGCAGGGAGTCTGCTTCTTCCTCTGACCCTCCTCCCTCTCATGCTCTCTCTCTATCATTCTCTCTCTCGCTCAATAAATAAATAAAAATCTTAAAAAAAAAAAGAAACATTCCAAATTTTAAAAGAGAGGTTATTTTTTAAAAAACACCAAAAATAAAGGAACAAAGCCTCGGTGACCTGTGGGAGAACATAAAGCAGTCTAATACATATGCAGTTAAATTCCCAGAAACAGAAGAGAGGGAATAAGAGAAGTGAAAAAGTGTAGAAGTGATTTTCGAAATTTTTCAAGAAGATAAAAACTATACAGATTCAAGAGGATCAAAGAATCCACATATAATAAACACAAAGAAAACCACACTAAGGCACATCATAACCAAATTACTTTCACAAAAACAGAGATGAAGATGAAATTATTATATTCAGAGGAGCAAAGTCAAAAATGACAACAGATAGCTCACTGGGACTATGAAAGTATGCAGTCAAAAGAAATGGAAGTAACACCTTTAGGCGCACCTGGGTGGCTGGGTTGCTAAAGCGTCCAACTCTTCCTTTTGGCTCAGGTCATGATCTCAGGGTCCTGGGATTGAGCCCCACGTGAGGCTTCTTGCTCAGCAGGAAGTCTGCTTCTCCCTCTCCCTCTGCCCCTCCCCTTGCATGGGCTCTCTCTCTCAAACAAATAAATAAACCTTAAAAAAAAAAAAAAAAAAAAAGAAAGAAAGAACACCTTTAAATTGTTGAGAGAAAAAAGGCCCACCTTGAATTTTATACAAAAGATCTTTGAAAAATAAAGGTGAAATGAAGATCTTTAAGACAAAGAGAAGTTAAAAGTGCTCATCACCAGACCTCCACTACAAGAAAAGTAAAGTTCTTTAGGCAGAAAGAAAATCATACCAAATGGAAACTTGTATATACACAAAAAAATAGAGTGCTATAAATGGTAATTATGTGATTAAATATAAGAAAGATTTTTCATTATTTAATTTCTTTTAAAAATGACTATTTAAAGCAAAAATAATAGCAAGATACTGTGTGGTTCATAATGTATGCCCAAGAAAAATGTTTTACTGTAACAGCAAAAAGGAAGAGAATGAAAAAATGGAGGCATAGTGTTATAGAAGGTTTTTATATTTATGTAAAGAGGTATAATATTATGTAAAGGCCAACTGATAAGATAAAGATGCATGCTGTAAACCTCAAAGCAACCATTACAAAAATAAGACAAAAAATTAGAGCTAATAAACCAACAGTGGGGATAAAACAAATTAATAAAAATACTCTGTTAATTCAAAATGAGATAGAAAAAAAGGAGAAAGGGAAAAAAGAAGATAATAAGAAAAAGGAATAGCAAGATGGTAGATTTAAACCAAAATATTTAGATACTTAATGTAAATGGTCTAACCCCAATTAAAAGGCAGAGATAATAAAACTGGATAAAAGAGCAGAACCCATCTCACTACTGTTTTTTTTTTTTTTTTTTTTTTTTTTTTTTTTTTTTTAAAGATTTTATTTATTTATTTGACAGAGAGAGACACAGCGAGAGAGGGAACACAAGCAGGGGGAGTGGGAGAGGGAGAAGCAGGCTTCCCGCGGAGCAGGGAGCCCGATGCGGGGCTCGATCCCAGGACCCTGGGATCATGACCTGAGCCGAAGGCAGACGCTTAACGACTGAGCCACCCAGGCGCCCCGCTCACTACTGTTGTATTAGGGATATCAAGACCACCTACAGGTACAAGTTCAATGATTCACTAGGAAGATTTACATGTCTTGCTGTACAGGTGTACTCATAAATATCATTTGTTACAGTAAAAGAATACAAAGCAGAATCAGCAAAGAAAAAAGGAGCATGGAAAAAAGTCTGGAGGAAATCAGGTGCAAACTTCCAAGAGGTGTGGAGTCACACAAGAAGCATTTAATTCTTCACAATTGCTACAAATCATATGAAATATTGTCTACCAAGGAAGTTCATTAGAGACCAGTGCCAAAGGTTTTCACTATATATTGGTTGCTTACCAGCTCTGCCTAACCCATACCAGAAGAGACTCTGAGAGGATGGCAGGCATTCAGTATAATCCATTGTTTGCAGTTTAGGCACAGTGAGTCACAACTATCACAGAGTGGTGGGAGGTTCCACTCAAAGGTCAACTTTACAAGCAGACCTTCCTAAGAAGAGTGGTCTCAGACCTGCCATGTTAACTCTTTTCTGCCCATCTGTCCATAAGAAAAGCATTAAACATAATGGCACAGATAGGTTAAAAGTAGGATGAAAAAAGATATGCCATGCAAAAACTAATCATAAGAAAGCTGACTGACTATATTGACATCAAACAAAGTATAGAGTTAAAATAAAGTAATATTGCCATGGATGAAGAAGGATATTTCATAAATAAAAAGGGAGAAATTAATCAAGGAGTTTTAACAATCCTAAATGTTCATGTGCTAAATAACATAGCTTCAGGAAAAAAAAAAACAAAAAACAACTGAGGAACAAACCAACAGAACTAAAAAGGGAAATATAGAATCCACAATTATAGTTGCATATTTCAAAATGTTCTCTGAGTAACTGATACAACAAAAAGACAGTAAATCAGTATGGATATAGAAAAATTGAGCAACACTATCAAAAAGTTTAACCTTCTAACATAAAATACTCCACCTAAGAAGAACAAAATTAGAATTATTTTCAAGTGCAAATGAAACATTAATTAAAACCATATACTTGGACATAAAACAAGTCTCAATAAATATCAGTACATTGAAATCATATAGAGAATGCTCTTTGACCACAATGGAGTTAAATTAAAAAATGATAATATAAAGATATCTAAAAATAACCTCAGGATGCCTAGGTGGCTCAGTCAATTAAGCGTACAACTCTTGATTTTGGCTCAGGTCATGATCTCATGAATTGAGCCCTGCAGGATTGAGCCCCACATGGGGCTCAGCCATGGAACCTGCATAAGATTCTCTCTCTCTCCCTCTGCCCCTCCCCTCCCTTCTGGTACATGTTCTCTCTCTTAAAAAAAAAAAAAAAAAAGAGCCCAAATTTAGAAAATGTAACATTTCTAAATTAACTTAGAGTCAAAGAAGAAATCACGAGAGATATTATAAAATACTTTGAGTTATATGAATATACAACCTATGCAAATTTGTGGGATGCAGCTAAAGCAATGCTCAGAGAGAATTTTATGGTTTTTGATACTTATATTAAAAAGTAAGAAATGTCAAAAATCAGTGATGCAATCTTCCCCTCTAGGAAGCTAGAAACAAAAGAAAATACTGAACCCAGAATAAGTAGAAGGGAATAAATAAGGTGAGAGCAGAAAACTGACAAATAATACCAAAGAAGTCAATGAAACCAAAAGATGGTTCTTCAAAAAGAATCAATACAATTAATAAACTTCTAGCTAAGCTGATAAAAAATACTGGAAGAAAAAAATTGCCAATATCAGGAATGTAAGTATCACTATAGATTCCCACATAACATTAAAAAAACAATGAGATTATAAACAACTTTATATCAATAAATAGGACAATTTATATAAAATGCACAAATCACCTGAAGAACACAAATGACAAAAACCGAGTAAAATAAAGAAAATCCTAAGACCAATATTTATTGACAAAATTGAATTTGTAATTTAAAACTTTGACATACATGAAAACATATCAAATATATAAGTAGAAATAATTCAATCCTATAAAAATGAAGGGGGGGAAATTGGAGGAGGAGACGAACCATGAGTGACTATGGACTCAGAAACAAACTGAGGGTTCTAGAGGGCAGGGGGGTGAGGGGATGGGTTAGCCTGGTGATGGGTATTAAAGAAGGCATGTATTGAATGAAGCACTGGGTGTTATACACAAACAATGAATCATGGAACACTACATCAAAAACTAATGATGTAATGTATGGTGATTAACGTAACATAATAAAATTTTTAAAAATGCAAAAAAAAAAAAAACTCTTAGATAACAGAAGAGAGACATCCCAACTTTCTTCTTTTTTTTTTTTTTGCATGTAGATATCCAGTTGTTCCAGCACCATTTGTTGAAAACTATTCTTTCTCAATTGAATTGCCTTTGCTCCTTTGTTAAAGATCAGTTTTATGTGGGCCAATTCTGGGCTCTCTATTTTATTGCACTGAATATTTGTCTTTCACCAATACCACCAATACTGGGGGAAAGCATCTAGTAACTCACCAGTTTGATGCTACCTGTAGGTTTTTCCCAGATGTTCTTGGTCCAGTTGAGGAAGTTTCTCTCTATTCCTAGTTTTAGGAGTTTTGTTTGTTTCTTTTCTTTTCTTTTTTAAATCATGAATGAGTGCTGAATTTCGTCAAATGTTTTTTCTGCATCTGTTAAATGGTATCATTTTTCTTCCTTAGCCTGTTGATGTAATGGAGTACATGAGCTGATTTTTGAGTGTTGAACCAGTCTTACATTCCTGGAATAAATCCCACTTGGTCATGGTGTATAATTATTTTTTTACCTTGCTGAATTCAATTTGCTAAAATTTATTTGCTGAACATTTTTGCATCTATGTTCATGAGAAATATTGTTTGTAGTTCTCCTTTCTTATAATGCCTTTTTCTGGTTTTGGTATTATAGTAATGCTGTCCTCATAAAATAAGTTAGGAAATGCTTCCTCTGTCTCTATCTTCTGGAAGATATTGTAGAGAATTGGTATTTCTTTTTCAAAAGTTTGGTAGAATTCACAGTAAACCCATCTGGGCCTGGTGCTTTCTGTTTTGAAGGTTATTAATTGCTAATTCAATTTCCTTTAATATACATAATGCCCTTCTTTATTACTGATAATTTTTCTTTGCTCTGAAATCTGCTTTGTCTGAAATTAATATAACTACTTCAGCTTCCTTTTTTTTTTATTTTTTGAAGTTTTTATTTATTTAAGTAATCTCTGTACCCAATGTGAGGCCTTGAACTCATGACCCCGAGATCAAGAGTCACATGCTTTTCCAACTGAGCCAGCCAGTGCCTGCTTCAGCTTCCTTTTGATTAGTGTTAGCTTCGTATGTCCTTCTCTGACATATTACTTTTAATCTATATGTGTCTTTGTATTTACAACAGGTTTCCCACAAACAACATGTGGTTGGGTCTTGTTTGTTTGTTTGTATTTTTAAATCCACCTTGATAGTAACTATCTTTTAATCAGTGAATTTTGATTATTCACATTTAAGGTGTTTTTAATATATTGGATTAATACATACTATATTTGTTATCCTATTCAATGCCCTTGTTCTTTGTTTCTATGTCTTCCAAACTTTTTCTGCCTTCTCTGGAATTAATTGAGCATTTTATATGATTCTTTTTTTATCTCCTATTAGCATATCACTTATACATCTTTTTAAAAACTTTCAGTGGTTGCCTGAGAGTTTGCCAGTAATCCAAGTCCACCTGTAAGAAACACTCTACAGCTTCATGGCTAGTACGTGTACCTCATAACAGAGTATTCCCAATTTTTCCTTCTCATCCCTTATAACATTGCTGTCATTCATTTCACTTATGCATAAACTATAATCACATAATACATATTGCTGCTACTATTATTTTGAACAAACTGTTATCTGTTAGACCAGGTGTAAGTAAGACAAGTAAAAGAAATTATTTTGGAAAAAAAATTATTTTGCCTTCATTAATTTCTCAAAGACTCTTCCTTTTCTTTACACAGATCCAAATTTCTGACCTGTATCATTTTCCTTCTCTGTAAAGAACTTCTTATAACATTCTTGCAAGGTAGGTCTGCCAGTAACAATTCCATCAAGTTTTGTCTGAGAAAAGTCTTTACTTTGCCTTACTTCTGAAGGATAATTTCACTGGATACAGAATTCTAGGTTGGTAGTTTTTTTTCTTTCAACACCTTAAATATTTCACTCTCTTCTTGCTTACATAATTCTGAACAGAAATCTGATGTAATTTTTATCCTTATTCTCCTATAGGTAAGGTGGTTTTTTTCCCCTATGGCGTCCTTCAAGATTTTTTCTTTGTCTTTTATTTTGTGCAGTTTCAATGTGATATTCCTAAGTGTAGAATTTTTGGGGTTTTTTTTTTTTTTTTGCTTGGTGTTCTCTGAGCTTGTTGGATCTATGGTTTGATATCTGACATTAATTTTGGAAAATTCTAAGCCATTATTATCTCAAATATTTCTTCTACTCATTTTTCTCTTTTTTCTCTTTCTGCTATTCTCATTATGCATACGTTATAGCTTTTGCAATTTCCCCATGATTCTTGGATATTCTGTTCTTTTTTTACATTAATTTTCTCTTCAGTTTGGGAAGTTTCTGTTAACACAACTTTGAAGCTCACTGCTTCCTTCCTCAGCCCTTCCCAGTATACTGATGAGCCCTTCGAAGCTATTCTTCATTTCTGTTACAGTATTTTTATTTCTTCCATTTCCGTTTGAAACTTTCTTCAAGTTTCCAACTCTCTCCTTACATTATCCATCTGTTCCAGCATGTTGTCCACTTTTTTCATCAGAACCCTTAGCATGAAGTAAAAACTGGGGAATGCAAGATGTTCACAGGGAGCTTTGAAGAACTCAAATGTAGACTAGGACTTTAGAATGCCATACACATGTACAGTGCTGCGTACATTACCAAGAAAGACCTAAGAAGGCCCTAATCTCTCAAGTCCCACTGTCCTTGACTCTGCACAGGCAAGATGTGAAATTTAAGGCAGAATTGTAGACTGCCTGCCAGAATAATGAAGGTGTGCTCTGACACCCACACAGGGTCCCGCAGCAAAGGCTGAGAGACATTTGGTTCCAGATATTTTCAGAAATCTCAGTCCAATAATTAGCTGACCATCAAGCTAGCCAAGCAGAGACCATCAAGTGGTCACATGAGAAAAAGAATACATACATTAAAGATTTACAGTGTGAAAGTCACTAAACAAACAGTACAAACAACAACAAACCCTGGGAGTGGGACAAAGGGGAATGTGATTTCCAGAGTTCTCATATTATATTATTTAAAATGTGCAATTTTCACACTCTAAAAATACAAAAAATGCAAAGAAACAGGAAAGTATGGCTCCTACACAGAAGAAAAGCAGTCTGGAAGCCTACACACTGGACCTAGTTAATAAGACTTTAAACCAGCTATTATAATAAGTATTTTCAAAGAATTAAAGGCAACCATGTCTAAAATGTTAAAGAAAAAAAAACAAGAATAATACCTCACCAAAGAGAGAATATCAAAGAGAGTGAAAGTATAAAAAAGAACCAAATAGAAACTCTGGAACTGAAAAATACAAGATTGGAATATAAAATTCACTAGAAGGGCTCACCAGCAGATTTGAAGTGGCATAAAAAAGAATCAATGAACTTGAAGGCAGGTCAAATTACCTAGTATAAGGAAGAGAGATGGGAAAGAAATGAATAAAAATAACACAGCCTGGAGTAAAAGGGAAGATACTGAAGTAGGAAAAGCCAGGAATCTATCTTCCTAGACAATAACTGCACTGCCAAAAGTTGTCTGAAGTGACTACTGAAAGTTCGCAACTTCCAGGGGAAAGCCTGGCTGGTGAATTGTAATTAATATCATTTGATTACAGACCTCAGTAGAGTTGCAGCACCCATCCCTAAGGCAACCCACATTTCTGGCATGGCTGAAGCCAGAGTGGGTAATAAAAACCTTATCCTCCAAATGTCAAGACTCTCAGTTCTGAATGAAGATTCCTGTTTCTGACCGTGGAGGTACAGAGGCTGGCGAGCACTGTTCCAATCCTTGCAAGCTAAAGCAATGCCCAGGAGATTTAAAGAAGCACATCTATTTTTATGGACATTCAAAAACAACTGCATATTTGATGGAATTTACAAAGTCAATGTGCATGCCCAGGGAAAGACATAGACTCAGAAAAGACTATAAGAAAACCCTACTTTCATCTCAGGCTGCTCCTGAGCACAGAGACACCCTATAATAACAACAACAAAATATTCGAACCCTGGGGAAGAGAGAGAATCTTGTTTCCAGAATTACCACATTATAAAATTAATATATTGTTTTCAACTAAGAAAACAAAGGCATACAAAGAAATATGAAAGTATGGCCCATTCAAAAGAACAAAATCAACACATACTGTATCCAAGGAAACCCAGATGTATCCAAGGAAACCCAGACCCACAAGAAAAAGACTCAAAATTCTCTTTAAGATGCTTTCAAAGGGCCAAATGAAGACATGAACAAAGACAGGAAATGATGTATGAACAAAATGAGAATGGCAATAAATGGCAAAATGTTACAAAAATTAGCTCAAAAGAAATTATGGAGTTGAAAAGTACAATAACCGAAATTTTAAAAAATATACTAGAGGGGTTTAAAAGCAGATCTGAGCAAAGAGAAAAAATCCATAAATCTATAAAAGTTAGAACAGACTAAGGACATTATATATCTATTAAAGGTTTAATACATCAAGAAGCTAAAACATTATAAACATTTACACACCTAATAACAGATCCTCAAAATATATGAGGCAACAATTGACAAAACAGAAGGGAAAAATAGACAGTTCTACAAAAATAGCTGGAGACTCCAATATCCCGTTTTCAATAATGGATAAATTAACCAAAAAAGATGAATAAGGAAACAGAGAACTTGAGTAACAAAATTAGCCAACTAGACCTAAGAGATATGTATAGAACAATCCTTCCAACAATAGCAGAATACTCTTCTCAAGTGGACATTCTTCTCAAGTTTACATGAGACATTCTCCAGGACAGATCATATGTCAGGGCACAAAATAAGCCACAACAGATTTTATAAGACAGTTATCATAACAAAATACCTGCTGTGACTAGAAAAGGATAAAGTTAGAAATCAGTAGAAGGCAAACTGGACAATTCACAAATATGGAGAAATTAACAACACACTCTTTAAACAACCAATTGGTGAAAGAAGAAATTAGACGGGAAAATAGAAAATAGAGATGAATGAAAATGAAAACACAATATAACAAAACTTTTAAGATGCAACAAAAGCAGCGGCAAGAGGGAAATTTGCAGCTATAAATGCTTACATGAGAAAAGAAAGATCTCAAATAGACATCCTTATTTACAACTTAAGGAACTAGAAAAAGAAGAACAAACTAAGCCAAATGACAGCAGTAGCAGAAGGAAGGAAATAAATGTTAGACTAGAAATAAGCAAAAGAGAGAACAGAAAAACAGTACAGAAAATCAATAAAACCAAAAGTTGATTCCTTGAAAAGATTAACAAAAACTGACAAATCTGCAGCTAGGCTGACAAAGAAAATAAGACACTAAGACACAGGATGCAAATAACCAAAATCAGAAAAGAATGTGGGAACATTAGTACCAACCTTCAGAGATAAAAAGGAGCATAAGGGAATTCTATGAACAATTGTATACCAACAAGTTAGATAACTTATAAGAAAGGGACATATTCCTTGGAACACACAAGTTACCTAAACTGATGCAAGAAGAAATAGAAAATTTCAACATTCATAACAAGTACAAAGATTGAAGGAGTAATCAAAAACCTCTCAATGAAGTAAAGTCCTAGACCAAAAAGCTTCACTGGTGAATCTCACCAAATATTTAAGGAAGAATGAATACCAATCCCCCTTAAACTCTTCCAAAAAATTGAAGAGAAGGGAACACTTCTAACTCATTCTATGAAGCAAGCTTTACCCTGATACCAAAGCTAGATAAAGACCTTCCAAGAAGAAAATTAAAGACCAATATCTCTTATGAATACAGATACAAAATCTTCAACAAAATATTGGCAAATCAAATCCAACAGCATGTTAAAAAGATTATTCACATTAAAGTGTTATTTATTCCATAAATGCAATGGTGGCTTACCACAAGAAAGTTGATCATTACAATATATCACATTAATACAACAAAGGGGAAGAAACACATGATCATTTCAAATGATGCAGAAAAATCATTAAACATAATCCAGCACCCTTTTATTATGTAAAAAAAAAAACCCTCTCATAAAACGAAGAATACAGGGAAAATTCCTTAACACCATAAAGGGTATTTGGGGAAAACCCAAAGCTAACATCATATTTATTGGTGAAAGACTGAAAGCTTTTCCCTTAAGATCCAAAACAAGAGAAGTACACCCACTTTCACCACTACTATTCAACACTGTACTGGAAGTTCTAGCCACAGCCATTAGACAACTAAAAGAAGTAAAATGCATCTAAATTGGAAAGGAAGAAGTAAAACAATCTCTACTCGCAGATGACATGATCCTATACAGATCCTAAAAAAATCTGCAAGAAAACTAGTCATGCTAATAAACTAGCAGCAAAGTTGTTGGGTACAAGATAAACACATAAAAAGCTATTGCGTTTCCAAATACCACCAAGGAACAATCTGAAAAGTATATTAAGAATGCAATTCCCCCCCCTTTCCCCTGGCTGGTGGAGGCTGCACAATGCCTGGGGTTCCTGCAAAAGACATGAACCAGCAGGAGTTTGTCAGAGCTCTGGCCAAGCATAAAGAGCTTGCTCCCTATGATGAGAACTGGTCTACACCCAGCTGTCCACAGCACGGCATCTGTACCTCCGGGGTGGCACTGGGGTCTGCTCCTTGACCAAGATCTACCCGGGACGTCAGAGAAACGCAGTCATGCCCAGCCACTTCAGTAGAGACTCCAAGAGCATGGCCCGCAAGGTCCTCCACGCCCTAGAGGGGCTGAAAATGGTGGAAAAGGACCAAGATGGGGACCGCAAACTGACACCTCGGGGACAGAGAGATCTGGACAGAATCACCCGACAGATGGCAGCTGCCAATAAGAAGCATTAGAACAAATGCTGGGTTAATAAATTGCCTCATTTGTAATCCTGAAAAAAAAAAAAAAGAAAGCAATTCCTTTATGATAGCAACTAAAAGAATTAAAAACTTAAGAATAAATCTAACCAAGGAGGTGAAAGACTTGTACACTAAAAACTATAAAGCACTGTGTAAAGAAATATAAAAGGGACCTAAATAAATGGAAAGACATCCCATGTTGATGGATAGGAAGACTTCTTGTTCATATGTCAATACTACCCAAAATAATCTAAAGATTCAATACAATCTACCAAAATTCCTAAAATCTTTTTTGCAGAAACGTAAAAGCTGAACCTCAGGTTCCTCTAAAATTGCAAGCGATCATGAATAGCCGAAACCATCTTGAAAAGAAGAATAGAGTTGGAGTATTTACACTTACTGCCTTGAAAACATACTACAAAGCTACTACCGTAATTAAAACAATATGACTGACCAACATTAACAAAAACTGATCAAAAAATGGGCAAAGCACTTGAAAAGACATTTCCCCAAAGAAGATAGACAAATATCCAATAAGCACATGAAAAGGTGCCGAACAACACTAATCATTAGGGAAATGCAATTCAAAACCACAAGGAGATACCATCTCATATCTACTAGGATGGCTGCTATCAAAGACAAAAACAAAAAATAACTAGTGTTGGGGCGCCTTAGTCAGTTGAGCATGGGACTCTTGATTTCAGCTCAGGTCATGACCTCAGGATCATGAGATCAAGTACCATGTCAGCTCTGCGAGCTCAGCAGGGAGTGGGCTTGAGATTCTCTCCCTCTCCCTTTGCCCCTCCCCAACTCCCGCCCCCCACACCCCACTCACATGAGCGCACATTCTCTTTCTCTCTCTCAAATAAATCAATAAACCTTTAAAAAAAAAATAACAAGGATTTGGTAAAACTGAAACTCTTATGCACGCTGGAGGGAATGTAAAACATGAAAAAGAGAATAGCAGTTCTCAAAAATTAAAAAGGGAATTACTAAATGATCCAGCAAATCCAATTCTGGGTATATATACCCAGAAGAATTGGAGGCAGAGTCTCAAAGACTTATTGTACACTCATATTCATAATAGCATTATTCATAACAGACAAAATGTGGAAGCAATCCAAATGTCCATTGACAGATGAGTGGATAAAAAACAATGTGGTATACATATCCAGTGGAATATTACTCAGCCTTAAAAGGAAGTAAATTCTGAACATGCTACAACACAGATGAACCTTGAGGACAACTGCTAATTGAAATAAGTCACTCACAAAAAAGCTCATACTGCAATTTCCACATATATGTTACCTAGAGTAGTCAAATTCATAGAGACCTAAAGTAGAAGAGTAATATAAGAATTCCTGAAACTCAACAACAACAAAGCAAACAACCTAATAAAAGACGGGCAAAGGACTTGAACAGACATTTGTCCAAAGAAGATATACAAATGGCCACAGGGATGCCATTTTATTAATCCTATATTAATCCTATATTAATATAGAATATATTAGGATATATATTAGGATAATCTTAAGAATGAATGCTGTTGGGGCGCCTGCTGGCTCAGACAGTGGAGTGTGTGACTTCTGATCTCAGGATTGTGAGTCTGAGTCCCATATTGGGTGTAGAGATTTCTTTAAAATAAATTGTTTAAAAAATGTATGCTGCAGGGAAAACTGGATATCCCATGCAAAAGAATGAAATTGGACCCTTGACTTATAAAAGATCAAGAGTCGCACACTCCACTGACTGAGCCAGCAGGCACCCAACAGCATTCAATCTTAAGATTATCCTTTCTTCATTGAACAATCATAGCTTTCTTGTTGAAAATCAATTGACCATATATGCAAAGTTTTATTTCTGGGCTTTCTGTACTATTCCATTGGTTTATGTGTGTATCCTTAGGCCAGTTACATATATATTTTTTTTAATTTTTAGTTGTAGTAAAATATATATAACATAAAATTTACCATCCTTACCATCTTTTTTAAAGATTTTGTTTACTTGAGAGAGAGAGAGCACAGAGGGAAAGGGAGAAGCAGACTCCCCGCTGAGCAAGGAGCCCCATGCGGGGCTCAATCCCAGGACCCTGGGATCATGACCTGAGCTGAAGGCAGATGCTTAACCAACTGAGCCACCTGCCCCTGTTTAATTGTTATATAGTTTATGCTGAAGATGATTTTTTAAAAAGTTTTGGAATAGAGAGTGGTAATGGATACACCACTATCTTGTGAGTGTATTTAATGCCTCTGCATTATACATTCACAAATGGTTAAAACGATAAATATTATGTTATGTATATTTTACCACAATAAAATAAAGAACAGAAAAAAATAAAACCAAGAGCTGATTCTTTAAGAATGTTTTTTTAAATAGTCAAGATAGCCAAGAAAAAAAATATATAAATTAGCAGTGAATTAAGAATGAAAATAATCAGGGGCGCCTAGGTGGCTCTGTCAGTTAAGTGTCTGACTCTTGATTTCGGCTCAGGTCATGATCTCATGGTTGTGAGATCGAGTCCTACATAGGGCTCTGGGCTCAGTGTGGTGTCTGCTTGAGATTCTCTCTCCCTCTGCCTCTGCCCCTCCCCTCACTCATGCGTGCACTCTCTCTCTCAAAATCAATCAATAACATTTTTTAAAAAGAATTAAAATAATCAATAATACTAACGATATTTAATATCACAAAGAAATAAACATAGGAATAGGTACAGGCTAATAAATTTCAAAAACTAGAAAATACAAAATGACAAAAGCTGGTACAAGAAAAAATAGGAAGCTTAAAGAGACCAAGGACTATTAAAGAAATTAAAATACATCAAATATCAGTCTCTAAAAAATTCTCCAGGTTTTGATGGTTTTATTTGTGAGATCTAATAAGGTTTCAAGGAATACATTCTTAAATACCCTCACAAGCTCAGAAAGAGGTTCAGAAATATAAGGGAAAGCTCATGTACACATGTGTACACCCAAGTGTGCACATGCACAGATGTGCACACATGCAGACACACACAGCTCAGCTCACCAATGGATGGGTCCTGGAAGACAAAGCTCTCTGCTAATGACCCATCTTGATTTAGATGCTTCAGCACCTTGTACACATCCACTAACTTTCCCAAGTCTTCCTTGTCTTTAGGTATTACAAGATTCAGTGCATCTCTTTTCTCAGCCCAGCTATGGGATTTGTTGAGGGAAAAAAATGAGAAAATAAAAATAATTAATTCAAAATTAAGAGATTTTATTTTATAATAAATTTTAAAAGCACATCTCAAATATTGTGACTTTACTATGTACCAGGGCCTAGAATAAGGAATTAAAAACATTATGACCATTAATCTTCCCAACTATCAATACTTATCAAATACGAACACCTTCCCCACCTCCAATTATACAGATAAAACCAGCTCAGAGAAGTTAAGTTACATGACTTCCCAAAGTCATGCAATTGGTAAATAATAGAGTCAGGGTATAAGCTCAGGTAGGTGTAACCCCAAAACCAATGCTTTTAATCACTAAGCTATAATTGCCTCACAGATCAGCAAACACGTCAGCAAGATCTAGTTGAGTAAGTTGGGAAAGAAGGTAAGTACATCCACACCCAGTCAGCTAGATATAATCTTTCTGAAGGAACCCTGCTAGTCTAGAATTTGGCAATTTTATTCCTATGACTTAGCCCCCAGGAAAAAAATCAGAAAGCATGCAAAGATGTTTTAACAAATTGTTCACTAAAGCATTTTCCATGTATTTAAAATGTTCAAGGAAAAGAAATTTATTAAATTATGACACAGCTACATAATAAAAAAAATAGCACCATTAAAATGATAAAGAAATTTGTATTCACTAACAGAATAGCATTAGCTACCAAGTCATTATTACGACCCAATTTTGGTTAAAACTTAATTTAACTAAATTTGGTTAAAAGAAATATATATATATTTTGTGTCAGTGTATGCAAAAAAAAAAAAAAGTCTGTACACAGACATCATGATTATCTCCACTGGGTAGATTATGAATGCTTTTTACTGTCTTTATTCCTACAACTGTCGTGTTGCTGCCAACTCTGCTCTCATGCTGGTAATCCCCTTCCAGCTTCCTGTGAAAACATGGAAACACAGCAATTTGCTTCAAGGAGAGCTAGAGCCATTCACTGTCCATGTACTGAATACTCTAAGGCTCTAAGCTAATCAAGGTGGTTCTGCCCCCCCTTGCCAGTGACTTGCTTCAGAATGGTCATGTACTGCAATTTAGGCTAGACATAAGCTTACTGAGAGATATCAGTAAAGATTTTTTCAATGTTACCAATAAAAGTAAGAGATGGCTCTTTGGCTATATATTGTGCTATGTCTAAACAGGACACCTAAAACTATTAAAGACATTTTGGTTGAAGAGAGTTAATCTGAGGAGAAGCAGATATGTTAACAGCAGCAGAAAGAAGATAAAAACAACCTGAGTTCATAATATTCTTGAGCCTCTCGATCAACCAGCCCTAAAACTGCCTGAACTTGGGATTTTTCACATGTGACATTACATTTTCCTGTTTAAGTTATTACCTTCTGGGGCATCTGGGTGGCTCAGTCAGGTAAGTGTCTGCCTTCGGCTCAAGTCATGATCTCGAGGTTCTGGGATCAAGCCCCGTGTTGGGCTCCCTGCTCAGGGGGGAATCTGCTTCTCCCTCTCCCTCTACCCCTCCCACCCCTCATGCTTGCTCTCTCTCTCAAATAAATAAAATCTTTAAAAAAAAAAAAAAAAAGTTATTACCTTCTACCAAAAGTATCTCTAGCTACTTTAAAAATATTTCTATATAGCCTTAATTTTGTTTGCAAGGTGAATGCATGGTTTTTACATCTGTTTATCTGTTTACTGGTTGTTTTTTACTGCTCTAGCCTAGCTCCAAAAACCAGTGTCTAACACATGAAAAGTAATTCCTAAATATTTGCTGAATGTTAAGAACATGAACAAATGGGGCAGGCAGTGATGAAACCATTGTCATTGTTCCAAAAATACTTCTCGGGTGCCTGGGTGGCTCAGTTGGTTAAGCAACTGCCTTCGGCTCAGGTCATGATCCTGGAGTCCCAGGATCGAGTCCCGCATCGGGCTCCCTGCTCAGCAGGGAGTCTGCTTCTCCGTCTCCCGCTCCCCCCTCTTGTGCTCTCTCTCTCTCTAAAATAAATAAATAAAATCTTAAAAAAAAAAAAAATACTTCTCAATCAAACTTACTTGAGAAACAATAAATTTCTCAAGGAATTTGAGGAAACTATCCAGGAGTCTTAACAGGTCAGGCAGCTGACTACACAGTGCAGGGAGAGTGCTGTGAATTGAGTTGTGATCAGACCCTAGAGAAGCAGCGAGGAGACACAGAGCCTGCACTGGAGTCCTATGCAGCCAGCTGAAGAGGTGAGCATTCTTAGTAAAGTAACTGTCCCCTTCCCCCCCAACCTCAAAAACCCTGGATTCATGCCCTAACTGTCCAGGTACCACCCATCACACCAGGGAGAATACATGGAACAGTTAACAATGGGGAAAGTCCAAAACAGGACTGGGCAAAATGAGCAACTGCAAAGTAAGCATGTGAAATGTCAAGTTCACATTTTTTGAGCATGAACAATCAAGGGCTAGGGCTAGGCTAGTGGGACAGCTTTCTAAGTCTTATCAAGCCTTTGAGCAGCCTAGATTTTACACAGACTCTAAAAATAGACCACAACTGGAAATACAAGTGCAAACAAAGGTTTCTAGGCAGAAGCTATACAAAGACAATTTCAAAACAAACTACTAGGGAAAGGCTGATGAGATTAGACTGGCTAAAGTAGAGGGTGGGTGTAGGGGAGCAGCAGGATTTAAAGCTCCAAGTGGCTAGGGGCCACATAAAGAAGGGCCATAGCCTCCAACCTGCCCTAGCAACTCTTCCCTCACACTCTCACTGGAAAAGATGAGAAGGGCTGAAGCCAATCAGGGCAGATCGTAGGAACCAAAGTAACAGTAATTACTATCATTTTTAGGCAGAACTAAATTTTTGAATTACATCTTTAATAATTATATGTCTATTCATGTTTTCAGATTTGGTAATTTATATTTTTCTAAGCTATTTTATTTCATTTAACTTTTCAAAATTATCAGCATATAATTATATGCTATATGTAATTATAGCATATAATTAGCATAAAATCCGTTATTAATAAAAAAATTTTAGTTGTGATAAAATACATATAAAGCTTACCATTTTAACCATTTTTAAGTGTACAGATCAGTAGAGCTACCTCTGTTCACACTGATGTGCAAACAATCTTTGCACATTTTTTACATCTTATTTTAAAAATGAAACTCTATATCCATTGAACAACAATTCCCCATTTCCCTCTCTCCTGCTGGCCCCTGGAAAATACCATTCAACTTTCTGTATTTATGAATCTGACTATTCTATATACCTCATATAAGTGGAATCATGCAGCATAAATCTTTTTATGACTGGGTTATTTTACTTAGCATAATGTCCCCAAGGTTCATCCACATCATAGCATGTACCACATATAATTTCCTTCCTCTTTAAGGCTAAAAAACCTACCACTGTAGTGAATACCATATTGTGTTTTATCCACTCATCTGCCAATGGACACTTGGATTCTTTCCACTTTCTGACTACTGTGAAATAATACTGCTAGGGAACGTGGGTATACAAGTAAGTCTGTAAGCTCTGCCTACAGTTCTTTGGAATTTTTAGATCACATAGGAATTCTATTTTTAATTTTCTGAGGAACTGCCATACTGTTTTCCGTGGGCACTACACCATTTTACATTCCTACCAACAGAGCACACAGGTTCCAATTTCCTCACATCCTTGCAAATGCTTGTTATTTTCTGATTGTTTTATAGTTTTTTGTTTTTGTTTGTTTTTTAATAGCAGCCATCCTAATGCATGTGAGGTAGTATCTCACTATGGTTTCAATTTGCATTTCTGTAATGATTAGGGCATACTGGGCATATTTTCGTAAGTTTGTTGGCCATTTGCATATCTTCTTTGCCTAAATGTCTATTCAAGTCCTTTGACCATTTTTGAATCAGGATGTTCATTTTTAAATTCATTATATGTATAGTTACATCTCAATTTTTCCTTTTATAATGCTTATTTGTATTTCTTCTTTTTTCTTGACCAACTCAGCCAGATGATTAGTTATTTTGTTAATGTTTACAAACATTACTAGCTTCTGGTTTTGAGGATTCTCTAAATTGTAACTCCCCCCCCCCGGCCGCACTTCATTAATTTCTGCTTTATCTTGTTTCCTTTCTTCTACTTTCTTGAGGGTCTTCTCTGTTGTTATTTTTCTAACTCTTTGATTTAGACACTGTAGAAATAGAAAACTGTAAGTCCCACAATTGCTAACTCAATGTGTCTACAAAAATATAAATGAACTCAGGGGCTGTTGGCAAGCCTCAGTTAACAGCATGAAAGAACTCTGAAAGCAAAGAAGACTCTTACAGATATTTTGAAAAGACAAATCATATTGTGATTACAATTAATTAGATCAATAAGGAAAAGGTCTCCAAATCTTTATTATCTATTCTTACAAAGTTTAATTTATATCTATCCTTACTTTTTTTTTTTTTAGAGAGAGAGAGACAAAGTGTGAGCAGGGATGGGGGAGGAGCATAGGGAGAGGGAAAGAGAGAATCTTAAGCAGACTCCCTGCCCAGCACAGAGCCCCATGTGGGGCTTGATCTCACGACCATGAGATCATGACCTGAACTGAAATCAAGAGTTGGACGCTTAATTGACTGAGCCACCCAGGTGCCCTTATCTTTATTCTTTATCTTGTCATTATATGTAATCAAGGTTCCAAGTCATGATGAAATGCTTGTTATAATTCCAAAGTATATTTAATTTATAACTTTGAGTCTATACATGTTTGCTATAGCAAAGGAAGTTTTTTTTTGTTGTCCTTAAAGATTTTATTTATTTATTTGACAGAGAGAGACACAGCGAGAGAGGGAACACAAGTAGAGGGAGTGGGAGAGGGAGAAGCAGGCTTTCTGCAGAGCAGGGAGCCCGATGCGGGGCTCGATCCCAGGACACTGGGATCATGACCTGAGCCGAAGGCAGACGCTTAATGACTGAGCCACGCAGGCGCCCCGAATATTTCAAATTTTTTAAACACAAACTTACTTTTTTTATTTTCCAAGTTCATAGAATGGTCATCAGAGAACATGGTCTGCTTGATAACCTACTCTTAAAGCTGAAGTTTGTCTTAAGACCTAGTGTGTGGAGAATTTTTTTTTAATGTTATATGCACTGGAAATGAATATACAGGATTCTGTAGGTGTTCATTATGCATTGTGTTGCTCAAATCATATATAACTTTAACGTGTTTTGATTTGCCTGATCTATCAAGGGCTGTGTATGTATATTAAAATATCCCACAATAATTATGGCTTTATCATTTCTTGCCAGTAATTTTATAAATATATGTTTTAGTATTTCTATGCTACATTACAATACCCAAACAAGTTTAGTATTCCTAAAATCATTATTTGCCTTAAATATCATTTTATCGGATACTAATCTGCTATATTGGTATGGTCTTTGGTGATGAACAAAAAATTCCAGACTGACTGGTTACATTAAGACTATGTTTCTGGGGGTGACTGGCTGGCTCGGTAGAGCATGCAATTCTTTTTTTCTTTTTTTAAGATTTATTTATTTATTTGAGAAAGAGAGAGAGAGCTTGCATGCACGCACAAGCAGAGGGGAGGGGCAGAGTGAGAGGGAGAAGCAGACTCCCCATTGAGCAGGGAGCCTGACACAGGGCTGGATCCCAGGACTCTGGGATCATGTCCTGAGCCGAAAGCAGATGATTAATTGACTGAGCCACCCAGGCACACTGAGCATGCAATTCTTGATCTCAGGGTCATGAGTTCAAGTCCCATGTTGGGTATAGAGATTACTTAAAAAATAAAAATCTTTACGGGCACCTGGTTGGCTCAGTTGTTGAGCAACTGACTCTTAATTTCAGCTTAGGTCATGATTTTAGGGTCATGGGACTGAGTCCTTCGTCCGACTCCAAGTTTAGTGACAAGTCGACTTGAGATTCTCTCTCTCCTCCCTCTGCCCCTCCCCCTGCTCATGCGCACGCACATGCTCTCTGTCTCTCTCTCAAAGTAAATAAATAAAATCTATTAATAAATAAAATCCTTTTTTTTTAAGATTTTATTTATTTATTTGACAGAGAGAGACACAACGAGAGAGGGAACACAAGCAGGGGGAGTGGGAGAGAAGCAGGCTTTCCGTGGAGCAGGGAGCCTGATGCGGGGCTCGATCCCAGGACCCTGGGATCATGACCTGAGCTGAAGGCAGTCGCTTAACCAACTGAGCCACCCAGGTGCCCCAATAAATAAAATCTAAAAAAAAAACACTATGCTTCTGGGGGTGGTTAAAACTGCAGTGAGATTATGTATTAAGCCCTGGTTTGGGGACTCAGCCTAAGTGACCCCATTTGGGGCCGTGTGTGGTGCTTTTTTTTTTTTTTAAGATTTATTTATTTATTTGAGAGGGAGACAGAGTGGGGGAAGGGACGGGGGGGGAGACAGAGAGAGAGAATCCTCAAGCAGACCCCCTGCTGAGTGCAGAGACTGAAAGAGGCTCGATCCCAAGACCCCGAGGTCGTGACCTGAGCCAAAATCAAGAGTCGGTTCTTTAACCGACTGAGCCAACAAAGCGCCCCGTTTTTTTTAAAGATATATTTATTTGAGAGAGAGAGCGTGTGGGGGTGGCGGGAGCGGGGAGAGGGCAGAGAGAGAGAATCTGAAGCTGACTCCGCACTGAGCAAGGAACCCCATGCAAGGATTGATGATCTCACAGCCCTGAGCTCATGACCTAGGCCGAAACCAAGATTCAGATGTTCAGTGGACTGCGCTCCTAGGTGCCCTGTTGCTTTTTTTAACAATTGAATTGCACTGTTTTCCTATGTTTTCTATTTCTCTTTTATGTGTTTAATTATTTAAAAAATACTCGTCTTGGGGTACCTGGGTGGCTCAGTCGTTAAGTGTCTGCCTTCAGCTCAGGTCATGATCCCAGAGTCCTGGGATCATGCCCCGCATCGGCTCCCTGCTCAGCAGGGAGCCTACTTCTCCCTCTCCCACTCCCCCTGCTTGTGTTCCCTCTCTCGCTGTGTCTCTCTCTGTCAAATAAATAAATAAAATCTTTAAAAATAAATAAATACTCATCTTTTAAGTGTCTACAGTTCTTGAGGCACCTGGGTGGCTCATTCAGTTAAGTGTCCCAACTCTTGATTTTTTTTTTTTAATTTTTATTTATTCATGAGAGACACAGAGAGAGAGAGGCAGAGGGAGAAGCAGGCTCCCAAGGAGCGGGGAGCCCAATGTGGGACTCGATCCCAGGACCCTGAGATCATGACCTGAGCCAAAGGCAGACGCTTAACCATCTGAGCCACCCAGGCACCCGCAACTCTTGATTTCTGCTCAGGTCATGATCTCAGGGTCCTGAGATTGAGCCCCACATCGGGTTCTGTGCTGGTCATGGAGCCTGCTTAAGATTCTCTCTCTTCCTCTCCCTCTGCCCCTCTGCCCCTACCTCACCACCCACCCCCATGTGTGCTCTCTAAAAAAATAAAAAATAAAAATAAGTGTCAACAGTTCTTGGGGCTCTAATATTAATTTTGCTTTCTATTGTTTCTGCTAACAGTTACAGTGAATTGTTTTTGTAATTTAGAATTGTGAACATCTTCAGGAGGGCCTCTGTGGTCTGGATTTAAAGTATGTCTCTTCAGAGATTTGCCTTTACTTCTACTAGAGCAACCTAGAGGACCATGTTCATGTCTGGAAACAGAGAAGGGCAGAGTCCTAGGCAAACTGTAGGAATAACAGATTACCTTTACTTTATCATTATAGATAGTCTGGTTTCATCCAAAAGGATATATTCTTTCAGGGGCTGGACCAGTTGTTCTTCCACAGAAACTAAGCCAGCCATGTGCCCTGCAAAAGGACAGAAGAAAGGGCCAGTCAGAACTGGACAGATGACTTCCCAGCTTATTTCACTGGGACAAAAGTGCCAATGAAAGAGGCAGGTCCCCTGAGCCAGGAGAGAGTCAGCTTCTTCTCAATCACTGGGTCTCACTGCTTAAGGAGATCTCATAGCCCCATTGTTCTATCCTTCAGCTCCAAGAAAAGAGATATAGGAACTCCCACAGGGATATTAACAACTGTAGCCAAACAGTGATCTCTGTCATCAGGGAGGGACCTTTATTTCATCCTTTTACCCTATGGGTAATCTTGTCTTGTAAGCTTGGAAACCATGGGGGAGAAAACCATTTAAACACAGAGGAATAAACTCTGAAGTTTGAGGTGATGAAGAAAAACAGCAGAAGGGGGGGTGACTGGGTGATGGACACTGGGGAGGGTATGTGTTCTGGTAAGCGCTGTGAATTGTGCAAGACTGTTGAATCTCAGATCTGTACCTCTGAAACAAATAATGCAATATATGTTAAGAAAGAAAAAAAGAAGAAGAAGACTGTAGCAGGAGGGGAAGAATGAAGGGGGGGAAATCGGAGGGGGAGAAGAACCATGAGAGACGATGGACTCTGAAAAACAAACGGAGGGTTCTAGAGGGGAGGGGGGTGGGAGGATGGGTTAGCCTGGTGATGGGTATTGAGGAGGGCACGTTCTGCATGGAGCACTGGGTGTTATGCACAAACAATGAATCATGGAACACTATATCTAAAACTAATGATGTAATGTATGGGGATTAACATAACAATAAAAAAATTTTTAAAAAAAGAAAAACAGCAGAAAGGACTTTCAGGCCATAAAATGTACTCTGCCCACTATCAATGACGTTCCACAAGAAGTGTTTGAACATTCCCAAAGGCCCTGACAATATCTACACCCCACAAGAAGAAAATACACCACAAACACCTGTTTCCCAGAAAAAAACCTTTGGTCTATTGAGGTTCAGGCCCTTAATGGCCTCTACAAGGAAAAGTATTAATGTCTGAAAACTCCTTTCTCATTGTGTTCCAGTTGCAAGTAAACTTATTGGTGAGATTTTTCCACCCTGATAGAAAACAAGCAGGCTAATTCCTGAGCTGGGAACTAAGAATCATTTGTGGAGAATACTACCTTCCCTGGGCCATACCAACAGATGTGAAGATCTCAGCCCATGTGCAGCCCAGGAAACCAAACCAGGCCATCACTATCATGGACGTGGAGTTTCATGATCCCAGACGTCAGCATCTGCAAGGCATTTAATAACATTCACTGGACCACTATAGTTAAAAAAGAAAAAATTGACTAATATGAGGAGACTAATACAAATGCACGAACATGTGCAAACACACCCAACACAAACCAAAATAATTGACTTGCAGTATAATAGCTTAAGGAACCTATTTTATTATATGCTCATAGGAAACCAAGCAGTAGAGTAGAGCAATGAGTTGGAAAGGAACCAGACATCAGTAAAGAAGTATATTAACACCAGGATGATCTGCTAAGAATCACAAGTTAAGCAAACTATGAATTTTGGAACTAAACAGTTCAGTCCAGAAAGGAAGTGATCAAAGCTGAGCACACAATTTATAACAAAGCCAAGTTCAAACAAACAATTAACTGGTCAAAAATGACATCAAAAACGACAGAACTCAACAAGAAAAATAACCTACCACAGACAAGGCATAATTTTAGATTTCACAACTCAGTTGTCTCTATTTAAATATGGTCCCTGAGGTCAAAGAAAGAGGAGCATGTCCTGGAAAGTTATAGATCCCTCTGGGAGCATAAGCAAGAATATGCATGAGTGAGCACATAACAAAAAAGCTATATATTCAGACTCAGGAAACATACAACATTTACTTTTTGTTTTTTCGGGTTTTTTTTTTTTTTAAGATTTTATTTATTTATTTGAGGGGAGGGAGGAGCATGAACAGGGGGAGGAGCAGAGGGACAGGGAGAAGCAGACTCTCTGCTGAGCAGGGAGCCTGACACAAGGCTCGATCCCAGGACCCTGGATCATGACCCGAGCCAAAGGCAGATGCCCAACTGACTAAGCCACCCAGCCACCCCTAACATTTACTTTTTGAAGGGCAAATCTCTTCATTAGTAAAATGATATATCTACCTATCATGATCTTTAAGGCCACCTCTACTTCCAAACAATTCGTATGATATTTATCACATCTTGCCTCAAAAAAGAAATATGATATAGGTATATATTGTTGTAACTCTGGAGTAAAATAGCTTTTCCATTTACTAGCTGTGATGCTTTGAGCAAGTTGATTTGCCTTTTGAAGTTGTTTTTTATTCTGCAATGTGGTTAGCATAGGATGAAGATTAAATAATAGATGCAATGTGACTGGCACATACTCATCATTCTATTAAAGATAAGTACAGCCATTACTGTTTTAGAAACATAAAACATAAAAAGTAAAAAGCATCTGCTTTTTTTTTATGTTGCTGTGTTTGCCCAGATTCTGCCCTTGGTCTACTTCTCCTTCTCTATCCTTTTAGTATAATAGTAACTAACATTTATTGGTGGTTACCAGTGTTCTACATATTCTGCTTATATAACCTCATTTAATCCTTACAACAGTTCCACGAGGGTAGGACCTCTTAATTTCACTATTCAATAAATGTGGAAACTGAGCATAGAGAGATTAAGTAACCTGCCCAAGGTCACACAGCCAGTAAAGTGTCAAAGCCAAACAATATGGCTTTCAAGTTCATGTTCTTAACTACTATGTCAAAGCTACCTCAACTAGCACACCTAAGCAGATAATTCCCACATCTAGTATTCTGGTGCTTTGGACCAACATTTCAAAACAAGGCTAAAGCCAGGAGGGTGTTAGAACCAGCCAATGGAATTTCTGTCCCTATGGGTTCAGCCCCAATGGTAAAAGCTGCAATGACAAAAAGTGCTATATTTGTAAAACCAGTCGGTAGTGACACAGCGAGGCTCCTGCTAAGCAGTACTCTAAGATGAATTACGTCCAACACCAATGACACACATCCTTCCTATGGTAGAAGACTTTTCTATACCCATTTAGCCTTGTTCCCATCCTCTGGAGGGTAGCTAACATTTACTGTGTGGTTACTACTTCTGAAATTGAGTCTACAAAAAGACAATTACCTCACCAAGGTAACACAGAGTTGAGAATGCAGGACGTAAGACATAGGTCTTTAAAGTCTAAGCACTGAGCACTTTGTACCTGGTATCAGAATGTATTATAAATATCCCCATTGCACACCACTCAACCTGCTCACCCAAAAAGCCATGGAATCATCTTCGACTTCTCTTTTCCTTTCATGATACACATGCAATCCCTTACCTATCTCTACTATGTGTACCAAATGCAATAATTTCTTATTACTTTCACCACTACCACTCTCATTCAAGCTACTATAACCTCTCTCCTGAATGAATGCAATAGTGCCTTAGCAGTGCTTTCTTCTACCTTGCCCCCTCTGTAGTCTATTCTGGACAAAGGAACCAGAAGTGATCCTTCATGGTCTCATTCACAGGAAAATCCTGAAGTCCTTGCCCCAGACTGCAAGGTCCTTCATGCTCTGACATCTGGCTACTTCATCTACTAAACCTCCCCACCCTTGCTTGTCCACTCCATTGACAGTGACCTTTCCTTTACTGTTCCTCAAAAACACCAACTATTCTTCATCCCTAGGTAGTTTATATTTATTATTACTTCTGCTTGAAATGCTTTTCTTTATTGCATTCAGGACTCTACTCAAAAGTCACTTACCAAAAAAGGACATCCCTCCTGTTTCTGTATAAAATACCAGACTCCAACATTTTCTATCCCCTTTGGCTGCTTTATTTCTCTTCACAGAAGATACTCAGAAATAACTTCTCTTCTCGTCTTCTATAAAAATCTAAGTGAGACCATGCTCAGAGCTTATAGAAGCGTAACTTCTGAAAACAGGAAAAAAAAGGTTGGTAAAGGGAGGAAAAAGACAAAAGTCTGGTTAAGAGAACTGAGTACTACATTCACAAACAAGAAAGAATTAGAGCTCAGAATTGATGGTTCTGTGGTAGCAAAGAGTACCAGGATTCCCACTCTCCAGATTGCTGAACCCCAATGTGGCACAGAAGCAGAAAATTGTGATCTTTTAACAAAACACTGTATACGTGAACAAACATCCACATACTATCAGCAATGATCATGATAAAGTCAAAGATAAGAAGTGTTCCTTCTATTTTCTGGGGTCCTTGTTATACTTTACCACATAGACTGTGGTAGGAAATTTGCAGAGGACAGAGTCCCCATGATGACCAAGAGTAAATTTCTCACCAGCACCACAGGGAAGAGGCTCTAAGTCTGATTTTATTTGAATTAATAAAAATTTTCTAAACATACTACTTCTTGCTTAGCAGGATTTTGTCAAGGGCTCTCTGTGCCTCCTAGATCTGGATTTCTGTTTCCTTCTCCAAACTCAAAAAGTTCTCAGTTTTTATTTCTCCAAATAAATTTTCTGCCCCCTTTTCTCTCTCTTCTCCTTCTGGGATCCCTTTAATGCTAATGTTTTTATGCTTGATAGTGTCACTGAATTTGCTTAAACTATTTTCCTTTTTTATTATTATTTTTCTCTCCTCTATTCAGCTTGATTTGTTTTCCATTACTCTGTTCTCCAGGATGCTGATCCATTTCCTGCTTCCTATAGTCTACTATTTATTCTGTCTAGTGTTATTTTTCATTTTAATTATTGAGTTCATCTGTGAATGGTTCTTTTTTATGCTTTCTATCTCTTTGTTAAGGGTCTCACTGAGGTCCTCCACTCTTCTCAAGTCCACTGAGTATCTTTATGACTACTATATTAAATCCCCTATCAGGCATATTACTTATCTCTGTTTCATTTAGGTCTTTTGCTGTGATTTTGTCCTGTTCTTTCATTTGGGACATATTCTTCTGTCTCCATATTTTGTCTAAATCTCTTGGTCTGTTTCTATGTGTTAGGAAAGTTAGCTGCAACTCCTGATCTTGAAAGTAGTGACCTTATGAAAAAGAAACCCTGTAGTGTCCTGCAGGGCAATGTCCCCTGTTCACCAGAACCTGGTGTTTTAGGGGTGTCTCCTATGTGTGTGTTGCCTGAGCCCTACTGTTGTGGCTGAGCCATATTTGCCTTCAGTCCAGTCATCTGCCATGGCTCTCTTTGCCTGTTGTGGGCAGGGTCTGGACCCTGTGTTAGTGGGCCAGTCTAAGGCCACCTTGGGTTTGAGTTGGGTCAGACTAGGCATTTGTCAGATCTGCAGTAAAACTAAACTGCATGGTGCTCTCACTGTATTGTCCCCTGAGAAGCTTTCATTGATGAGTAGGGCCTCCAGTCAGACCAGATGTCTGCTCCCAGCCCACTGCTGGGGTTGCAGTTGAACTAGTGTGTGTGGTTTTCTTCCACTCTCCCTTGGGCAAGAGCCAATTTGGGGTGACGCTGACTTCTGTTGGGCCTGCTTGCATACTGCCATGCTCGTGTGGCCCTGCTACGGACAGACTCCTGTGAGCGTGCACAGCCGCAGAAGAGCATGGGAATGGGACCTGTTACTAAGCTAGATGGAGAGTGTTCGTGCTAAACTGGTTCCTGTCCATATATAGGCTGGGGGGCAGGAGAAGGAAGTGGCACCCACCAGCTCTTGTGTTCCTGGAGAATTCTCCTAAAGATCCCTGCCCCTCCGGCACATGCTCTGAGATTAGTAAACAAATCTCCCTCCCATATACCCCAGGCATTTTCAAACTGCTGCTTCAGCAGGGCTGTTTGTTATGCTGCTTTTTAAGGAAGGGGTTCAGTTTCCTCTCACCCTCCAGCTCTCCCAGAGCTGAGCCCACTGATTTTTAAAGTTCCAAGTGTTAATCCCCACTGATTGTAAGAAGTCAGAAGTTAAGCCCCTTTGGTTTTCAAAGCCAAATCGTATATGAATTTGTCTTCCCCGTGAGGGTCCCTCATGTCTGGGGTTCCTGGTGGGGGGTCTGTTCCTCTCCACACCTGCAGTGTCCCTCTCTCTCTCCCTAGGGACAGTCCTGCAGATCAGTTTGGCTCAGGACCACGTCTCCACCCTTTCTATTCTCTTTGATGTGGCCTCTTCTCTACATTTAGTTGTGGAGAGTCTGTCTTGCCAGTTTGGGTCATTTTCTGGGTTATTTACACTGATGGGGGTATTATCTAGTTGTATCTGTGGGATGAGATGGGCCTAGGATCTTCCCATTCAACCATCCTCCCTGGAAGTCCCAAAGCACATTTTGAATGAAATACAAACTCCTGATTGTAGTCGTCAAGACTCTATATGGCCTTGTCCTTTTTTAGCAATCTAACCTCATCTGCCCCCATTCCCCTTTCTCCCTGTGTACCACACTTCTCTTTTAGTTCTTCAAAAATGTCAAGCTCTCTTATAGCTCAGTTTGTTCCCTTTACCTACAATGCTATTTCCCTTCCTCTATTCCCACTCTGATTCCTTTTAGTCCTTAGGTCTCAGCTTATATGTCACTGTCACAAAGAGGCCTTCCTTGAACATCCTATCTGAAACTCTCCTGCCCCAAGATTCTCCATCACTCTACCTCTTTGATTTCTCTTAGCAAAAGGCAGAGTTTTTCAGTTTGAATAAATAAAACAAGATCCAAATACATACTGCATACAAAAGACACCCTTAAAATTCAAATTATCTAAGACAATTTCGAAAGTATAAGAAAAGTAAAAGATAAACCATTCAAACAGCAATCACAAGAGAGCTGGAATGGCTATATTAATACCTGACAGGATAGATTTTAAAACAGGAAGTAGCACTAGAGACAAAAAGGAATATTTCGGAGCATGTGGGTGGCTGAGTCAGTTAAGCATCTGCCTTCGGCTCATGATCTCGGGGTCCTGGGATCAAGCCCCATGTCAGGCTCCCTGTGGAGAGTCTGCTTCTCCCTCTCCCTCTGCCCCTCTTCCCAATGCCCCCACTTGTGTTCTCTCTCTCTCTCTCACTCTCTCTCTCTCACAGAAATAAATAAAATAAAATCTTAAAGCTCAGTGGGGGCAAAAGGCAAGCTGACACCATGTACCTGCCCCCCCCCACTCCCAGATTGGGGGAGGGAGGCGGCGTGGATGTCTCGGTCAGTTAAGTGTCTGCTTTCAGCTCAGGTGATGACCCCAGGGTCCTAGGATCAAGCCCCACATCAGACTCCCTGCTCAGCGGGGAGCCTTCTTCTCCCTCTCCTGCCCGCTCCTGCTCTCTGTTGCTATCTCTGTCTCTCTCAAATAAATAAAATCTTGAAAGAAAGAAAGAAAAGAAAAGGAAGGAAAGAAAGAAAGAAAGAAAGAAAGAAAGAAAGAAAGAAAGAAAGAAAGAAAGAAAGAAAGAAGAAAGAAAAGGAAAAGAAAAGAAAAGAAGAAAAAAGAAAAGAAGAAAAGAAACCTGGGGGAACAACACTTATATCAGACAAAACAGAATTTAAAACAAATACTGTAACGAGACAAAAAAGGACACTACATAATCATGGAACAATCCAACAAGAAGATATAACAATTGTGAATATTTATGCACCCACCATGGGAACACCCTAATATATAAAGCAACTATTAACACACATACACGAAAAAATCAATAGTAATACAATAGTAGTAGGAGACTTTAACACCACACTTATATCAATAAACAGATCATCCAGACAGAAAATCTACAAGGAAACAGTGGCTTTGAATGGCACTACTCAAACAGATCTAACACATAATTCAGAAATTTCCTGCTTCAAACAGTGGAATACACTTCAACAAATGGTGTTTTCTTTCTCTCATTGACTTATTTAGCTTAGCATAATACCCTCTAGTTCCAACCATGTCATTGCACATGGCAAGATTTCATTTTCTGATGGCTGAGTAATATGCCATTGTGTGTGTCTGTGTGTGTGTGTGTACACACACAAAGAAATGGAAAAACATTCCATGCTCATGGATTGGAAGAACAAATATTGTTAAAATGTCTATGCTACCTACAGCAATCTACACATTCAATGTAATCCTCATCAAAATGCCATCAACATTTTTCACAGAGCTGGAAAAAATAATCCTAAAATTTGTATGGAACCAAAAAAGACCCCAAATAGCCAAAGGAATGTTGAAAAAGAAAACCAAAACTGGTGGCATCACAATTCTGGACTTCAAGCTCTATTACAAAGCTCTAATCATCAAGACAGTATGGTACTGGCACGAAAACAGACACATGGATCAATGGTACAGAATAGAGAACCCAGAAATGGACCCTCTACTCTATGGCCAACTAAGCTTCAACAAAGCAGGAAAGAATATCCAATGGGGAAAAAAAAAAGACATTCTCTTCAACAAGTGGTGGTGGGAAAATTGGACAGCCACATGCAGAAGAATGAAAGTAGACCATTCTCTTACCCCATACACAAAAACAGGCTCAAAAATGGGTAAAAGACCTAAATATGAAACATGAATCCATCAAAATCCTAGAGGAGAATACTGGTAGGTCCTATCTAATTTGACAATGTAAATCCAGGGGAGTTGGTCATGAGATATCCTAGTTTCCTTGTGAAAAGTCATGGGCACAGTTAGATAACCTAAGAGAAATTGCTCAGCTGCATGCCCACTATCTAGGTATTCATTTCCCAAGAAGAATAACCACCCACAGACAAAAACAAACCCTGTGGGGGCATAAATAATTCCCATGAGGGCGGTATAGGATTTCTGTGTTTACCTATTTAAGCCAGGGATCAGGTTTTTCAGTGCACATGGGGAGAAAATCTCCTAGCCTAAAAGAATGAATCATTCTAAATACCTTGCAAAGATAGGTGGGGCTAGTGAGATCTCTTAGGGAGTAGGGGCAAGTTGAACTCGGTAAGAGAGTTCTAATGGGGTTCAACTATAGTTTATGGTGACATTAGGAAAAAAGAGAAATTGGTCACAGGGAGAACCAGGGGTCTCTAGCATCATGGACAGATCAAAATTTTTGATGATAAATCCAACAGGCTGAAAGGTTACCCCCCTTAGCAATGACCTGGGAAATACAAATGAGGAAGTTCTCTTTCCAGGCCAATGCCAGAGTAAACAAAAGGAAAACAAAAAAAAAAATACTTTTTTAAAGATGTTATTTGTTTGAGAGAGAGCAAGCGAGTGAGCAAGAGAGAGAGAAAGAGCACATGCACAGAGGGAGAGGGAGAAGCACACTCCCTGCTAAGCAGAGAGCCTGACACAGAGCTTGATCCCAGGACCCTGAGATCATGACCTGAGCCAAATTGAGACACTTAACCAAGTGAGCCACCCAGGTAAGATTTTGTTTAATTAAAGTAAGAAGTCTTGTTCTGGCATCTTGGGCAGTAGTCTACCTCGATGTCAGCTTCTTCTCTCCTTTGTCAATGTGATTTGGAGGTCTCCAGCATCTCTACAGAGCAGACTATGAGGTGGAGACCTCCTCATCTGAGAGATGTATATCTAAGGTTCAGTGTTCTCTAATTTTACATCAGTGTCAGTGGTCAGGAGCACTTGATAAGGTCCTTTCTCATGTGGGACTGTCGAGCCCAATGGTCAAGAAAGAACTGAGACATTTTACATTGCAAAAAAAGGTATTTTTATTATAGCACAGGTATAAGACCCATGGGCAGAAAGAGTTGCCTTGTAAGTGTGAGGAGTGACTGATTATATAAGGTTTTTTATCCTATGGAGGGAGAAGGTGTGTTAGGGCTCCAGAAAACTGAGTCTATAGGTTTCTGGAGGTCTGACTATTCTCAATATTGGACTTTTCTTGTAAATCATTAAGATGTGACAAACTGATGGGAGTTTCATGTCCTTCATGACTGTGATCTTTATCAGCTGACCATTGGCTTTTTCCTTCCTTTGTTCTTGGGCATTCGTGAGTGCCTGAGAAATGTTACATACATCCCACTCCCACCTCGGCAGGGGCCATGTAGAGTGTCACTTTCCCTTTTGCCTTCAGCTTGGCTTTTGTTATCTCATCATTTCCCCCCTAAACAACTTTGACCCTTAAATCTTTAAGGTTGTTGAAAGTGGAAGGTCTCATCTTCCGTAGCTTCTTCCTGTTGACCGGGGTGGAGAGATGTCCCTACCTAGGAGTCAACATTGGTCAGTTGAGGAATGTATAGGGGAGTTATGAAAGGCAGAGGCAGTTGAGTCCAATCAGGGCAGCAAAGAAGTCTTTCTGTGGGCGGTAAGGGCTACATGGCAACATGAAGTTATTGTAGTGATGGAGTCTCAACACCAAGTGGAGAAACACTGAAAATGGCAACATATTAGAATTAAAATGGCTATAAGAATGAAAAGTCCAGGGGCGCCTGGCTGGCTCAGTCGTTAAGCATCAGCCTTTGGCTTGGGTCATGATCCTAGGGTCCTGGGATCGAGCCCCACATCGGGCTCCCTGCTCAGCGGGAAGCCTGCTTCTCCCTCTCCCACTCCCCCTGCTTGTGTTCCCTCTCTCGCTGTGTCTCTGTCAAATAAATAAAATCTTTAAAAAAAAAATAAATAAATAAAAAGTACCGGGGCGCCGGGGTGGCTCAGTCAGTTGGGCGACCAGCTCTTAATTTCAGCTCAGATCTTGATCTCAGGGTCCTGGGATCAAGCTCCGTGTGGGGAGCTATACTCAGTGAGGAATCGGCTTGGGGATTCCCTCTCTCTCTTCCTCTCCCTCAGCCCCTCCCCCAGCTCACATGCTCTCTTTCTCTCAAATAAATAAGTAAATCTTTAAAAAGGTTAAAAAAAAAAAAAAGAATGAGAAGCCCAACAAAGAGACCCTTAATAGTTGACCATAGTCCTCCCCAAACCAGGAAATTAACCAGTCATTGAAAGAGGGAAGGATTCAGCAGAGCCTCAATTTGAGTATTCATATCAGTAATCCTGTCACATTTTTGTGGTAATCTGGAGTATATACATAACACTCTGTTTTAATGAAGCATAGGTTCCTCCTTGAGCTGCAGTCAGAATATCAAGACCCATTCAGTTTTGGAGGGCTACCTTCTGAATTTGTGGATGCCTATGAGTTGGGTCTGGTTAAAGGTGGCCACTGTATGCTTGGCTAAAGCCTCTATTTGCAATTTTATATCACTAGAGGTGACTCCTGGGGCAAATACAGCTAAGGGATAAAACTATCAAGAAACCCTCTTTAACAATATCCTAATTATGAGGAATCACTGGCAAATGGGAGAAGACTTGTCTGGGCTATGGACATCCCCAAGTGTATCATACAATCCAATCATAAGCAAAGTCGGGCCATCCATTATCTCCGCAAGTCCATAATTAACCCCATAAAGTGGTATGTTCCAGCTTTTAAAGAGTGGTTTTATCTGCCACAAAGAACTGATAAAGGTGATAGCTGAGTTATACAATTGTTGGGGAATCCATCCTACTTTCCAGCTTGTTCAAATAATCCTATGCCCATGGGATCCTGTTAATATTTCCACAGAATAACAAGCAAGATTGTCTATACATGAGCTATTGTGGCAATTTCTCTGAAGTTTACCTTAAGTTGTCTAGCTTGGGCAAACAACAAACATTTAAAGGCAATCAGAACTAGAATTTAACATCCACAAAGATGTGTTATTGAAACATAATTTTTCTCTCCAAAATTATTATTTCCAGAGATAGCCAAATCAAGACAAAATTATTCAAAAAACAAGTTCAATTTTAACAAACTTGGCCTAATTATTTACACAAGCTCAGCAAGAATAGTGATTGATCATATAGATCTTTTAAAATTTGCTTTGCTGGAACTTTTTCTAAAGAATCTCTATTGAACTTGTAATAGCCTCTATAGGCCAGAAGTCAAGCCAAATAGTTGCCATGAGATGTGCCTGCAATACGTGTAAATTTGGGTGAATTCCTCTTCTCAAGGTCCCCAAAATATTCTGAGCTTCCTGCACCTGTCAGGAAATGACATTCTTTACTCACCTGATAAGGCTGCTGGGAACTCTATAAGTAAGTATCAGGCCAACATTTCTAAAGGCTTTATTGGTTTCATGTTTCATAAAGTCAACCTTAGTTCCCAAAATGGTATGGTAATACCTGAGTCTATGCATATCTCTTTCAAATATGACATTCCAGTCAAAGCCTTGGTAAAATAATCAGTGTTTCTAATGTTATCTTGTTACAAGAACAGATTTTCATTGAACTTACGCAAACAACTATAATTGCCATTAAAGAAAGAATATTCACTGAGTTTCTGCATTTCAGAGGGTTTACACAGAAAAGTCAAATGCTTCAATTTGTTCACAAAGTACTATTTTATCATACTTTTGTGTATCATAAATACCTTAAGAGAAAGTTTCCTTAATCTGGAAGAGCGAACAGAGAACCAGCAACATTTCAAACAAGAGTCACAAAACTATAATCATCTTCTTCAGCTCATTTAGTTCCATGTTACTAATTCTTGTTTGAATGCAGCTATTTAGTTCTAGAAATTCTTACTTATTTCAGTTTTATGATTTTAAAGATACCAAAAACCTGCATTTGTTAAAAAAAAAAAGTCCTTTTCATGAATCTCCTTGAAGATGAAACTCATTTTGTAAATGACAAAAAACTCTAATGCAGTTAACAAGGAAATTCAGTTATTTCTGTGACACGTAACACTTCAATAATCAGAATATCAAGTGATGACCTTACACCAAAACATATTAAAACTTTAGAAATTGCATAGAATCTCTAGAATAGTTATAGAATTTACCCAAACATAACATTTAACCGTGCTTCCAGAGCAACTTAGGCCTAATTAGTCAAAAAGACTTCATTTACAATTCAAATCTTGGGGAAGTTTGTTAAAAGCCCTCAGAAAGCTGTAAAATACATGCCTAAATAGGATTATGGATCATTATAAAACTTAAAAATTATTTATTTAACCAAGGTGACAGTAAGAGATTCCAAAGGCAAAAATTTCCAAAAAAAAATGTAGGGTTATATGGTTGTTAGCAAAACTTAGCACCTTTAACATTGAGAAGTTTTAACTTTCTTAAGTAACCGAAGACTTGATAAAGACAAAACAGAGAAACTTTGGTTTTCTGGGCAAAGAAAAGAAAAGAGAAAAAAACTCTGTTTACATTTTTACAAGTGCAAACCAACAATCCAAGAAAATTTTGGCTTTTTAACAGAGAATGAAGCAGAATTTCAATCTTATTCCAGTATTCTTTTAAAATCCATACAATGTGGAAAACAAAGGCAAAAGGAAATGTAGATAAAATTAAATTTCCTTGTAACCTGCAGCCCAATGACAAATACTTGAGACAGACAGAGTTGGACATTCCTCCAGGAACTTCCAACTGTCCTAGAGTTAATACCTTGCTAGAGGGAAAAACAACCGTAGCTAGACAACAGCTAGGCCTCCAGGATCCTCTAAGTCTTCTTTAACATATGAAAAATCACTTTGGAAACTTCCCTTGTCTTTACCCCCCCCAACTCCAAAGTGTATAATCAATTGCTCCACACAATTGGTCAGCTCATTCTGTCCCCAGGTCCTCTTCCTGTGCTTTAATAAAACCACCTTTTTGTACGGAAAACATCTGAAGGATTCTTTCTTGGCCATTGGTTCAGGGACCCTACTTCACAGCACATCACATTGATTTCAGCTTTAGTCCTGACCACATATAAAATTCCTTTCCAAAGAGTTCCCTTCATAAACTTTCTACTTTTTCATTCAGAGTCGCTTCCCTTATTTCCATCAGTCTTCATTACATTTAGCAGAATTTTAATTCTTAGAAACCTCAGTCTCCAGGGAAAACTGAGTAGTAACCAATTGTGAACTGTTATATCAGAATTCTTTAGATCTGAAATTTATTTTTTTAAGATTTCATTTATTTGAGAGAAAATGAGAGAGCGTGAGCAGGGAGAGAGGCAGAGGGAGAAGCAGATACCCTGCTGAGCTCGATACCAGGCCAAAGTCAGACGTTTAACCAACTGAGCCACCCAGGCGCCTCTAGATTTGAAATTTATAAACACATTTTATAATTTCTAAAAACAGGTTTTTTCCATAGTACAATTTTTCAACAAAGCATAAAGCATGTTTACCAAGAGACCCAAATATCCTTAGTTTCTCTGCAATAAGAAGCCAAAAGCCCAAACCGACGTTCAGAAATCAGTGCTTTACACCTATTTGGAAAAGGCCTATACATCCAACGAATTCAATCCTATATATCATCCAAGCAAAACTTTAAAGTTTCAGGTTACCAAAGACCATGAAAGCTATCTTAACAATTGCCCATGAAAACTTTGAGACAGACAAAATTAACTATCATTTTCAGTCATCTTTTTGCTGACAAATTGCAACAGAGATCATAGGCTTATCTGATCTTCCGCAAACCTGGATAAAAGTTTTATATTTAATGCTGATAACTCCAAACATATGTCTATCTCAATTAAACCAACAACCTTGTTTCAATAACAAATATGTTTCACCTGGGTCCACTTAAAAGTCAATCAATTTGCTCCCCATTGTCAATTTTTACCTGGGACACTGGTGGGGAAATCTGAGGTGGGCGGTGTAAGTCCTAGAAGTGCTCTTTGCTCCTTGCCGGCAAGGGGAGGAGGAGCAGCCAATGATGGCAGAGGCACAGAGGACCGATTAGGAACCAGTTAAGCAGGGTGGTGCAGAAACAGGAGGGGAGGGAGAGGAAGGCAGGAGGCAGCTAGAAGCCCAGAGGGCGGAGAAAGAGGCCTACAGTCCTAAAGCTCATCAGCTTGGACAGACAAAAAGACTGGTTTCCTTTCCACCAACAAATGGAAACAGGCAGTCCATATCAGGCTGGAGAAGACAGGGAACGTCACTGAAACAAAAGGAGTTTTGGCAGCTGCTTGGAAATATTCCCTAAAGTCCCCATCCCAAGGTGGGCTTACCAAAAACAATTGGTTCCAAGTATCATAGCCATTAACCCAGGAAATGAATGAGGGAGAAGCCCCCACATACAGCTAGAGTAGCCTAGGTCTATTAGGAGAATAGTGAGAGAGAGAGTCAGCGTCCCCTTTGTCAGGGATGGCCTGTGTTTCTTCCAGCAACCTGGGTTTATTCAGAGGAGCCCCATTTAGACAGTTATCATCCAATATATCAGGAGAGGGTTTTCTAGCCTGGTTAGTGGCCAAACACATTCTGCAAGAGGCTCTTGCAGAGGGGTCCTGATTTAGGGCCATGAAGGCCTGGACAGAGGGTACCTCCATCCATTTGCTATTTCCTGCAGAAGAGATCTAACTGGTAGATCTTATTGAAGTTTAGTGTACTATTAATGGCCCATTCCGCCTCACTCCTCAGGGAGTATCAAAGCCATGCAGTGTTACATACAAAAGATCAGTCATTTCTTAAATTTTGCAATCTGAATTATTTCCAGTGGGTTAAAAGACATCCCAAAGGAGAGTCCTTGGGAACCAAAGAAGCCTAGAGAAGGTCCATTACCAAGAAAATCCCCCGACTCCTGGGTGGCATCCCATACAGGACATGTCAGAGGTTCCTGGTGTCAAAGCAACTGGAGACTTCCGTCAAATGAAATTGCTATGACTGGGCACCTGGGTTGGTTCACTCAATTAAGCATCCAACTCTTGATTTCAGCTCAGGTCTTGATCTCAGGGTTGTCAGTGCAAGCCCTGTGCTGGGCTCCTCACTAGATGTGAGGCCTACTTTAAAAATTAAAGAAGGAAGGGAGGGAGGGAGGAAAGAAGGAAGGAGGGAAAGAATCGCTATGATCACCGCCCTGCCTTGTCATCAAGGCCCTATAGGGATTGCTGGTACCCCCCACCCCATCCTAGCCTACAAATGAATGCAGTGAATGCACTGAAATGCTGTGCTGTGCAGAACCCACTGTTTTGTTTTTAAGATTTTATTTATTTATTTGACAGAGAGAGACACAGGGAGAGAGGGAACACAAGCAGGAGGAGTGGGAGAGGGAGAAGCAGACTTCCTGCTGAGCAGGGAGCCCGATGCGGGGCTCGATCCCAGGACCCTGGGACCATGACCTGGACCTGAGCCGAAGGCAGACGCTTAACGACTGAGCCACCCAGGCACCCCAAGAACCCACTGTTTTTAATCCGTGGAAAACACTAGAAAAGTTTTACAAGGGGGAAATTACCCAATTTTGTAATTTCATTAGTTAGTAGGAGACCCTGACAGCAAACTGTAAAAACAGAAATCCACCATAATCTAAGTGACATTCCAACACGTGTAGTCCTCACAGCCAACTTCGCAAGAAACAGTCCCCAGATGGATTTTAATTTAATCGGGTACTGGTTTCAGCCAGTTCTGGGTGGAGGTCTCGCTGACAGAAGCGGCTAGACTAGAAATGTGGAAGGGATCACATTAGACCAATGAGGAGGAAACCTCACAGGGGAGTCTTAAGATTGGCAGCTGTCCTAGTGATTTAGGTGGCTTCTCCGTGCTCTCCTAAGAAAACAACTTTGTGTAAGGACAGAAACAAAGACAGGGCATCAAGTTTCTGAGTCTTATTACCATTCCAACCAGGGTAGTAACTTCCAGCCGAAAGGCAGGCTTTTTCCTCCCCGAAGAGCAGCCATAGGCTGGAGGAGCACAGCCTAAGCAATCAACACGAAAGTGTTCCAAAAAGACCATACTCTTTGAAAAGCCCCTGGAATGAAAGCAAAGGAAGAGAAGAGGAAGTACCACTAAGTGTGCACCGAAACTCAAATGTCCAGATGAAGGAAGATGCAGAATGCCCCAAACTGTCAGGATCATTGAGCCCAATGGTCACAAAAAAATTCTTGAGAGGTTTTACAGTGCAAAAAAAGGTATTTTTATTAATGCACAGATACAGGACCTGTGGCAGAAAGAGCTGCTTTATAAGTGTGAGGAGTGACTGATTATATAGGGTTTTTTATCCTATGGAGGAAGAAGGTGCGTTAGGGCTCCAGAAAATTGAGTCTATAGGTTTCTGGAGGTCTGACTATTCTCAAGATTGGGCTTTTCTCATAAATCATTAAGACAGTGACAAACTATGGAGTTTCATGTCCTTCATGACTGTGATCTTTATCAGCTGACCATTGGGTCTTTCCTTCCTTTGTTCCTGGGCAATTGTGAGTGCCTGACAAATATTACATGTATCACACTCCCAATCTGGGAGTGGGGGGGGGGGCAGGTACATGGTGTCAGCTTGCCTTTTGCCCTCAGCTTGCCTTTTGTTATCTCATCACTTTCCAATGGGGCTCGAGGGCTGTTTTTCTTTGATGATGTTCCCAAAATACCCAGTCATCAGGCTCTAGACTATGACCAACAGGATCTTTTGAACTGAGGTCAGGTAAAGCTTTAACCTGGTGATGATAGGATTTAGCATAAGGCATTAAAGATTTACAGTAGCTGGTTATATTAACAGGGGAAAATAGAGGATCAGCAGAAGGTTGTATGCCAACATACAATGGTCTACTGGTGACTATCTCATATGGAGGGAGTTTATGTTTCCGAAAGAGGGTACTGTGAATAGTCAGCAGAGCCAGAGGTAATACCTTACGTCAATGTTTATAATTTAAGTCATGTCAAATGCACCATGTTAGATAAAGAAATGCAAAAATCAAAAATTGGGATTTGCCTGGGAGCTGGGAAGAACCAAGTGGCCATCTTGGGTTTCCCATAGCCTTGACTATTCACTGAATTTATAGCCCATTTCAATCCAGTTCAGGAACAGACTGTTGGCCATGTCACAAGAACATCAGGATGGTAAAAGTCGGGCAACAAGAGGTCATTCTTTGCAGGAGCGGAATGAACTTCATATACATGTGCCACAACCTTTACAGATTCTGTTGCTACTGCCGTTGCATGAAACTTACCTAGGACATTTCCCTGATATTCTGGTTCAGTCCTTTCAGCGTGAGCCTCAATTTTGATGATAATAATTTCAGAAAGAAGAACAGCACCAAGAGGCTGTTTTACTTCAATTTTTTTATTAGGGTCCCAGTGAATGTGAGGAAACCCCTTTCTTTCCATAACATTCCAAAATCATGGACAACCCTGAAGGCACATCGGCTATCACTATAAATATTAACAATTTGCCCTTCTGATATCTGGCCAATTTTGGTAAGGGTATGGAGCTCTGCTTGTTGGGATGATTTAGATTGTGGGAGATTTCTCTTTTCAAGTACTTCATTTTGGGTGGTAACAGCATGGCAGCCTGAAACTCCCTTTCTCATTTTTATGATATGACCCATCAAACACACAAAATTAGATCAGAATTAAAGGGGTGTCTTATAAATCAGGACACAGTGTCAAGAAATGGTGTTATTACCTGACAGTCATGGGGCTCACCTTTGTCAGGCAGGGGTGGTAATGTAGCAGGACTGAGAATGTTATAATGTTTTACATGTAGATTAGGTGATGAATTTAGAAAGATCTCATAAAAGGTAACTGGGTGATGGGTACTAAGGAGGGCATGTTTTGTGATGAGCACTGGGTATTATACACAACTAATGAATGGTTGAACACTACATCAAAAACTAATGATGTACTATATGTTGGCTAACTGAACATAAAAACAAAAAGGTTAGTGGGCTCACATAGAAATGTTAACTCAGAGTTAACAGGCTTTGGACAGCTGGTAGAGTTTGTAAATAAATGTCATTTCCTAAGGCTAGATCTGCAGAGGCTTCTACCAATTTTGCAGCTGCCTTGAGGTAGTTTGGATTGGCCCAAGCAATTAAATCAAGTTTTATGCTATAACAGGCGGTAGGCCTATGTTTATTACCACGTTTTTGTGGGAGCCCAGGTCTTGATTCTCTTTCATGTATAAATAAGGTGAAAGATTTTGAGTAGTTAGATAGTCCTAGGGCAGGTGACTCTTGCAGGGCTTGTTTTGGTTTTATAAAGGTCTATTCATGTTTATCTTCACAGGAAAAGACTTCCAGGACTGAAATTTTAGTAAGCTCACGAAGCAGGGAAGCAAATAAAGAAAAATTAGAAACCCCTGGTCTATAATAACCAGCTAGACCTAGAAATCCACAAAGTTGTGAATCTAGGAAACTCCTGGTTTAGCTTAGTTCTTTTTGGAGATAGCTAGATTCCTTCGGCACTTAGATTATGACCTAGGTAATGAACAGTGTCCGGAGAAAACTGTAATTTTTTTTAGGTAACTTATGTCCTTTTTCAGCTGTTATAGCAACTAACTGGAATCTTTTATGGATGCCTCTTTGGTAAATGAGCACAGCAAGAAGTCATCCACATATTGTAAAAAGGGTCAATTCCCAGTGAGTTGGAGGGTACTTAAATTTTGATGGAGCACTTGAGAGAAATAAGAAGGGGCCTCTGCGAAACCTCAAGGCATAACTGTCCAAGTATAGTATTGACTGTTGCAAGTAAAAGCAAATAGATAATGACTATTGGGATCTACAGCAATGCTGAAAAATGTCTACAAGAGCAAACCATTTTGACTCTGGTGGAGTTTGTGACAAAAGAGTGTTGAGGTTTGGAACAACTGGGAAACAGGGAATAACAACCTCGTTTATAGCTCTCAAATCCTGGACAAATTACTATCCCCTCCCATTATGTTTCTGAAGCAGCAAGAAAGGAGTACTATAGGGGCCAGTACAGGGAATGATAAGTCCCTGGATGATTAGTCTTATATTAGTAGTGTGATACCTTGTATGGCCTCAAGCTTTTAACACATATTGGGGCAATTTAGAAAGAGGTTCAGTTGTATCTACTTGAATTTTTATATGCTCTGTACTTTTTATTCTCTCAATGTCAGTAATTAAAGTAGCCCAAAGAATTCCAGGCACCTCAGCTAAGGAATTTCTGTTGAAATTCATCTTCGGTATCAAGGACAGATGTAAAGAACATTATAGATCAGATTGAAGTTGCTGAGGGAACTCTAAAGTAAGGTCTCCATTGGAGGCAAACTGTATTAGCCCTTTGAATTTAGAAAGGAGATCTCTAGCTAATAGATTGACCAGGGCTGTATCATACAGCAAAAACAAATGTTTTTCATTGAAAGGTCCCAGAGTCATTTGTACTGGCTGAGATATAAATTCTCTCTGAACTTTATTAGTACCCCCACTATGGAAACTTCTTTTTCATTCTGAGGGATTTGTTGTGTACGAAAAGCGCGGTTTAAAGCAGAAAGATAGCTCTGGTATCCACCAGAATTTGTCAAGGTTTTCCATTAATTTTAATTTTTGTTTCTCCTTGGCTGTTTAAGGATATTACTGGTAGTAGTTTACCAGAGGGTCCCTGTCAATATTGGGAGGGGACCATACGGATATTTGATTAAGGAATTTGTATAGGATCTTATAAGACAATTTTTTTGCCAGTGCCCTAATTGATTACAAGTGAGACAGCTCCTGGGCCAGCTTATTGATAGACTCCCAAGGAGATGAAACATGGATGGCCTGGGTGTTAACTGAGGTCTCTGGCCTTGGAGCTGGTGTAGTTGTAAGGACATTAATTCATGATCTCGGTCCAGAGCCTTTCAAAGTGTCCGGTAGGGTCATGAGTTCAGATAGGCTGGTGGCCTCCCATCCTATTTTGTCTTTTTATTAATCCACTCATGTCAGGGATAATCCATTCACAAATAAGGCAGCTAGAGAAGGTTGGGTGGCCTTATTTACTGTGTGGAAGAAAATGCTGTATGAAGAGTGCTTTCAGACGGGCCTTAAAGCGTGCAAAGATTCATCTTTCTTTTGTTTGCACTCTTGAATAATGGACCAATCAGTGTGCGCAGGGAAAACTCTGGGAATGGCTTGTAAAAGTTCAGTTGCTACTTTGTAAGCCCTTTCTGGTTGAGGATCTCAAATATTAACCTCCATGTTTGGCTATCTTGCTTCCTGCATCCATTTTTGGGCTTCCCCCGGTTTGACCATCATGTGCACAAAAACTGATAAAGATTTGGCAGCTCAGGGTCATAGACCCTGTTAGAAGGTGAGGGAGGGACAATAAGGTATCCCCAAGGTGAGAAGGCACTTTGAGACTGGAAAACAAAGCCAGGCCACTCCATACAGTTTACACAGAGTTTCAGACAGGGTAACTTATTGACGGGGGAGTTGGGTGGATGACAATCCATTTGTGCAGTTATTCGCAGCAGTGTCTTAACCTTAGTCCACAGATTTTATAGAGAAAGGGGATGCACAGAGGAACACTCTAGTGAGATCAAAAGGTCTGCACACACTTCAAAGAGTTTGTAGGCACCTAGTTGACAGCTAACCTTGAATTAGATCGTGTGGTACCACCTCTTAGTTAGGAAGGGGAAAGACTATGTTATCTCTAACAGATTCATGGGAGGCCAAAATAAGCCTCCCTATATCCCAGCCTTGGTGGGCATTTCGAAGGTATGTATATTAACTTACAAGGGGCCCAGAACCCATAGGCCCAAGAGAGGTCACAAACAAGATGGAGCACCAAAGATTGAGTCAGCACTCCAATAAGCCCCAATGAAGACTCTAAATTCTGCAAAAAATTTTTGTGCTTCCTCTGGAGTTTTAGAAATTTGACCAAGTGGTGAAAGATAACTGAGGGGGTTCATATGCACCTTCAGGTAACTTAATTTTAAAACTTAACTGTGTAACAGTCTCTCAGAGTAGAAAGTCAGTTCAGAGGGAGAATTACTAAATGTGAGTACTCAGGTAAAGAAAAACAGAGAAGAGCTGTAGCCGTCACATTAATCATTAGCCTTCTGTAATAAATCTCTCCACGAAGCTATTTTAGAATCTTAAAGCCTTCTGGAAGCTTCTACATTCCAATTAAAAGAGGTATTCCATTCCCTTCATTTAACTCAGGAAACCCTACTTTCAAGTGCACTTCTCAAATGAACCATCTTGTGTTAACTGTAATGTTCCCCATAAAGGCCACTGTAATTCTAGGCTGTTTTTAGTAAAATGTTGCCATTTTCAAAGATATTCACAGTTCCTGGAACCATAGTTTTTAGACATAAAATAAGCATGTGTGCTGGAAAGTGGTGCACTTGACTCTAGAATTTAAGGATCCCATTAGCTAAGCCTTTGGGTCTCTCGGAGCTGAACTAATACCTAAAAGGGATATGGTACTGAGTTCGGGTTTGTGCAAGTTTTACAGTGTGCCTCATTGCACAGGTGTTTTCTTGAGGTAGGCAGGTGACTTACCATCAGTCTCAGTGGTTCTGTAACCAACTTATCCTAACACAGGAGTCTTTGAGTTAGGAAGCAGGCATTCTAATAGCTCCTAAATGCCTGACCTGTGCCCACCAGTTCGTAGGGCTTTGTGGCCTCCAAGATCCCGGCTAGCAATAGCCTTTATTTACACAAAACAAGACAAACAAATGTGCACTTCAGCACATCAGGACTAACCAAAATATATCACGGTGGACTGGCCAACAGAATGCCCCATGTGAACCCCTAGCAATTCCCTACATGGACTAAACCAGCAAACCCCAGGAAATGAGAACTGCAAATGGGAAATGGGGAAAGGACTCCAATGTGGAATTGAGGACTAAACCAAGGGCTGAGAACTAGTGCTCCATTAGCAACTCCTCTGTAGGGCTAGAATGACTTGTTACCCTGGGCTGGAAAGCCAGTTAGATCAGTAGCTCAAATGCAAAAAAGAACAGGGCTGAAACTGAGAGGGACTTACCAACAGCCCTCGGAAATGGTGAGACAGACTATGAACTCAAAAGAGTTCTTGGAGTGCCACCCTGGTGTTTCTCCTTATCCCTAAATGCCATGAGAAGTTCACTTGGGTTCCTGATGTTGTCACCAAATCTATTAAAAAACAAAATTTAACCAAGAAATTTGAAGATCTAATTGGCTTTTTAAAATGATTCATGAATTAGGAAGCATTCCACCTAGCAAGTAGAGGGGAATTCCACCCAAGTTAAACAAAAGGAAGGTTTCTAAAGGCAAAGATCAGGCACATAAAAAGGAATTTATGAGAAAGGAATGCACTGTTTACGCAAAGTTGCCCTTCTAAGGGAAATGGAACGAGGTCTATAGTAAATTTCCTAGTAGTGCCCAGAATATTCCATGTTGAGTGATTAAAGATTACACTCTTGGAAGCCTGAAACTAGTTAAGTTAGATATTAAGTCTTGTTTTGTTGACACGGGTCCTTAACCTAAATAACTCTATCATGGGCCTATGATTTTCTCTTTAACAATATGTATGAAGGGGTGCCTGGGTGGCTCAGTCATTGGGCATCTGCCTTCGGCTCAGGTCATGATCCCAGGGTCCTGGGATTGGGCCCCACGTCGAGCTCCCTGCTCAGTGGGGAGCCTGCTTCTCCCTCTCCCCCTGCTTGTGTTCCCTCTCTGTGTCTCTCTCTGTCAAATAAATAAATAAAATCTTAAAAAAAAAAAACCAATATGTATGAATATCTCACAATTTAGCATCATATTTAATGGTGAAGGACAAAATGCTTCCCTGCTAAGATCAGGAACAATATAAGGATGTCTACTCTTGCCACTTCTGTTCAACACTATACTGGAAATTGTAGCCAAGGCAATAACATTATTTTTAAAACTTAGAGAGGAAAAATAAAGCTGTGATTTGCAGACTACAAATAGAAAATCCAAGAAATTCATAAGAAAACTATTAGAACTCATCAAGAAGTTTAGCAAGGTCACAGAATATGAGATCAATACACAAAAATCCATTGTATTTATATATACTAACAATTAACATTACAAAAATGAGACTAAGAAAACAAGCCCCTTAAAACAGCATCAAAAAGAATACAATACAGACTTAAATGTGAGACCTGAAACCATAAAAATCCTAGAAGAGAACACAAGCAGTAGGGGCACCTGGGTGGCTCAGTCGTTGGGTGTCTGCCTTCGGCTCAGGTCATGTTCCCAGGGTCCTGGGATCGAGCCCCGCATCGGGCTCCCTGTTCGGTGGGGAGCCTGCTTCTCCCTCTCCCACTCCCCCTGCTTGTGTTCCCTCTCTCACTGTGTCTCTGTCAAATAAATAAATAAAATCTTTTTAAAAAAGAACACAAGCAGTAGTTTCTCTGACATCAGCCACAGCAACATTTTTCAGGATATGTCTCCTGAGGAAAGGGAAACAAAGCAAAAATAAACTATTGGGACTACATTAAAATAAAAAGCTTCTGCATAGAGAAGGAAACAATCAAAAACAAAAACAAAAAACTAATGAATGAGAGAAGATATTTGCAAATGACGTATCCAATAAACTGTTAGTATCCAAAATATATAAAGAACTTACACAACACAAAAAAACCCAAATAATCCAGGGGTGCCTGGGAGGCTCAATCAGTTAAGCGTCTGCCTTTGGCTCAGGTCCTAATCCTAGGGTCCTGGGATTGAGCCCCACACTGGGGCCTGGAAGGGGGGTGCTCCCTGCTCGGTGGGGAGCCTGCTTCTCCCCCTGCTTGTGCTCTATCAAATAAATAAAATCTTAAAAAATCTTTAAAAAAACCCAAATGGGCAAGGGACATGAACAGATATTTCTCCAAAGAAGACATACATGTGGCCAACAACACATGAACAGATGCTCAATATCACTCATCATCACAGAAATGCAAATAAAAACCACCACCTGTCAGAATGGCTGACCTCAAAAACACAAGAAATAATAAGTATTAATGACATTGAAAAGGACAAGAAACCTTCCTGGTGGGCATGCAACCTTGTGGTGGGCATGCAACCTTGTTGCAGCTACTGTAAAAACTCATACGGAAGTTCCTCAAAAAATTAGAGGTTAAAAAAAATACTCTATTTGGTATTAACCAAAAAATACAAAGACACGAATTTGAAAAGATATATGAACCCCTATGTTTACTGAAGCATTATTTACCATAGCCAAAATATGGAGGCAACCCTAGTGTCCATTGACAGAGAAATGGATAAAGAAAATATGGTGTGTGTGTATATGTATAAGTATATGTGTATACAATGGGAGAATATTACTAAAGCATAAAAATATTTGCAAAAACATGGATGGATCTAGAAGGTATAATGCTAAGTGAAATAAGAGAAAAACAAGTATCATATGATCTCACTTATATGTGAAATTCAGAAACAAAACAAATAAAGAAAAAAAGAGACAAACCAAAAACCAGACTCTTAACTATAGAGAACAAACTGGTGGTTACTAGAGAGGAAGAGGGTGGGGAAATGGGTGAAACAGGTGAAGAGGGTGAAGAGTACATTTATTGTGATGAGCACAGAATACTGTATAGAATTGCTGAACCACTATATTGTACACCTGAAATGAATATAATCTGTACATTAATTACACCAGAATTTAAAAAACAAATAAATATGTTTTTTTTTAAATGAACGCAAGGGACACCTGGGTGGCTTAGTCAGTTAAGTGGCTGCCTTCGGCTCAGGTCGTGATCTCAGGGTCCTGGGATTGAGTCCTGCATCGGGCTCTCTGCTCCGCGGGGAGCCTGCTTCTCCCTCTGCCTGCTGCTCCCCATTTGTACTCTCTTTCTCTCTCTCTGACATAATAAATTTTTAAAAAATAAAAATAAAATAAAAAGAACGCAATACACAGAAACATATTTAACAAAAGCATAAGACTTATACATTGAAAATGACAAAACAAACATGAGAAAAAATTTTAAAACTCTAAATAAATGGAAAACATTTTGTATTTGTGGGCTAGAGGACTTAATATTAAGCTGGCAATATGCTCCCAAATTGATTTAGAGATTCAGTGCAATCCCTATCAAAATCTCACCCAGCATTTTTGCAAAAATTGACAAGATGATTCTAAAATTCAGGTGGAAATGCAAGGGATCTAGAACAGCCAAACAATTTTGAAAAAGAACAAAGCTGAATGACTTCTATTACCTGAAGTATCAGGAAAGTCCTCCCTTAAGGACAACTGTGCTTAGCCCACTGAAATAAATGGGCAGGACACTCATTTCCCTATTAGTAACCTGAGGTCAGGCTCATGACACCCTCTTCAGTCCCCCATCCCCCAAAAAATACTTCAGTAATAACACGTGACCAGAGAGTAAGGGGCCATCTCTCTGAGGTGATACCATAATTTCATCCAGAACTCTACAGTCCTTATACCTCTCTCCCTTGACCTGACCAATTAGGAAAACTCAATCATTTGCTTAGTCCTTTTGTTTACAAAGTCTTTCAATTGTTCTATCTAAGCAACAGGCTATTTGTTATAATAACAAAATTATGGAATTGACTATTGTCCAATTTCTATAGCAATGGAAATTAGTGCAGAGTGTCATTAAATTAACTTGCCCTAGGTCACCCAGTAAATGGTACCTTATTGTGTAACTAGGATAGCAAGAGCTTACAAAGTGAATAATCACGTTCTAAGTTAGTATCAACTAGTTTTGATACAGCATTCAGTGAACTCTACAGGTAGATAAAACAAGTATTTCCCTACTGTTTGGAAGAAACCGATGCTCTAAATATTTAAGTGATTTGTCCAAGTATAGACATTTGATGATGATTTACTGGTGGCTATTTCCAAAACTGGAGATGTGAAAAAAAGAGAGAAAATTTAATTAAATTTACAAAGACTATGATTTATAGAATTTTTTTTCTTTTTAGATTATATTGAAGTGATTGTAAATGTTGGAAATGAGGAACTAAGCCAACTTAAACAGGGCATTGTCATAGCATTATTTTCTTTTGCTAAATGACCTTAGGAAGAAAGTCTGGCATTTCTCTTCAAAACAAAACAAAAATTATCACTAAGAGAGAAAAGGCAAGCCATTAAAGCAAGAGCATATCTTTGCAATATATAAAACAGTATAAAGCTTGCACCAAGAATATGTATTCCTACAAATGATTAAGAAAAACTACAGGAAAATGTGCTAGAGACTCAAAAAGAACTCATAAAAGAATATCCAAATGACCAATAAATATATGAAATGTGTTCAATATCATTCATAATCAGAGAAATGCAAAACAAAACTACAAGAAACAATCACATACCAGCAGAAAGTCTGAAATTTAAGAGTGTGACAAACACAAAAACCTGGTAGGGAAACAGTGCAATTGAAACTCTCACACATAGTTGGTCAGAGAGAGGATACTACTGTTTTGAGAAAGTGCCATAATCTAGTAAATTCCAATGACCCAAACATTCCATTCTTATGTATGAAATGAACAGAAATGTGTGTACAGGAAACAAGTACAAGAATATTCATATCAGAGTTCATTATATCCCCAAAGTGGAAGAAACTCATACATCCATCAATAGGAAAACGGATAAATAAGGTATAATACAGTCATCCAAATGGAATACCACAAAGTACTTAAAAGGAATGAACTACAGAAACACAAAAACAACATGGGTATATCTTAAGAACATAACACTAAGTTCAGAAAGTAGTTTGTAATGGATTATGTTAAAAGTGGCACATTTAAAAATTAAAAATTGAAGTGCAAAAAAACCCCCCACTTAACACTTGAGTAAAATAAACTAGATAAAAAAGAATACATGATACTCATGCACATAAACTTCTTAAAAAGTAAAATTACAATTGCTAAATTATGAAATTGAATTATTTCACAACACCACTAAATTTAAATTATTTAGTTTTAGGAGCTGTTCTGTATACTGTAGACATTTAGCAGTATCCCTAGCCTCTGCCCTCTAGATGCCAGTAGTATCCTCTCAGTCATAACCAATTTGTCTTCAGTCAGTCAAAATTATCTTCAAACCTTGCTAAATATTGCTGGGGGGACCGGGGTGGGGGCAAATCATGCCCAGTTGAACACCACTGCTCTAGAGATAGAGGAGGAAAATGGAGAAAGAAGGCATTTTAACATCTTGTTCTGTTTCTGTTTTGCCTAAATTGTTTAGAGGGAGCATGTACATAGATGTTCTCTATATAATTAATAATTTACAACACTCGATCTTAGCCAAAAGGCCGAGAAGCGATAATAATTAATAATTTACAAAGAAAGCCTATTTCCTCATGGGTAAAATGGGAAGTATATACCTAAACTCCTAAACTATAAATATTAAAAACAAGACAGAAACAAATCAATTTCTTGGTACATTTAAAAAAATGAAAGAAAGTTATTTCACATGAATAGTTATTAAGAGCAGTGGCGAGAGAAGATGGAATCTGGAACAACATAAAAATTTGTGACTAGGAAAAACAGTTATTTTTGCCATTCACAAAGATAGGTAAAACAGAAATAAGAACCATTTAAGGGAAATAAAATAAGCCTTGTTTGGGATATATTACAATGGAAAAACCTGAGGGCCATTTAAGTAGAGCTGGAGCTGCTAGCTGGAAAACGATAAAAATAAGAATTAAAGATCCAAGAGTTACTAATACATAGGTAGTATTTGCAATCATGAGCCTTCAGAGAAAGCAAAATGGCCACAAAGAAACTGACCATAACTGAGGAGTGAGAAAGGAGGACCAGGGGAGAGTCCAGAAGTTGTACTCAGAGAGAAAGGGGAAAAAACAAAAAACACCAAAAGATAAAAAAACAGAAGACAGAAGGGTCATGGAAGCCAAGAGATGAGTTTAAAAAAAAGAATAGCTAAAGTCTCCTTTATAAAAAAGAAATATTAAGTAGCCTATTGGCATAAGAAGAGATGAAAGAGATTCAACTCAGGAAAGAGTGAGGTGAATCTCAAAGTAGCACTCACCATTAAAAGAGTAACTCTAGGGGTGCCTGGGTAGCTCAGATGGTTAAGCGTCTGCCTTCAGCTCAGGTTGTGATCCTGGGGTCCTGGGATCAAGCCCCACATCAGGCTCCTGGCTCAGTGGGGGAGCCTGCCTCTCCCCCCGCTCATGCTCTCTCTCTCTCTGTATCTCTGTGCCTCAAATGAATATTTTTATTTCTTTCTTTAAAAAAATGCCCTTTCACATCTTAAAAAATAAATAAATAAATAAAAGAATAACTCTAGAGCTGAGAAATCACCAGCCCTACATGTCATCAAAGAAGGAAGGTTCTGTTAAAAGAAAACCCCTCAAATCTCTTCTACCTCTATCATTCTTGCCTCCTCAGACAGCAGCAGGCCTCAGAACCTAGTGACAGGAACAGGCTACACTCTCACTAGCAAACACATTCTGAAAGGTCTGCAGCACTCTGGCCTCTGACCAATGTAAGGTAGATCCCATTTGGACTATGAAACACACCATCCACCGTTAATCAGAAACTATCATGCTTGGGCTCCAGACTTTTCATTGCCCATGCTGCTTCTAAATATCAAGCTTTCATAAATATGTCTGATGTATTAATTTGGGTTAATGGCATGGAGGCTAGAATACAATGTATTCTCATTGTAAGCTTCTAAATCCAGTGTATATCTACAAAAACACTCTTCCGCATTTTGTCATTATTTTAGAAAGCCCTAATCCAGATCTTTGTTCTTGAACTACACCAGGTCTGGGAAGCTCCAAAACTAGAGGCAAAAATTAGTGTACACCATTTTAGGGAGAAAGTCCTTGATTTTCGTAAGATTCTCAAAAGGGCCTGTCACCCCAAGGGTTAAAAGGCACTGTAAGTTCATATTTTCCTACCTCGGGTCATTTATGATCATTCATTTAATAATTTTCATCCATTCTTTAGATGCACGCGGGAAGAACAGATAGATACACCCACTAGGAACTTGGATATAAACATCTAGAAGAGAATTTAAGAGAAAGATTTGAATGCAAAAAACAGTTTAACAAATCATAAGCATATAGACAGTTGTTAAGGTAACAGAAGTGGATAAAATCCTTATTCCTATAGGATAGCATTGTGAAAAGGAAACTGGAATTAGATTATGGAACACATACTAGGGAATCAGACTGGGGAACACACACCGGAGAAAGGTGGGCTGATGAAGAAGAGCCAGCAAGGGAGTCTGGGAAAAAAGGGAAAACCAAGAATCACTGCTTCAGTTAACAGGGAAAAAAAAGTCAAAAATACCTACCGAATTTGGCCACTAGGAGGACCCTGACCACCAGACCAGAAAATTTCAGGGAATTAGCTGGGATAGACTTACTGTGTCAAAAAATGAAGACAGGGAAATGAGAGGACAGTAAATACGGCATATAGTTTTATAGCCTGCCAGTGAAATCAAGATAGACAAGATGACAGCCAAGAGCCCATAATGTACAAGGGAGGGTTTGGTTATTACTTTAGTGAGGTTCAGAAAATTCAGGAGGTAGGGAAAGAAAGACTTTTCAGAGAAGACAGTAATATCAGAGAAGGTAGACCTGGGGGTGGGGTGGGGGAGCTGCTGAGAGATTCCCTCAAAACACAAAATTTTGGCTTTGTCTAATGCCTGTGGCCTTTTCCAACCGCCTACTTCTCTTAACCCTCAAATGCTTTACAAAACAGTCATTTTCTGGGTGCCTGGGTGGCTCAACCAGTTGAACATCCAACTCTTGACCTCAGCTCAGGTCTTGATCTTAGGGTCATGAGTTCAAGCCCCACGCTCGGTTACACGCTGGGCATGAAGCCTACTTAAAAACATATATACATAAAAAATTTTATTTTCCCCGACTTCAAAAGAATAATGAGTCTGCACAAAAGCTAAATAAACCTCCACAAAGTAGCCTCAGCCCTGCAAATGATTTCCAAGACACCACTGGGAACATGTACACCCCTCCTCAGGGCACACTCTCTACTCCACCTGTCCAGCAAGCCCCTGGCAGGAACAGAGCCCACACGAGCCCTCCTAGCCTCGCCAAGCGGGTCGTCACCGGCTGCTCCGTCTGACAAGCTGAAGGGAGAAGCGGTCACAAGCCCCAAACCAGAACAGCTGCAGATACAGCGTCACCGACAGCTCACTGCCCCAGGTCATCTCTCTCTCTCTCTCACCAATGAGAACACAGCTACAGGGCCGAAGCCTTTCCAGAAGCCTCTAGCACCGCCCCTTCCGGAGGCTCCCACAACAAGCCCCGCCCCCCAGTCCTCATCCGGGTACTGAGCTCCCCACCGGAAGCCCATTACCGTAATTGTCCAGCGAGCGAGAAGCAAGTTGTAGCGTGGCAAACGCATTTTCAGCCTCAGGAGCTAGAGAAGTGGAAAAACAGAGCTGCTTCCCTCAAGGAGCTTCTATTCCAGTTGAGGGATACCGACCATAAGCTAATGCGCAAGTGAATATATTATTTAACGGGCGGTGGTAAGTGCTTTAAAGAAAAACAAAGCAGGGGAGGGGAATGAGGACCCATTGCCTTCCTAGCAGTCCTCAGTCACCTGTCTGATACGGCCTTTCTGGTGAGGTGGTATTTGATCAGCCCAAAGGGAATGAGGGCTGTAACTCTGTGACTACCTGGAAGAAGAACGTTCCAGGGAAGAGGGGCCAGCAAGCACAATGGCCCTGAGGAAGCGAGTGTGGCTGGGGCAGAGGCAGCAGGAAGGGTGATGGGTGCGGACGCGGGGTGTCCCAGACCAGGTAGGGATCCGAGGTGCCCACAGGCCGGTCAGCGGGACACTGCCCTCGTGTGAGCCCGAGTCACCCCTGCAAAACCAGAGCTGTTGGTGGGACAGTAAAATCGGACCAAGAAGGAGACAGCTTTCTCAACCATGTAACATAATTATGTTGAAGATTGCCAGATAATGTGCAGGATACCCACTTAAATTTGAAGTTCCGAAAGGCAACGACTAATTTTTTGTTATAGCTCATGCGAAATTATTCGTTGTTTGTCTGAAATTGAAGTTTGACTGGGTGGCCTGTATTTTTATTTGCTAAATCTGGCAACCGTAACGCTAGAGTTAAGACACCAAGTTTGGAAACAGGAGCAGTGCTATGCCAAGCCTTATTGGAGCCTGAGGCAAAAGAAACATGTACCTCTTACATACATGTTTTTGTGTGTGTTTGTGCGTTTTAATGGCTAATGTTCCCAAAATAGTTTTTAAATACTGAAAAACTGAGAAGTTGATATATTGAAATTCACATTTTAAAATTCAAATATTTATACCAAAAATAAAAAATATTATTAATTTTCCTGGATTTAATGGAAGCTCATAAATAAAATTTTCAAGATTTACTTCTCTTGACCAAGTACAGTCCTAAATTTTTATTTTTTAATCCTAAATAATTTTTTATTAACATTAGTTTACTGAGACTTACTTTGTAGGATGCCACCACTGTGACTGTTGGTGTTTTAAAAAATTTCCTGAGACCACTTATACATTTGGATAGGATTCCACTAAGAAAAATTTGTGAATCTGTTTTACAGGATCCAAACACAATGCTGATTTTTTAATTACAAAATTGTTTGCTGCCTAAAACTTCTTCAGATGAAATTTCTGCAGGATATAAATCATTAGACTACTCTTTGACTGCTTTTCGTAAATCAGATGTATTCATAGAAAATAACCTTTCTCCATAGAAAATAAGTTCTCCAGTTTAAAGTATTTGAGGACATCTCCATTTCTAGAACATCTATAATCTTTAACTTCTATTTGATAAACATATTTCCTATAATAGTTGATACACTCATTGGTGATTTGTACATTTCCAGTCTCTTTTCAAGTTCAAGACGTATATTCATATCTCTTGCTAATGTTTTACATTAATCAAACATACTTTGAGTTACTTGCTCTCATTTCTTAAAAGCAAAGGGACAGGCCTTCTATTAAGCAGGCAACGTGCTTTGTATATAGTCATGGGGGTTTTTTATTGTAACAACCTTTAACATTTTCTACTTAGTTCAAAATACCATCCCGTACAGATAAGATGCATAAAAATTTGTAATCTCTTTGCACCAAGATGCTTGCTATTTCAGCACATTGTATTTTGTCATTTGATGTTATTTTAGTATTTTAACAGATATCTTTAATTTGTGTGAAGTGCTTTGATTCCCCTTAGGATTCATATGTATTGGGGTTTTTTTATAGATTTTTTTTATTCATTTGAGACACAGAGAGAGAGAGCATGAGCAGGGGGAGAAGCAGAGGGAGGGGGAGAAGCAGACTCTGCTGAGCAGGGAGCCCGATGCAGGGCTCAATCCCAGGACCCTGGGATCATGACCTGAGCTGAAGGCAGACGCTTAACCATCTGAGCCACCCAGGCACCCCTCCCCTTAGGATTCATATGTGTTTTAGTGTAGTTTTTAGAACAGGCTTAATATCCTACCTGCTCATTGAATTCACAAAATACATAAATATCCTTTGTCCTGTACTAAAAAAGGGCTATATTTGAATTCCTTGAAAGCAGGGTTTTTGCATATTAGATTATGAGCTGAACAAGGCACAAATTTAGCATAATCATTTTGGGGGAAAATAATGGTTTGTATATCCTGCTATATTTGTTCCATTATCATGATCCTAGCCTCCAAGATTTTTTGTCAATACTTTTTCCAATTTAAAAATTTTATTAGCTAGCCCATATCCTTTTATCTCTTCAATAAAATCAGTAAAACTTTCATTTATTGTTAAGACATTCTTAATGCAAACATACTTAATCATCTGACACATTTGTTCAAGATGGGCTACCTGTGGTATACAAAGAATAGGGAAAAGTATGTTACTTTTATTCCCAGTAGTGTTTCAGACCTGACACGGTTTCCAAATAGCATTGCATGTTTCCCCTAAAATTCATATGTTGAAGTTCTAACCCTCAGTACCTTGGAATGCAGTGTGACTGTATTTGGACCTAGGGCCTTAAAGAGGTAATTAAGGTAAAATGAGGTCATTATTGGGGGGCTCTAATTAATATGACTGGTATCCTTTTAAGAGGAGTTGAGGCAATACACAACACACAGACCAAGGGGTGTCCAGAGTAAGGACATAGTAAGCATTTGGCCATCTGCAAGCCAGAAAGAGACCTCAAAAATAACCAAACTTCCCCACACCCTGATCTTGGACTTCTAGCTTCCAGAACTGTGAGATAATGTCTGTTGTTTAAGCCACTTTGTGGTATTTTATTATGACAGCCCTAGCAAACACACAAGCTTTAAATTTGTTTTGAATTTTATTATACAAATACGGCACAGATTCCTTTTTATGATAGCTACATCAACATTATAATAAGTTCAATTAAATAAGGAAACGTAGTAATTGGTTTTTCAACTTTTAGTACTAATCTACTTATCCTGGAAACTAAAACAATGTCTAAAGTATAACTGACAACTTGTGAAGTAAAAGTGCATGTAATGGTGAATTTTATATGTCAACTTGCCTAGACTATTGTGACCAGTTGTTTGGTCAAACAGTAGTCTGGATCTTCATCTCACATACTAGGCTGTCGTACATACAGCCTTAGGCCTACAGAACAAAAAGGAGGTTTATGTTACTAGGCAACCAAGAGAGGACTATAAATAATAGAACTATCAAAAAGTAGCAAAGGGTGAGATATAATGAAGGATAATGAATATAGCTAGATGATCATCTCTCAAATTTCCAAAGTGTTAAAATCAGGAGATAGCACTTTGTAAGCATATGATTTACAGTCAGAAAAATGAAAACAGACAATGGAAAGAGGTTCCTCTAGGAAGGATGGGGGAGGAGAGCAATAGGGTGGGGAAAAATTATTCATGGTTAGCTGTTGTTCCTTAATTTCAAAGCCATGTGCACATATTTTTAACTGGGATAGCACAGAAAGCAAATTTTTACACATGCTTCAAGCCCCAGATCTAATGTTGCCTACTGTAGTGCCAACTTAGATACTCTCCCGTTACTCAAGCGCTTGGTTCTCTGTTACCAGACTTCTGTTTCACACATCTATTTAAGAATCTTTTACATTACTCCAAATTATTTAAATGTAAAAGCAGTATTTTATCTTTGCTTCCATACAGATCTTTCATAACTGTTGCATAGATGAAAATACAAAAAATTTTTTAAAGATTTATTTATTTGACAGAGTGTGTGTGCATAGGAAGGGGCACAGAGAGTCCTAAGCAGACTCCACGCTGAATGCAGAGCCCAATCTCACGACCCTGAGATCACAACCTGAGCTGAAACCAAGAGTTGGACACTCAGCCAACTGTGCCACTCAGGCACCCCAAAAATACAAATTATTTTGAGCAAAGGCTTTGGGTAAGATCAGGGTTTGATTCAAGCTTTTCACTAACTAGCACTGAAAGCTCATGTGACCTCAGGTACGTTACCTAACCTTTCTGACCTCCAGCTTGTTATTCTAAAGGTTGTTTGCTTAGCAAATTCCCAAATGCATACTGAAATGCTCACCTCTTTAAGTGTCATATTGAACATGTTAATGCTAAGTTAATAAAGATTATTGAAAATAGTTTCCTGTCTCTAATGTTGTCCTTTGTTTCCAGGACCACAATGAGATTGGTAGGTAAGTACCAAGACATAACAGATTCCTTAATGGTTGATTCCATGCTTAACACAGGAAATGTTCAAAATTAATGTGGAACATCTTGTTAGGCCATATAACAAAGGAAGATATCAAAGGTAAGTTTTTCTGTATCTGTGTTTTATTTCACATGAAATGACTTTCATTTTTTTTTTTTTTAAGATTTTATTTATTTATTTAACAGAGAGAGACACAGCGAGAGAGGGAATACAAGCAGGGGGAGTGGGAGAGGGAGAAGCAGGCTTCCTGCGGAGCAGGGAGCCGGATGCTGGGCTCAATCCCAGGACCCTGGGATCATGACCTGAACCGAAGGCAGACGCTTAATGACTAAGCCACCCAGGCGCCCCATGAAATGACTTTTAAACTCAAAAGAACGAGACGTCCACTCCCAGCTAAGATGGAGTAGCTTCTGGTAGACCAGCTTTCATGTCAAACAGTACCATTAAAGCTGCATAAAATCTCTTAAAAATCTGTTTTAAGGCATCAACGGACTGATGAAACAAAAAGGACTTGACCATCAAGATCCCAGGGAAGAATGATTTTCAAGTTAGTGAGCCAAAAGTGCCTAGCCTCTTTTATCCTTTGATCATGTACTGACTATAGGCATGGCATAAAAACTGGGAATGTAGATAAAGGACCCAAGCAATGGGCAGTTGCTAAGAGGCAGAGAAACCATCAGACCTCTTGGCAGTCTCAAGGGGTATTAAAAGGCAAAAATTAGACTAATTTATTCAATATTGAATAAAAGGGAAGGATGGAGAACTTAGTCAACCACTCAGCCTGTTTACCCATTAAGACATTTTCTGAATTCTGAAGCTATGCAGAATGTAAAGTTAAGAAGCAGAAAAGCCTACAAAGAAAAATGAGGGTGTTGGGCAGTATCTAGATACAAAGGATACAAAGATTAGAGCTGCACAACTGCCAGAAGGACAGATGCAGTGAGCACTCTGGGCTCTCAACTGGAAAACCCCTAGAGGACTAGTTCTCTAAGGAAGGGGGGAAAATGAAGATAAACTAGAGGTAGAGTCAAGAAAACTGAAACCCAGCCTTAATTAAGTTTAGCTCAGACTCTGATTAGATTAAGTGGATCAGTCCCCACTCTGCTTAGTAAAGGAAAAGGATGAACCCATTGTGTAGGACACTGTCACCATCCAGAGCCTCTATAATTTGTCATACGCAATGTTGAGCATCCAGTCAAAAGTTATCAGCCATACCAACAGAATGGACTAAATGATCAGCAACCAAGAGGGAAAAAAAAACCCATAGAAAATTTTTATAGAGTTACCAGACAAGAACTTTTTATTATTTTCTTAAAGATTTTATTTATTTGAGAGAGAATGAGAGAGAGAGATCACGAGCAGGGGGGGAAAGGCAGAGGGAGAAGCAGACTCCCCGCTGAGCAGGGAGCCTGGTTCGGGACTCAATCCCAGGACCCCAGGAATCATGATCTGGGTCGAAGGCAGACACTTACCTGAGCCACACAGGCGCCCAGACAACTTTCAAATACTGATTCGTTAGTTGAAGAAAAACAGGGATAAAACACAAAAGATTAGTTCCCTGGAGAATTATAATCTATTAAAAATAACTGGATGGACAGATATTCTAGAACTGAAAAATATAAGAACTGAAATTAAGAACTCAATAGATGGGTTTAGCAGAAGTGATAAATTAACTGGAAGACAGATGAATAGAAAATATTTAGTCTGAAACACAAGTGGGGAAAAAAGGATGGGAAACACAGAGAAGAGTAGCAAACTTCAAACAGTGAAAAGTTCTGACATCCAGATTATTGGAGTCTCAGAGGAGACGCAAAAAAATGAGCAACAGTATTTGAAAAATGTCTGAAAAATTTCCAAAACTGATTAAAGACAACCCACAATTCAAAAAACTCTGTACACCCCAAGCCAGAAAATAACAAAAAGAAACCCACACTAGGCGCATCATAGTAAAACCACTGAAAACCATAACAAAAATCTTACAAAGCAGACAGCAGGGAGGGGATGGAGGGGAAATTACTTTCAAAGGAGCAACAAAAGGACAAAATAGCTGAATTTTGAACAGAGATGGTGTAAGCCTGGAAATAATGGAATTACCACTTAAGTTGGCTAAAGAAAAACATGTAGATGAATTTAATAGAAAAGAGAATAAACTAGAAAACAATTGTAAAAATCACCCCCAAATATAGCATAGTTATAAAAAAATATGAAAGGTTAAGAGCTAAGACTAGTATGATATAATCTAATTTACATTTAATCAGAGTTCCAGAAGGAATGTAGAAAATATTAAAAGAGAAAATGGCTTAATAGTTTTCCAAAACTGATTAAAAATGCTATTATACACCTTTGAGAAGCTTGAAGACTGTCAAACAGCGGGGGTAAAGGGGACCCACCTAGCATGCCAATAATTTTTACGTTGTTTCTCAGCTCTAAGTGAATCTTCCTGTAACGATACTGGAGCTGCAACTCTGTAAATTGTTTCCCATACTCCCTTACCAGCTGACATCCTGTTAGGATCTGCCGATAGAAGGTACTAGAAGAAGATTACATGGCATTAGGAAAGTAGCAGGCGCCCAAACCCAGGGATTTTTTTTTTTAAGAGAGATCATTTTATATATTAAAAGCCACTGAGATTTAGAGGTTTTATTATTACTGTAGCATAAGCCTATTATAACAAAATACGCAAGAAGAATTTTTTTAAGTAGACCCTTGCAACAACAAAAATAAAACCCAGGTATATGAAAGACATAAATGTAAAAGACAAGACTATATTGCTTTTGGAAAAGAATACAGGAAATACCTTCATCATTTTGGAGAATAATTTCTTAAACAAGACATAAAAAGCATAAATCAAAAAGGGAAAGCTTGGTAAATCTGACATAAAAATTAAGAACTTCTGTTCATCAGAAAACAAAACAAGACTGAAAAGACAAACTAGAAAAAGCAAGATACTTGCAAAACCTATAGCCATCAAAGAGCTTATGTCTATAATATGCTAAAAATTCCAGTCAATCAGTAAGAGAAAGACTTGAAAAGACACTTAAAGAAGCCTAAGGACTAATAAAAAGGTATTCAATGTCATCAATAATGATGTTAAAATAGATAATACTATGCATGTAACAAGCTAGCTAAAATGCAGAAGTAGGACAATAACCAGATACTGGAGAAGGTTGGGATAACAAGAACTCTCATTCACTCCTGACGAGAATATGGATAACCACTCTGGAATACGTTGTATGTTAAAGCTGAAGACTACTAAAACTCCACATTTCCACTGCTAGATATATATTCTACAGAAACGTGTTTATGTGTACCAGGAATCATGTATAAAAATGCAAATGGCAGCATTTTTATAATATACAAAGACTGAAACCAATTCAACTATCAACAGTACATTGGCTATATTATGTACTGTCCTACAATATACATTAACAAAACTGAAGCAACTCTATAAATTAAAACAAGCTAGAGCTACACAACAGGAATGAATCTTAAAAAGAACTGTCAAACAAAAGCCCAACACCTGTAAAAATGCACAATTCATTTACAAAACATTCAAAACTGGGGAAAACAAAATACTTATTTAGGGATGTAGACATGGGTAGTAAAATTAAAAACACATAGGAATAACTGCCACAAACCACTAGACAATAGCTACCACCAAGTGAAAGGACCAGAGATGGATCCAGAAGAGGGTCACAAGGGGCTCCTGAGGTGCAAATTTGAAAATGATCTCTCCTCTAACCTGGGTGGTGGTCATATGCGTGCTCGTGTTCACCTTCATATTCTTTAAATTGTACATTTATGTTTCATAATTCTGTGTGTGTATCTCAAAATTTTTTGATAAATTCCAAAAAAAAAATTTCAAATTTTAACAGCAAAATAGTCATGAACATACGTGATCACTATGTTCTCTAGAAGGCAAGGAGAGACTGTTTCCCTCACTTTCCAGAAAGGATACCGAAGCTTGGAAATGTAAGTGTTGAAACCAGTGTAGAACCCAAGGTCAAGGTTTTGCCAATCAGGTATTCACTACCCAGATTCTGCCTGCCCAGAGATGCACAGGAGAGAAATAGTGAACTTCGTATAAGCTCCCCCATCTTAAAAAATACTCCAAATAAGGCTCTTTAAGGCTTCCGGCAGGGACACTTTATTTTTTGGTTAAAGCCACATTGATAGAAATGCCATAAAAACATGTAAACAAGGTATCAGAACTTTGGTTCACCGAAACCCCTCACACGGAAAACATCTGAGGTACAAAGGCACCTTGCTAGGTGCTAGACAGCCTGACTCTGCTGCAGCCACTCTGACCCAGCCTTTGTGGCCAGAGGTGGCACAGGGTGACCAGGGAGGTCAGGACCCAGTTCACCTGGGACCCTCCCAAGTCAGCTCTCCTTTGCTCCAGACATTCACTCCAACAAAGACCCAAGTGACAGGGCCTGGAACATACAAAGGTGTCTGTCATGTTGAACTTGAGGATGACATGGGCTGTAGGGCCAGGAAGGGGAGGGGCAGAAAAGGAAGTCAGTCAACTTCTGTCGATCCACATGGCCTCAAGAATTCCTGTCCTCGTTCATGGAACCACTTATTTGAGACTGTGAACAGAAAGAAAATATGTTACAATCCTGTTGGTTAGTTTAGCAGCCAGAATGAATGACTCCTTCATGATGAATCCTGCACTGGGCCTTGGGACTCAAACATGAGTAAGGTATGCTCTCATACCTCAAGTTGCTCATGAGCTGGTAAGGAAGACCTACATATAAATAGATGACTGTTCAAAGGTGATAAAAGATACGTGTGTGTACATTGCCATGGAAACTGAACCAAAGGGCACCTAACCATGTGAGGGAAGAGGAGACTCCAGGCTGGGACATGGTGCTGAACAGGAGTTATCCAGGGAAGAAGATGGATATACCAGATGATTCCTTTATCAAGGGGGTCCAGGAAATGGGAACAGGATGAGAAAGACATCAAGGCATGAACCACCCTGGTGTGTATCAAGGACCCCAAGCAGCTTGTATTGCTGGGAAAGAACTGAGATACAGAAGCTATTGGACGAGGAAGACTGTCAGGACTGTGGAGGGCCTGGACGTCAACCTCAAGACCTGTGGGCCAGCCGACCCGGTGTGTGTGCTGTGGGCAGCAGAGGCGCCGAGCTGGCCAGCACTGTCGGTCACCTAAAGCTGGGCCTCCAATCCACGCGAGCCACGAGTTTGTTCCTTAACACAAGACTCTTAGAATGACAAAACAAATTTATCCTGATGCACTACTGAAGCCAAAGAGCTTTTAAAATATAAATGTACCTAGGTGAAAAAAATTAAAGTGTCTACAAAGCTTATAATGATAAACGGCAATCTCCTACCCACCCCTTCCACTGCCAAACCCCACTTCTAGAGGACACTCACCTCCTTTAGTTGTTTCTTCTGCTACTCAACCACATATTTCTAAATAACATGCTTATGCTGCTATCTCTTGACTTCCAATTTTGGAATTCTTTTATACTACCCCTAAAACACATACTTATCACCTCCTATCTTCCCAATAGTGTTAAATCACAAATTTTAATTAACATTCAGTGCTTACATTATCATGTCACATAAATGTTGCTCATGCCTGAGCCACCTAGTAGTGTATGCTGACATTTCTCGTACAACTTTTTCTTTTCCCTGAAGTCAGCAATTGCTTCATTTAGTTTCTAATTGCTTAATTTTCTGTGAACCTACCACTATTACCCCCAAAACTCTCCAAGAGGGTATAAACTCCTCTGTCTGCAATCACTTCCTATCATCCTGGCCCAAGTCTCTCCCTGGTTCACCACAGCTGCTTCCAGAACAAAGCTCCAGCTTCAGCCTCTGAAGTTTGGTCCCAGCCTTGAGCCTCATCTCATGGCCCCTGTGCCAAAGGCCTCCCCTGATGCAAGTGACAAAGGCAGCTGGTCCCCACACCCATGATGCCAGTTTTAGTGTAGGCCTTGTTCCAAGTGAGCCTTGCTTGCCTGGGTCACCCCTTCCCCATTCTGATTCCAGTTCTCTCCCACTGCTCCCTCAGAACCCCTGCCAGAGTCCACTCCTCTGGGAGCCATCCTGGACCTACAATGGTTGTGTACCTATTCTTCCTTGGAGCTTCCTCAGCTCTGTGGGCATCTCTGAGCATGTTCCCAACCAGCTATCCTGGCCCATAATCAGCTCTGTGGACAGCTACACGGCTGGATGAGACAACCAGTTGGCAGGGAGAAAAGGAAAAACTCAAAAAGGAAGACAGTCTTGGCACTGTGAAAATAGGGCAGCAGGTATCTCCCAACTCAGTCTAAGGCTGACCACAAGAGCCCAGGCTGAGACCACCAAGCCACTCACCCCACTTGCAGCCCACAAGCACGGGACAGGCAGCGTGTCTCGTACGGTAGTCACCTTCCCCACTCCGCAGGAGGTTGTACCAGAATACGGCTGTGCCCTAGGAAAAAGAGACAGCCCGGCAGACAACACTCTTAGATTTGGGGCTCAAGGACCCGACCCTGAACACCTCCCTAAGCAGAAACACCCTCACTTTCCCATGTACAAAGGGACAGGGCTCTGGCATTCCAATAGCACAGAAGTATCCACCCTTCATGGTGGGGCAGATGTCTAATAATCCACCTTCCCCCAAAGGGACTTCCCTTCCCAGCCCATCTCCCCAGATGGAAGCTGAGGCCACAATGTCAGAGTTCAGGCAGGAAGGGGCTAAGGCCTCTCACAGTAAGAGTTAAGCAGGCCAGGGAATGGGAACGGAGCTTCAACCAGTGACCCACAAAAACTAGAACTTACCTTCTTAGGCCAAATTGCAGCCCCCAGATCAGGAAAAACAGTGGCACCACCAGCTTCTACATCGCTCATCTGAGAACACAAAGCATAGAGCTTGGCCCTTGTACTCAAAGCTCTCAGAGCAGCTGAGCCACAAGGACACAAGTGTGCAGATTACCTTTCTCTGAGCCGGAGTGGCACTGCTTGAAGGCTCTGCTCCACAGCCGGCCCTTCGGCCAAGAAAAGCGCATCCCATGCATTACCCCTCCCTAAACCCTGCTTAATCTACGCGGTTCATCAGGATAGTCCCAGGCCAGGGGCACTTGAGAGTGGTAGCCCTGCAGGAGACCCAAATCCTGGCTGTCCCTGGATGGGAACAATCTGAGTCTGGACATGGAAAATGCCTGACTGACCCCCCGTTCTTGCATCACCATCCAGCCTGGGCCACGCCGAAGGCACCGTGCCCTGTGAGCTGCCCTAGCCCGAAGCTCCTTGCTGCTCCCAACACCATCTGTGGCCCCCACTGTGGGCTCTGTTTCTCTGGTTCTAGCAGCCCTCCCCAGGGCCAGCTAGGTGAGCAGACAGGGTGTGGTTCCACAGGCCCTGCTTTCTCCCAGGGAGGCCCCAAACTAAATAGAACACAAGCTCCACAGTAGGGAGGCTACACTTATGCCCACAAAGTGTGCCTCAGTTCATGCCCAAGGCACCACTTCTCTCTCATCTGGCTGTCTTACTTCAAGTTTTTTGTCTATAATGTAATAAAATGTGGAGTTTTAAAAATATTTCCACAGGATGCATGCCAGACAGACTAAAGAGCACTCAACAGACATATGGTAAACGAATAAGATGAAAACCTTTGATGGCTTCCCACAGCCCTGGGGATCAAATCCAGGCTCTTTTCTAGAACCCAAAGGCCCTGTCAGTCTCAGCAGCTATTCTCTCTCCAGCCACTCTCGCCTCAAGCGCTGCCTCTGAGTCACACCAGTCTTCTTCCCTTTTTCCAACATCCCCAGCTCCTTCCCTCTTCCAGGTCTCCACACATTCTCCCCTCTGCCAGAAAGCATGTTCCACCAACTAATTTCCACTCAACCTTCAAGTCTCCATGGACACATTATTCCCCAGGGAGGCCTTCTCTGAACCTCAACCCTGAGCCACTTTTTCAAGGTATTTGTCACCATGGTAACTCAATAAATTACCTCTCTGACAGTTAAAGCAAGTCCCTCATATTAGACTGTAAACCCCATGACAGACTCCACGTGTCCTGCTCACCAGCATGTTCATGGCCAGCCCCAGAACATAATAACCACACACAAAGCTTAAATGAGACACCAAAGGAAAAGATGGCCGTAGGCTTCTGTCTCTAAGTTACTTGACAGTTTGTATGCCTCTTTAGAGCGGGCTCTCTAAGCAGAGGGGAAAGCAAACTGCTCCTCGTGTGAGAGGTAAACCCAATGGCCTGTGGCTGAAGCACAGGCAGCAGACGGGAGGCAGGCCATTGAGCTCTGGGGAAACAAAGGCATCTTTCATTTAAGAGCACGTCATGGCAGCCTCCTCACTCTGCCGCCAAGGAGGGAACTCTCCAGAGCGCTCACCCCAAAAATCCTGACTAGCACTGGGCCCATCAAAAGGAGCCAGGGGTGTGGGTGAGCACACAGATGGGAACACAGGCCAACTCTCTCCTCCAGCCAAGAAGAGTGCTGAGGGCCAGAAGGAACCCAGCCACTGAGCGACAGCTGGTGGTATCAACCCTGACAGGAGTGGATATAAGATAGCACTCTGGACCCAGGTTCCCCAAAGGCCCATTTGCTGCATGCATCATACTCACGTAGTTTAAGAACGTGGCCACACGATTCCCCGTCCCTAAACGCTTGAAAGCATCTTGCTCATTTTTCTATAAAATTAAGTGAGAATGAACAGTGGACCTGGCCCCAATACTTACATAGTTAAGAAACGTCGCTAACCTATTCCCCTCCGTTTTGAGGCCGCTGTCAAAGGGTCGCTGCAACAAACAACAACTTTCACCCACGTTTGCAGACGGTTCCACCCCCCACTCACAGGACTGGGGCCAAAAGGGTCAAGGGAGGACACTAAGCGTGTGTTCCATACATCAGCCTGGACCATGGACCAGAGCTGCAAAGGAAACACAGGGGAAGGGGGGCAGGAACAGCTTTCACAAAGACCTAGTCAGGGCTGATGCTAAGTCATGGCACAGGGAAACAGCCAGGCTGCACTGGGCTCCACAGGCCCCGTGCTTCCTGATTTGGACTTTTCCAGGAACAAAGACTTGGTCCTGGTACGGCATGGGGAGTGGGGGGAGCTGATGTAGAGGCTAAAATACTCTGAGAAACTCCAGCTTTCTCAAATCAGCTGGAACAGGGCCCTGTGGAAACACCCATGGTTTGGGCCTTACCCTAGAGAAGTCAAAATGTGGCTCGTACTGTCCTCCCATTCCATAATTAGCAACCTGGTGGGAAAGAACAGCATTGGACCTTGTCAGCAGCATGAACAGTCCTGAAGCAGCCCATCTCCCCAGCGATACCGTCTCCCCACAACAACCAAAACAACCTGCATTCCTTAATAACCAGAACCCCCAAGTGCACCCTCTCAAAGGTGAATGATAACTATGCCCTGCCAGCACTGGGACACCGAACACATCAAATATATCCACGGCTGTGTCCAAGAGTCAGGCCGCAGCATAAACGGGGTTTCCCAAATACAACAAAATGGGCAACCTGCAGAGGGCCACGGCAGAGAAGCTCCAGCCCTTCAGGGACACTCAGAGGGCAGAAGAGAGCGCCTTCCATTGAGGCAGGCCCTGGCCGGGGCCCTGTGTGTTTGCAAGATAACAGGAAGGTAATCCAGAGGAAATCCAACAAGAAACTCAAGACAGGAACTTTGTTCTTACACTAGTTTGGGAGCTCCTGAGGACCTGACACTGCTCCTGCCCCAGGTCACTGTGCCCCAGTTGCTGTTCCTGGTCAAAGGGAGCAGAGGGAAGAGACCCCACTCCCTCTCACAGTGGTTCCCTGCACGGGCAGTTCTGCATCCAAGTGAAACAACAGGACCCGGGCAGCCGACGACCGCCTCAGCGTCCCTGGTGGGAGCCTGGGCCTGGAGCATGACCGGAGCCATCTTGGCTTCCGCAACTACCAGACGTCAGTAACTGGATTTATAAGCTGTAAACGCCTGACTGAACAGTTTATCAGCACAGTGTAAGTCTTAAGTCACAAACAGTTATTCTAGCCTCAGTGGACAGAATGAGAGACAGAGTTCAAGACGAAGTACAGTATCTGATAATGGAAGCTGATAGATCAAGTGGTACCACCAATGTCCATCTGGGAACATTTGGCACTGTATTGTACTGAAACCCTAAAAACCTCTCGGCCTCAGCTATCGGTGTTCAGGAAGTTGGTATTTTTTTGCATATCCTTTTTTGGCGATTCCAACAGTCCGATGTGAGATTCTGCAAAACTGGCAATAATGGAGACCTAGAGACATGAGGGAGAGAGAAGGAGGGGGGGTACTTTACAAGAAAGGAAATCCTCTTATTGCAAAAGAAAGCAATATCTATCAAATGTGATGTAGTGTCAGAATCTGCACAGCATGATTTTCAGTGTGCGCAAAACTAAATATTTTGATATGAAGAATCGGTGGACAAAAACATGCTATCATAGGCTGCTTCAGCCTTCAAGGTGCCTGCACCAGAATACCTGGAAATCCTGCCAACAGTGCCAGGAGGCCAGGTTCAGCAGGTGGCCCTCAGGCTGGAGGCACATCTAAGGGCTTCAGCAGTTGATAAAGTGATAATACAAACACTTTCCTTGGGTCCACTTGTTGAGAACTTGGAAGAAACTTTTAAACATGACTGGGATTAGCGTGTCAATGCACTCTGCAAAATTTGATCACCGCTTGCTGCTGGACCTGCAGAGAATGACTGTACTTTCCAATACTCCCATTTGCGGGATGGGATGCTTAAACTTGCAGACCCCACAGAGTGAAAGAAGCCGCATCGTTATAGCGGGCTCATCTTTTAACAGTTTTGGGAATCACATTTGATCACGTGCTGATGCTCTTGTGTCTACACTATTTAACACTGTCCCCAAAGAGTGTAAGTGTCATGGGAGTTTGTGGATTTGCAATCAGATTCACCATCTGGGCAAACTCCGGGCCCAGACTCACAACTTTAGTAACAAGCAACTGTACATCAAAACGGATTCCTTGGCTAAAATTAACAAGTCAGGAAATGACAGATGTTGGCAAGGATGTGGAGAAAGGGAACCCTCCTACACTGTTGGTGGGAATGCAAGCTGGTGCAGACACTCTGGAAAACAGTATGAGGTTCCTCACAAAGTTGAAAATAGAGCTACCCTACGACCCAGCAATTGCACTACTGGGTATTTACCCCAAAGATACAAATGTAGTGATCTGAAGGGGTATGTGCACCCCAATGTTTATAGCAGCAATGTCCACAATAGCCAAACTGTGGCAAGAGCCCAGATGTCCATCAACAAATGAATGGATAAAGAAGATGAATGGTGTATATATACAATGGAATATTATGCAGCCATCAAAAAAATGAAATCTTGCCATTTGCAATGACACGGATGGAACTAGAGGGTATTATGTCAAGCGAAATAAGTCAATCAGAGAGACAATTATCCTTTGATTTCACTCGTATGTGGAATTTAAGAAACAAAACAGATGAATATATGAGAAGGGAGGGAAAAATAAAATAAGATGAAACCAGAGAGGGAGACAAATCATAAGAGACTCTTAACCCTAGGAAACAAACTGAGGGTTGCTGGAGGGGAAGGGGGTGGAAGGATGGGGGAACTGGGTGATGGGCATTAAGGAGGGCACATGATGTAATGAGCACTGGGTATTATACACAACTGATGAAATCACTGAACTCTGCCTCTGAAACTAACAATATACTATATGTTAATTAACTGAATTTAAATTAAAAAAAATAAATCCCCCACCAAAAAAAACTGATTCCTGTGGGGAGGCATTCATTTGAATCATTAAGTGTGTTGTTACAAAAGTATAAGAGCCAGTCATTTGAAAATCATGGGTATTTATGGTACTGAGGTCAGAGTGAAGACAAAAAAAAATAAATGGTCAGAAATTACTTTACTAAGGCTAAGACATCAAGTCAGAAGTGCCTTCAGTCTTAGAGAATTCTGGCAGTGTGGCATCTCTTCCACTATCAGACAAGCCTTCATCCAATTCAAAAGAAAGCCTCAATTGCTCTTTTTCTTCCAAATGATCCATTGCAAACACATCGACTACAGGTGAAAGAGCGTCAACAGGAAGCAGAAGAACTAGCTCTTTTCCAGAAGCCTGTAACATTCTGAGGGACCATGGAGTTCAGGCTCTTGCTGGTGCCTAGGCACTGATTATACTGCAACCAGTCCACACTGAATGAACACTTAGAGGGAGGTGCTGAAACCCAGGTTCCTGTCCCCCAGACCATGCAGGGTCAAAGCTTTCAACACTGCTGGCTGGCAAAGGAAATGCCAAGACAATTCCTAGAAGAAGAAGAAGGCAAACAAAAATGGGGCCTCAGCCCCTGAGCAGCTGTGGTCTGGGTCTTCCAGAAGAGCCCTGACTTTAAGAGCCCCTCCACGTGGAGTCCTGGCATTCAGATCCCACTGATCACTGACCTACAACACGATGACAGGCCAGACAGGATGGAGGCAGGGTTGTGGCAGAGAAGCCCGTCCAAGTACGAAGCTGCTGCCTTCTTGGCTGCATGTGATATAGGGTTCAGAGCGTGGAGCCGGGGAGCCAGCTGGGAGGGCAACAGGGGCCCAGGTCCCATCCCGTCTCCTCAGCCCACCGGTCAGGGTATGGAATCAGCCAGTCAAGCAGAATGCTGTCCTCGATGGGGGCCAAGAGAGTCCTATCACTGGCTCTGACAGTGGCAGATGTCCTAACAATAGTCCTGCTCCATGAAGATAGGAATCACAACAATGCCAACAGAGATGTACCTAGTGCACTCACAGTCCCTACTGCTCCTGAAATGGTGGAAGTGGGAAATGTGGCAGAAGTCCTCTACTGAAGTGCTTGTTTATGGGACCACCTTAAAATTAAATTAAGCTTGGGGCACCTGCATGGTTCAGTTGGTTAAGCATCCAACTCTTGATTTCCGCTCAGGTCACGATCTCAGGCTGGTGAGATCGAGCCCCATGTTGGGTTCTGCCCTCGGTGCAGAGTCTGCTTGGGATTCTCCCTCTCCCTCTGCCCCTCCCCCTGCTCACACACTCTCTCAAATAAATAAATAAAATCTTTAAAAAAAATTAAATTGGGGCACCTGGGTGGCTCGGTTAAGCATCTGTCTTTGGCTCAGGTCATGCTCTCAGGGTCCTGGGATGGAGCCCCGTGTCAGGCTCCCTGCTCAGCGGGGAGTGTGCTTTTCCCTCTCCCTCTACCCCTCTCCCCAGCTCATGTGCACATGCACTCTCTCAAATAAATAAATAAAATCTTAAAAAAAGATTAAGTTTACAAACTCAACACTAAACTGGACTGAACTGAAGATTATATAAAATTTTCACAAGACTGAAAGTTAATCAGCATGTTTTTAAAAACTGGTAGATTTCACACAAATCCATAAAGAGGACCGTCAAAACTGGTTTTCTGATTGCTGACACAGCTAGAGAAAAAAAAAAAAAATCAGTGATTTGCTTGGGTGTATCCAGGCAAAAGTTCAGAGAATCTTCCAAATGATCTTCAGTTCAATATTCTAATGAAATCTATGGTTGCCAAGCCTAAAGGTCAAAGGTTCAATCCTTAAATACATAGAAACTCTGGCCAGACAGACCCAGGGGACTCTTTAAAAAATGCCAGCAAGGGGCACCTGGGTGGCTCAGTCGATTATGCATCTGACTCTTGATTTCAGCTCGGGTCATGATCCCAGGGTCATGGGATGAAGCCCCACATAGGGCTCCGCGCTCAGCGTGGAGTCTGCTTGAGATTCTCTCTCTCCCTCTGCCTCTGCCCCTTCCCCTGCTTGTGTGCACACACACACGCTCTCTCAATAAATAAATAAAATCTTTTTAATAAAATGTAAAAAATGCCAGTGAAACTTCTCTGGCAGTGTCTCAGGTCACCACTTTACAATAGAACCCAGAAGTTCCAACGTTCAGAAGGGAGCATGGCCAAAACTGATTTGAACTCAATATATACCAGAGGATACATTATTAGGAGCTCTACCCAGCTGCCATGTGTCTTCACAATCACCTTTGAAATAAAGGCAGAAAGCCAGGGTTCCACAGGAGCTACACAGCTCTCCACTCTCATCAGCATCTCCTGACCTCTCACTTTTCCTACCATTGTATCACAGAACACTTTACCTCCAAGTGCACGTGAACCAGGTGCATCGGAACTATGACCTCTAAAGATATTTATAGCTCTCTTAGAAGTGTCCCTAAAACAACTCAGGATTTCAGCTTCCATAGTCAAGAGATACAAATGGGTCTGCCATGCCCACCCCTGGCCCCTAGCTCCTAGTATGATACTTGGGCACACAAGAGATAATCAGTATCTGTTGAATGATAACTATTGGAATGACAGTAGGCATGCTTAATTCTAGCTTCCCTGTGTGAGGTCACTCCATATCCAAAGCACTGTGCAGTCATACAGTTCACTGGGCAAGCCCCCTAAGCCTGGCTCTGGGCACCCTGCAAGACCACCTAGCCAGAAATACCCGCTTCCCAACCCCAGGGTCCCGGGAGCCAGCCATACCTGCAGCAGTTCTGCAGTCTTTACTGTGAGCCCTGTGATGTGCTGCATCCGAAGATTCACTCGAGCCACAACAGGGTCATCGTCCTCCTCCAGCCATGAGCTAAGCCAAAAGAGGGAGAGAAAGGAAGGTGGGGAAGACAGCTTAGATGAGGTCTCGTACTCTCCCCCCAGAGTCAGAGCCAGCACGAACAAGCAGCACAGGATGAGTATTCTAAGTAAGGAACGTGTCGGCAGGAAAGACAAGCCAAGCCAAGCCAAGCTCCCGTGAGTGAAACGAGGAAGCCCTGGAGATAGGGCTTGAGCTGCCACCCCACCACCACCGCCCCACCACCACAACCACCTCTGCTAACCTTTTGGAAACCCTGTAGCTGGCAACAGTGAGGACGCCTGTCTTGGGATCACGAACAGTGGCTCGTGCAAGCTGGAAGGCAGGAAGAGAGGACAGACTTATCCTTTTTTGCCTTGAGTGTTTTCCTAGAGAGACTGGACCAGATCTGCCACTCAGACCAGTGGGGGAAAGAAGTTTTTCAGGCAGTTGGCCCTAGACAAGGCACCGTGATCCTGCAAGCCAGGCAAGGGCAGGAGTCTAAGGCCCCCACATTTCCTGCTCTGCTGTCACGCCCTGGTCACTGCCCTGCTCTCAGCCAGGTCTGTGCTGTCTGCAGAACTATGCCTCTGGAGTCCCCTTTGTCCACCCAGCCACCTGCCTGGACAGACTGCTTTCTCACCAGGCACACGTACCGCCCCTGCCTGAGCACCACCTGTGCGTAGCTACTCCCACCACATTCAGACCCCGTCCCTGATCCTCAACCTTGTACGCTCCTCTTGACCTGCTCCTTCTCAACCACAGCAGTCTCCTCTGCCAAGAAACCTACCCAAACACCCTTCTGCTGCAGCAGCTCACACTGGGCTCCCACTGCTGTGAAGAGCAAAGATAGGAGGCACACCCTCTACTCGCTTAGGAGCCTCACAAGGTCAGATGATAGAATCTGGAAAGGACTGTACAAATTGAAATATGTGATCTGCTGCCTGGAAGCCACCTACCTCCACATGTATGCTAACACACACACATCCACGAACACCCCTAACCTACCTCATACCCTCCCGATCTCTACAGACAGGTACAGTGACGCTCCCAGGAAGCACTTGCTGCCCAAAGGCAGCTCACCATGCTTCAGCTGTGTACTGTCCTAATGACCTCACATGGGTGGGACCACAGAGCCCACCCCAACAGCACTTCCCCCTAATTTCAATAAATACTTACTGAGTGCCTACTATGTGGCTGGCGTTACACTGGGTGACCAACACATGGCCCCCGGGGGGGAGAGCCGGGAGCGGGGTAAGCTTCATGTCTGTGGGAGCTCAGTCTATACAGTCGAGAATGGTCAGGGCAAGACCACCCAGCTGAGACCTGAGGGGTAAGCAGGAGTTAGCCAAGTAGGGGAACATTATAGGAACAGGGAAGGAACAGCAATGCAGAGGTCCAGGCACGAAAATGGGTGTGACACCATGACTGTGGATAAGAAGAGGCCAAAGAGGCAAGTGGAGACTGGGCCTGGAAGCAAGCTCATGGCAAATGAGAAACAGGGAAGGCAGGTAACGGACATTCACAATCAGAACATGGACAGCTCGTGGAAAGCTGACTAAGGAAGGGCTGGAGTGGTAACAAGGCAGCCAGAGAGGAGCTCAAGGCAAGAGTCAATGGCAGAAGGGATGGAGAGGTGTGGACAGAGCAGAAGACTGGTCAGGAGATCACCTAGCCAGGACACTGCACCCAGCTCAGGCAGTGTGGCAGTACACCGAGGACAGAGGACTTCCCTGAGCTCCTAGCTATGACTGCTCCCGATGACAAGTGCAGCTGCAGCTAAGCCCCATCCAAACATCTGAGCCTCAGTGCTGGCCTGGCATCCACAAGGAGGCTGTGGGCAGCCGTGTTCTGCTCCCAGAGATAGGCACGGCTATTTTGAAAGCAGGCCAGGGACCCAAAAAAGCAGCTGCCAGGCATTCCCCGCAGGCCAAGTTAAGCTCATGGGCCCTACTTCAAAGCCATAATAGCATCTGTCCCTCACAGGCTCCGGAAAGGAGAGGTCAGTTTGTAATGGCCCATGTCATGGCTTCTATTCAAAGACAAGTCTTCCCAACACTCCCCCCACACCGCCCCTGCCACACATGTGCACCACACACCCAACATGAATACACACACAGAAATGTTTCAGTGCCTTGGCCTGAGGGACAACTGAGGAACCTCTCAGGAGGTCCTAGCAGAACAAAGCCTCTCTCACCTGGCAACCAGAGAAACAGTTTTCTTCCCTGGAGGACTTTGCAGCTGACCCAGGGAGTGGAAAGGGTGGGTCCTGGTCCCCATTCTCCACACACACTGGCTAGACCATCCCTCAGCAACCTCAATGGCTGAGTCTGGGCGCTAGATGTCCTTGTACCTCAAGCCAAGGTCTCTTCATGATGAGGTGCAGGGGGGCCAGGATAGGAACCTATTTTCCGTCTCTCCACAAGCGTAGGACCTCCTGGCCACTACAAGTCTATTAGGTGCAGAGCAACAGAGGATCCAGCTAAATGCCCCCCTTGTAATCACCAGTGATAGGAAAAGGGTGGGGACATGGCAGGAAGTGGTTCTACTTGAATGACGTCAAATGGGAGCAAATCTTCTATGAACTAGAAATACAAGAATAATTTTACAGCCTAATGATGTATATATGAAACCAACAGCCAACTGCATACTTAGACATGAAACACCAGAGGAATCTCCAGGAAATTCAGGAACAAGACCAGGATGCCAAATGTTAACAATGCTCAAGGAGTTCCAAGCAGTTCAACAAGATGATAAAAACAAAGGAACTATGATTATTAGGAAGGAGAAAACAAAATTTTCCTTATTTGCAGCTGATGATGGTGTCCGAACGACCAAGAGAGTCAGCTAAAACCTGAAAGAGGAATAAGCAAGTTGAACAACTAGCTGCAATCTGTACGGGTCTGCTTCCCTGTGGGTAAAATGAAGACAATGACAGTGTACTTAACAGACGAGATAGTTTATACATGTTAAGCACTTAAAACAGGGCCTGTCACACTTAAGAACTCAGAAAACAGGGGCACCTGGGTAGCTCAGTTGGTTAAGAACCTGACTCTTGATTTCAGCTAGGGTCACGATCTCAGGGTTGTGAGATCGAGCCCCGAGAAGGCTCCGCATTCAGCAGTAGTCTGCTTGAGATTCTTTCCCTCCGTCCCTCCCCACCCCGTTAAACTCACTCATGCATGCTCTTTCTCAAATAAATAAATCTTAAAAAAAAGAACTCAGGGGCGCCTGGCTGGCTCAGTTGGTTAAGCGTCTGCCTTCAGCTCAGGTCCTGATCCCAGGGTCCTGGGATTGAGCCCCACGTCAGGCTCCAAAGGGAGCCTGCTTCTCCCTCTCCCTCTGCCCCTCTCCCCTACTCATGTTCTCTCTCGCTCACTCTGCTCTCTCTCTCTCCAATAAATAAATAAATCTTCAAAAAAGAAAAGAACTCAGTAAACGTTAGCTGTTACTATAAAATATACTTTTATATTCAATACTTCAGCATATGATATAGTAAACTAATAAAACAAGGTAACCAGTAAAAATATGATGAAAAAACAACAAAAAAAACTACCTAGGAATAAACCTAACAAGAAATGTGCCGGGCATGTATGAAGAAATTTTACAAGATATGAATAAATGGAGAGACCCGGAGTGCTTGTGGATGAGAAGACTGAATAGTGTAAAGATGTTCATTCTCCAAGTCAATCACTTCTTCGCAGTACTAACTGGGAGCTCCACACGACCCAGGATGGCAGCACCCTACAGCAGTTCTCCAAAACTCGCCCACACACCAGCCCCCGACCAGATGAGCTGACACTGCCCACTGTGGACCTGCCCTGCTCCCAGGGAGTCCTTCTGTCATAGCACCTGGCTGTCCACATTGGTTCCTTCAGTTTTCTTTGCCCTTGGACCGTGAACCCACAAGGTCAAACTGAGTCTGCAGTACCTCAGGACCCAGACAGCAGACTCATGCTAGACACTGGAAAAGGCCAGTGGAGGAAGCAAACAAACCACCCCATGATACTGGGGATAAGGAGCCCAGGAAGGAACTGCAGAGACACCTACTTTGGGTTTCGCGATCTCCTTGATCCTCTCGATTTCCTCGTCAGACATGACATCGTAGTACCTGACGATGTGTGGGCTGTCCCACTCATCCTCCTCTTTGAAGGGGGCGATGAGGAGCTGCGGCGTCCTGTTGCCATGGTGGTACCTACAGAAAAGCCTCTTCTGCCTCCGGGGAGTCTGGGGAGCATACAAAGCAACAGGCTCTGAGCACAGTGAGTCCTAATCCTTGGCCCCAGGCTGGCTGGCTGCAGACCTGGTCTCAGAGCCCGCGCCCAGCAGCTGCTCCCTCCTGCCTCACCACAGAAGCAAACAAAGCCCCACAGCTTGACTGAGAGAAACAATAGCCCACAAATCATGTAATGTTTCCTCTCTTGCAAGAATTCCTCTTGTCCACAAGTCCTGGGGCACAAGCTTAATCCCTAACTCTTCTCACAAAGATACCAGTATGTGAGAAGGGCTGAGGTGGGGGAGAGGCCTTCTCGGTGGAGAAGCCGCTGGGAGGCACGCAGATATAGACATGGATGAGGCCCAGAGACCACCTCATACCAGAGCCTGCTGAGGAAGCACTGGAGTCCCACGGCTCTCAAAAATCAGTGACACCAGGGGCGCTTGGGAGGCTCAGTCGTTAAGTGTCTGCCTTTGGCTCAGGTCATGGTCCCAGGATCCTGGGATCGAGCCCCTCGTTGGGCTCCCTGCGGCGGGAAGCCTGCTTCTCCCTCTCCCACTCCCCCTGCTTGTGTTCCCTCTCGCTGTCTCTCTCTCTGTCAAATAAATAAAATCTTAAAAAAAAAATTTTTTTTTAATAAAAATAAATAAAAAATCAGTGACACCAGAGACTGAGCTGTTAGCTACGCCGCGTCTTCATGACAGAGACCACAACTTCCCGTGGGGCACATCCACACCCATGGTTTTCCTCACAGCATGAGTCCAGCAGAAGCCGGGCATGTTGCGGTAGGGAGGCGAGCTCAGCAATAACTCAGAGGATTCAAACTCCACCTGGGACATCAGGGGAGACAGTCTCCCGTCCTACACCTCAGAGAACACCCATCCGTCAGCCTCAGCAGATGCTACAAAGAACTGGGCAAGACACTGAGGAAACAGCCTACACACAGAGGAACATCCTCCCCAAAGCTGCCCATCCAGAGCCGAAGTCTAGGTCCACATGTGGGACCTGGCCATGCGTCTCACCAGTTTGACACCCTCCCCACGACAGAGGCTCTCATAGACGTCCCTCTCAGGCAGGTAGTCCACAGGCCTCTCATAGATGCTTTCCTGCGTGGCTAGTCCAGCTTCTGTCTGATTTGATAACATTTTTTCTCTTTCTTCCTCCAACAACCGTTCAAAGTACCGCAGATTCCCTCCAGCTCGTTCATGGCTCGGGTCTAGAAAGAGCAAAGAACAAGAAGGAAAAGGAAACCACAAACATCTGTTAGGTCATTTAGAGAAATTATTCTGTAAGCGGTTTTCTCTCCCAGCAGCTCATTTGCACGCAGTATTGTGCTTTCCACAGCATCTAACCCGGGCTCGCTGGTCGGAGCTGAACAGCCAACACTGGCTCTCCCGGCTCTGTCAGAGATGGGAAAGGAGCACAGAGGAGGCCGCATAGCCAGCCACACAGGGGGCTCTCCTCTCAGGCCTCCCTGGAGGGCCCAACGGTGCAGGTCTAGAAAAGCAGCCCAGTCTCCCGCCGCCTCCTCCTGACTTGGCTGTGAGTCACTTACATCCGTTCCCTAGAGTACATCCATTACCGGTGACCAGATCACATGCTGGCCACAATGACAAAGCAGGCTGAAATCCTGGCAAAAAGAACAACCGTATGACAATGCCATAGCCTCATCTTGTGGGCCTCACAACACAGAGGAGCAAGCTTGGCAGGATTACTGTGCCACTCCACAGATGAGGAAACCAAGGCCCAAAGATATTAATAGATTCAGGCTAAGGTTAGACTGAACAGGAAGCCAGGCCTCCTGAGTCCCAGGCCAAGGCTCTTACTAACATGACAGCATCTACGAAGCTCTCTTCCCACAACAGTCTTGCAGGACACTCATATGGTAGCGGGCATCAGACTCAAAGCCCATGAAAAGCAGCAGCAAAAGAAAGTCTTTGCTGATCTGTGACATTCCAGACTATGATTATCCCATCTATCAGTAAGAGGTGGAACAGACAGGTTTTAAAGACACAGTGCTTTTAATCTCCTTTAGTCCAAGACCCTTACAACACCAATGCCACAGCAAGTCCCCCAGTAAGACCTCAGACCTCGAACTAACAGGTCAGGCCATGGTCACTGCAGCAATCCTGAAGCACGGTTTGCTTCCTGAGCTGCTCCTGACCATGTGAAGGCTCACCCTGCAGAGCAGAGGATGCACTGCACCACTGCATTCCTATTTTAAAAGGGAGTGTGTAAGGCCACAGGTCTGAGTGTATCCATAAGCAACTGGGCAAGGACTAGGGCCAGAAACGAGGTGGGTAAAGAGTTAACCAGCAGCTAGAACGGGCCTGAGAGCAGTAAGCCATTGGTCACTGGCCAGCAGCATGTCAAACCGGCTCAGTCCCAGGAGATCGGCCAGGTAGTGGCCGGTGGGGTGACTAGCTCTCGTGCCGGCCCCCCATCAGCTCTGACCTTCCCCTAGAACCTCCGTACCAAGAGAAAGCAGGCGGCGGGTGAGCTCCAGGGCACGGTGCAGGTCACCCAGCTGGAAGACAGCGTAGCTCAGGTAGTCCAGCACCTCAGCCTTGGCTATGGTGGCCTCCTCCCCAGCATCGAGCTGCTTCAGCACCTGCTCCATCCACAGGACTGTGTGGTAATAGTCGCCTTCATTGTAGGCAGAGCGGCCCATCCCAAAACAGTCATCCACACTCAGCATGGCCTGGTACTTGGTTCCTGCAGCAGGAAGGGCAAACAGTCAGGCTGTAAAGAGCCTCTGGGCTATGGAGAGAGATTCCCACAGTGAGGAAGCCTGAGCCAGTGGAAGGGGGGCATCATCCCAGCAGAGTCCCACTGGGGCTTCAGGCCATGCGCTTCCAAGTGAGCACAACCAGGTTGGGCCTGCCTCAGACTGGGGCTCCCAGCCAATCTCCTGGCCACAGACTCCCCTTCTCCCATGTGGGAAGGGGCCTCTGTTGTGAAGAAGCCCAAGAAGCAATAGTATTCAGGAGAGTATGAGGGTCCTGTGAGCCACAGAGGAGATGTCTGCTGGGCAGCTGGCCCTAGGAGTCTGGAAGGTAGAAAAATTAGTTAAATATAAAATATATAAAAATATAAAAAACAGAACTTAGGTGGCAGCTAAAGCCACGGATGAGGATAACTACTTCCAGCAAGAGTATGAAGAGAGAGGAGAGAACATGGCTAAGGCCAGAACCCTCCAGAGAAAGGACAAAGAGTAACACTGAGCAGGACCTGAGAGGTAGCACGAACAGACGCCAAGGGAGGTCAGAGCCAAGACTGCAGTGCCAGCTTTGATCGTTAGGTGGCGGGGACCTCAGTGAGCATCAACTCTGCAGGTCCTATGAGCACAGGTTATTTGCCATGGGCCTGGCACGGGAAAGTGACCTGAAGATAGTCTCAAGTCCAGAAGGATGAGATGTAGTATGCTACTTCTGGGAAAATGTAGGATTTAGGATAGGGGTGAGGTGGGAGGGGCCATGAGTGTACTCCTCAGGGAACAATGAAAAATCAGGCCCCATGCAGAGGAAGGAAGGGCTGTGACCCTCCCTGGAAAGCAGGGGAATCTCTGTTAACCCCATTAACAGACACCTAGGCATGGGTGACATGGAAGAGCTGCCTTAGAGGGGCTTCTTTCTGCCTGATGTCCAAGGTGGGGCTCTGTCCACAATGAAACCCCTACTGCAATGGGTCGGGTACTTCAGAGACTGGGGTCTGTTCACTGTGATACTGCAGCAATAGGGCAACGTGGGGTAGGAAGGCGAGGAGAGTAAACACAAGATGGAGTTAGTAGATGGGCTAGGGATCAAGGGGTTCCTTGATCCCTTGGGCCTCCACAGATCTCCTTTAGCTATGCAGTTCTCAGGAACTCACAATGACAGAGGCACTGTAACACCGCAGCTGAGCTAGCTGGACAAAGCTGGGTCTGTGTGGGCCTCGCTATGGCACCCACCAGCTGTGTGCCCATGGATAATTTACTGAGCCTCTCTGAGTCGCAGTCCCCTTAGGTCTAGAGTTAATACCATCAATTTTAGAGAACTTGTGTCAAGAATTCAATGAGATGACATGTAAAGATGTCTTCTATGATCCCCAGGATGCCAAATGTCTCACAGAGGCCGAGGTCAAGAACAGCTCCCACATATTCAGCATCCTCCCCAGAAGCCCATCAAAAGTCTACCCCTTTGGAAAGCACTCTCTGGAGAGTGCCAGCACTGAGTGCTGAAAAGCAATCAGACAGACATGAGACCCAGCTGATGTGGGTAAAGCTATTCCTGCAGAGGGTGTGGGATGGACAAGGAAGCTAGGTGGGGGGTAGCTTAGTACAAACTTAACTTAGTATAGGCAAGGGGGCCCAGGAGAGGGCACCATGCAACACCTCAAAGACCACACATAGGAGGAACTTGGGTTTAGCAGTTAAAAGTTAAGCTTTGTGATCAGGAACTGATGTAAATAGGAGATGTGCTTAAGACCACACGGAGAATGATTTTAAGGAGTAAGCTGGAGATATACAACAAGTCAAAACGTTATTTCAATAATCCAGTTGAGAAGTGAGTGACCATGAGTCTGGAGTCAGGGACTCCAAGTAAAGAAGAAGACATAAGACAGGTAGGATCCACGGGCCTTAGGATTCTGACGTGTGCTACCAGTGGACGGAGGTGCTGTTTGCTCAGGCAAGGAGCGAGGGAGGAGGGTAAACATTTCAAAAGGCAATGAGGATTTCAGTTTGGAACATGTGACTTTTGAGGAGCCCACAGAACACCCAAGTAGAGATGCCCCAAAGGCATTTGCCTTCACTGGTTGGAGGCTTGGCGGTAAGCCTTGATAGGAAACACAGATGTGGATATCATCCATGTACATGCGATGGGAATGGCTGGGCTCACCTGGAGAAGGTGCTTAGGGAAAACTCTAAGTAAGGGAATCCTGGGGAATAACTCCCTTCCACCCTCCCTGCTCCTCCAGGACATGCAAGGATCTGTTAACTGAAGGTACAAGGTCAATGCTTGGGTGTGGCTCCCTCCTCCTACCAACCATTGTCACAGCTACAGCGTGAACACATCTTGCAGGTGCCCTGAGGGGCCTTCTCTCACTGGCTCTGGCCTGGCTTGATCCAAGACCTGACTGAGGCAGGAATTAAGAAGTCTACACTCCTTCCCAGTGGCTCACCAGACTCCTCAGTCTGGTGAGCCACTAGGCCTTTCCTAGCCGACAACAGATTGCCTCTTTCTCCTACACACTGTGATTCCCTGGGTTTGTGCCTCTTTCGGGGCCCCATGGGCGAGTGGCATCCAAAGTCTAATGGGGTCTAACTGAACCCCTGGGTTTATTGGCCTCTAACAGTCCCCCAGACCCAATATATCTTCTTCTTAGCATACTGAGGCAATCAGAAGAAAGGGGCCTGTTTTAAAAAAAAAAAAAAAAAAAAAAAGAGAGAGCGGAAAAGCCAGAAAAAGAAGCAATAGAGATCAGTGCCCCAGAATTCAAAGGAGGGAGAGTATCAGGAAGACTGGGACAATCAATGTGCCAAATACTGCTGAAAAATTTAAGGACATTATGCCTGAAACCCGACGGCTGGCTTTAGCAGCTGAGTGACCACGGGTGACCTGGCAGGGACAGGAGCAGTGGATGGTGGGCAGAGAGGCCCGACTCTGCGTGTTCAGGAGGACCTGGGAAGCAAGGAAGTGCAGAGCATGTGGCTGACTGTCCAGCAGCCTAGCCAGGTTAGGCTAACCAAGAGATCCACCAACAGCAGAGACTCAAAGGGCTTTGGGTCCTGAGGGAGGGGTTTGTAAGATGAGTAAGAACCCATGGTGTGTGTGAGATCAGGGGGAAGAGCCAAGTGGGGTGGGCCAAGAATGAACAGGGCAGAGACTATAACTGAGGACACACAGGACACAGGGCAGGGAGTCCAGAGATCAGCCTTCATCGAAAAGAAATCAGAGGGTGTGGGGACAGAAGCAGGTCTGGAAGCAGATCTGAGCGGTGCTCTGGAGGCAGAGGCCAAGGGGTCCTGAGCAGCAGCCTTGGCTTTCTCTGAGAGGGGAGAGGAAAAGAGAGAGGAGAGGGTGTGGGAGGGAAGGGGCAGGGCTGAGAGGAGGTGGCTGTCATGTGAATGACGGGGACTGGCACGAACCAGAAACCCAAGAGAGCATCACCACCAGCAGTGATGGTGTGCCTGAGGGTAAAGACCACAAGATGGTGGTTGCTCCAACCCTGTCCAGACGCCCTAGTAGACGCACATCCACTGGATGGGCAAAGCCTGGAGTGGTAAGGTACCTGGAAGTTGTCCTTTAGAAATCGTGTCTGGGTCCAGCTTGTATGTGTCCTGAAGTCTCATCAGGGCCTTGGCAGCTCCCACTTCGTCTTCGTCAGTGGGGAAGAACTGCCGCTGCACAGACAGGTTGGCAATAAAACCTTCCAAATGAGAGTGAGAACAAGAGGTTACCCTTGATCCAAGGGTACAATTCCCCCTGGGACCACAAAGGTACCCAGTGGAGGGTTTCTGGCTAGTGCAAACTTCCTGCCCCTTCCTTCAAAGGCGGTTTCCCCTTCCTCCAGGAAGTCCTCCCTGATGGCTTCAGTCCATGAAGTCCTCTTTACTTCCTCCTCACTGAACGGACTGCCTGTACTGCTCATTTGGGATTGAACAAAGATCACCCCACAAACTGGTTAACATGTGGGAGTCTGAGAGTCTTGGCTCCAAAGCACTCAGTCAGCCCTGGTGGAGACAGAAGGGACAGAGGACAGAAACAGTAATTGAAAAGGACACAGGAGAAGACTCAGGAAGGACCTGTTGATCACTTAATGGAAAATGAATCATATGGAAAACCTTGATCCAGGATCACTACTGTTGGGGGGCTGCAGATAAACAGACCGCCAGCCCACATTCCAGGTCAAGGAGCCCAAGGGACAGAGGTGGTCAACTCAGGGAACCTTACCTGGCCACTCATTACTGACCACTGGCCCTTATCATCCAGAAAGGTGATGATGACAGTCTTGGGAGGGATTTGGTGCTGTCTCCACCCCCCAGATTAGGGACTGGGGGACCATCTGGCCAGAACAAGCATTGAAGTGGGACTGCCTAAGCCCAGTATAGGACCCTGAGAGACCACAATGGCTCTTGGTCTTGCGCTCTAGGGGACCCCCACAACTCAGACCTGCCATGAGCTGAAAGGCATGAGCTTCCTGAATGTAGCGCTCAAGACCACAGCCTGGAAACTAGGACAGCCCCTGACCTCAGACATGCCCAAGGAGGCTGTTCTGGGACTCTAAGCCCTAGCTCTTAAGCAAGATATACACCTCTTATATCTCAGGATTCCAGGTGGAGGCCAGGCCCTCCCAAGCTGATTCAGGAGTTTCAATGCTGCCTATGAGCTAAGAATTGGGAGGGGAACCCCAGGGCCCTTTCTTCCCTGGTCTCTTCCTCAGGGCTGCAGTACCCACGGCCACCTACTCTCAGGACCCCAGGCTCAAACACCCACTTCTAACCATGCCTGGGGACCCAGGGATCAAGAAGCTGTAATCCTGCCTTCCTCATGGCTGCCCAGTCAGGGATTCTAAGAGTCTGGAATTCAGGAAGAAGAAAACATGCCCCCAGAAAAAGCCACACCGTCAGCATGTCCCCCTCATTTCAGAGGCAAGAACTCTCAAGTCAGAGGTGAAAACAACCTATTGCTCTCTGGGCCTGTCCTGTCTGCCTTCTGGTAATTACAAGGTTTTCTACAAGAACCAGATGTTGACAGTGGGGGCGGGGTATGGAGAGCAAGATGAGGGAGCGGAAGGTCATCCCAGCAGGCTTATTCTCCCCGCCGTGCAATGCCGGGGGAACAGCCCGTTCTGAGCTACAGCCCCAGGCTGGAAGACAGAGGGCTGGGAAAGGCAGCCATGGCTTCTGGAGGCGGTGAGCTCACTGGGCACAGCTCCAGCGGGGCTGAACTCACCAATCCCTCCCCAGGGGCCACCCTGCCCCCAGCCAAGCCCAGCCCAGTCTGGCCACATGGGCTGAACTGCCTCAACCAGAGACAACCAGTCTGAAGTTAATCAGCACTCCCGATTCGGGGAGAAAAGGCAGCAGGTCCAGGAGGCTGAGCCCAGGGCTGGCTGAAGTCAGGAAGGCCCACCTCCATGCCTGCCCCACCACCTCCTGCTGAGAGGAAAATGTTAGAGCATAAAAAATACCACCACACCACAGTAAAAGACACCAAGCACGGTTAAAGCTTTAAAGCTTTAAAAAAGTTCATACTCTGACCTGCAAATACCACTTCTAAGAATTTAAACTAAGAAAATAATCAGAGAGGGTGCCTGGGTGGCTCAGTCGGTTAAGCGTCTACAGACGCCTTCAGCTCAGGTCATGATCCCAGGGTCCTGGGATCGAGCCCCTGTGTCGGGCTCCCTGCTCAGTGGAGAGCCTGCTTCTCCTTCTTTTTTTTTTTTTTTAAGATTTTATTTATTTTTTGAGAGAGAGAGAGAAAGATAGCGAGAGCAGGAACACAAGCAGGGGGAGTGGGAGAGGGAGAAGCAGGCTTCCCGCTGAGCAGGGAGCCCGATGCAGGGCTCGATCCCAGGACCCCGGGATCATGACCCGAGCCGAAGGCAGACACTTAACAACTGAGCCACCCAGGCGCCCCTCTCCCTCTCCCTTTGCCCCCTACCCGCCCTCTTGCACTGGCTCACATACTCTCTCTCTCTGAAATAAATAAAATCTTTAAAAAATAATAATAATAAATTTAAAAATGAATTTAAAAAAAGAAAATAATCAAAGGTAGGCACAAAGATGTATATGCACAATTGCTGATAATGTGGAAACAATCCCACGTCCACTAATTTGACCAGTTTTATACTACATAGGTTTGACTTATTACTGTGTAGCCATTAAAATCATTTTGTATAACATTTAATGGACATTTAAAGAAGCTGGAAAATTCAGGAAATCACTGTATGCTTATGGCACAAATCTGCCTACAGATATGTTTTATTTCTAAAAGGTATGAATGGGAATGGATTTAGATGAGGCCCATAATCCCCAGCTTACACTGGCCCCATCACCCAGCCCACTTGGCTCACTTTTGTTAATTCATTTGGTCCCGCAAAGCAAGTGAGTTTGCATTCCCTGGACTATATGAATGGGTCCATTTCTTCTTGTAATGTAAATGCGAGTGTAGGAAGACTGGAATTTGAATAGTGCTTATCACTAGACAACCGGGTTAAGAATTCTAATTTTCTTACATCATTTTGTTTTCTAACTTTTCTACAAAAACACATTAGTAAAGCATGATTTAAAAAAGAGGAAATGAAAACACTAGGACAAGGCAAGAACTGATTATTCGTACATATTAAAAACAAGGACAGCCAACTGCTAGGTGCCCACAGAGAAGGGAGACGGCTACAGGCCCGGCAGGTGCACATCCACACACTGTACATGCCCACCAACACCTGCAGACCTGTGACAGGCTCAGACGCACACTCCCCAGACACACCGGCCCCCAAGCACCTGCTCACCATTCCTCACCTGCAGCCGAGTCCTGCAGGACAAGGTCCTCCAGCGCAGGCCAGTCTGTGTTCAGCCGCTTCACCAGTTTATAAGCATTCACGGGGTGGGCCAGGTAACCTTCGGGGTCAGCAGCTGACTTGCTGGTCAAGGCTTCCATTTTGTTGGCCCAGCTGTGGAAACAGAGGAAAAGGAAGACGTAACACACCCACTCACACAGGTCTTGACCTATGGTAACTTCCCTGGTGAAATTCCCTTTTCTATCAAGAGGCAGTATAAAATGAATACAGCAACTGCCCACTGACACTTGCAGTCCCTTAATCTAGAAAAGAGGTAGGAACCCTAATGTATGCAAAAAGGCTCTTAAATAGGGAAAAGCAGGAAGTCCTTAGCCCATGCACTGAGCCACTCTGGAGGACTGACATGAAGTAACCTCCAGGCCAGCCCCTCGCTGCTCTCTCAAGGGCTTCCTCTTATGGGCACCCTGGATGGGTTCTGGGGGGTGGGGCCTTAGGACATCAGATACCTCTTAATCTTGGAGAGCTTGGCTTCCTCCACAAGGATATACTCCTTCAGAGATTGCACCAGGTCCTTCTCCGCATAAATTAAGTCAGTCATGTGCCCTGCAGGGGAAGAGAAAAGGGCCAGTAAGAAATGGATGAGGGACATCCATCCCCCTTCCTTGAGGCACAGAACACCAGCACAGAGGCAAGTCCTCTGGATCACTGGCATGTCAACTCTCTTGGGATCATGGGGACTTGGGAGTTAAAGGGGACCTAGGTACTCACATGGTCCTGGCCCCCAGCTTCGTAAGACAGGGGTGGAGACTCCAAGGGGAGGGAGAGATGAGCGCACTGGGAGTGCCTTAAGGAAGAAGCCCCAAAGCTCATTCTCCTACTGGCACCCGGATGGGTCATGGCACCTGGGCCTGGACATCCTAAGGGCTTCTTTGCTCAGAACCACTCTCTGGCCCTGGACAAGATGGTCAGAAAGGCCAGGGAGCCCAGGAGCAGCCTGCGCTTCTCAGGGAGGAGATCCAGTTGAGACAGCTGGCTCCCAGCAAAGGACAGTCAGGTCATCAGGGCCTCAGAAGGGGGAACGGCAGCTCCGCAAGCCCCCCTTTCCCCAGAACTGGTCAAAACCAGTGGGTGAGCCATCCCACCTTGAGTGAGAACAGGCTTCGGGTGGTGACATTCCCCGGCACTTGAGCCAAGGATCGCTCAGGGAGAAGACAGTCCTGTTGGCACAACATACCAATAGAAGTGAAGACTTCAGCCTGCACACAGCCCAGGACAGCAAACCAGGCCACTAGCAATGTGGACAGCCAGCGTTTCATGGTCACAGAGAGCAGTGTCTGCAAGGCATTCAGTGACAGCCACTGGATCAACAGGTGAAAAAAGCAACTTAGGTGAAGAGATACATACACATGTGCACATAGATACACCGAACATGCCAAAATCCTGACCTAGGACACAGAAACTAAGGATATTCTGCACCAGCAGTGGAAAGAGGCCAGGGTGTGCAACCAGTGATGTGTGCTCAATTCTGGCCCCTGCTCCGGGAGGCCATGTGCCCTTGGGAGAGCCCCTGCCCTCCAGATTCCCGGTAACTACCAGCAACATGGAAAGGCTGAATGGTGTGGGAGACAGTCCCCTCTGCTTCTAATAGTCAGTCCAAGATTCTGGCCCACCCCTTCTCATTTCACAGATTGCTTGTCTTATTTCTTTCTTTCCAATACATGTGTCAGGACGGTGCCAGGTGCTGGGGACCCACAGGTAACAATGTAGCTCCTGCCTACGAGAAGACTGGAAGTACAGGAGAAACAATGACAGACAGAGAACTTGACACAACAGGCTGCAGGGACCCCACCCCAGCAGATGGCTGGCCCGGAGGGGAGTAAAACTGCAGCTGGCCACAGCAAAGGCAGTGTGGGGAGCAGGCACTCTGGGCAGACACTGCTCTTCCTGCCTGCCACCTCACCAGACACTGTCCTCACTAGCAAGTCACCACTCACAAATATTTGCTGAAGATCCACATAGGCTATTCACCGAGTTAGGCACTTGGGATATAAAAATCAATCAGCCATGCAAGGCCAAAACCCTGGGATGGGCTGGACTGCTGACATGGATGCAAGACCAGCCTCTGGCTTCTCGTCAGCCTAGAAACAGCCAGGCTCAGCTGTGAAAGCAGGAGGCACAAGCTGGGGCAAGCCCCACTGGCAGCGGCCCTAAGTACATAACGGGAACTTTGGACATGGTCTCCCAGCTCAGCCAGCAGCCCAGGGCACGCTGGAGCCCCAGCTCTACCAGTCCCTTCTCTTCCTGCTCGACGTCAGCCAAACCCCACCAGACATATACTAAGAGAAAACAAGGACGATGAAGAAAATACAAAGGCTTCTCCCCAAGATGTAAGCCTTACCTGACAGAACTCCACATCTGAGCTAACGCCAGTTCATCAGTATTTTGCCTGCTCTGGTTGATCAGACACACAGTCATGCCTACCATTCCTCACCTTACAAGAAATTCCAACCCACCGTGGCTCCAGGTTAGGCTCAGAGAAGCCGAACCACAAGGCCCACCCCCAAACGGGTTCCTCTATCAGAAGGAGGAGAGAATAAGTGAATGGCTGCTTCTGTTCATGTCCCTGCTAGATATCTGCTGAGCCATCAGCATGCCTGTCAGTGCCCTAGGTGTTGGGGGCCGAGATGCACAGAGTAAGAGCTTTTGGGCCAGAACCTGCTGCAGGGCACGGAGTATCAGGCTAAGGGATGGACTATGGAGTTAGGGCAGCAGAGGAAAGCAAGTCACTGGGAGAAGGTGAGCAGGCCATCGGCCCCGAGGTGGAGCGCAGGTCCTCCCTGTCCCAGCCGCAGGTCTGCTCCCAGGTCTCACATCCTCTGCATCTCCAGCCCAGGATTCCTGAAGACCCCTCGTCTTGCTTACATAAGCCCCTTTACAGGGAGTAGTGTCTGTTCCTTATACCTCAAGAGGCTTAACTAACTCAGGAAAGCACCTTCTATACGTGAAAAGAAGGAACAGTAAAATCCAGGGCCAAGAGGTCGTATCTGGACAGTGAGGGACCAGCCAACTGCCTATCAGGCTGGGATGGTGGGAGAGCAGGGCCCAGGCAAGAGACCAGACCGGACACGGTTGGAAGGAGGGGAACCCAGCGCTTCTCCCCTGCTGTCACTGGCTGCGGTGGCATACCTCTTCAGAGACGGGGTAACAAGTTCAACGGAGGGAGACACCTCTCTGTTCCTCTCAAATCCTCCCGGTGATACTGTCCAGGGTTCATGCCTTACAGCACTCAGGAAAAAGCAGCCAGGTCCCTTCATTACATGAATACTAGCTGTTATCTCTCTGGAATGTACTATCCGGCTTAGACTAAGCCCATCCACGAATACCAGCCCGGAGGCAGAGCCCCAAAGAATCACAGATGGGGTTCTGGGAAATGGCTTGCCAAGAGCCTGCAAAGTCCTGCTCTGATGGGGGGGGGGGAGATAACTCCACTGGCCAGAGAGCTAGGTACCCCCAAGCAGCCCCTAGATTGCCACCTCAGGCAGAGATGCCCTAGAGTCCCAACATTTCTCCGGATCCTGACCCTGAACGCTAAAGGCTTTGTATAAAAAGTTATCTAATCAGGGTCAGGTTGGGAAGAGGCAGCATCCAAGAGGGACTGTCCCACAGTGTTGGGAAGCCCCTACTTGCCTTGCCCCCAGTCCAATCTCATACCTATACCCAGAGCTTGCTTAGGACAGAGCAGGTGGGAATGTGTGTGCATGCCTGGTGCCCCCCCCCCCCACCTCCACCGAGTGTCCAGTGCTGCCAAAAGCCCTTCTAGGAACCCTCAGAAATCCATGCTGAATAGACCTGGAAATGGGCAATGTCAAACCTCCTTTTATGAAAAACAAAACACAAAGTGGCACCAAGCCTGAGGAGAAAACCAACATGGAGTTTCATCTGCACTGCATCCCAAGCTTAGAACGTCTGCCCCATATCAAGCATCCAACAAATAATGCTTCACCACAGACTTGTTCAAGTTAGAAACAACAACAAAAAATTTTACAATTTTTCCACATAATGGATTGTTAAGAAGGGACACTGTATGCATATTAAGTCCCAAGTTTGAGCCCCCACAGGGAAGTTATCCAAAGCCCACCAACACCCCAGTGACAATGATTCACTCACCAGGTGACCAGTACTGTTTCTAAGCACAAGCAAATTCCAAGACATATAATCAGAGGCCCCACAAGCCTGCTCTTTGGAAAGGACATTTACAATCTGGCCAAATGGCCATGAAAAGAGGTTTCCAGCTGCAAACCAGCAGCGTCCTTAGCTTCTCCCCTTACCTCATCAAGCATGAACCTCTGCCAAGCTCCCAGCTGCAACCCAAATGCAACAGCTTGAATTTTAACAATGTATTTAACAGCCTAGAGACAGAACATGGGTTTGCTGAGTACAAGCAGGTCTTGCCTGGCACTAATCAAGAAGCTGCCTGCCTTCTATGAAGGAGCAAAAACCTGTCCAAAAACGGCGCCCCCCAGTGGCCCTGCCTCCCAGTGGTGTGGCCAACTCTGGACCACCAAAGCCACAAGGACTTGTGAGTTGTGGAGAGGCTCAGGAGGCCTCGGAACTTAGGCACGTGGAAGTCCATTCAGGCCCAGAAGCTGACCCCCGGGGAGGATGGAAGGCACCCTACTCTCCTTACCTGACATCAGGCCTCAGTCATCACCCTGGTCTGAGCCACCCCCAATTCCCTCCCACAGCCATCCTGGCCCCTGCCTGTCCTGGTCTCTCCTCTCATCTGGTGTCCCCCCTACCTCTGCCCTACAAGGCGGCCAGCATGGCTTACCGTAGCTCCTCATTTGGTCTCTCTCCCCACTGCCCTCAGAATCAAGTCCAAACTCCTTAGCCCCAAGGGCCTTTTTGACTCTGCATGACATGGTCCTACGGTCCTCTCCAGCCCTATCTCATGACTCTAGGTTTCCCAGCTTCAGATGCTACATCACATGGAAAAATATTCTTCACGGAGGACTTTCTTCACTGAAACCTCGATGTTCACCTGTATCCATCCTTATGCTTCTCTATCAGGTATACGAACATGTTGATTTGTACCTCCCACTTGGGTACCATCAAAACCACAGCGTCTCCTGTTTCCGTAGCTGGGCCCTCGGTCTCTTGCTGGGCCTCAGAGTCAGTGGGGGGGTGTGTGCAGCCCCATATCTCTGGCTCCTCCCGCTACTTCCAAACTCCACAGAAGTGCCACACTGGCCTCCCCAGTGGCTGCTGGAGGACTCTGGTAGTGCAACCAAGGAGCAAGAGGGAGCTAACTCCCATGAGGCAACTCTGACCAATGAAGACAGAAGACAGGAGGAGGTGGGCAGATAAACTCCCCCACCAGGCCTCTGCTGACAAACTGTTCTGTGGCATGGAGTTTCTGTAGAGCTCACCCAGATGTATCCTGCATGGCAGCTACTGTCCAGCCGACTAAAGCACCACCTTGTGCCTTCCCTCCTTCTCTCCCTCGGGTTTCTCTTCCCTTACCCTTACTGCCCTGCACCTTCCAATAAAGCATGAAGCACCGCCTCAGGCTCTGCTTTTCTGGGAACTAAGCTAACCACTACTTGTATTTCCAAGAATCTTTCATTTCTACCATCTAATCCTCACCAAAACCTTGTAAACAAGATAATCATCTCCGCTTCAGATACAGAAGCTAGATAAGTGAGGCTGAGCGAGAGTTTCCTGCACACCTGACATGCTACCACAAATGAGTGGCAGAGCTGAGACTCAAACCCAAAACACACTTTCCATTAGATACTGCAACCATTCTGTCCCACTCAGTGACATCCACTGTCTTACAGCACAAGGGTCTCCCACAAGGAGGAGCCCAGTTGACCTAGCAGAGCAGGCCTGCCCCGGTCAAGATCTTTATCATGGTTCACAAATCAGGTGTATGACATGCAGGGCGGGATCCCACCAAAAGTGGACGGCAACATGGGGCCTCGAGTTCAGGTGAGCAGTCACTCCTGCCTCAGACATCACAGCACCCAGCAATGACCACCCAGCCCCGCTCAGGGCAAAGCAGTACTGTCTAGTCAGGGGTCAGACAACCCCAACTTCAATCTCAGCTCCACCATCACTTCTTGGCTTTGTGACTTTACACAAGTTCCAGATCTCTCTGAGCCTGTTTCCCATCTATATCATGGTGACAACATGAGGACCTACATCTCACAGGGTTGTTTCGAGGACTGAATGAGATGGCAATTATCCGTGGGCAGCCTACCATCAAGCACAGCTTATACCAGACATAAGCACCCAGGGTACTGGAATAACATCAGCAGACCGTAAGCGGCCAGCTGCCTGGCTGATTCCTGGCAAAGAAGAAGAGTCCAGTCTAGGGGACAGTGAAGATGAAAACGAGGCAGATACCGGGCAATCTCCAATTCCCACGAGGGTCAAAAGAAATGAAACACTACTTTAGGAGAGAGCAGAGTCAGACATAATGCGGCACACTGACCATCAGGGAATAACCCTGGAACAGGTCAAATAGTGGCTCTACAGCTCATCAAGGGAAGAAAGCTCTCCAGCAAAAGGCAGGGGACCGGACTAATACTCTAGGATCTCTTGTAGTCCTACACCTCTGATCTACTGGTTCTGAGTTCCTACAAGTACCAGGCCTCAGGATCTCGGCCACACCCTGGTCCTTGGGAGTGCCAGGTACGGAGCAGACTCTACTCTAGCAAGCACTTCCTGAAAGGTCTAGAGCATGTACTGGTCTGTGAACAGGCTCAGACAGATCCAATCTGAGCTGGAGAACTCACTCCCCAAATACTTAATCCTCTGCCAGGCAACGACACCACTTGAACAAAAACTCTCTTCTAGGGCTCCAAGAAGTCTAGTCTAGACTTTTCATTCCCCCTTCTGAGAATAAAAACTATATCCTTCAGTCCACACCGCCACCAAAAACCCCAGACACCACAGGAGCACTGGCCCTCTCACTCTAAGACAGGCTGATGTCCCACTCTGGGGCACTTCAAAAGTCCAAACTGCTCGATTCAGGCAATCTCAGTTTAACTCTTGCTCTAGCATTCTGTCTAGGCTTGCACGTGCCCGCATCAGAGCATTTCCTGCCAATGACCATCTGCATAAAATTAAACTCTTGACAGATCCCAAGAGCCAGGACACACCCACCAGCCCAATGTACACTATCGGCCAGCGTGGCCACAAATCGGCCAAGGTCTTGCATCCAGCCTCAGAACCTCCCATGGACGTGGGAGGGCAGAGTAAAAAGCGAGGCTCTGTCAGGAAATGAGTACACCCCAGACTCCCTCACCCTAGTCATTCCTCAGGGCTGCACCCACACAGTCTCTCCTTCTGAGGAGTATTCACACTCTGAGCTCCTCCTCTGCCACATGGCCAGCTGCCAGCCTGAAGCAGCAATCTCGGGGAGATTATGAGCTACCCACGAGCAAGGACAGTGTCATCACCACCACCTTCCCCTCCTCCTCTCCCTCCTAATTCCACCCCAAGGCACACTCCAAGCAGAAGCCAGGCACAGGGAATGAACAGAGATCAGCTGTGTACAGGCTAAAGCAGTGGCTAAGTAAGCACTCTCCCCGGAACCCCATTTCAGAGCCTCCTACTGGGTAAAAGGGCCTATCACAAGTCACAGGCAATGCCTAGTTGTCATCATGTCTGCCTGCTGAGCTCTCAGAGAACGAGGGTGGACCAACATGACAGCATCTCTGGGATGAGGCCCCCAGCCAACTCACTCCATCCTTGCTACGTGGCCTCCTTGGCTGGGCCGCACAGTGGACATACTTGGCCATCGGAGAATAAGAAAGCCCTAGAAGAAAAGGATTCAAAGCACACTCCTGCAAGCGTGTTGAAGTCAACAGAAGAAGCTGGGCTCTGAGTCCCGGAACCACAGTGAGAGACTGCACCCTAGACACTTCAGGGGCAGTTTAAGTACAGGCCAAAGGAGATCTCGGTTCATTTAACAGAGAACTAAATCACGGAACCTGTTGTTCCAGATGTGATACAGGGTGAGAAGCTGCAGTAGCAGCTTGCAAAAACATTCTACAAATTTTTAGGTGGACAGCAGATCTTGGCAAAATCTGGGACATGCAAGAATGCCCTCAGCTACAAAATGATGTGCCCCAACCCTTGCTCTCAGAACCAGGAGCTCCTGCAACGGGGCTGAGGCTCTCAGGCCTCAGAGAGTTCACATTAGGAAGCACAAGCCTTAGGTGTCCCTCTACAGCAGAAGACACCAGCCTCAGTCTTGGGAGGCACACGAATGTTCTACACCATCCTAAAGATGTCACATTAGAATACAAGGCCAGGCGCCCAAGTGTCCTGAAGTAGGAAGTGCCCTGATACCTGCTCATGTTGAGCAGCATCCACATGCAGGACACAGTACCAGGCACTGCCCTCTCACTTGAAATTCTTGTGGATAGGGCCCATGGGCAGCCATCCCCTTAAATGTCCCTTCCTCGTCACCTTGCCTCTACTGGAGTGCCCACGTCTGCTCCCACTCACACGCGCTGTTCCCCTTTATTCAACCTTCCTCTGACCAGTTCCAGTTCATAGATCACCTCCTCCAGGAAGCCCTCTGGCCTGAAGCACCTGTCCTCTACCAAGGAGCCACAGCCTGGTACTCCCTCCCAGCACAGCACTCACCACACTGTTGTGGACCTGGACTTTCCCAGTGTTCAATCCGTCTGCCTCACTGGGCTAGCAACTCCTTGCAGTTTCTGACACACAGAAGGGTCCGTTTGTTGAATTAGTTAACTAGTTACCACAGGTCTGCGCAGCTGCTGAGGAAAAACAAGCACGTTGGAAAGAGATGTCTGGGGCGGGGAGTGGGGGACTTTCTCAACCAAGAGCCCGTTTCAGGAGCACCAAGCTGGACCCCGCCGGGCCGAGGCCAGAGACTCCCGGCCTTTTGGAGGGAGGAAGGCGGACCTCGCTAACATTAAGCGGCCCCCCGAGGCCCGGCTGACGGCCCCGCCTCCGCCTCCAACCTCTGGCAGCCCTCGGGGCCGGGCCGCCCGTTCCCGTTCCCGGGGAGTCTGACGAGGCTGGACGACCAAGTTCCCCGCCCCGCCCGCCGCGGACGCCTAGGGACCGGCAGGAAGGGCGCCGCTGACCTCCCCACCCTGAGCTCGGGAAGGGCACGCAGGCGGCGGGACAGGAACCCAGACGGGAGGAGAAACAGGGCGGAGGGCTCGGGGCTGCGGCCCGGACTGCGCGACCCTCCGGCCCCCAACTCTCGGCCCCGCGCCGGCAGCACGCACGGCCCGCCGCCCCCCGGCCCGCGCACTAGCCCAGCCCCGGCGGCCGCGGGCGGGGCGCTCACCTGGACACGCGCCGCTCCCGGCGTTTCCACAACCTCCCGCGGCGGCGCCCGGCCCGCTCGGCGCCTCCTCCCCGGGCGGCTCCGCCTCCCACCACGGCCGGGCCCCGCCCGCTTGAGCCGCTGCCACGTCCCCACCTCCCGCCCCCCGCCGGCCGGCCCCCCCGTCGGCCGGCCCCCCCCGCCCTGGCTCGGCGCCCTGACCGCCTCGGCCGGGGGTCGTCCCCACTAGCGACCCCAGGGAAGGTCCGGGCTGCAGTGCGCGCTGGGGCCGGGAGCCGGGCGCCGGGAGCGGGTTGGGGGCCGGGCGGGAGCCGCTGTCCGCGCCCTTCATGCGGCCGGCTGCTCGCCGCACGTACACCGCGCCCGCCTCCCCTCAGCCCGCTCCACCTGCGGGACTCGGCCCTCCCTCCTTCTCAGCCCCCCGGCTGCTGCTGAAGAGCCCGCCACCCGATCCTGGCGCCGGTGCGGTGGGGAGCGCCCCTGCCCGCGTGCGGACTCCCCCGGCCTCCGCTCCTGCCCATCTCTTCAGGGGTCCTGCTGGGCGCACGGGCTCCTGCTGCCCCTCCCCATCATCACCACCGCCGGGTTACAGGGGGAGGGGGGGCCTCGCGGGCCGAGGGTCCGGGTATCAGTGGAGTGGACAGACCAGTGGAGAAGACCTTGAAGAAGACGAGAGACCTGGGGTCCACCCACAGGACCAAGCTCCCGAAGGGATTCTGCCTGTCCCCAGCTCCTGTGTCAGGCACTCCTCCTGGTGACGTGTGTGTGTGGGGGGGGGGGGGTGATGAGAAGTGGACCAATCAAAGACTGAGGTTGGGGGTGGCATATTGGGGCCAACTCTTGGTTTGCCCAAACCTTTTCATTCAACAGGGGCCAAAAACAGTGGACAGCTCATTTACCTAGGCCGGTGTGTGAGGGAATGAAGGCTGGGATGCAGCAAAAATCGCAGCCTGAGTCGGAGGAGGCCCTGGCCGGCGGAGCAGGTTCCCACGCCTGCTCTGTGAACCTCTGGTCATGAATGAGGGGAAACACGGTCTGAGAATCTCATCAGGGAGCTAGCCCGGAGTGGGAGGTGCCCGGCCTCCGCCCAGGCTGTGTGGGGATATTCCCTATGGCACTCTGTCCAGGCCGGCCGCCCAGCCGTGCGGAAGGCACGAGCACACACATAGAACTACACACCGCACATATAAAATAAGGAACAAGCCACTGTTCTGGCCTGCGTCGGCCACCAGCCAGAGCTCAGCTAAAACCAAACAGAAACCTTCCTGCATCTGCTACATCCTGTTATGCCCCTGGAGCCTCCCTCTGTCTGCCCAGACTTCCCCGACCTCTCCCCGGTCTCAGGAGCTTGCCCTGTGGATCATCCTTTCTCTCTGCTGAAGGTTCAACCTCCCCTTCTCAACTGGATCCTTCCCTTGACCTCTAAATATGTTTAAGCCTCTAGTGTGGAAACAAAACCCTCATTTGACTCCACCAGCTACTGCAATGTCTCTCTCCTTTTCGACCACAGCAAAATCCCCGGAAAGAACAGTCTGTCAGTCCTTGTCCTCACTTCTCGCATCCTGCAGGCTCCGACACTGGGCTTTCTGGTGTCCTCACAACACCAAACCAGGTCTCAGTTAACTCTCTGTAACTTCCAAGTCTCAAAATTCAATAGGCTCTCTTCAGTTCTCTGCGGAAGCCCCCCGCAGCATTTGACTCCCCAGCAGCGTCTGACCACTGCCTCCCTGGACCACTCATTTTCCGTGGTTTCCATGGTCCTCTCTTCCCACCACTTGCCCCAGCTTCTTCCCTCCCAGTACATTCTCCCCCTCCCCCTCTCCTTCCCTCCCAGTACATTCTCCCCTCCCCCTCTCCCCCTCCCCCTCGGGTGGCGGGCCCTCTCAGTAAAGTTTGGGGGTTCCTCAAAGCTCAGGCCTAAGCACCCTACCTTCCTCCTCTCGGATTGCTTCCTTTACACAGATGGCTCGCGTATTTCTCTACACTTGCCCTGACTCGCAAGCTGCAGACTCCTATGACTGCCTGCTGAGTCCACATCTCAATGGAGTGTCCACAGCCACTTCATCCACAGCATGCCCACCACTGAATTCATGGCCTCTCCCCTTCTCCTCTCCACACGGCCAGCATTCCAACTCCCTGCTTCAGTGAAGGAGCCACCCTCCATCAGGTACCTAACCAGAAGCCTGGGAATCACGCCCAGCATCTCCCTCTGCCTTGCCCCCAGACCCTGTCTTTCCACATCCCGTGTCCATTCACTTTTACCACCTAAATCTCTCTCCAATCCATGCACACTGCAGCTATGGTCGTCTCCTCAAAGTTCAGGTCTGAACCCATCACTCCCAGCTTAGTAAACTGCATTGTTCTTAGGAAAAATCCTAAAGGTGGTCTGTAAGGCCCCACATGGCTTGGGCCCTGCTCACTTCTCTAGTTACGCTTGACCTTCTTCCCATCCCTCTAACGGACCATTCTCCCACCCCACCACGCTCCCAGGCCTTTGTACATGCTTTTCTTTTTGTCTAGAAAATCTTCCCTCCTCTCCAATTAAATCCTTCCCTTACCCTAAGAGGGATTTTTCTCATGTCCCTGGCCAGGTCAAAACCTGCTTTAACAGCCGCCCATGGCCTATGTGCTTCGTAACACTTGCCACAGTCGATATAGTTGATTGATTGTTTGACTAATGTCTGCCTCCTCCACCAGCCTGAGACCCCCAGGAGTACATTAACTGTGTATTTCTGCCCATGATCATATCCTCGGCTCCGATCACAGAACTGGGCTCAATAAATACTTGCTGACTACATGAAGGGATGGGTGTCTCTTTAATGCCTTGCTCCACCACACACCAGTAGCCAAAGGCCTGGCTAAATCCTCCACAGGCCCTCAGAGTCCTGCACCCCACTCATTCCTTAGTGCCTGAATCTTCTGTCTCTTATAAGGATACTTGCCGTCGAATTTAGGGCCACCTCGGTAATCAAGATGATCTCATCTCATGATCCATAACTTAATTACATCTGTAAAGTCTTTCTTTCCAAGTAAGTTCACACGCACAGGGGCCAGGTATTAGGACATGATCATATCTTTTTAGGGGCCACCATTCAACCCACTACCCCTGACATTCCAACATGCCCTCCAGGGACTACTGGGCCTGGGTGAAATCCATGACTCTCAGGTCTGAATCTCTAGCCCAGGCCCACTCCAGACCCACATAGCCTTTTATTTGCAGCCTCTTGATCGGTGAATTAATTATCTCCCCACACCCTACCCACACCCCGTTGCTCTTTCTGCTCCAGCATTTTCTGTATCCCAGTCATTTCTATCTTTTTCCCCACCACATTCCCCCATTATAGATGTCACCTGGTAGACTAGACTTATCTGCCCACCTCCGCTATCCCAAGGGAAGGACCTGGTATCTCTCCAGGAAGGATGTCAAAAATACTTGGTTACCCCCTACTCAGTGGACAGGGAACTGGATGAGGTGTGTGGGTACAGCACTTGCCTCTAAGCAGAGGCCTCCTCAGACTGCCCCTGATTTCCCCGGCTTAGCTGTGATCTCTGGGGAACGGGAGGGGGGCAGGCTGCACTGCTTGGCACTGAGGCCTCCCTGGCTGCTAATGACTCTTACAGACCCTGGCAACCACAGCAGCGATGGTGGCCTGGCCTGGGCCCACCATGAAATTCCCCAGAGCAGGGCCCCTGGGGCCAACCAATGCTGCACAGAAGGCCTTGTATATGTTGACGCACATCTGTACATTGCGGCACATTCAGCATACAGCTGTCCACTGGACTCTGGGACCACCACCCTCCCCACTGCAGTTTCTTCCCTTTGGGGACTGAGGAGAGACTGGGTGTCTCAACTGACCGGTACTTTGACTCCAGGCCGGCAACAGAGGGTAGGAGGTGCAGTTTGAGTGGCGCCACCTAGTGGTGGCCCTACTGCTTCAGAAACAGGGCCTCCCAGGTACTCTAGTCCAGGACCAGCTTGGTGCATGACCCCGGAGACAGCAGAGAGAAACTGGCAGAATCCCCAGGACTCTGTGGGGCCAGCCCTGGACAGAGCCAAGTAGGTCCCCAGAAAGTGCTCCCCAAATCCCTGAGCCCATGTGGTGCATACAAAAAATAAGACAGGCCCCATGGAAAGTCCCTTGCCAGCTGCCTCCCCCATGGACCTCTGCAGCCCAGAACAGCAGAGCCACCAGAAGCTGGGCTGTCATTACAGGGTGGAGAGAGGAGTCCCAGGGCCTTCGGAGCTGTAATTACCCAGCAGGTCCAGGGCAAGCCCTTGTGATAAAGATAGCAGGCTTAGACTTTGGCTTCCCTCCTCACTGTGCACGCCTCCCTTCCATCTTTGGCAAGAAGCTTCAGCTAGTGCAAATGCCCAGAGGGCTGGGAGTTAGCTAGGTATGGTGCTTACAAATCCTGATATTTTGATATATACAGATAAATCACACTTTTAAAAGTCATTATTATTGTAATACAGAGGCCCCTTATTCCTCCTCCCCGAACCTTGAGCCCAAATTGAGATTGGGTGGGGATTATGGATGAGCGAGGGTTGGGATAGCTATTGGACATCTGACTTAGCTACTTTCTAAAAGGCTGAGAGTGCAGTGGTTTTACTATTTTTTTTAGGCCTTGTCAAAATGTCAGGGAGCCAGTAGAGAAGGTAGGGGAGAAATGAGAGGGAAGGCTGCAGAGGTCCCAGGGGCAGATGACCTGGGAAGAGCACTGGGGGGTTTAGGAACAGGGCCCTGAGGAGAGAGGAGGAGGAGAAGCAGAGCCTGGAGGTGATCAGCAGGGAGCTGTGCGGAGTCTAGATGACAGCTAATGGTGACCCGAACTGAGAAATGGCAATGCATCCAGGGAGAAGTGGGCAGACTTGAGAATTATAAAGAGCTAAAATAGGAAGGGCTGTGTTCATTCACTCATTTGTTTATTCAACAAACATTTAAGGGCGCCTGGGTGGCTCAGTCGGTTGAGCGTCTGACTCTTGATTTCGTGGGATTGAGCCCCACGTCGGGCTCCATGCTCAGTGCAGTCTACTTCGGATTCTCTCTTCCTCTCCTGCTCTCTCTCTCTCTCTCAAATAAGTGAATAAGTAAAATCCAAAACAAAACAAAACAAAACAAAAAACCCAAACATGTATTAAATGCTCTGCTCCCTATTCTGAGCTCCTTTTTTGGGGATGAGGACCTACGTCTTGTCCAGAATGAGAGTTTTTCCCCCACGGCTCCACCTCTGCCCTGCTCCCAGAGCAGGTCCTACTAAAGGGAATCAGTGGTGGCCCCCAGACAGCACAAGAATGGGGAGCGAGTTGGCTACCCACAGAGAATACACCAGCAGCCTTTGAGCTTTCAGACTGACAAGGAATCGTAATCACAATGTCTGGTTTCCTTAATCACCAGACTCCTTCCACCAGAAGGTAACCACCCATTTAATGATGGTTTCAACACTAGCTCACTAATGTTACCCTTCCTCTCCCTGTGCCTCATATCCCCTCCTATTTTTCTTTTCTTTCTTTCTTTTTTTTTTTACCACTGCATGTTACTCTAATTTTATTGAATTACAAAGACAGAACAGAAACAAATAAAATTAATGGCTTGGATAAACAAATTAATAAACATCTACGAAATATTTGTTACACTAACGAGGAACAAAGGCAGCTGGTGATAAAACACTCTTCTATTACACTGATACACTTAGAAACCCTTTAAAGACTCGGAAGTGTTGAGTTCATCTTGCTATAGTGATACATGTTTATAAGGCACCTTCTGTCCTTTTTGGATGGATGCGATGGGTGTCAGTCTCTCCATCTGTGAGTCTCCCCAGCCCAGTCTAATTTGTGCAAATTCTGTACCGTGTAAGTGGGGGCGCTCCATTCGCATCACAGACATTATAGACTTACACATTCATTACAACTTAGTAGATCAAAAATAAAGTGAGGTGAAAAGCAGGTATCCTTTGCTGATTTATACAAAATCACCATATGCTTTTGTAGATCTACCTCCATAGACACCTGAGTCACCCCGTGCCAGAGGCCTGCTTACACCTGCCTCAAAGACTCCAGCCTCTCCTGTGGGCTCTCTCCTGCCCTACACTCTCCTGCCTGTATCAGGTCTGGTTGTGACTCTGACTCTCCCCCAGTCCTTTGAGTAGACACTACGATCCAGACTTGTTGGTGAGCCCTGTCCTCTGCCCCTGTGGGACACTGCCTGGGACTCCAACCTACCTACCACAAAGGCCAGAGCACTCATTCCTCTAGAGGCCCTGACTACCCGACACCACATCAAACATATTCTAACGCACCCATATCCCACAGAAGTACATTTTATCCGTATCCAGCAAGAACATGGCTGAGCCGCAATGGACTAGTTTCCATGACATAATGCTAGCATTTAGTATTTATACTTTCTTTTCGTAGTTTTCTACATTTTTTTTTCCTGTCCCCAGCATTTGTGTGAACCTATGAGAAGCCTGATGATCCCTGTGCCTCTGGCACCTGAAAGACACAATAACTTGGCCACAGCTTTTGGTGGAAGGGTCCTCTACCACTAGACACACGGGCACGCGCACACACACATATGCACACAGGAATGTGCATGAATGCACACGCTTCTGGAACTTGGCCTCCCACACAAGGAGGAAGAAGCCCTCTGCTCTGTACTCTGGCTCTGCCCTTAACCTTGACTCTGACTCAGAACCTGATGTTGACTTTGAACCAGAATCTGACCTTACCCCTGATCCTGAGCCAGCCAGATAAGGCTTGGAATCAGGAAGATGTCCACCTCCATCACCTTCAGGACCCAGAGCCCAAAGGGGAGCAGGCATGCCTAGGACAAGGACTCTGCCTGGCTGGAGAGTAAGTAATCCAGGGGGTGAAGGCGGAGAGATGGCTTTCCCACAATGGCTGGGCCATTAGATACTCTGGGGTTTCAGCAGTCCTAGAAGCAAGCCGTGCTCTCCCACCCCAACAGCTCCAGGCCAGGCTGTTCCCCTACCCTCAACAAGACTTGAGATTTTCTCTTGTTCCATCCCAGGACACCTGCAGTTATCTGTGTCCCCAGGCAAAGACACACGGGGCCTCAGAACCCTTTGGGGGAATTCCAGTCCTGCCCAGAGAGCTGCATCTGCAGAAATGAGGACGGCCAGTAGAGGGTGCCTGGAGCCCACCATAGGACACCCAGTTAAAGAAGCAGTCCCTGTCTCCTTCGAAAAGCCCCTCGGGGCCTGATCCAATGCCATCTCTCTCCCACCTGACAACGTTTAGCCAGAACCCTTGCTTAGAGCTGACGAAGCATGAGCAACTGGGGCAGATAGAGCTATTTTCATAGACAACGACCAATGCTGCGACCTCTAGTGGTGGGGAAGGCAGGGAGGATGTGGGGAGGGTCCCAAAGCCCTTACTCAGCCATGGTGGACCAGGGCCTTTCACAGCCAGTTAAGCTAACTTATAGCTTTACAGGAGGCTCAGGGCATAGGAGCCAGTAGGCCTAAAGAAAAAACAAAGGCTAGTAGTGCTGTGAGGTTAGGGAAGCAGATAGGGGAGACAACCGACAGGATTCTGGACATATCTAGAATATTCTGGCTCCTGTTGAAATGGGCCCCTGGAGGAGAGGGGCCAGAGGAGCAGGAACAGGCAGTCCTTCTGTGGGTTCTTCTAATGCTCTAAGCTGCTTCTGTGATTGGGCAGTTAACATATGGAGCACTTTTCCTGTACCAAGTGTAACTAACACTTGACAGACTTGGACAACCTCTGCTAGTCTCTTCAGATCCGTCCTCTTCTCCCACCTTTGCCCCTGCTCTGTGCCCTGGATGCTGACCTGTGTGGATGACATCAACAGGTTCTCCTGCTCTGTGACTTCTAATTGGGTCCAACCAATGGGGAATAGCAAGGAAATATCAGTCAGAGAGAGGAAATGGATTTTGGGGAAGTTGCCTACAGCCTATACTTATGGGCCTGGCTCAGTGATCTGTGTGGCCTCAGGATTGTCTTTGAGCTGCCCTGGCCATGCTAAGGAACGGCTAGGCCCATCTGTTTTAGAAGGGCTTCCACACGAGGTCACTCAGCCTGAGGCCTCAGAAGCCCACTACACCCTCACTCACCCATAAATTCAGAGAAATTTGTTCACTGGGCTCCTTCTCTGATATTTCCTCCTTTCCACAATCTTCTGCCCCTAAGTTCTAGCCTCTTTGGCATTCCTGAACTCCAAACCCACCCCGCACCCCATCCCTGTCTGGTAAGACTGATGCTTTCTGCTTGGTCTCTCCCCCCCATCCTCCACCATACAACAATGTAGGAAATGCCCCCAGGGAAAAAACCAGGGTAAATGTGGAACTCAACATACATTATTCCCTTTTCTCAAGGACCATAATCCTTCAATTCTTACCTGTATTGGTTGTTCTCCAATGCAATGACAAATGGTTGTTTTATATATTTTGTTCAATTGTTACAGTTGTTTTTGGCAGGAGGATTAGTCTGATATAACCTACCATTATGGCCAGAAATGGAAGTTTTATTCAGTACAATTCTGATGCCAGTTTAGAAAGAACTGGAGATGGGTAGCCCCTACTGGCCCAGCTGCTTTCAGCTAAATTAGATTCCTAGACGTGTGTGGCATCAGATCCACATCCTGAATTAGGGCTCCCTATTTTCCTTTCCTTTCCTTTCCTTTCCCTTTCCCTTTCCTTTCCCTTTCCTTTCCCTTTCCTTTCCTTTCCCTTTCCTTTCCTTTCCTTTCTTCTTTTAAACTTTTATTGGATTCCAAACATGACTGAGTAATTGGTAATAAACTTATTTCTCTACTGTAAACAACTATAAAACTAGATAAAACATTTATAGCAACTGATTACAGGCATTGGACATCAAATAGCTTTGATCCTTGAGAAGGAAAACAAAAGGTGAATTCCACATTCACTGAAGTTTTTGCCTGGGGCACTTTCCAAGCTATGGCAGAGGAAAGTGGAACACATGGTGCAATGGTCTCGCTGGGTGAAGGAAACAGATATCAGAGATAAAAGACGAAGAGTTGGATGAATTTGAGGGGCAGGGCATCAAAGAGGAGGGAACCACATGGAGAAGGAGCTCTAGAAATATGCGTAGAGGTTGTCTTGAGATTTCGCCTAAGTTGCATGCGTGCAGGGAAAGGCTCTATGAGGACTGGTGGGTTAAAAACTCTGGGTCTGTGGGGTGCCTGGCTGTCAGTGCAGCATGTGACTCTTGGTCTTGGGGTCGTGAGTTCCAGCTCGATGTTGGATGTGGAGCCTACTTAAAAACAAAACCAAACCAAACCACAACTTCTGGGTCTGTGAACTAAATGGTGATTCCAGAGGTCACACAGGCCAGCCAGAGTGGAAAGACCTTGCTGAACACGATGAGTATTTAATTAAAATCACAGAAAGTCCATGCCATAGGAATAGGAACTACGCTAGCCATTTTGTATGCACTACTTTACACTCACCCTAACAAAGCCTAAAATCAAGCCTCAACAGGATCACATCGAGCCTCAAGTACATTTACTGCCTACCGTAACAAACTCAGCACTCTGTAAAGGAGACAGCATAATCCAGACTCTCAACAATGTACCATCTACAATTCCCAGCATACATTCAAATATTACCAGGCACACGAAGAAGCAGGAAAATATAATCCATAACCAGGAAAAAAAAAACGGATAGAAACAGATCCAGAGATAATAGAGATATTGGAATTAGCAGATAAAGACTTTAAAACAGCTATTGTACTATATCCAAGAATTTTAAATGGTAAGATGGATATAATAAATAGATGAGTCATCTTAGCAGAAAAATGGAAACTAAAAAGGAACTTAATGGAAATTTTAAAATTGGAAAATATCAAAATTAAAATTTTACTAGGTAGGCTTAAGAAGAAAGGGGACACTGAAGAAAACAAGTTCAGTGAACTTGACATCGAGGCAATAGAAACGATCTAAATGGAAACATAGAAACATATACAATAGAAAGAAAAAGAAATGAAACAAAAACAAAAAGAACAGAACCTCAGTGAAATGACTTTGAAACGATATCAAGCCATCTAATGTACATAAAATTGGAGTCCCAGGAGAGGAGAAAGAGACTGAAGCAAAATTTAAAAAAAAAAAAAAGTGGCTAAATTCTAAATTTGGTTGTAAAAATTATTAACTCACCACCACTAGAAGTTTAGGATTCTAAAACCCCAAGTGGGATAAATGCAAAGGAAACCACGCCTAGGTGCATCATAGTCAAATATCTTAAAACCAAAGATAACACCTTAAAAACAATGAAAAAACACAAACATATTACATTAAGAGGAACAATGATAAGGATTACTATTTACCTCTCGTCAGAAGTTAAGCAAGCCAGGGGCGCCTGGGTGGCTCAGTCGTTAAGCGTTTGCCTTGGGCTCAGGTCATGATCCTGGGGTCCTGGGATCGAGCCCTGCATCGGGCTCCCTGCTCCGCGGGAAGTCTGCTTCTCCCTCTCCCACTCCCCCTGCTGTGTTCCCTCTCTCGCTGTGTCTCTCTCTCTGTCAAATAAATAAATAAAATCTTAAAAAAAAAAAAAGAAGTTAAGCAAACCAAGACACATGGAAACATAGAATGGTATGTTAAATAATAAATATACTATGGAAAAAAAACCACCTAGAACTCTATACCCAGAGAAATTATCTTTAAAAAGGGGATGAGAAATAAAGCTATTGCTGAGAGAATTCATCACCACTGGACCTGCCCCACCAGAAATGTGAAAAGAAAATTTTAAGGCTGAAAAGAAGTGATACCTGACAGAAATTCGGCTCTAAAAAAAAGAACCAAGACTATCACTAAATATAATAAGTAAATATAAAATGTTTTCTGGCTTCTTAAATTACTTAAGACAACTGACTGTTTATTTTTTTTTTTTAAGAGATTTTATTTATTTATTTGACAGAGATAGAGACAGTGAGAGCAGGAACACAAGCGGGGGGAGTGGGAGAGGGAGAAGCAGGCACCTGGCTGAGCAGGGAACCCGATGTGGGACTCGATCCCAGGACTCTGGGATCATGACCTGAGCTGAAGGCAGACGCTTAACGACTGAGCCACCCAGGCGCCCTGACAACTGACTGTTTAAAGTGAAAACAGAAACTATGTACTATGGAGTTGATGACATTTGTACAAGTAAATGTACAAGGACACTAACATAGAGAGGGGTAAAGGTAAGTGTGTTATGGCAAGGTTCTTACATTATATAAGAAGCAGTATTTATTCTTTATTCCTTGCCTTTATTTTCCATTTTATTATCATTTTTCTAGTTACAACCATAATACAAATTTATTTATATAAAATTAAAATTAGACTAATACATAACCTAGAAAATATAAATGTCCCAAAGTGCTATTATCAGCAATAACAACTATCAATAGTTTACACTGTATTTCTGATACTTTTTATCTCTGTGTAATAGAAAAACATATTTAAAATGTTTACCTTGGGGCGCCTGGGTGGCTCAGTCGGCTAAGTGTCTACCTTCAGCTCAGGTCATGATCCCGAGGTCCTGGGATAGAGCCCCATGTCCTCATCTGGCTCCCTGCTCAGTGGGGAGTCTGCTTCTCCCTCTCCCCATCCCCCCACCCCGCCACTTGTTCTCTCTCTTGCTCTCTCTCTCTGTCAAATGAATAAATAAAATCTTTTTTTTAAAAAACAAAAAAGGGCGCCTGGGTGGCTCAGTTGGTTAAGCGACTGCCTTCGGCTCAGGTCATGATCCTGGAGTCCCTGGATCGAGTCCCGCATCGGGCTCCCTGCTCGGCAGGGAGTCTGCTTCTCCCTCTGACCCTCCCCCCTCTCATGTACTCGCTCTCTCTCATTCTCTCTCTCTCAAATAAATTAATTAATTAAAATAAATAAATAAATAAATAAAAAACAAAAGAGTAAAATGTTTACCTTGATGAAAAAGATGTTCATTATAAAAATATTTGTCTATATTTTCTACCAAACCTTGTATTTAAGTATATAAATAGTTTATGAAAATATACATGTTGGAAAGACGGTGAATCAATTTTTTTTAAAAGATTTTATTTATTTATTTGAGAGAGAGAGAGTGAGCAAGCAAGAGAGAGAGAAAGCACCAGTCAGGGGATGGGCAGAGAAACAGACTCCCCGCTGAGCAGAGAGCCCGAAGTGGGACTAGATCCCAGGACCCTGAGATCATGACCTGAACCGAACCAGACGCTTAACCGACTAAGCCACCCAGAAGCCCATGGTGAACCAATTTGTAATTCATTTTATAGTGTGAAGAAGTACATAGTATGTAGGATTGTAATCGGTTTTTGTGTGTGTAGGCCATAATAAATGGCTCAACCTGATTTATTGAATAAACTACTCTTTATCCTCTGAATTAAGATGTTTCCTTTATCACTTGCTGTGAACTCTCTTTTGTTCCACTGATGTATTTTTTCCCCCTGTGGAGCCACCACATTCTTTAATTACTTTACTTTAGCTTTATCACACACTGGATGCCTATATGGGCAAATCTTACCTTATTAGTCTTTTAACCCAATTTCTGGTTTTTCATCTTCTGTTTGTGTTACCAAACCCAATTCCAGTGTGGAGGGATTTTCCGCCCCCACCAATATAACACCAAGTGATTCTCAGACAGCAGTAGGGTGTCCAAGAATTTAACTCAATTCTGACATTACCCAGAGATTGCATAAGATTCCACAGGTTAAGGGCTCAGCCCTACAAGACTGCCCTCCACCCCCTACTTCAGATACCAAGTCTTAAGCCCCAGACTGTTACCTGTGTTGCTGACCGACTGGCTAAAGACTGTGGCGGTTCTATCGACCTCCTCCTTCAGTACTTTTAATTTGCTAGAGTATTTCACAGAACTCAGGGAAACACTTAACATTTACCAGTTCATTAAAGGATATGATTGATGATAATGAATCAGCAACCAGATGAAGAGATACATAGAGCAAGGTATGGGAAAAGGACTCAGAGCTTTGGGGCCCTCTGCAGACCCTTTGCTCTCCCCTACCTCCATGTGTTCACCAACCTGGAAGCTCTCAGAACCTCGTCCTTTTGGCCTTCAATGGAGGCTTCATTGCATAGTCATGATTAAATAAGTCATTGAACATTGGCTACTTCAGCCTGTCCTTCGCCACTCTGCTTCCCAGAGGGGAGGAGAGGGGGTGGGACTGAAGGTTCCAATCTTCTAATCACCTGGTTGGTCGCCCTGGCAACTAGTGGCCTTCCTGCTCCCCGCCCCCCTTGGGTGAAGACCAAAAATCACTTTCATGAACATAACAAAAGACACACTTACTGCCTTTATCGCAGGAAATTCCAAGGGTTTTAAGGCGTGAGCCGGGGACACTGGATGAAGACCAAATACATAGGAGAAATAGATTTCAGTCATCTGAATGACCAAATATATAATTTTTATAAATCACAATACTCACATCCATATTAACTCTTTCATTTGATCCTTAGGGTCATCTTGTCAATTCCCTCCACCCAAATGAAGTTTGATTGTAATTGCATTTATTGAATAACAAATTTAAAATACCGAGTTTTCCAGGTACGTGACATATACGTCTATTTATCTTCTTTTATATCTATCCTAGAACAAAGTTTATATGCTTTCTGTGTGCCCTAAATGAATTTCCACATATTTCTTATGAGTCACTGTTATTGTGAATCGTGAATTATTTTCATCATATTCTCTAATTAGTTGTGGTTTAGCACTTTTAAAAACTATTAAAATCTGTACCCATATACAACTTTGTCTTATTCTGTGCCACGTGACTCGATCCCTCTACTAGTCATAATAGTTTTTCAATTGATTCTCCTGGATTTTATGGAGGCACAATCGTAATATCATCTGCCAGTAATGATCATTTTGATGATTCCTATTACTTATTTCTTGTGCTTAAGCATTATTTCTTTTTCTCACCCTTTTGTCCTAGTTAGGACATGAGCAATACTGAGCAAGAGCAGTGAAAGGGACATTGTTTGGATCCTGACATTTAATGGGAATTTTAGAGATTAAGTACAATAGTGGATTTTGCTTTCCAATATATGCTCTTTAAGATCCCAAGAGGTGCCTGGGTGGATCAGTCAGCTAAGTGTCTGCCTTTGGCTCAGGTCGTGATCTCAGGCTGCTCGGTGGGGAGTCTGCTTCTGCCTTTGGCCCTCCCCCTCCCCCCTGCCCCCCTGCTTGTGCACTGAACGCGCCCGATCTCGTCTGAAAAAATCTTTAAAAAAAATAAATAAATAAAGTGCCAAGAACATTTCTTTCTCTTCATGGTTTTCCAACTTTTTACCGTGAATGACTGGTAAATCTTATCAAATGCCTTTCGAGATGATCACAGGGTTTCTTTTTTTTCCTTTTAATCTCTTAGTCAATGGATTTTAAGTATTAAATTAAGCTTGTAATCCAAGAAAATCTCCAAGTTGGTAACTATTTTAACATACTATGGAAGACAATTTGTTATATTAACGAATTTAACCAATCTGTCGTTTTCTTGCAGGGGCTATCTTGGTATTACGATAACAAATAGATCTTCACAAGGATTAGGGAAGCACTTCATCTCTCCCTGGCTCTAGAACATCACGGTTTTGTGAGGGAGAATGTGTGTGCTCCTTCTCTGGGCCAACAATGCTTCATGCTTGAATGCCGAATGTTACAGCTCTTTGTGGTCAGCTTGTCTTAATCCTGGACACAGCTACTTCTCATGGACTGCTGGTCCCAGGGTTCTGGGCAGCACCCATTCCAACACTCAGTGCATCCCTAGTCCAGACCTGCCATTTTCTCTTTCTCTTCCCTGAGATGAGACAGTTCTTGTTTAATTCTCAGCCCATAGAAGTTGTCATTATACATTCTTTTGAAGTGATTCTGGCTTCTCATGTGGGAGAGGCATGTCCCCTCCCTGTGGCTTAGGCAAGACTGCCTTCCCACAAATTCGCTGACCTCACAGGCAGCAAATGATCTGATCAGTGGGGGCTCAAGTCAGATGTATGCTTTTGCCATTGTGGGGTGGTATGAGAGATGTGGGGTGCGAGTGCAGCCCTTCCCCCACCCCTTGGGGCTCTGCCACTCATTCCCCACTGCTGAGCCGGGCTCTGCCCAGCTATCAACCTAAACTTGGAAGGGAAAATAAGTGGAAAAGGATTCTGAAGATTCTTGGGAGCCAAGAAAACAGCCACCCAGGACATGAGACTGCCTCATGGGTCCTGCTCCAGTCCATTCTCAGCATGGGCCTAAAGCAGCCTCAGCCCAGTTTCAGCCTTGCCAGCCTGGATCTGGCTCTCCCTGCTCTAATCCCCGTGGCCCCCTGCACCTGGATTCCCAGACTGCAGCGCACTGGTGGCACGGCCCTACCCCACTCTCCCAGCAACACAGGCAGCCAGGCTCACACCAGGTGGCCACAGCTGGGGTGTCCCAAGGCCAGGCCCGGAGGTGAGGTCAGTCCGAACAGTCCTGCCAGCCTGTGACTCAGCCACGAGAGGAACCACAGGCACCACGGGGCGGTGCTGGGCACCACTGGGCAGGACACTTCACCAAGACCGATCAGTGACTAAAGGAGCTGGTGCTGCAGAGGGGAAGGCAGCTGTAAGATATAGAAAGGACGGGGCTGGGAGGACAGGCTAGAGACAGGTCTAGGCTGGCTGGACTCCCAGTGAAGCCTCTGCTGACTCCACTAATCTCACTGTGGGCCACAGGACCTCTTGGAACAGGGGACAGAGCCTAACCCATACCAGTGAGAAAATCATGGGGATGCCTGGCTGCCTCAGTTGGTAAAGCCTGCGACTCTTGATCTTGGGATCATGAGTTCGAGCCCCATGTTGGGTGTAGAGATTCCCTAAATAAAGAAAGAAAAAAGAAAATCATGGGGGATGGGGACTGTGGAGGTCCAGCCTGAGGAAGAGAACCAGGAAGTCTAGAATTTAAATCTTTGAAGTTATCTCCAAATGATGCTATATGTTTTGTATGTGGGTTACAGACATTTAATTGTTCAATGCTTAGGCCTAAAATGGTGCCTGACACATAAAAGCCTCTTGAATATTTTATTGAGTAAAACTGAATAAAATATTTTGTGGAATAAATGAGCAAAGCATAAACAACATAGGCCATAATTCTTAAAAACACTATTTTTACATTACTTCCATTTTTATTTTTCTGGGAGCCTAGAACTATGGAAGTGGCCTCTAGCTCTCTGAGAGGTCCTGGATCTCAGCTCTAGTGGTCAGGAGGAGAGGAGGGTCCTCAGCCAAGAGACCAGAGTACGCTGGCCAGGGCACTGCTGAATGTGTCTGTGGATGTGTGGACTGGGGCGGGGCTGCAGTCCAGGTTGACGGATGAGTGGTGGTGTGTGTATGCGGAGCCCCGATAACAGGATTCCATGCATCCCGTGCTTGTTTCCTCTTTGTCGTCCCTTTGCTTTTGGTGGAAACTTACCCACACCTGACAGCCATGTCTCCCTCCCTGGGTTGAGGAGGGGGAGGGTCCTGCACCCCTGCTTGTGCCAGAGCATGGTGATGATCAGGCCAAGGCCAAGAGTGTCCAAGGCACAGAACATGGTCCAGTTGCTCCCCGATTCTTCTGCTGCTCCAGTCGGAGCAGCTGATTTAGACAAGGAGGTACCTTCTCTGCACAAGGCCCAGCATGGCTGGCTGATAGCAGCCCTCACCTGTCAGGGGAAGCTGGAAACCTGAGAACCCCTGGGTTGGGCTTCTATTTGGAGGATACAAGTAGAATTGAGACATCTGGTGCCAGGGGAGGCTGGGTAATCTAGGGCAGGCTGCCTGCACCCTCTGGCCTGTATGAGAAGTAGGATGGAAGGTAAGGACGGGGGTATCCTTGTGGCCGAGCAAGACCATGGTGCCTTTAGAAGCAGTCTTCTTGAGGCCCCGGCGCACAACACTCAATCCCACTCAATCTCACCACCAGGGCCGCCGGCCTGTTCTGTCACTTCCCTGCCTGAGCTGGCTGAGCTGCCTCTCCCATTGTCTGCTGCCTCCCCCTTGTGTGAGGTGGCACTCCTCCCAGCGTCCTCCACTCCCAAGCCTCAGGGCCGGGGCCTCCCTGGGCCCAGCTGGGTAAACCTGGCCCCGCCCTGCTGCCTGGCAGCCCCTTTGTTGGGACCCAGAGTAGACAGGTTTTCTCTGTGAAAGTAGACACAGAGCAGGTCTGACAGGGGTGCTGTTGGGGGTTGTAGGTCTGACTGAGACATGTCCAGTCCCTGCTGCAAAGGGCATGGCCTAAAGCCACCAGGGTAGGGTCTAAGCCCCAAAGCAACTGCCAAGAAGGTAGATGAGCCTGGTGGTCACTTGCCCTCCCCAGGGCTGAGTTTCCTGACCGGAATTGGTTCTGCTTTTGTGCCTGTCCTGGAACCTGGCTCAGAGCCAGGAACGAGGCTTCAATTGTCAAAATCAGCTTTGTCTCCATTTGGACCCTCAGAGACTGGCCTCCCCTGGAGCCCCTAGCCTCTCAGCCCCCAGGGGAGATGCGGCAGGGTGGGAGGTCCCCACCACACCTCCAAGTCCTGTTAATCAGGTCTAGGCTACACACACAGCAGGTACTCCGTGTTTGTTGAGGGATCGAATGGCACCAAACTAGAGCTGGGAACTCCCTTGGTCACAGGCACACCTTCCCCCCGTGTGTTCTGGGGCACCAAACCCAGCTCAAAGGCCGGCTTGATCACCTCCTTGGCCGAGTCCTGTCCACCCAGGATGTGTGGTGCATCAGCCCTCCACGCACCTCACAGGCTACACGACCCCAGATTTCCTTTTAGATATTGCCTGGTGCCCATGCTCCTGGATGCCTCTGTTCCTTTCAGAGCCCCTCAAACCCTGCCTAGGACCCACCTTGGCTCCCTACTACTGTAGGGCCAAGTCCTAGCCCTACAGAAGGCCCCCACAGCCCCTCCTCATCCAGCCTTGCCACAGATTGCTGTTCTCTCCATCCTGCAGACTCAGAGACTCCTAACCTTGAGCAGCAAGCCTCGTGGAGAGCAGAGCCCTGGGTGACCAGAAGCTACAGGATCGGGAGCGAGGCCAAACAGGCCACCCTAAAATGGGGGCTTCTCAGTTTCTTCTTTTGCTGTCCTCTGGGGTCCTGCAGTAGTCAGTACTGTGGACTGGGTACCTCATGAAGAGGGGATGACCCATCAAGGATTTAAATCCCCTTGGAATCCAGGCTATTGACTGGCGGAGGAAGCTGGGCCTACAGAAAGGGAGGTATTGACCTGAGGAGCTGAGTCTGAAGGGGGCAGACTCCATTCAGAGACCTGTGGCCACTGGGCCAGGATGGGGCAAGTCCAGGTCTGAGCTTTCCGACTAACCTCTAGCACCTCGCAGGAAGGTACCCTCATGGGCAGCTCCATTAGCTTCACTCCACACCCCCACCCCCTAACCCAGGTCTGCTTCCTATGCTGGGCAGTCCCCTAGGCTGGCCTCACACTCAGGTTGGCCTGAGGTTGTTCTTGTCCTAGCGCTTCCCTCCCCTGCACTGTAGCTTGAGCCCCAAGGGCATCTTCCAACCGCTTCTGCTCCTGCTAGAGCTTGCCAGCTCATTGAGGAAAAAGCACTGTGTTTTCTCCTGACCTTGGATGCTCACAGAGAGCCTGGGCATAGTGCCCTGAGCCACTTGGGGCCCTTGAGAGTGACCTCCACGGCAGCAGGAGCAGAAGTCTTCCCCCTTCCTGGCCCCTCATGCCCTCCCTGCCTCTCTCTGGGTGGTGGCCATGGGGTGAGCCGAGATGATATTTCCTATAACAATGATAATGCTATTGAGTAGCCAATGTTTTTGAACACCCTCTGTGTGCCAGGCTCTCTGCTGGGTGCCGGGAAAACATAAATAAGATAGACACAGGCCCTGCCCCCCACGGATGCCTTGACCCCAGCCCCGGGCAGGCACAGGCCATGGCATAGGAAAAGCACTGCATACATCTTTGTTGAATGAATAGAGAATGCATGAAACGCATTGGTGATACCCAACAGCAGATGCCTGGTGGTGTGCAGTGAACAAGTGAAGTCCACTAGGGCAAAGGTGAGGCATGACCCAGCTGCCACCCATCCCCACCTTGGAGAGGACTCCCAGATGCTGTAATTGCCCTGTGATGTGGTGCCCTGGCATGATAGGGATTCGACAACACAGCAACCCCGAGGAATAAGGCCATTAAGAGTGAAAGGGATTTCTGAAGACTTCCTGGAGGAAGTATCAGGGATACTTGTCTGGCCTGCTATTCAGGACACAGGCTACCTCAGGTCTGTCCCCAGTCTCAGGAGCACAGCCTGCCCGGGCTGTGTCCTGTGGGAAGGCACTGTCGGGAATGGGCTTCTGAAGCCCTCTCAAGTCAGGGATGCCATCAAGGACCCACTGTGCAGGATAACTGGCATGGACCCTGGAACGGACCCAGAAACTGCACATTGAAATGGATAAGTTTATGTACAGATTCTAGAAGAGCCACTCCCCACCCCACCCCCATCTTCAACCCTGTGATAGAAGCCCTCACAGATGGATTACAGTGACGAGATCATAAAGGGCTAGGAAAGTCATATGCAGGAGGACTACTTCTGGAAGGGAGTGATATGCCTCCCCCCAAAAGGAAGTAAACAGGAAGGCAGTGAAGTGATTTCAGGATGGGTGGGGTGGGGGTGTGGGTTGACAGTCTCTAGAGGTGTGTAAGTTGGGTGAAGGAAGCCGTGCTAAGGAGGAGTTTCAAGAATCCACTAGATGTCTCAGGTAGGAACTTCCACAGACTCTTAAGGATCCCTTTCCCCCAGCATGACTCTGTGCCACTTACATTCACTATAGTTCTTGGAATCCAGATAAGGGGTCTCTGACTACCCGGCCATTCTGTGCATCTAACACTTGGACAGTCTGTGATAGGTGATGGTTGTCCCCACTGTCCATGTTACTCAGTGGGATCCAAGGTCTGTGGAGCCTCTTGCCTAAGGACCTCTGAGAGACCATCCGGAGACCATGGCCCCTCCACTCTGTCCAAGTCCACTCCTCTCCAGGCCTGTATGGGGCTGAGCAGAAACCTCCACCTCACAGGACTGAGAGCCCAGTACTGTGGCTGGCACTCTGTGGGTATGAACACCCCCCCAATACATACCACTGCCACTCATACCACTCAACTTTCTCTGCCAGCTGAACAGACAGGAGCACCCCACCCCGCAGAGAGGAACCCATGTTCCACTGTGAAGGCACCCCCCATTCCTTGGACTACCCTAAGTTTCTCGCTCTCTCTTTTTTAAGATTTTATTTATTTATTTGACAGAGAGAGAGCACAAGCAGGGGGACGGCAGGCAGAGGGAGAGGGAGAAGCAGGCTCCCCGCTGAGCAAGCAGCCAGATGCGGGGCTCGATCCCAGGACCCTGGGATCATGACCTGAGTCAAAGGCAGACGCCTAACGACTGAGCCACCCAGGCACCCGAGTTTGTGCCTCTTATGTGGCCTCCCTTCTTGCGGCTGTTAGAGACCCCATGGACACATCTCACCCCATAGCCTGTTAGCCTCCAGAGGGCAGAGCCCTTACAAAAAGTTGGCTAAGAGGGCACACAGGGTTGTCAAGAATGGCTAAATTAGGGGCCTCCTCAGAACCTGGGAAAAAAATCCCAAACAAACAGTGCTTTCCTGACACAGCCAGGCACGAAGTGTCCAGGGGAGCCAAGCCATGGCCCCTGCAAGGGCCGTTCAAGGACATCCCTGGAGCACAATGGCCGAGAGTGAAGACAGCACCAGGAAGGGCGTCAAGCGAAAGCCTGCCCGCAGTTCCATGCCCCTCCAATACATCACTCCCCTCCAGTGGTGCCGCTACTAGCCCAACCACCTTAGCTGCTCCTTTTCTAGGAAGCCTGGGGAAACAAAAATCCCTGCAAAGGAGGATGGGAAGAGGCAGTGCAGCCTGGGAGACGGCCTGAGAGAGGAGGGAACCTGGGGAAGGAGGGACCCCTGGAAGGACCAGACGCCACCTTGCTTCTAGACTCAAGTCAGGGGCCGCTTCTTCCAGACAGACCTCCTGGCCTCCCAGAACGAGTCTGGGGACCTTGCTGTTCTCACCCCGTACTGGCACTGCCTGCCGTCATCCTGGGGCTGTGTCCCTGGCCCAGGCCTCCTCAGGCCGGAGGCTGCTCGTCAGTGCTTGCTTGCAGAGGAGGACTCGCACCACAGCGAGGGGTAAGGAGGCAGGTCGGCCTGCCAGGACCTTGAGGAGTTTTCGGGGCAAGGCACGGCCCCATCCCGCATCTGGGCCGCCTCAGGCTGGGGCGCCGCCGGGTAGATGGGACTTCCAAGGGCCTGTGCCCGAAAGGGTCCACGGCCCTCAGGGCGAGGCCAGGGCAGGATCCCGGACGTCGGGGCTGTCCTGGTCCCGGGGTCTCCGCGACCGCGGCGGGGGGTGCCGGGCTCCAGACGCGCGGGCCGAGGGGCGGGTCCTCAGAGCCCCCCGAAGTGGGCGGGGCGGGCCGGCCGCGGGGCCAATCCGGGCGCTAGGGGAGCGGGGGCGGGGGCCGGGTGGAGGGGGGGTACGGGGGCGGGCGGCCCGGGGGCGGGGCGCGGCGTCCAGGCGGAGGCGGCGGCGGCGGCGGCAGCGGCGGTGGCTCCGGCTCCTCAGTGTCCGGCTCAGGCTCCGGCTGCGGCTCCCGCCCGCGATGCCCCACTCCGTGACCCTGCGCGGCCCTTCGCCCTGGGGCTTCCGCCTAGTAGGCGGCCGGGACTTCAGCGCACCCCTCACCATCTCGCGGGTGAGTCCGGCGGCCCCGGGGCGGCGGGGAGGTCTTCGATCTGAGACCCTGTCCTCGCGGTCCATCCGAGACCCGGATCCCCGACGTCCCTGAGGTTCGAAAGCCAAGGACTGGCCAGGGCGACACACGGGCTCTGGAGGCTTCCAGGCAGGGCAGTGCGGCCCCAACCCCCTCCCTCCCTGCGCCGGGCCTGCCTGCCCTATCCCTTGAAGGATCCCCCCCCCCACCCCAGTTCACACACCAGCCTCCCTGCTGGTCTCATTTTGGGGGAGTTGCTGCAGGCCCGGGAAGGAGTGCACTGGGCCAGGGGTCTGGACAGATCTACAGAGGCCCAGAAACACTGCTGCTTAAACTGAACCCAGCCTGAGCATTTGGGGCAAAATGACTGAGAGCCCCTTCTCCTATCAAAGGTCCCTGCCAGTAGAGCTGGGTGACCCCAGGGAGGTCGGGGGTCCTCTCTGAATGTGAAAAGAAGAGCCATCCACTTCCTCACTCTAGTTCTGGTCAGACTCTCATCTATGACCTCAATCGTCCTAAGGGGAAGTGACCAAGAGGAATTTTGGGCTTCCAGGGGACGGGGAGACTTGACTGTGAGGTTGTGAGACCCCCTCCCCACAAGACCACACAAGGCCAGGGGCCACTATAGCCTCGGCCCTGTTCCTCCGGTTCCCAGGGCCATGCATTGCCCCAGGCTTAGGACAGAGGAGAGAGAGGAGTGGGCACAGCCCTGGGTGGTGGCTAATCTGAGGAGGACAGAGGAGCTGAGGAAGGGATTCAGGCCCTGTCAGAAGGGGTGCACAGTCTCAGGGAGACAGGGTCCTGGCCCCGCCTCAGGGTCCCTTAGTTTGAAGGGCTAAAACAGGGGAGTCAGACTCTGCCTTTGGGGATCCCAGACCAGGGGACAAAGCTCTTACTCTGGAGGAAAGAGCAGAGGGGCCCTGGGGGCATTTGAGGGCCATCCTTTATCCCCACACAGGCTGCCTTTGGGGGCCTGAGTCAGGAGAACTGAGAACCACCTTCCCCGACTGTACTGCCACCTCTCCGTGGAGGCTGGACCAAGCTGGCTGGCCTTTCAGAGCCTTCTTTCCACTGCTTGGGAGGGGGTGGGCACCCGGTGGAGCGGAGAATCATGGAATCCCATTTCTGGGGGCCAGGGTGACAGGCAGGCCCAGCTGTCCTGGGAGGCTTCCCACATCTGCCCTTACCCATGGCCACCAGGTTCCTGGGGCTGAGTGAGGTGGGCCTTTAACACATCCGGGAGCCTTTCATCTCCCACTTCCCTGAGGGAGACGGCTGTGTGTGTGTGTGTGTGTGCGTGTGTGCGTGTGTGTGTGCGCGCGCATGTGTGCATGTATGCCTTGCTGTGTGTCCGCCAGGGCGGGCTGGTGGGGGTGCTGGGCCGGCCAGCAGTCCAGGCACCCTGGGCGTGAGGCCGCTGACAGGCTCAGCGGCGGCGGCTGACGGCCACAGGCGGCAGGGAGCAGACACATCTGTTGCCCACGCGGCTGCCTGCCCGTGGAGGAAAGGCCTCCACACGTCACAGTGGCAGCCACCGGCGGCCTTGTTTGGAGCTGACCGGGATGCAGGCTCCTGGCAGGCAGGCAGGCAGGCAGGCTGGGAGAAGGTTTGCCAGGAAGAACCACCCCTTGTCCCCCAAAGTCTTGCGGCAGCAGCTCAGGCCCAAGGAACCAGGATGCCTGAGCCTGGATTTGGGTGGGATCTGGGAAGACGTATGTGGCTGGGAGACACAGGCCACAGCTTGCCCAGCAGGTACCTCAAGGGCAGATGATATGTGGGAGTGTTTTTACCAAGGGGGCTCGAGACCCAACCTTTTCCATGCTTCCAGGGCCTCCCCCTGCCCACCCCACTGCGGGGACAGCCACACTCAGACAGGGAGAAGGCTGGCTGCCTGGCGGAGCTGGGGCCTTACAACCTCAGCCCATGAAGCCTCAGAGAGCCCCCAAGAACACTGCCCCGGGCTTCTTCTCCTATGAACTACGGTGATTGCTGGCCCTGGCTGAGCATCCGCGGCATTCCAGGCCCCACCCCAATGGGTGTTGGTACCAGCTCCCCAGCAACCAGCGCCTGGAGTGAGCACCACCATGTGCTCAACCCATTGTGGGGACTTTTTACCCTGATTGTCTCAGGTAGTCCTCCGAGAGTCCTGACCGGTAAGGACTCCCTCTGGCCTCACATTATAGATGGGGACACTAAGGCTCAGAGAGGCCAAGGTGGTGTATCCAGAGAAGCAGAACAGGGACAGGAACCCAGGCCTGTCTGGCACTTGCTGTGACCGTATGGGACAATACGGCCCCAGACTCTGTGACTCCCAGTCTGCCACAGTGTCTAGGCTGGGCAGAGTGGAGCAGGGGCCGGGAATGCAGCTGCTGCAGGTGAGGGGGCTGGTTCGTGCCCCAGCCTCCCAGCTGACCTCGTTGTACCCCTCTCCCTTCCTTCTGTCTATTTATCCTGCACTCAGCAGCCAGAGGGAGAGGCCTGAGTTAAACTGTGTCCTGTGACTTCCCTGCTTAGAACCCTCCATAGTTCCCAACCACCCAGGAGAAATGCCAGCTTCTCACCTGGGCCTACAAGGCCCGCAGGTCTGGTCCCTGCTTCTTCTCTGACTTTCCTTCTGCTCTCTTCTCACTAATGATGCTTCAACCCCAGAAGACTGCTTTTATTCTCTCCCAGATGAGCCATTATACATGCTGATCTTTTTACCTGCGACACTCTCTCTCTCCTGGGACGCTCTCTCCCCTCACTCCCTTTCTGCAGAAAATCACACAGTGGTTAGTGGATAAGACTTGGAACCGGTTGCCTTGGAATGAAATCCTAACTCTGCCATTTATCAGTTGAGCATCCTTCTGCATTTCTCTGGACCTCGGTTTCCTCACCTCACCTAATCCTGGAGGATTCATGAGACAATGCATATAAAGGCAGTTTGGAGAGTCACGGTTTCCTGGCCTCATGCCCTCTCTGACCAGAACTCCTCGAGCTAGTGGAGCTGGCAGAGTCCCAGCCACCCCAGCTTTCAAGAACTTCCTCCACCCACAGGGTCCTGAATGCACCCCTTGTACTGGCTGAGTCATCCTGCAGCTAGCTGCCCCCCTGAAGAAAAAGACTGCTCTCCAGCGTGGGGCCTGGGGCAAGGTGTCCCTTCCCCCAGGCCTCCCTTACTTCATCTCTAGGAATGAGAACAGCCTCTGTCTCATCAGTGGTTGACAGGTTGCCATGAACTAGTTATGGGTAAAGCACAGAGCCCAGGCCATGTCACAGAGCATGTGTCCATAAAGGAGAGGGGCCTGGAGCTGGGCCTTGAGTGGAGGGTGGGATAATGCCCAGTGGTCCTTCCCCCAGGATGACAGGCTTGTGCGGGTGCCCAGGCCCTGTGGATAAGCATTCATGGGCTATTGGCTGAGGGGGTCATGCTCCAGAAAAACATTCCTTGGGGCAGCCTATGTCAGGGCGGGTCAGCTCAGGCACTGCCCACACCAGGACTCCAGCCAAGGAGCTGCCAGCACCTCGGCTTTGTCCACTCACTACTGAAAACTGGATAAGCTGAGCCTAGCTGGGCTCCCAGGAGCTCTCAACTCCAGCAGTAGGAACGGGGTCACTGGAAGCTGTTGAGGGCACCACTGGGGAGGCTGGGTAGGAATGAGGGCGCCTACAGGGCCCTGGCTGGTTCAGTTGGTAGAGCATGTGACTCTTAATCTCAGGGTTATGAGTTTGAGCCCCACATCAGGCATAGAAATTACTTTAAAAAAATTTTTTTAAATGAGGGTGCCTAAAGTCTCTTTCCAAAGGCTGTGTTGAGACCAGGGAGAGGGCGAAGAGTGCCCTGTTGCCTGAATACCCCTGGGCCCCCTTCTCAGGCCTCCCTGTTCGCCTATCCACAACCTCATGTGGCCCTCATCCAGGGACCAACATTGTAAGAAGCTCCAGGTCTGGACACCATTTGCCTGGAGTCAATAGTAACACCGGGGTGGCCTGAGAGAGTGTCTGTCCTGCAGAGGAAGTGGGGATAAAATTGTGACTCAGGAGCACAAGTGGGCAGCTGGAAGTACGTGGTCCTGGACTTGCTGGGGACGTGATGACACAGACCCAGAACGAAGCTCTAACAATGTTAGGGGAGCAAAGTGGTAAATGGGGTGCACAGAGTACTGTGAGAGCCCAGAGAAGAGGCTCCTAGGGGACTGGCCTGTCTGCTAAGACATGAAGGTGAGGAGGAGTAAGCTGGTACTTAGGGTTTGAGGTCAAAGGGAAGAGTGTTGCAGGTCGAAAGAAGAGCATCTGCAGAAGCGTGGAGGTGAGAACTATCCGGGGCTGTCGGTAACCCCTGGATATTCGGTTGGTCGGGACGGAGTGTGGGGAGGTGGAGGTGAATGTGGGGTGGGGAGTAGGGATGAAAGGAAACAAGTAGGGAGACAAGGAAATATCAGGCCAAGGGGCTGCTGTGCAGTATGTCTGGGTAGGGCCCTGTCTATGGAGGGTATTTGTGACATGTCCCTGCTTTGTATGTATCTGGAGCACATGTGTCCCCGTGTGTCCCTTGCATGTCCTTCGGCACATATGCAGGCAACAAGAGTGACATCCCACTTGTCCCAGTCCCAAAGAAGCCCCTCTTATATGCCCTCACACCCTAGCAGTGCTTCAGGGGCTGGAACTGGGGATGTTTAGAGCAGAGGCTGTGGCAAGATCACATGGGGACTCAACCGGTCTCTGGGCTGGTCCCCCGCCAGGTCGTGTGGGCAGCAGGGCCGCACAGCCCAGGTTCTGAGGTTGGAGGGGGTCCAGGGCAGAGAGTGCAGCAAGGCCACATAATGACTGACGCCCAGGCCTCTGGCTTGTCCTCTACAGGTTCACGCCGGCAGCAAGGCCGCACTGGCCGCCCTGTGCCCCGGAGACCTGATCCAGGCCATCAATGGGGAAAGCACAGAGCTCATGACGCACCTGGAGGCGCAGAACCGCATCAAGGGCTGCCATGACCACCTCACACTCTCTGTGAGCAGGTACGCACAGGGCAGGCTGGGCCGGGGTGAGGGGGGGCGGGGGGTGGGGTGATTTCAGTCTCCTGGTATGGTCCCCGAATTACAGATGAGATAGCTGAGGCTCAGAACAGTTAGCAGGTGCCTAAAGTCACACAGCAAGGGAGTGGGGAAGCAAAACTTGTCCTCGGGTCTCTCTCACTCCTAGAAGTGGCTGCCGACCATGCCTGTCACCCCACGGCTGTCCTGCCTCGGCTGGCCCCGCTACGGGCCGTGCCTCTGCCCTGGGTAAATCTGGATGCTCTGGCCTGTATCATGCCATACAGCCTACATGAAGGGGAGGATTGGGGATCCCCAAGCCCCATGTGTGCCTTATAAATGGTCTAGGATGGAAGGTGCACCTGAGGCTTCTGCAGCCCTAGTCAGGCCCTGGGTCTTTGTTCAGCTCTAAAGGCAGTTGGCCAGGTCCTGGCTGAGTGGGATCTCCCTTCCCCCCCGTCTTGCTTGGATCCAGGGAAGTCAGAAATAACTGCTCAGCTCTGCCACGTTCACTGCTAACAGGGACTTTCCATGATTCCCCTGTGGACGCGTGTCGGCAAAGCCTCCTCAAACCACAACACGGCTAACTATGCGTTAGAGCTGGCAGGGCTGGGAGCCATTAAACATGTTAGCAAGGCTTCTGAGATAGCCTCCACGTGTGTCTGGCCCGGGTCTGGGTCCAGGTTGGGGTCAGGACCCCTGACTGTGCTCTTGGAGCTGAGTGCAACTCCAAGGGGAGTGGGCCCTGGCCTGGGAGTTCAGCAGAGCTGGGTGTAATCCAGACTCTGTGGGATCTTAGGTACACCGGATGACCTCTGTGAGCCTGGGTTTCCTTCTCCACCAAACAGGATCACATTCTTCACCCTCTCCCAGACTGAGGTACAGTCTGGCTGGGGGAAACATCAGCACTGCTCTGCCCACGAGTGGCCTCTGTGGCCGCCCCACTTGGCTGGTTTCCTGGGCCCTGACTCACCTCCGGCCTTGATTTTGCATGGCTAAAGAAGGGAAGCCCTGGTAGTAGTGGGGTGGGGGAGGCAGCAGGGGCTTGTAGGGGGCCTGAGTCAGGAGGTTCCCAGAGGGAATAATGTCAGGGGAGGGTAGCAGGATGGGGGCAGGGTGGAGGTCCCCCTTCCTTCCTTCCTTCCTTCCTTCCTTCCTTTCCTGGTCATTTGTTCCAAGCCAAGCATGGATGGAGCCAGGCTTCCCCTGACCTGTTCTACTCTGCCCCCAAATGCTGCCTGGCCATGGAGCAGGTGAGAGCACATTCTCTACTATCACAGATCTGGGTTCAAGTCCCAGCTCTGCACTTGAGAACTGTGTTATCCTCCAGCAAGTGATTTAATCTCCAAGCTCTCAGTTTCCTTAACTCCAAAATGGGACCATTTTAGGATTGGGAGATTGGATGCTTATGATGTACCAGGTCTGCGCAGGGTGAAAAGCTGGGGTCCTGTCTTCCAGCCCCCATTCCCAGTTCTCACACATGCAGATTCTGGGAGATCAAGACATGAAGGCCACCTTGACCCCCTGGGCCAGCATTTCTTCTCCTGATCACCTCTCACCAGCAAGGCCTCTGACCCTGCTCTCTGTCCTGCCTGCTGTGCCAGGACCTATGATCCAAAGACCTCTTCAACGTGGTTTCTGTGGGAGATCAGCCTGGTGAGCTGACTGGAGAGAGCTATTCTGTGCCCCCACCCCCAGAACTCTATCCAGACGAGTTCCCTACCTGCCTTCTTATGTATAGAGGGCTCTAATCCTCCACAGACTTCTCCACAGGATGAAAAGTGAAGGAAGGGCCCAGCTTCCCTGCTACGCTTATTTTGTCTAGAACTTGGAGCTAGTTATCTAACAATCCAAGCTAACCCATACTTTGTGGGCATTTCTGTAGGCCCAGAACCTTCCTGGCATCAGCTCCAACCTTGGGCTTCTGGTGGGGTCTGTTTTGCCCATTGTGTATGTTACAAGATGCAGTTACATGGCCCATCCTTGGGCTGTCATTTTGCTTAAAGATGGTAGATGTTGGGCGCCTGGGTGGCTCAGTCATTAAGCATCTGCCTTCGGCTCAGGTCATGATCCCAGGGTCCTGGGATTGAGCCCAGCATCCGGCTCCCTGCTCGGTGGGAAGCCTGCTTCTCCCTCTTCCCTGCTTGTGTTTCCTCTCTCGCTGTCTCTCTCTCTGTCAAATAAATAAATAAATAAAATCTTAAAAAAAAAAAAGATGGTAGATGTTAGCACCTCTCAGGCCTGAAGTGAAGGCCTAGGGATGGAGATTGAATAAGCCCTTCATTCTGATCTGCTACCTTGGGCTGCGCTCTTTGCTCTGGGTACTTTGTGCACTCTGACCTCCAGACCACAGGCTTGTACTTCTCTTCTGGGCAGAGCTTCAGGGAAGTATAAGGCCATCTTAACCACATGAGATGTCCTAGACTGATCTCAGCAGAGTTCCGAGTGGGCGGAGGCCATAGGTGGAGCTGTGAGTTAGGGCAGTCCCTGGGAGCCTGGCTGAGAGGGCTGGGGCCAGGCACCAGTGGGGATGGTGTTGCCCTTGGGCAGCAGAGCTTGGTCGCACAGGCCTGTGGAAGGCTCTGGAGGAGAGAGGCTAGTCTGTACTGGGTTAAGGAACGGGCCCTGGTGTGGAAGTGTAGAGTGAGTGTGGTCTACAGGTGTAGACAGATAGTTAAAATCCTTCAGTGAGTTGGGGAGAGAGAGGCCATGTTGAGCTGCTGGCCCAGTGATGAGTTCTTGGAAAGCCCCAGGAGGCCTTTTGAGGTGAATGGGGACATTATTCCCCTTCCGTCTAACCATCTAACCAGCCTCACTTCACACCCACCTGTCAGTCCAGGGTCTGTGCACCCTATGGCTTGCCTCCTCACAGGGCTACCGAATGGCAGGACTGGGCCCCAGGCCCATAGCCTCTCAGTCCCGCCTGCCCTGCCTGCCCCGCCTGCCGGCTTATGGCAGGTTTATGATGTTTTTCTCCCTCCTGAGTGGTGTTTGGCTTTTGGTTTCTATGGTGAAGCAGGAATTTCCTAATGGCCTGGTTCCCATCTGGGCTGGGCAGACATTGGTGATGACTCTGCCGGCAGCAAGAGGGGAGGAGCACCCCTCAAAGCCTTTATGTCACCTCCCCCAGAGCCCATGGATGCCTGACCTCCAGGCCAGGCCAGAGGCTGTGGATGGAAGAGGATAAGCAGATGGGCTCTTCACTGATCCATGTGTGAGGCCTGACGCGCCCTGCTATGAGCTCGCCTTCTTTTTGCTGAGGCCACGGAGAGGGTGAAAAAGTGGGGAAGCGGAGGGCTTCTGTTGTATCCTGTCTGGGAATGAGACCAGAGAGGCATGGAGCAGCTGGTGGGGCTGGAACACACAGCCTTGCCCTAGGCAGGTGGCAGATCTAGAGTTCTGTCTCCTTGCCCACAACGGCCACCATTCTGGTGCAGGGGCAAGTGCGGCAGTGGGGTCCTCTGCCATGCAGAGTGCCAGGCCTGGTCCTGGGTGGCTCTGGGCGCAGAGTGCAGCCCCTCTTGGTCCTGGTCCCACTCATGGTAGGCACAGTAAGCAGACCTATCTGACCGTCCTAATTCCTGTCACAGACCTGAAGGCAGGAGCTGGCCCGGTGCCCCAGAGGACAGCAAGGCTCAGACACAAAGGATCCACACTGACCCTGAGGCCCAGGTATGTATGGACACCACCGGGCCTGGCCTGATTCCGAGCAAGCCCAGGGCAGAGGGGCCAGGCCTGGTCCATGGGTTTAATTGCACTAGATGTCTTGCTGTCTGGCTTTTGGATGCCCAGGCCAGAGACTGAAGCAGCAGACTTCTCTGGTCCATGTCCATGCCCCATCCTGAGCTCCCCAGGTGATGAGCATCTGCTGGGGGCTCTGTCTGTACTCTAGGCAGTCCTAGATTCTGAGATAAAGGTACTTAGAGTGGGCAGGAACGGGGCTAGGCCTTGGCTCAGGGCTACCACCCGCCTGGCTAGGTTTCACTCTGGTGCCTAGTGATGCCAGACCAAGAGGAAGTCACCGGGCTTGGGGGCTGGCTGGGGGGAAACTGTAGGCTGTGGAGTGACCTCAGACTGTTTGGGTACTCTCTTCTGTCTCATCTTAGCCATGGACACCCACCTGGCTAAAGCCAAACTTGGGCCTCAAGGCTGACCTTAGAATATAAGGCACTTCCTTGCTCTATCTAAGGCTGAAGTTTTCTCCTGGCCATCCTGTGATTGCACCCAGCAGACCTCAGGCCACAGTCACCTTGCCATGTATGACAGGAGTCACAACTATGATACTGTCCTCAAATGCGGGAGGGGGGCGGGAAGAAGCTGCTCTAGGGCCTCGTTTTGCCATGGATGTGAGGGGTAGCCAAGTGGGCAGGGCTGAAGTATCCAGAGCCATCTCAACATCTCTGGGCTAGAGAGTTTGGACAAGGTGGAGATTGGACTGGTCTATGATGGAGCCAGAGCTGTGGGACTCAGCATGTGGGGCCATGGCCTTCTAGGCCTGCTTGTGTCTACTCTCTCACCATGGAGGCTTCACCATATAGAAGGCCATCTCCCTCACCATTTATCCCAGTCCTCTTGTTCTGATATTTGTTCCCTACCTTGCTTTTGCTGGAATCTCGGAGGCCAGATGCTTACTACATGCCAGGGAGTGCCTGTTATGAAAAGGAAGAGGCACTTAGCAACTCTGGAATGGCAGAAGCCAGGGGCCAAAGGAGTCCAGAGTAGGCACATGATTCACCTAAAGGTTCAGAGAGGGCTTCCTGGAGGAGGGAGAATCCAAGCCAAGACCTGCCGGACTAGGAAGAATAAGGCCAGCAAAGAGGCGTGGAGAAGGGTAATGTGCAAGAAATCACATGCAAAGGCTCAGAAGTGAGATTGTGCATCATAGGTTCAGAAAAAAGAAAGCTCCGAGGGTGGGAGGGTGGAAGCAAGGGATGAGGTGATGGGGCAGAACCACAGACAGTCTCTTGGTTTCCACTGTCCAGGACCTCAGCTGTTCCTGCAGAGATTTGTGGCCACACTTGTGTCTCCAGAGCTTGCCCTGGTCCAAGGGGCCAGGAGTGAGCAGGGGTTGACAAATCAGCCAGGCGGCAGGCAGCAGCCTTGTGCAGGCCCCAGCACCTATGTAAGGCCAGATGTCCCGTGTGAGAGCAGGATGGACAGGGCACGAGCGCAGGAGTTTTGGAATTTGAATCTCAGCTCTATTCTGTCCTTCAGGAGAGGCTCAGGGCCAGGGCGCCTGGGGGCGGGGGGGCTGGAGAGCAGCGGCCCCTGCCCCCAACACCTTCCCTTACTGACCTCCTCAACGGCCAGGCTGCCAGTGGCTCAGGCTGGAGTCAGAGGGATTTTCTCTAAGCTGAGGGGGCTGCCCGTCAGCTGCCATCCCCCTCTTGTACTTAAAAGTCATGAACTCCATGGGTGGCGACAGAAACACCCCCACCCAGCCCCCGCAGGGCTGTGTCCTCAGGAACACAGACACAGGGCCCATTGTCCCCACTGTGCTCCCACCCTCCGCCTGCAGCGGCGAGTGGGTGGGCCCAGCCAGAGACATCAGAGGAGGAGAAAACCACAGTTGGCCCTAAGACCAGCACAAGGTACCCTGACATGCACCCCCGATGCAAATAGGTTCTGCAGGTCATGTAGGGTCATAGGAGACCCTTCTTCCCTCGGGCCTTACTCAGGTGGGAACACAAGAGGCATCTGGTCCAGCCCGGGGCAGAGGAAGGATGACGGTAACGGAAGGTTTCTTGGAGAGGATGGCATTTAAGCTGAGAATCAGGCGATGGGTTAAGGCAAACCAGGTAGAGCAGGCAGCCCTCGCACACTCAGCCTGTCCCCTCCAGACCTGCAGGGAGCTGGGGTTTGGCCTCCCGGAGGTACCACCCGCTCCTCTGGACTTAGTGCCCACCTCCATCCAAGCTGAGTGCCCAAGATGCTTTTTTTTTTTTTTTTTTAAGATTTTATTTATTTATTTGAGAGAGAGAGCGCGCGCAAGCGGGGAGGAGAGGGAGAAGCAGGCTCCCCGAGAGCAGGGAGCCCGATGCGGGGCTCGATCCCAGAACCCTGGGATCATGACCTGAGCCGAAGGCAGATACTTAACCAGCTAAGCCACCCAGGCGCCCCGAGTGTCCCAGATTCTGACCACAGTCACGTGGGAGCTGATGAACAAGCAGGCAGTTACCCCATTCTGCTGATTATCCCACTGAGGCTTCAACAACCAAATCAACAGCTGCAGATACTCAGAGAGGGGGGAGCACGTGACACCAGGTGCACTACCACACAGAGCGGGGGACATCCAGGACTAGGAATAGGAACTCAGGAATGCCCATGACAGCCCTTCATCCAACAAGCATCTGCTGTGGGCCAGGCACTATGCTAAGTGCTTTACACGCAACTGTCTCATTTTATCCCCACAAGGAACTTAGGATGTAGAGACCATTACAATCCCCATTCAACAGATGAAAAAACAGATTCAGGGAGGTGGTAGAGGTGGGACTCACCCGAGACTGAGGTCACCATGTGTATCCTAACCACTGAGTTCAGACCGAGAGAGGCGGCTGCATGGGTGGCCGTGGGAGGGGCAGTGGCTTTGATGACCCTGCTGGGTGAGTGAGGGCCTCATTCGCCAGGACCTTCTGACTCCCCTTCCTGTCCCAGCCTCCTCCGTACCAGGCCCAGCCCTGCCCCCACAGCCCATGGCCCATCTGGTCCCCATTACAGGCCAGGCCAGCCTTGCCTGCCTGTCTGCCCTGCAGACACATGTGCAAAAGTGATCGGGTTTCTCAGAGGCTTTTGTTCGGCCCAGTGGGGAAGAGGGCTTTCCTACTGCTATTGCCTCATTGATAGGGGCCCACCTGGGCAGCGGGAGACCCTCCCCTTTGTCTGTTGAGGTGGGGGAAATGAGGGCACCACCCCCACTCAGTGGCTGGTCCGCCCTTTCCTCAAGCTCCCACCCAGCTCAGAGGCTGCAGAAAAAGCAGCGGCAGTCGGGACAAAGCTCTGCAGCCTCTGCTGTGCCCCAGTGCTGGAGGCTGCCTGAGTCCGATACAGGCTCTTTCCCTTTAGAGTAGATATCTTGTCCCCGCCACCTAGTCTCCTCGTCCCCAGTGTAGAGCAGAGGGGAAATTTGCATGTCACCTCCCAGGCTGAGGCTGAGACCCACCTTCCTGTCCTGGACTCTTGTGCCTTATCCTAAAGTCAGGCTGCTCTGGCCACCAACCTCATCCCAGCCATGGAGGCTACTATTACGGTGGTCCCCAGGGTGACCAGCACTGGCTCTGAGTATATGAGACTGTGTATGTATGATTAGGTATATGTCAGTGGACTGGCTAGACCTTGTGTGTTGTCTTTGTGCATGTGTTTGTCTGTGAAAGTTCTTGTGAGAGTGTGCATGCCTGTGTGTGCCTGCAAGCTAGGGGCAGCATAGCCTTGGACTCTGCAGAGACAAAGATCCCCAGTCCCCATTCAGATCCATACCCATGGAGATACCGCCCTTTTCTCCTGAGCTGAGGACACATGGTCAAGGCATTTCCCCAAATGTTTCAGCCAAGGGCACCAGGCTGGCCATGGAGTGGTAGGGTCGGGATCTTTAAGGCCTGGCCCAGCCGCTGCCCCTCATCTGCTTTGCCTGTAGAAGGGCCACGATATCGCCCTGCAGAGCATGAAATGGAGGCAAAGGTACAGGCCTGAAAGGGGCTGACCTCCCAATGACGCCTTTGAACCTCAGTCTGCCCCCCACCCCCATTGTGTGCTTTGGGCACAGTGATTAATGACTCTTCCTGGCTGCAGGACAGGGCTTTCTTTTTCATGTTCCCAGCTATGGGCCCCTACAATACCCAGCACAGTTCTGGCAGGTGAGAAGGCCTGGCACCAGGACCATCTCTGCAAGGAAGCCACACACTCTGCTCCAGTCACGCTGGCCTTAAAAGGCTACTTGGAATGGTCGTGCCCCAACACCATCCGTCACAGGCGCTGGTGGTCAGAACCACCACATGGCTCATGTGCCAAGGTTGAGTCTCAGGCACTTAGGTTTTTGTGTCTGACTTTCCACGGGCATTTCTCATTTCTTCTGGGGTTGAACCAGGCCCAAGTTTCAGCCCTTCCCTGGCTGGGCACCACAGCCCAGAGATGCCAGAGCAGGGGTAACCAGCCAACATCCAAGAAGGCCTGGCACAACGGGGCAAGGATGGAATGTATAAGGAATGGCCAGAAGCCCTACCCCAGATGGTTTCTCAGTGCCTCAGGCCCCTCTCTCTCATAGGATGGCAGTCCAGCAACCAGCAGGAGGCCCTCAGCCACCGGGATTGGGCTAGAAGATGGCAGGCCAGGCCTGGGACCTCCTTATGGGCAGCCATCTCACCTCGCATTCCATCACAATGGCAGCAGCAATGAGGCTACCTTACTGACCCAAATGAGCACCCTGCATGTGTCTCCACTTCACAGGTAGTACCGAGAAGTGGCCTTTGAAGCCACACCCAGATCCCATCTTAATCCCAGATCTCTCAGATCTCCCCGGGTCACATCTTGACCCCTGACACTTGATCTTTGGGTCTCAGCTGGTTTCATTCTGAAAACCTCACCAGACCCCTGTGCTGGCAGGGGGAAGGCTGGTACCACAACCGTGTCCCTTGGTGCATCTCTTTTGCCCAGCGCGGACACAGCCAGAGGCCTCCCACGGAGCCGTGACTGCGGCGTGGACCTGGGCTCAGAGGTGTACAGGATGCTGCGGGAGCCGGCGGAGCCCTCGGCTTCGGAGCCCAAGCAGTCAGGCTCCTTCCGCTACTTGCAGGGCATGCTAGAGGCCGGGGAGGGCGGTAAGACTCCCGCCACCTTGCCCCACCTGCCTAACCACTCCCTCGGGTGCCCTGGAGAGCCCCGCCCCGCCCCCGCCGCTTTGCGGACCCCCCCCCCCACGTCCTGCCTCCCAGCCATCTACCCCTGCCGCGTCTCCTCCGAGCGTTCCCACACCCCTCGCGGCGCCTCAGTGTCCCGATTCCCACTCCACCCCTGTCGCGGCCCCTCCCCCTCCAAACCTCGTCCCCAGTCGCAGTGCTGGTGGTCCTGGAAGCTGGGTCCATCCCACACCGCGCAGAAGTGAAGTTCCCTTTTCTGACCTCCGCACCGGGCTCATGCCGCTTGCGCTCCGGCTTTCAGGGGAGCGGCCTGGCTCCAGCGGCCCCCGCAACCTCAAGCCCACGGCCAGCAAGCTGGGCGCTCCGCTGAGTGGCCTGCAAGGACTGCCCGAGTGCACGCGCTGCGGCCACGGCATAGTGTGAGTACCCTCCCCTGCTTCCCCGACCCCGACCCCGGCCTTCCCCCGGCCCCGCCTGAGGCCCTGGATGGGAGCATGCTCGCGAATCCGTCAGTCGCCGGAAGCAGTCCTCTCCTGGTCTCCCCATCAGGGGCACCATCGTCAAGGCACGGGACAAGCTCTACCACCCTGAGTGCTTCATGTGCAGCGACTGCGGCCTGAACCTTAAGCAGCGCGGTTACTTCTTTCTGGACGAGCGGCTCTACTGCGAGAGCCACGCCAAGGCGCGCGTCAAGCCACCCGAGGGCTACGACGTGGTGGCGGTGTACCCCAATGCCAAGGTGGAACTCGTCTGAGCTGCTTCCGGAACCTCCCGTCCCCGCTTCTGCTTTTAATGCCCCGGCGCGGCCCATGTAAATATGTGTTTGCCCCCTGCCTCTCTAATAAATTCCCTCTGCTCGGCCTTGAACATGTCAGTGCCTCTGTTCGGGTGCCAAGCCTGTCCTAGGCACCGGGTGCACTGGTGAGCAACACAGGTGCTGTGCGGTCCTCAAGGAGGCCACAGCCTAGATGGACGGCAGATATAAACCACAAGGGGCAGTTATAGTAATAGGGAGGTGAGGTCTGGGGTGCCAGAAGTGATGTCACGCCAAGGGGTCGGACCTCGGTGGAGTCAGGGAAGGAGCCGAGAACTAAGGGGTGAGGAGGGAATTGCTCTTCAGGGTGAGGAACTGTGTGTGCACAGATATGACTAAGGTGAGCACAGACAGGAGAGGTCCCGCCTGGCCACCAGCAGAGCGAGGGCAGCCCCTAGCAGCTGCAGGAAGGATTGCGCAGCGTGGGAAGATCACCGGGACTGCCGTGGGGGGCGTTATCTGCCTCCTGGCCTTCTCGGCGGCGGAGTTCTCACGGGTTTCTCCCTCTCTCCTCTCCCGCCCCCTGCCCACTTAAAGTATTCTCGCCCCGAACCCTTTTTCTTTCCCCTTCCCCTTTCTCCCCAGCAGGGGGCGCGCTTAGAGAGTGTCGGGGAGGGGCAGTGGGAGATAAGAGAAGGCGAGGCGGGGAGGGGGGAGGGGAGAAAGGAAGAGGGCCCGGGGCCGCACCCTTCGCTTAGCTCCTATCGCCAAAGCCAAGGGTAAACACAACCCCTTCTCCGAGGCCTGGCGGTTACAGGGTGGTGGGGTGACCTGGAGCCTTTCACGGCTCGGTTGCACAAGCCTGCACAGACTCGCACTTATTAAAAATATAAATGGTATCAGAGTTGGTGAATTATAGCTGTTCACACGCAACAAACTGTCCCGGACTCCGGGTCACACGGCTCTGCGCTCTCCACAGCGCGCTGCGGGCCGGAAGCAGCCTCATTTACTCAGTCCCGGTTTATTTAGGGAGCCCCGACTAAAGAACGTTTGTGCTATTTTCAATTTTGTACTATCGCAAACCGCAAAAGACTTATCAGTTCACGCTCTTACCATCAGCACACGACAGTACCCTTTTCCTTCATGCTCTTGCCAACACAGGATATTATCTTTTTTTGGGGGGGGGGGCAATCCGATAAGTAAAATAAGATATGTACTTGCTTTAATTTGCATTCCTCTGATTACCGGTGATGTGCATTCATTCGACTAATATTTCTTGTGTTTGCTCTTGGGCGCTGATTGAACAGTGGGGAACAGGACAGTCTTCTCTCTCCAAGAGTTCTTCTGGCGTGAATTGCCCTAAACCCTTCACTCATTTTCCAAGTCTTATTTAACTTCTTAGTGTTAGGACCTTCTCGTATTTTTTAAGAGTCTCTGTTACTGGACTCGATTCCACTGACATGATCGCATTGATTTAATTACTACTGTTGTAGAGTTTAATATGCCAACTTCTCCTTCTTGTTCTTCATTTACTAACTTGTCAAGGCTGTTCTTGTACATTTCCAACTGTCAAGATTTAGACTCAGTCATGTCAAGCTCTGGAAAAACAAACAAACAAACAAACCTTTTTGAACTGTGACCCTGTCTCTACACACTCCCTTGGTAAGAACTGCCCTGTCCTGAAGAATAATGTGATCCGTGCTTACTCTGCATTTTTTCAGGGGTTGTGTACATAATCTCGTAAATTTTTATTTCTGCTTGCTTCTCGTAGACATCGTGTTCCTGCTTTAAGTCGTTCTGAGAGGCGCCTTCCAAAGGCTCCTCCCGCCGCCTCCTCCCCTCCCTGAGGGCGCCCAGGCCCGGGCGGCGGGCAGGTGTCCCCTGAGAAGTGAGGCGAGGAGAGAGAGGGCTGGAATCCTGGGCCCGGGTCCTGCGGACGACCTCGGGCCCCGCCGCGCGCGTGTCTCCTTCTGCTCCGCGAGGGGTCAGACGGCGAGCAGGGAGGCCGAGTCTGGAGCGGACCGGGTGTCCGGGCTGCGGTGCCGCGCGCGCGCGTGCACACACACACGGACACACGCACGCACGCACGCACGCACCCTCTCACTCTCGCCCCCTAAAGCCGCTCGGGAGTCGGGTGGGGCCGGTGGAAGCCTCTGCCCTTTCCTTCCCACCCCGCCTCGCCCCGCGGACCAGGTCCGGGCCCCACCCCGTCCTAGGCGGGCGCAGAAGGGATGACGGGCAGCCGGGGAAGCCATTAGGCGCAGGAGTAGGCGGAAAAATAAATACCCGAGCCACGAGGACGGGGCCCCCACCGCTCGGCCAGGCTCAAACTCGCAGACTCGGCTCCCCACTCCCACCTGCCGCTGTAGATCCACCAGCTACCTGTGCTAGCTTTAATCCCGGGATGCGCAGCGAGTGACTGCGTCACAGGTTTCTGTGACCCAGGGTCCCAGTTCTGAGACAGGGCGGCCGACTCTCAGGAGGAGACACAGGTCCAGGATCCCCAATTCTGAGTGCCGCAGCCCACCTGGCCCGGACCCAGGGCTTGTTACTGATCCCAAACCTGCCCCTCTCTCGGGTCCTTACCTCAGAGGCCTTCAAACCAGAGATTTGGCTATCATCTGCACCCTCACCCCAACCATCACATCCTACCCACCACTGTGTCTGGGGTTCTGCCTCCCAACCATTTCTGGGGTCTATTTCAGGGCAGCTGGAGCATTCTCCCACTCCCTTGTTTCATGGATCCCTTCATGGCCCCCAGAGCCCTCAGGTTGGAGTCCCTGATCTATCAATTGTAGGCCTAGCATTTCAAGCCTCTCTGACTCATGTTGCTGACTGCTTGGTCTCACTTCCTCTGCTACACCATACCATCCTGTCTTTACATACCTCTCAGATCTTCTCTCAAACTCAAAATGCCTTTATTCTTTCTTGTCCATCCAGCAAACTCCTACTCACTCTTCAAGGCCCAACTCCACTGCCCCCATCGTCCCCTCCCTTAGAACAAAGCTTTGGCCCACACATCCCCAGGCAGAGTAATTCCCATCCACATGCCCTCTACCCCACCCCTTCCATTCCTACCCCATGCTTCTGGGCACAACCTATTATCTCCTTTGTCAGAGCCTGGCCCAGACCTATGTCTGTCCTACCCAGACCCTAGGCCACTAGGGGCAGCACCACGCACCCCTTCCCCTACACACACACACACACACACACACACACACACACACACACACACACACACGGCCTCCCTGTCTCCCACCATCTTCCTCCTCACCTTGCTGTACTGGTTTTTGCTGGCATACTTCCTAAGCCCGCTGGGGAGGTAAGGCCCGGAGGGCAACTATATCCCTCATATATCCTCAGCCTACCTCCGGCATCCTCAACCCCAATTCATTCATTCAACTAATTATTTGCTAAGAATCTACTATGTTCCGGGAACATAGGGAATTGAAAAGGGAATTGAGAAAGATCTCACTTAAGGTGACATTTAAGCAAAGACCTGAGCTGATAAGGGAGCATCTGTGTGGGTATCTAGGGAAATTGCATTGCAGGCAGTGGGAGCAGGAAATACAAAGGTGCTGTGTAGGGCACGGGGAGGAGGCGTGTGCTTGCCATGTTCTAAGAACAGTGAAGAAATGGCTGGAGTAGTGTAAGTGAAATGCTTAGGAGCAATAGATAAGGCCAGAGAGATGTGGGGGCAGTCAAGCTGACTCTGTTGGCCCTGTAAGCCACAGGAAGGACTTTGGCTCTTACTCTGAGGTGAGAAGCCAGAGGAGTGGCCTGACCTGGACTTTTATGTTTTAACCAGGATCATTCCGGCTGCTCTATGAAGACAAGGCTGTAAGGGGCAAAGGTGGAAGCAGGGAGACCAGTTAGTAGGCATGACTGCATTCATCCCTAATTAATCCCTAACTAGCCCATTTCCCTCTGCCTCCATAGCTCCAGCCCCGATCCAGGCCCCCACATTCTCTTGCCTGGGTGCTGTAATAGCCTCCTGCTTGACCTTTCTATCTTCTCTCTGGCCCCTCAATCCTTTCTCCACACAACAGCCAAGGGAGCTTTTTAAAATGCCATTCTGATTATGTCACTCCTATCTATTAAAGCTTCCATAGCTCTCCATTGGTCTTAGGACAAAGCCTAAACTCCCAATCCCAGCCCACAAGCAGCCCCTGCTGATCCCTGCTGACAGCCCTGCCTCATGCCTTGACTGCAGTCGTGCTGACCTGTAAGTTTAATTCATCAAGCTCTCCTCCAGACTCCTGCAGCCTTCCTGGACCCTCCAAGGAGCTTGAAATGAAAATGGAGTTCTTCTTTTTAGTTCTCTGTGTCACAAGCTTTGTCTGCCCCACCTTTGTCCTTGAGATTCAAAGAAAAGGGTGAGGGCAGGAGGTCACTTCATGCCAGCCCTCCCTTCCAGGCCAAGGACCGAGCCACTCCAGAGGGCACAATAGTCTGGCGCTAAGCTCATAGCCAATGAACAACTGAGTTGGGGGATGTTGTGACCTGTACTGTGATGCCCAGATGACTAGGCTGTGAGCCCAGGGTCCCTCTGCCCACCTGGGGAGCGCCTTGCCACCTCCTTGGCCTCTGGCTCTCCCTGCCTAGCTTACCTGCACTCCAGCTCCATCTTGGACTGCTCGCTCTTATCCAGGGTAACAGCTTCTTGCCATTGGGCCCCAGCCAGCCCCTGACTTGTCTTCACAACTCCAGATAATTTCCTCATTTATCATTTTCCCACATAACATTCAGTATTTTTCCATACAATATTCCTCAGCACCCCTGACTGGAAGTAGAAGTCTAAAAAGGATTGAGGGTAATAAAGGGGTCTCTCTAACAAGCAAGGGCTGTCCTCCCATGCCACCTCTACCACAAGTGGGAAACTCTATTTGAGTCCCCACAGAAATCAAATTTCTTCTTTGCTCCTACCTAACAAATGATTTGCAACCACTTGTGGTTGAAGGCAGAGGCCAGAAATCCCAGGAGAGCCTGCCAGAAGCCTCACCTGTTCCTGCGGGGTCTGGGGCCAGCTTTAGCCACGCAGGCTCAGAAACCTGACTGACCAGCCCTGTGAGGGGGGTCTGTCTCCCCAGTTGGAGCTGGTAGCCAAGCCCAGAGGCTGACGCACTGCTCCCCACACACATCTTCACCAAGAAAGGCAGCAGTAGAACAACACTCAACTGCTGTCCAGGGCATTCTTGGCCTAAGGGCACGTTTTCATGGGCAGCTAGAGCACAGCCACAGACTTAGAGAAAGAAATGTGTGCTGGATAATAACTCTCACAAGAGCTGATGTGTCCCAGGCCTTCATCCCCGAGTCCTTGGTGAACTGATACTACTCTTTAATCCTCACTCACATCAACCCAAAAGGAAATTATTATCCACATTTCACGGATGAGCTCAGAAATGTTGAGAAACTTGCCAGTGTCACATTCTGGCTAGCTCATCTTGATGACAAGGGCACCTAGGGCAACCACAAGTACGCGTCTTCCCTGGAGAACATTGCCTGCCCTACTGATGATCTGGTGACTCCGACTAGGTCACTTCTGAAGGGTGCTAATCTGTCTCTGCTTGGCAAGGTCTCCAGAAGAGGTCAGAGTGCAGGCGTCGGACTCATCCTCTCCTCACACAGGGCTGAGCTTCCAACCCTCCATGGGGCATGGGATGGTAGAAGCTGGGCTGAACCAAGGTGATCCCTGAAGCTTTGGGTCTGCGTGTAGACGAGGCTGGTGTCCACAACATCTCATCATAAATTGTGGCATGCAGGAACCCACCTCTAGGCCTCTTTCTGGGGTCAGGTCACGATTCCTGCTAAACAGCTGTTGGCTGCTCACCAGCTTCTCAATGGTTCCTGGCACTACTGAGATAGAGCTGGGAATGGCCCCCTCCAGCTTCCAGGGCCCTTGCTCTGACCACTGGAGCCTCCCTCATCACCCACAGAGAGGTTCCTGGGTGGGAGCAGTCTCTTGCCCCTCAGCCCCTCAGGCCGTGCTTTCTCATCCCATGTTCCTGCCCCTCTCCTGCCTGTCCCTGAGGCACCCACTACCTCAAGACTCCAGCCCAACTCTTCCCGTCCTCTCCAGAAGCTCATTCTCTAGAATGGCTTGGGTTGTTTGGGCCATGTAATAGCTAGACCCCTTCCAAATTGCCCCTGCCATCCTTTTGTAGTCCCACCTCATCCACTGCATTTGGTCTGGGAGGACAGAGAACAAAGGACACCCTAGCCCAGGCAAGGTGGAGTTCTTTCTCTAGGCTCGATCTGAAAGCGACTGTCCTGCTTGGACTCCACTTAGGTTTGTTTACTTCCCAGCACCCAGAGCCGCCACCATGGCAGATTTCTGCTTATCCCTGCAAGCTGCCCAGCTTTCCCATCAATTCTCTGAGTCTGCTTGTGGCCAGGCACCCTGACTGGCTCCACTCCCTGCCGTCATGAACACTTCCAAATCTGTATCTCCAGCCCAGACCTCTGACTGATTGTGCATGTCTACCTGGGTGTCCCAAAGACACCTCAAACTCAAAGCATCCCACACCCAGCTCACCATCTTCTCTCAAACCTACTTTTACTCCTATGCTTCCATCTTAGACAAAGACAACACCCAAATCAGACATCTTCCCTGCCTCCTCTCCCTCCCTTATGCCCACATCCAGCGGGTCATCAACACCTGTCCTGCCACCTCCTTAAGAGTTCCAGAATCCATCTCTTGCTTGGCCACCACCACCATCGCCCTCTCTGACACCTACAACAGTCTCCCTGGTGTCCCTGCTTCCGCCCTAGCTCCCTTCCCTGCATTCTCAATTTGGCCACCAGAGGGAACTTTCTAAAACACAAGTCAATAGGTTTTGCTGGGACTCTCCTTGGCCTCAAAATTAAATCTAACACCAAGTAACAAGAATGTTTAAGGTGAAGCACAGGATAGCCTCTGCCAACATTTCCAGCCTCATCCCTCTGCCTTCCTCCACTCCTGGTTTAGTGCTCACATGGGCAAGTGAGCTGGATCGGATTGTTCGGGGGCCCAGAGGTGGCCCACGGAGCCACATTTGTTGCCTGCAGACCCTCTTGGCCAGAATGAGCAGAAGAGGGAGTTCACCTTATTAGCGAGGCTGCCAGGGGCCCACCTCCCTCATGCTCCTGAGAAGCACCCAGTGGAAGGCCGCACAGGCTGTGTCCTCCCCAGTCATATACAACTAGGATGACTGAATATGGCACCTCCTCCTCGCTGCTTCAGACCCTCCAGGCCTCCTGCTTACTGCAGACGCTGTGTCCGACCTGGCCCAATCTCAGTGCGTGGCTCACTTCCCACTTGCTGCTCCTGGACGTCTCTGACACTGAGGCCTGGAACGCATACAGAGACCGGCTCAACACTCACACATGTGCCATCTGAAAGTGTGGGGGAGTTAACACCCAAAGCGGCACCCCTGAGCCAATGAGGGATAGAAACCTATGGATAAATAGGCCTGCCTACTTGCAAACCCAAGACGGACACTTCTGAGACACCATCCTCCAGTCTCCCACAACCGTGAACAACCCTAAGCTGTGCCCTTGGAGTAGCTTTTCTTCTCTGTTTCACTCTCTGCAGTCCCTTACTCCTGTTCCCTTACGTCCATTCCCAGGTGGAAGGCAGACTTAGAAGGGAGGGATTCTGCAGTTGGAACACTCTCCTTTCAAACAGGGTTAAGGAGCCCATTACTGTTAGTAAGTAGGCTGGTAATGATGCCTGGCACCGGGTGGCGAAACTCCCATCCATGCAAGATGAGAAAGAGACACAAGTAGAAAGTGGAACATTGGCTTGCGTCAGTGTTTTTGAATCAGGGGTGATATAAACCCCCCGCCTCAGTGGACATTTACTGATGCCTAGAGATATTTTTTTAAAAGATTTTATTTATTTATTTGAGAGAGAGAGACAGAGACAGATCGAGAGAGAGCACAAGCAGAGAGAGGGGCAGAAGGAGAAGGAGAAGCAGACTCCCCGATGAGCAGGGAACCCAATGAGGGGCTCCATCCAAGGAGATCATGACCTGAGCCAAAGGCAGACGTTTAGCCAACTGAGCCACCCAGGTGCCCCCAAATAGCTGCTTTTTAAAAGACAAATAGCTCTCTGCTATAGAAAACATGACCTTGCTCTGGAACTCTAGAGATCTGTACTGAAATTCTTTTATTACAGCTTATCAGAGACTACTCAGCATTCTTATCACCACGAAGACCTCTAGCACCATTGATTTTGCTGGGTCATATGGACCAAGGGGCAGGGAACCTTGTACTATAGTTGGACACACTGTAGAGCTCTCTCTGGCTCTGGGCTTCACTCACAACTGGGAGCCTTCCAAGGCACCCAGTAAATGGGTCAGAGTAGTATTCTCACGACGCACTGTCGTTATTACTGGTCGAGGGTACAGGGTGTAGCAACTTGACCTTACCTTACAGGGGATCACCAGGCATGCTCCATACTACCGGTTCTCTAATAACTTTACCAATTTGCTTCAAAATAATATAGGATGGATGAAGCAAGTGAGGATATAGATGAAATAAGATCGGCCATGATGGTGGGTCTAAGGGTACATTTTCTAGTTTGTCCATTTTTATATACATTTAACTCATTCCAGAACAAAAAGGTAAAGGAAAATGTCACCAGTGTGGAAGGCCCCGAATCTTCGTACCTTTTATTCCCCATATTCTGGCATGTGTGTGTCTTACTAGGGCATCTAGAGTACTTGTCTATTCTTGCTCATTAAGTCATATTAGCATTATGTCACCAATACAGTGGCTATCATGATGTTTTAGGGAATGTCAAGGTAGCCAAAGTCACTAAGTACTATATTGTGACAGAGAATAGAAGAATTGACATAGCCCAGGGGCAAGATAGTGAATATGGGGTCGCCTGGGTGGCTCAGTCAGTTAAGCATCTGCCTTCGGCTCAGGTCATGATCCCAGGGTCCTGGGATCGAGCCCCGCATTGAGGGGGAGTCTGCTTCTTCCTCTGCCTCTGCTACTCCCCCTGCTTGTGATCTCTCCCTCTCTCTCTCAAATAAATAAATAAAATCTTAAAAAAAAGAAAGTGAATATGTACTGCTATTCATCCCACAGAAAAGCAAATAGCTTTTGATTCTCTTTACTGAAGGATTTTGAAGAGAAAATCCACAAGATTGCTGCTAATTTTGTAATTCCTCCCAGGATGTGGTATTACTTCTGATTTAATAAATTGGTCAAAAATGTGGGCATGTTAGAGGCTTCTATTTGTCCCTACCTACCATAATGGCTCTTATTTAATAGGGCAGAGAGTAAATATTAGGGTCTGGCTGACTGCTAAGCCTAGCTATCCCAGCTGTGCACTTAGGGACCGGGAATACACTTAGGGACCACTACAATATGGATCTTTACATCCATTAGACCTGTTTAAATAAGAACTCCATTTACCACCTGGCTTTCATGAGCCTCCAATCTAACTGGGGGACCATGATGGTGTTTCCCAACCCCTGGGATCAAGGCTAGCTCATACTCTGAATCCAACAGCCCTTGAAAGGTCTAGGACTTTCCCTTTTCTCAGGCCAGAGTTGCTCTGGTAAAAGATCATTGCTATGGACTGAACTGTGTCTCCCCTAAATTCATACTGAAAGCCCTAACCCTCAACCGTATTTGAAGATGGGGCCTTTGGGGACTAATTATGTTTAGATGAGATCATGAGAGTGGGGCCCTTATGATGGGATTAGTGCCTTTAGAAAAATACACACCAGGGAGCTCGTAAGAAGGTGGCCATCTACAAGCCAGGAAGAAGACTCTCATGAGAAACTGAATCTGCCAGCACCTTGATCTTGGACTTTCCAGCCTCCAGAACCATGGGCAATAAATTTCTGTTGTTTAAGTCTACCAGTCTGTGGTATTTTGTTATGGCAGCTTGAGCAGACTAAGATAGCCACAGATCCCTTGTGGGAAGAGATTAGAGAAATAATTATCATATATACTTTTGGCAGTGTAGGCGGTTTTTTCCTTAAAGAGACTTGGCCTCCTTATCAATCAATAGGCTCTGAGCCTGTGAACTGGCCTAGATCTGTGAAATTAATGAGAAAATATTATTTCCCATTGTGGTAGCGTCCATCAGCCTTCTGCTTACTAGCTCTTATTTTGGAGGTGAGGTTGTTATACAAGTCAAGTAACACCTGGTCATCTGCCCATTTACTTAACTCCTAGGAACACCATGGTCGATTAGCCATCACCACATGGCTGCAACCAGCATAAGCATGCTGGTTGCTACTTGAGTCTTGTCATGACCTCCAGCCTGCCTCTGTTGATTGTGTCACCATCGAGCCTCTGCTATTCTAGAATCTTATCCTCACTGACACTAGGAATCCTCACCTGTGCATTTTGTATTGCCATAGAGAAGGGAGTGTCCTCAGGACTTGCCTTGGGAATGCAATCTGGTGATAGGTTCTCTGGTCTCGCATGATAAATACAATCTAACACTCTCACCCCCCCTGAGCCTTCTGACTCCTTTCGTACTCTGTCAAGGAAGTTCTGGCATCTCCAGCTTATATCAATAGGCCATAACTGTGTCCAAGTTTCAAAGAGCCATCTCAGAAGCAAATGGATATGTTTTTCTGTATCCTTGCCTCGATGTTAAACCCAGCATTACAACAGAGTGCTCCAAGGTTAATAAAGTCCCACATGTTACCCCTGTTCCCACCAAAACATAGGGCCTGTTTTTTTGTTTTGTTTTTTTTTTCCCCCTAATGAGTATGCCATTTCCTTGTGGATCAGGGTCTGTACTTCCCCACCTAGGCTGTGCTGAGACTTCCCCCTAGTTGTTGGTCTGGAGGCAGTGGTGGCGGGTGGGCAGGGGAGGATCTTGAGGAAGATAAGCATCATCTTAGGAGCCCCTTGCCTCTAGAGGAGTCTTGAGGAGGGATTCCTATCAAGGAGAGGTTGCTCTCATTCAGGAAGGAGAAGAGAGCTGCTGCTGCTGCACTGGAAGGTTTAGGGAATCCAGGAATTCAAAATTCTCACATTAATTTACCAAACGTTTCTGTTCCATCTTTCAGGATTCTATGCATTTCCTTTTAGGGCTATGACTTTGTCATAGAACACCTATCAGAGCCGTGCATGCAGCGGCGCCTGGGTGGCTCAGTTGGTTAAGCAACCAACTCTTGATTTCTGCTCAGGTCGTGATCTCAGGGTCATGAGATCCAGCGAACCCCACACTGGGCTCCTCACCTGGTGTGGAGCCTGCTTAAGATTCTCCCTCTCCCTTTCCCTCTGCCCCTCCCGCCCTCCTGGCTCATGAGCAGGTACACGCTGTCATGCTCTCAAGCTCTCTCTCCTAAAAAAAAAAAAGCTGTGCATGCAGCCTTTTTATGAAGCTGTCCTACTCTTTCAATTAAATCAGTTAAATCCTGGGTTTGATTTCCAGCACCATCTTCCCTGAGGCTGCAGGAAATGAGGGTCTCTTTAAGAGCTGCCATGGAGGTTTCCTGGCTTATACAGTGTGCCTTGAGTTTATAGATGGCTGACCCAGGCCTATCATTTTCTTTGTTTTTTTTTTTAAAGCTTTTATTTATTTATTTATTTATTTATTTATTTATTTATTTAAGAGAGAGAGAGAAAATGCATGTGAGAGAGAGAGAGGGAGAGCAGGGGAAGGGGCAGAGAGAGAGGGAGAGAAAGAATCCCGAGGTCGTGATCCCACGACCCTGAGATTATGACCTGAGCTGAAGCCAAGAGTGGGTCACTTAACCAACTGAGCCACCCGGGCACCCTGGGCCTATCATTTTCTTTTTTCAAGGCTCTAAAGCACTTAGCAAAAGCCTTTCAACTCCATGATCCTTATAATCACTATACATTCTATGTGCCATAATTGGGGTTTCTCGACTTTGGCACTATTTTGGGCCAGATAATTGTTGTTTGTTTTGAGGACTGTCCTATGCATTTTAGGATGTTTAGCAGCATCTCTTGCCTCTACCTACTGGATGCCAGTAACACTTTTCCTTAGTTGTGATAAAAAAAAAAAAGAAAAAAAGTATCTCTAGGGGCACCTCGGTGGCTCAGTTGGTTAAACGTCTGCCTTCAGCTCAGGTCATGATTTCAGGGTCCTGAAAATCCATAGGTCCATATAAAAATCCATGATCAACAATACCAGAATTTTAAGTAAAGATAGGATCAATATTATTCAGTTTTTCCTTTGGCTTTAGGATCCAATATATTTCAGCATAGCATAATCACTGACCCAGGTGCCAATAACCTGCTCAGTTACACAGTCTTTGCTGCCCTTACGTTCTCCCCTGTTCATTCTTCCTAGCCTCTCACTCCTTTTCCTGGGATCACTACTCAAAATTAGCTATCTCCACATAAGTTTTTCTCTCAGGCTTTGCTTTTCTATTGGTGGAAAAGGGAAAGATGAAAGTCAAGCTAAGTAAGACAATGACTACATAAAATATTGTTTAAAGGATACTTTTTTGGTAAGATTTATTTTTTTATTGGGGGGGTTGGGGGGTGGGGAAGAGGCAGAGGGAGAGAAAATTCCAAAGCAAACTCCCCACTGAATGTGAAGCCCACGGGGGTGGGGGTGTCCTAGTGCGATCCCAGCACCCTGAGATCATGACCTGAGCTGAAATCAAGAGTTGTCTACCCAACCAACTGTGGCACCCAGGCACCCCAAGGATACTTTTGAAAGTAAAGAGATGTGCTATTAATAATTTCACAGGACTAACAGGCATAAATCAGACCTGTCCTGGCACAGAAGGACATATGGTCTTATCACAGAAAAGGAAAGAGGTTCCAAGGGAGTGAGAAGCCAGCTTAAGAGGAGGGGTCAGACTGCAAACTACGAAAGAAAACCGAGGCAGAAATGTCCCTCAGCCTCTTAGCAGGGGCCTGGAGAAGCAGACACGCTTGTACACAATCTCCTGTCAATCTCCCGTGCACAAACACCTGTCAATCTCATCTGATTGCCTCATGAACTCCAGCACTCAGACCGCAGTCTCCAGCTAGCTCACGCAACAGCAGAGGGCCCTACGCCTGGGCACTGAGCAGTCTGTGGTCCCTGCTCTGGTTTCCCTGCCAGATCGGGCCGAACTAGACCTTCTCCTCCTCCCTCCCCCAGTTCCCAGATGGGGGTGGTGCCTTTTGCAACCCAGAGGCCTTCCAGTCCAAGAAGGCTGTGGTGGTCAGTCCCAGTAAAGAACCCTGGGGCATGAGGAGAATGAAGGGATCCAAATCAGACCCTGGAAATGGTGACAGGAGCGCCTCCATGACTGTGCTCTCACAAAGGGCCAGGCTCCGTGTGGAAGTCTTCTGTAGAGGCCCCAGCGGGATCCTGGGACGACCCGGTAGCCCCTGCCCCCCACCTCCCTTCGTCAGAGCCTATCACTGACGCAGCGTGACCTTGTTCATCCCTTCCCGACTCTCGGCCCGGTTCCCCCTCTTCTAAAGGTGAGGCTCCGGGCTGCCCCGAAGACGCTTTCCCGAGCGGCGTCGGCTGGTGACCGAGTCCAGCCCTCCTGGGACGGGTGGGGAGTGAGCGCCCTGGCGCCCGGTGCCAGCCACTTGCGCCCGCGTGCGTGCCAGCGCAGACGTCGCACTCCCGTCACCCCTGCGCCCGCAGAGGCTTCCCCAGAGCACCGACTCCACGGACTCGCACGCCGGCGCTCCGCCCGAGGCCGCCTGTACTCAGACTCGGGATTGGGAGGGCCAGGGAGAGACCCCCGTCCCGGGCGAGGCCTGGGGCGGCGCTCTCCCCTGTGGGACCCCACACCGCGGCTTCCGGCTGGGAGCCCAGCATCTGGAGTCGCGGGCGACGCGGCGTGCGCGGGAGCGGAGCTTTCTCTCCCGCGGGCGGGCGACACCCGGAGCCGGGTAAGGCTCTGCCGCGGGGTCGAGGGGGCAGGGGGGCGGAGCACGAGGAGGAGCCGGCCGGGAGCCCCACCCCGGCCGCGCGGCCGCCCTCCCCGTCCCAGCCGGGCTAGGGGTGCGGTCCCGAGTGCCTACTGTGGCTTCTTCCCCCTTTGCGACCCGCTCCCGGGAGCGTTCCAACGCCCACAGCCTGCTTCCCGGGAACGCTTACCCGGCCGTGCGCCCCAGTTTCCCGCAGGCTGCCTGGCCGCCGAGAACGTTCTGACGCCTTCGGGGAACGCCCTCGACCACGCGACTCTGGCCGGGGACCGCTCTCAGCCCCCGGTGTTGCAGCCGCGGAGCCGCGGTGAGTAGCATGCGGGACTACGACGAGGTGACCACGTTCCTGGGCGAGTGGGGGCCCTTCCAGCGCCTCATCTTCTTCCTGCTCAGCGCCAGCATCATCCCCAACGGCTTCAATGGAATGTCAGTCGTGTTCCTGGCCGCCACCCCGGAGCACCGCTGCCGGGTGCCGGACACGGCGAACCTGAGCGGCGCGTGGCGCAACCACAGTATCCCGCTGCGGCTGCAGGACGGCCGCGAGGTGCCTCACAGCTGCCGGCGCTACCGGCTCGCGGCGATCGCCAACTTCTCGGCGCTCGGGCTGGAGCCGGGGCGCGATGTGGACCTGGAGCAGCTGGAGCAGGAGGGCTGCGTGGACGGCTGGGAGTTCAGCCGGGACATCTACCTGTCCACCATCGTGACCGAGGTGGGTGTGGGAATGACCCTCCATCTGCTTCAGACCCCTCGAGACGCCCTGGCAGTCCCTGGGTGAGCGTCCCGCGCCCCGCGTCAAACCCGGGTGGCCAGCAGCTTGGGTTGTGCGTCTAACACGTGTGGGCCACCCAAGAGAGCAGGACTTCTGGGAGGCCTATTCGTGATGGGTTCTGCCTAGTATCGAGGGCATGGAGCAGGGACTGTCAACAACTGTCTTTTCCTTTAGGAGTTTCACAACACATGAAATTGTTTCCCAAGAGGCCCGTCCCAGGCTGCTCAGAGGAACAGTCTGAGTCAAGTTCCTGCTACCCGCCGGAGGAGGGGTGTGGGGATCTCTGCTGAGCCCAAGTGCAGACACAGGGAAGAGCCTTGCTGCCCCGTGGGCCGTGGGCAGGTCTGACCTGTTCCCTGGCCACAGACTTCTGAAGCAGCAGGGGGTCTACTGCTCTGCCATCCACCTTTTCGTGAGGCTTGAGGTCCTGTCTTGAGGCTCCAATTTCTCTGAAAAGGAGCAGGCCTCCTGATGCTGACTGGGTGCAGGGGACCATAGAAGCCATAGCCCTGGCCCCAATGTACTGATGAAGAGACCAACTCACACAGACCCCTTTGAGCATAGGATCCAGTGGTGGACAGGGGTTCCAGCTTATGCCATTAGCCCCTCAGGATCCTAAGTGGTTCGGTGGCAGATTTTCTAAGTTTCAGGAGTCAGGCTACACACATACTTCGTCCCCTATACTTCTTGCTTTGCATCTGGTAAGGGCCATGAGATGTTAGGTCCATCTGAGGAGGGTATACCTAGACTAGTTTTCTGCTGTAGATCAGGCAGGTAGGATCTCCCCGCTTCTGGCCCATCCCCCACTCTATCTTCCTCCCAAGAAAAACCTGAGTGTGACCCCTGCTAGTCCTTAATTCTCTTCCCTCAGCGTAATGTGGCAATCATCAAAACCACGAGTGGCCTTGTGCTGGACACTAGGCTGTAGACATCTGAGGTTTGGGGCCTGCTCTCAAAGCTCAGATGCCCATGGGGCACACTGCCATGTTACAGAGAGGGCTAACATCAGCCCTGGTTACTAGTAGAGTTCTGGAGCCTGAATTCAAATTCTGGCTGGCTTGCTGTGTGACCTGGGACAATATATTACCCTCTCTGTAGGGATAACAGGGTGAGGAAATACTCCAAGAAGAAGTGATAAAATTTGACCTGAGTCTGGAAATATGAGTAGACCTTGTCCAAGCAAAGAATATGGCAGATTCTGTGGATGGAAATCCCATAGATCCAGGTAGCTGGTGTTCAGGGAATGGCAGGTGTGGCTAGAAATGCCTACAAAGATAATTTCACAGTGGGCATTGTAGGAATGTTGAGGAATTGACTTCATTCTGAGGACAGCGAGGAAATAAGGAAATAATAAAGGTTATAAGCAAGGGGTAACATGGCCATATTTGGCAGAGGCTTACTCTAGCTGCTGTGAAAAGCCAGACCAATGAGGAATCCGCAGGAGTTTCCTTGGCAAGAGCCTGGTGGCCAGCTAGGGGTGGTGACTACATAGTCTATAGGACCTGTGAAGAGTGGGCTCAGCCTGTGGACCACCTCTGGATCCCCCCAGCATTGGCACCACACCTTCCTTGGGCACTGAGTTGACTGTAATTCTCTGGCATTGATCCCTTAGCTGGGGCTCCTGGTGTGTGCCCATCCCTTGCCCATAGCCTGTTCCTGGGGCATCTAATAGTGGGGATCAGCTCCCTCCAACTCAGTTCCTGGAAGTATCATCAGAGCTTGAACTGGAGCTGGCCCCAGTAGGCACAGTACCCCCCGACAACTGGTCTGACCTGTCTCTTTTCCCTTCCTTGCTGGTGTCATTCACCTCAGGGTGAAGAGTGGGTAGCTGTTGGCCTCCAAGGCCATAGCTCCCCCTGTTGTGCCCTGCTCATAGCATCCTGTGGGCACCTCTGGGGACTCACATCATCACATGCTCACACTCATGCAAAAGGGTTTGCTTTTTTCAGCAGCCTTTCCCTTCCTTGCTTCTTTTTTGGGTTGTGGAGTAAAGTAAGACAAATGGGTGCTGGTGTTGGGAGGAAGGAGGAGAGAAGCACAAGGGTGAGTAGGGGGAGGTGGCTCTCCCCAAAGAGATGGGGGCCCAAGGAGAAGTTCTGGAGTCAGCCTGGAGGGCGAGTTCTGACCCCACCCCCAGCCACTTGGCTCACTTCAGCAGGTTACATCACTGCTCAAAGCCTCAGTTTCCTTAACTGTAAGAGGGGATACAAGTGTATGAAAACAGGCTCAACATTACTAATCATTAAGAAAATGTAAATCAAAACCACAATGAGATATCACCTCATATCCATTAGGATGACTGCTATAAGAAAAATACAGAAAATAACAAGTGTTGGCAAGGAGGTGGAGAAATGGGAATCCCTCTGTGCACTGTTGGTAGGAATGTAAAAAGGTGTAGCCAGTATGAAAAACAGTATGGCAGTTCCTTAAAAAATTAAAAGTAGAATTGCCATTGAATCCAGCAATATCACTTATGGGCATAGATACACAAGAATTGAAAGCAGGGTCTCAAAGAAATATTTGTACACTTATGTTCATAGCAACATCATACACAACAGCCAAAAGGTAAAAGCATCCCAAATGTCCATCAATGGATTAATGGATAAAGAAAGTGTGACATATAGATACAATGGAATATTATTCAGCCTTAAAAAGGAAGGAAATTCTGACACATGCTACAATACAGATGAACTTTGAGGACATTATGCTAAGTGAAATAAGCCAGTCACAAAAAGACAAAAAAATGTGTGATTTTGCTTGTACGAGATATGAAGAGTACTCAAACTCATAGAAACAGAAAGAAGTAGTTAGTAGGGGCTAGGGCGGGGGGGAATGGGGAGTTATTGGTAAACGGGTATAGAGTTTAGTTTTGCAAGATGGAAAGAGTTCTGGAGATTGTATAACAATATGAATATATTTAACTCTACTGAACTGTATACTTAAAAAACCATTAAGATGATAAATTTTATGTTATGGGGGTTTTTTTGTTTTTGTTTTTACAATTTTTTAAAAATGAGGATCATAAGAGTGCACAGCTTCTCTGAGTTGTTGGGAGGACTCATGGGCATCATCGGCTGGTGGGTGAGGAGAGGTAGGGCAGGACCTCATCACCTCTGGCTATACACATGGGCATCATGGGAGCCGTGCCAAGGTCCAAGTTACAGCCAGTATAATGGGTGATGAGACTTGCTGGAGGCTGAATTCCTTTCCCCCTGGGGAAGTTCCAGGACCCACAGAATAAGACATAGGTCCAACCCCACACTGATTTGGCCAGTGCCCATGGGAGAAATGGTCCCAGTTCAACCATAAGGTCAAGCCCAAGGGCCCTGAACAGGTTCTCTGCGTCCTACCTGGCATGATACAGGTAGAGGGACTGTTATCAAATTGTTTCTGCCTTACACCTCTGTGCAGGATCTCCCAGTGGGCATACTCTCTGGGACAGCTGAACCAACACCTGACCCCACAAGGATGGCAAGGTCAGCCAGGAACCCAAGGATGGCATGTCCTGCTATGGAAATGCCTTTCATAGAATGCTGGGAGGCAGGAGTCTGGTGTTTGAGCTGGGACTTGCTTGAGTACATCTGTCTGTCTGTGTATATGTGCTTAAGGTAGTTTCCTTCCTCAGGGGTTGTTTGTGAAGTCCCATTTACTATTCTTGTGTACTCATTAAGAATTACATTTTTAAAAACTTCATTTTGAATTAATTTTTGACTTAGAGAAAAGTGGTGAAATAGTACAGAGAATTCACATATACCTTTCAACCAGCTTCCCTTAGTGTTAATAATTTACATAACTATAATTCATGTATCAAAACCAGGAAATTAATGTTGGTTGCACTACAATTAACTAAACTACAGACAGTATTTGAATTTCACTGGTTTTTCTAGCAATATTCTTTTCCTGTGTTTGGATCCAATCCAGAAGCCTACATTGTATTTAGTTGGCATGTCTCCTTAGTCTCCTCCAATCTGTGACAGTGCCCCAGTCTTGCCTTATCCTTCATGACCTTGACGCTTTTTATGAGTCTATCAGTTATTTGTTTTTTGTTTTTAAAGATTTTATTTATTTATTTGACAGAGAGAGACACAGCAAGAGAGGGAATACAAGCAGGGGGAGTGGGAGAGGGAGAAGCAGGCCTCCCGCAGAGCAGGGAGCCCGATGCAGGGCTCGATCCCAGGACCCTGGGATCATGACCTGAGCCGAAGGCAGACGCTTAATGACTGAGTCACCCAGGTGCCCCAAGTCTATCAGTTATTTGGATGAATGTCCCTTGGTTTGGATTTGTGTGATTTCTCTCATGATAAGATTGAGTTCGTGTACTTTTTGGTCAGAATATCATAGAAGCAATATGTCCTCGGAATATCATACCAGTGGGTATATGATGTCAATACAGCTTCTTCTTGTTGTTGTTTTTTAAGATTTTATTTATTTATTTGACAGAGGGAGACACAGTGAGAGAGGGAACACAAGCAGGGGGAGTGGGAGAGGGAGAAGCAGGCTTCCTGCTGAGCAGGGAGCCCGATGTGGGGCTCGATCCCAGGACCCTGGACTCATGACCTGAGCCAAAGGCAGACACTTAACCCACAGAGCCACCCAGGCATCCCTAGATACTGCTTGTTAATGGCAATGTTAACCTTGATCAGTTGGTTAAGTTGGTGTCAGCTGGGTTTCTCCACCCTGGAGTCACTACTTTCCCCATTAATAATTGATAAATATCTTGGGGGAGAGACTTTGAGACTCTACAGATATCCTGTTTATCCTCAAACATTTACCCACTGATTTTGGCATCCATCTGAGGACCTTCGTAGAAACAACTATTACTGTGGTGTTTGCCTAGTGGTGATCTTGTGTCTCCCACATTCCTTCTACATTACTTCCAATTTATTAATTGGAATTCTTCTCTGCATAAGAGCTTCCCCCTCATTCCCATGTATTTATTTATGCAACTATTACTTTATTTAAGTACTTTATATTATACTAGCAATATTTATGCAATATATTACTTTATATGCATACTTACTTGATTCCATGAGTTACCATCTAATACTATCCTTATTTATTTTGTTGCTCCAGCTGGTTCAGTTTGACCCAAGTTATTTTTCACTTCAAGGATAGAGACGGTAAAAATCCAGGGAAAGGTCCTTCAATTTTCCCTTGCAGGGTGGAGTGCCAGACACCTCTTAGCTATGTTACCTGCAGCCTGCCAGCACAGGAACGGGAACAGGGACTGGTGAGATCTGGCCCCACGGATTGGGACTGAAAATTCTGTTGAGGAAAGAAGGGACCCCAAGCATCCCCAGACATATCTGTCTGATATGGAGTCCTTGTTGCTGAGACCTACTGTAGTGGCGAGACCAGTCTTAAGGAGCATGGCTTTCCATACAGCCCTTTGGCGCCATAGACCCCAAAGAGAAAGAGACTACATGCGAGAAAACGCAAAGGCCTCCTGCCCTAAGGCTGAAGGAACAGAGAGGGCAGCAAACGTCCTGCCTAGATTTATCAGAAGGGCTGCAGGGCAAGCAGTAGGGGTGAGCCTAGCTCATGGCCAGGATGTAAGCATGGGCTCTCCTTCCCCTCAAACATGCCCACTTTTCTCCTGGAACATCATTAGGTAGACTTGACCCCCTTTAGTCCATAGGCTGGGCAAACGAGGCGGTCACTTCTGAGCTGAGTACCGCTTCTCCTAGGCCCCATGCTCCAGAGACCCTGTGAGAGCCTTTTTGTTAAGGACCAGCTTTCTGTGGCAGGCTCCCAGTGGCCCGAGGCAGGCATGTTGCTTCATCGTATGGGCTTCTGTCCTCTCCTGCAGTTGGCTGCATTCTTTAGAAACCCATGGGTGGAGCTGCTGGTGGGTATGCCCTTGAACATGATACAGCCTCCAGCAAAGGGTCTGAACCTCTAGAGGCCCTAGCCTTGTGCCATCTTTCCTGGGACCTGGGGTCAGGGCATGGACAGAGCAGGACACACTGATTCTCCACCCATAGCCCAAAGGTATGAGGTAGGAACATGGGGGCCTCCTCCTCTGTTATCAGGGCACCTATGGGAGGCATTGGGAGTAGGAAAGGAGGGATGATGAGACAGACTAAAGCTGGTATCTAGTTGGTCACCACATGGACTGCATATGGCAGCTCCCAGAGATGTGACTCCTCTGAGGCCTGGGTGGGCTCTGGAAAGGTAAAAACTTTGAGCAATAGGCAGGCTTAGGCTGTGTTCTTTCTATCAGGCCTACAAGCTACCAGGGAACACTGCTGGCTAGCATGGGGACTGGCAACTCAGCTGTCAGGACAGCCTGAATATTAACCAAGTTCATGTTCAGACTAGCTCTCTGTCAGATTCCAAAGGGGAGAAGGTGTCAGACCTCCGCCTCCAGCCAACACCAGTGAGATTTTCAGAAAGGTCTTTCCAGAAAACAAATAAAGAAAACTCAAGGGTTTTCCCTAGCTCTGGTTTGAATGCACTTCCCTGTTTGTTTATCATCTGCATTGCCCCAAACTGTTTGCCTGTTCCCTCTCAGCTGTGTTCCTCGGACAAAGGCAACCAGGATCTGGGTGTGCTTTTGTCTGGAGGCTGCTTCACCCACATCTCCTGCCAAGTTTCTGGATAAACAGCCTTTGTCCACCCCTCCTGGTGGGCAGCAGAACCCTCACACAGAGTCCAAGAGGTAGGATGGCATATTGACAAAAACAAAGTTTTGGCAGGGTGGGTCAGAGGAGCTGCAGGTGCCTCAGGCCTATGCATGGACAGTAATTTACGGCTGGCTAAATTCAGTTTATGTTCAAGGCTAATGTAGGGCTGCCGTGTTATCTGAGACCCTGGTCTAGTTTTAAGCATGCCTCTGGAGCCCAAAAGAAAAGCAAGGATCCCCATTTGGAGTATAGTGACGGTGAAGAGAGAATGGAGGCTCTTGGGAAAGGCTAGGTTGAGCCACACACCCTGGCAATGGGCACAGATCGCCCAAGCCTGCCGGCTTTTGCTGCGTATTTGTAGGACTGGAGGGCAGATTCACAGCGGCACTTTCCAGAGCTTCCCCTCCATGTTGAGGGGGCTGACATAGACCCCATGCCATTTACTTATGTTCCCAGAGTGGAGCTAGTAGACCTGTGGTGGATCCAGTGCTGGGATGCAAGGGGGAGAGCCCGGTCTCTGAGTAGCCCCTTCTCCTTCCCTCAGGTCCCTCCAGTCCCATCCTCACCATCCCACTCAAACCCCTTGGGTCTTTTGCTTTGGTTCAGCCTCCAGTGACCACAGAGCTCTCCACCGAGGCCTCCCCACCTATGGTTGCTTTCTCTTTACCTCCAATCTGAGAAGAAAGGATACTGAAAACATTTTAAGGTTTAGCCCCCCTCGATCCTGTGAGCTCTGAGCTGTAGAGGCTTGATTCCTGGTGAGTATATCCAAGAGATTGAGGAGTCCCATCCTCTACTCGGCCCCTACTCATACAGTGGCAGCTCGACCCCAGATGCCACAGGCTGAGAATACTGGGGCTCTGGTTCTGGTTGTCCCCGATTGTTTGTAAGGTAGATGTTCCATCCAGGAGAGGCAAGCCGAAAAGACAGAGGTTACCACCCTCACCCAGTATCCAATTCATAAAGCAGGGTGTCACTCTGAGGGCTGCTTTACCTGCCACCAGCTCTGGGGCAAGGGCTCAGAGATTTTTGTCCAGGGGGACGGGAAGTCCATAAAAACAGAGAGCTCTGAAGCTGTCCCCACAGGAAATAACTTCATTTGAAAGAAGTTGAAGAAGAAAAACACTAATCTGTACGACTCAGAAACTCAATGAATTTCAAGTAGAAGAAACAAAAAGAGTTCCACACACAGACACATTATGGTAAAACTGCTGAGAGCCAGAGACAAAAGGAAAGTTTTGAAAGCAGCAAAAAAATATGACTTGTCACGTACAAGGGAACTCTAATAAGTTTTACATCTGACTTCTCATTGGAAACAATGGAGGCCAGAAGGCAGTGGAATAACGTATTCAAAATGCTAAAAGATAAAAAGATGTCAACCAAGAATCTTATTTCTAGCAAAATTATCTTTCAAAAATGAAGTAAAGACATTCCCAGATACAAAAACAAACAAACAAAAAATGTGGGGAGAAATTTGGGTAGCCCTGCTGCCTTACAAGAAATACTTAAAGAAGTTCTTCAGGAGTTAAATTTTTTTTTTAATGCATGACTTAAGCTCTGAAAACTAGAAAACATCTTTGAAAGAAATTAAAGGAGACCTAAACAAGTGGAAAGACATGTCATGTTCTGTTCATGAAGCAGAAGGCATAATATTGTTAAGATGACAGCACTCCTCAAATTGATCTGTAGATTCAACACAAAAGGAGTTCAGCAGCATTAGTCATTAGGGAAATGAAAATTGAAACCACCATGAGACACTCCTTAACACCCACTGGGATGGTTAAAATTAAAATGACATACAATAACAACTATGGGTAGGAATATGGGAAATTGAAACACTCACTCGGTACTGCGGGGATTACAAAACTGTGCAGCCACTTTAGAAAACAGGGCATTTCTCGAAACTTAGCAGTTCCACTCCTGTGGATATACCAAAGAAAAATGAAAACATACATCCATGCAAAATCTTGTACACAAAAGTTCATAGCATCATTATGCATAAGAGCTGAAAAGTAGAAACAACCCCATTGTCTAGCAACTGATGACTGGCTAAGTACGATGTGGTCTACCCATACAATGATATATTATTCAACCGTAAAAATCAGGGAAGTAGTGATACATGCTAAAACTAGATGAATGAACCTCGGAAACATTATGCTAAGTGAAAGAAGCCAATCACAACATACTACATATTGTATATGTTCCCTTCTATTAAATGTCCAGAATAGGCAAATCCTTAGAGACGGCAAATATATTAGTGGTTGCCAGGGGCTGGGGGAAAAGAGTGGGAAGGAACTGCTCATAGGTATGGGGTTTATTTCAGAGGTGCTGAAAATGTTCTAAAATTAGATAGTGCTGATGGTTGCACAACTCTTTGAATATACTGAAAACTACTGAATTGTACACATTACAAGAGTGAATTTTAAGGCATGTAAATTGTATTTCAACGAAGCTATTATAAACAAAAAGAATAAAAATGCCAGCTTCCCCCTCCCCACTCATCCCCCTTCCTGCCCTACCACCACAGTGGCCAGGCAATGTCTTGCTTGGTCACAACAAAGTTACGAAAAAGAAATTGGGGTGGATGTGTGTTCTATTATTAACTACTCCCTAGTGTTCCCCTGGAAAGAAAAAAAAGTGTAAGAGACACAACAGAAACTTATTTTTCATTCTTAAATAGACTATCGCTAACTTTTCCTTCACAGTCATCTCTGAGATTGATATTTATTTATAAAAGGAGTTTACACTTTGTGTCAAAAGCTTTTTCAGTTTTTTTGTCTTTGACCAGGAAGTTCTTATTTCTAAGAATTGCTGTTGCCTGGTCAGGTTTAAGTGTAACCTGCTTCCCTTACTTATTCATGCTGTTTGTTCTAAGTCATGGTTTTGCTATGAGGACAAAGGCATGAACTCCTTGGAAAGGGGACTACCATTTCATGAGGCCTGAAATGTGTTAGACGCTGTGTCAAACACTCCACTTATATTTCCTGTCCTGTGCTCACAACCCCAGGAGGGGCTTTTTTTTAAAAGATTTTATTTATTTATTTGACAGAGAGAGAGAGCGCACAAGCAGGGGGAGCGGCAGGCAGAGGGAGAGGGAGAAGCAGGCTCCCCGTGGAGCAGGAAGCCCAAAGCGGGGCTCAATCCCAGGACCCCAGGATCATGACCTGAGCCACCAAGCCACCCAGGCACCCCACCCAGGAGGGGGTCTTATTGTCCCATCTTTGAAGATGAAAAAGGAGGCCGATTCGGGTGGATGAGTGCCTAAAGTCACACGGCCAGAAAGTGGCAGAGCCCAAAAGAACCTCTGTTCTTTATTCAACAACAGGCTGCCTTCTGGAGGTCTCAGTTCTACGGAGATCACAGGGATGATCTTATCGTTATGGTCCTTCGATGGCTTTGGTAAAGGCTAAAACTGCTAGACTGGCTACTTGGAGAGTTCAAGGTTGAGGGTGATTTTCAAAGGACAGTATGTGATACCTCGCATTTCCCAAACTCATTTTCCATTACACCTAATCGTTCAGCATTCAGCGCTCCTGCATGAACAATTTGTGAAAAATCTACCACGTGCCTAGCCTTGTGCAAGCATTAGTTATCTAAAATGAGTTCAGGTTTTAGAATTCTGTCCATGTGGAGGAGGATGAGGAGGGGGTGCCTCTTTTCCTCTCTAGCAAGAGAGCAAGGGCACAGTGGCCTAGAACAGAGCCCGCCCCGCCCAGGACAGCTGGGCTCATGCATGCACATATGCACACCTGATCTGTCCTGTAAAGTATGCTTGACCTTGAGCTTCGTAGAGGTAGCAACCATGTCTGTTTTGTGCCCCACACAGAGTCTGGCCCAGAGCAGGTGCTCAATGACGGTTGAATAAATAAGCATTCCTTTTACCAATCCACTAGAACTTGGGCTGGTTGCTTCATTTCCTCATTTGTAAAATAGGGATAAAGAGAGTACCCATTTCACGTGGCGACCTTGAGATCCCATGAGATAATACAAGGCACACAGTGAGCCCCCAACATTCTGTAGTTATCATTTCTGTTATTACTGCTAAGTGGCATGAGATGCATTCTCTTCTGTGCTGAGGGTGACCTCCCCATCTTCTATTACCTTGTGACCTGGGTTTTTGTTTCTTAAAGCAAAGCCGAAGGCCAGATGGCCCTTGTGCAATTTTTGTTGCACAAAGAGCTCACTCTGCTGTGTTATGGAATGTTGGTCTAAGACCCTGAGGATAAGACAGACACAGTAACCCTGGGAAGGCATATCCAGTGCTCCCACCCTGCACAGCTTGGGGCCAGTTAGTTCCCACAATCCACTCTCCCAGTGTGTGTGTCGGGGGCGGGGAGGATGAGGTTTCAGAAATGTTAGCACTTGACCTGAAAACACAGCTGCAGAGCAATACCAGCCAGCTCCTCACCAGACTGCCCACCACAAGCCTCTGAGCAGGCCACATGCACGGATGTTTGTGTGTACATGTGTGTATGCGTATGTGCAGAGACCCAAGGGACACTTCTGTCTTATAGAAAAGACTGTCTTCTACCGGGTCTACAATGTCATTGTGAGCCACAGGGAGTTCTCTGGGCTCTGGCTAGTGGGGCCCCAAGACACACCCCTCACAGGTGGGGCCTGGCCTTCACTAGAATAACCCCATGGAGGAAAGGGCCCTTCTTCAGGCTGGCAGCTGATTTATCAGACTCCAGTCCCATGAATTACAGCTGGAATTTTGTCTGCCAATCCTGTGTCCTATTCCTAGGTCCTTTGCAGCTTTCCAACAAGATTCTTTGCGCACAGTAATTCCTCAAGAGAGGGCCCAACCTTGGAACCAACCATGGGTAGCCATGACGTCAGCTGCCTTCCGTTGTTGGGTATGAGCAGGATTTCCAAAACCGGACAGCACCCTACATGGGCCTGGGATAGGTGACTTCACATGGCTATCTCCTGTGCCACATGATGCTGATAGGGGCCTTCTGGGGCCCACTTCAGGGAGGAAGAGGGACATAGAGCCATGGGTGCATAGGCTCCAGCAGGGGAGCGATGGGGAGCTGGCCCACACCTCATCCTTCCCAGCATCCCGCTTCAGAACTTGCCCTGCTCCATTCTCCAAAGACACCATGCTCGAGCCACTACAGGGCCATCTTTATGGGAATGCAAACTGTGCAGTCACACAGGCCCTCACACTTGGTTGTAATGCTCTGCTATTGATGTCCTGAAATTCTTCATAATTTTTGAACGAGGGGTCTTGCATTTTCACATTGCACTGGGCCTGCAAATTAAGTAGCCAGTCCTGCTCACTACCCTTGCCATGTAATCCCTGCCTCCACATCTGACAGTCTTCCTCTATACTTTCTGTCTTTAAGTCTTATTTATCCTACCCTAAGGCAAAATCCTGACAGAAAAAATACTCAAAAAACCACAAAGGAAAACACATTCTCTTTGAAAGAGCTTTTCTGCTTGACTGCAGATAGAATGGTGATAGTGGATAACGGACACATGGATACCCCTACCACGTGTGAGATTTTCTCAGCTCTGTCCAGTGCTAAAGGCTGTGGAAAAGGTTTCTCACCCCTAGTCCTAGCATCTTCCTTGTAGCAGATGGTATTTAATAAGCTCATTTGTCTGACTTTTAGAGTTCTTGCCCAAAGCATAACATGGGTAAAGATTGAGTTCTGAGGCCTGAGTTGGTACCTAGCAAGGCTATGTACTTGCTATGACTTCAGACAAACACTAGTCTCAGAGCCTCAGTTTACTCTTTTTTTTTTTAAGATTTATTTATTTATTTGAGAGAGAGAGAATGTGAGCGCGGGGGGAGGGGCAGAGGGAGAGGGAGAGGGAGAGAGAATCCCAAGCAGGCTCCATGCCCAGCACAGAGCCCAACGCAGGGCTCCAGTCCCACAACCCTGAGATCATGACCTGAGCCAAAACCAAGAGTCCAATGCTCAATCAACTGAGCCGCCCAAGTGCCTGAGCCTCAGTTTACTCATACAAAACAGGCAAAACAACATGTTATGAGGCTTTGGAGTCTCAGTTGCTAATCTCTGTGTGCTGGGGCAGATTCCAAGCTCTTTTCTGACACTTTGGCCAGTGATTTTTGGAAGTGGGCGTGGCCATTAGTTCAGGTGCATGTCCTTCTGACCCATGCGCGGCAGGGCACGTGAATCCCGGCATACAGTTTTGGAGGGTTTGTGCCCTTTCCCCCGAAGGCCATTCAGGAACCCCAGTTGAAGCAACCGTACTCCGGGCATGGTCTCAGATGCATCCTGATTGTGTCTGAGGAGCAGAGAGCCGAGTTCCTGGCCGGCTTCGTTTTTCCCCCGCAGAGCTGTGCTTCAGCATTCTGCCTGTAGGCAGCATTGTGGGCGTCAGGAGAGACGGCCTCATGAATCTTGTTACTGTCTTTCAGACGGGGGTGTTCTCAAGGACATTATCCTCAACATCACGACATGACCCCTTTGTGGAAGGAAGTATGCAGGAGAGACTTCTCTCAGGTCCGAGTACTTAGAAAAACTAGCTTCTGCAGAACAGTTTAACACTTTGCATGAAACAGGGATGGTGCGAGCTGAGCCGCTGGAAACCTGGGAGCCTGGCAAGCAGGCAGGCCCCTGGGCAGGACGACTGGTTGTCAGTCTTACCCTTGGCTCGCTTATTTTGCAATCCCTCCTCCCCAGTGCTGTTTGCCCTCATTCCTTAGCGTTTTGTTTTATACTCTTCTCTGGTCTGTGTCCTTACAAACACCTCTCTCTGTGAGAGAGTGAGGTGTGATATGAACATGCGAATTCATTTTTAAATCTATTTCAGGGAAGTTGTGAGGATTAAGGACTGAATTGCTTCATAAATGTTACAGAAGCAGCACCACCGCTCAGTGCAGGTGGGACTGGGCAGAAGGCGGGAGCTTTTCCCTCTAGACTGGATCATCTCGCTACACACAGCAATCTCCTGATCCGCAGCCCCCAGAATACTTATTGGTACCTGTATATATATATATATATTACATACATATATATATATATAATACATACCTGCATATATTATATATATATATAATGAAAGCTCACTGAACACACTTTGAAATTTTTGCAACCTCCCTTGAGATTTTGCTGACTTGACTTAATTGAAGAGCTGAGAACTGAAGTTCTTGCTGAAGCCCGCATTTTATGGATCCACCAGCAGGGACTTGTTAGGGCCACCACAACCCACAGGCCTTGGGAGACAGGAGGAACCACCCTTCTAGGAAGGCTGGGTGGGAAGGAGTGTGGAGGGAGATAAAGAGCGCTGGAGAGGTCTAGATAGCCCACCCCCGCCACACAGTGGGCCCTGTATTCAGGTCCCAGGCTTGGCCTACGGTGTGAATAGAGCAGGGAGAAGAGGTTTTTCTGGAGGCGTCTGCTCAGAAGATATCATCACAGACCACTTGCACTTTTCACCAAGGCAGAGGAAACTTCTACACTTGGACCAAGTGACCAGGCCTCCTGCCCTGCCCCTGGGGAGTTTCAAACACCTTCCCTCCATGCTCGGATGCCTTCTGAAGCAGAAATACTACCTTGGCTCATACTGCTTCACAGCTGAGGGGTCACCAGTCACAGCCATGGCCCCAGCTAGCTTCTTGATATGTGACGCAAGCAGAGAGCTGAGGTATTACTCTCTCTTTCCCTCAGAAGAGGAGGGTGGGTCTCAGGGAGGACAGTGACTTGCCCGAGTAAGTGGCAGAGTGAGGAGCCAACGCCAGGGCTGTGAGGTCTATGCTCTTAGCACCAAGTCAACAGCCTGTCACAGGAAGGAGAGAGCCTGTTCCAGCTGCCATGCAAATACTCCCTCAGCGCTGGCCTGGGGCTGGGCCTGCTGGAGGGCTGGGCTCACACTTCATGTTGTCTTCTCTGGCAGTGGAATCTAGTGTGTGAGGATGATTGGAAGACGCCCCTCACCTCCTCCCTGTTCTTCGTGGGCGTGCTCCTCGGCTCCTTCGTGTCTGGGCAGCTATCTGACAGGTAAGGAGGCTGGGAGGGAGAAGAGGTGCAACAGGGCCCCCTGTCAATTCACTGCCTATCTTGGGGTTGGACTGAATTGAAGGTATTTCTACCCAGAGAAAGAGAGGCCCCTCATACCAACAAGTCAGTGAAAGGAGGAGCCATGATGTCTCATGGTTTCTGTTCCCTCGACCCCTTGCTGGAACCCTCTTTTGTTCCGTTATCCCAGCCTTGCACTGTCAGGGCTTAGGCGGAGGGTCAGGGGGCAGGCTATGGCCCCACTGGAAACTGGTCCTTATAGCACCAAATCTCTCAAAAAAACATCACCACTGCCTCCCCATCCTACCCCCTAACTCTTAGATGACAGGGGATCTGTCCACAAACAGCCATCAGACAGAGTAAGGGCCAGACAGCGAGCGCCCACGTCGCGGCTGGGGGTCAGGCCTCTGGCCGGGCACCAGGGCCACAGAGCTGACCCACGTTGGTTGTGGGCCTCCTAGAATGCAGAGTCTCTAGAGGAGACAGCACCACAGCTCCAGGAGAAGTGCCCTTCTGGCCCCCGAATGTTCTAAGGGGACCAGAGCAGAAAGGTGGGAGTGCTAAATAGCAGTGTTAGGAAGGCTTCCCAGAGGAGTGCCTGTCCCTCCTCCCGTTACAAAGTCCCAAGGGACCGCAAGCCCAACAGCCTGAGACCTGATTTTGGAAAATGAGGTAGGAGACTGTTCTGCTCACCCCTGTGCTCCATTTTACCCACTGGTCACTATCAGAAAGTGAAATGAAGTCTTAGGCCAACTGCCATGTCATGGGTACTACGTAGAGCTACACTTCCTATAGAGGACTTGCTTGCAATTTTGGTTGCATGTTAGACTCACCTGGGAAAACTGTATAAATCCCATTACCCAAACTGCATCCGAGAAAATGAGAATCTCAGGAGGTGGGGTGCTGGCCCCAGCATTTTTTGGCACCAGGGGATTTTAAGCGCAGCTAAGGTTGAATACCACTGCCACAGAGGGGATCTTCATTCTGGATTGACAGAATTCCCATATTGCTGATATTAGATGTCTGTGCAATCTGTACTTACCCATTTTCCAGAAATGTGGTGGCACCTTCTACCTGTGGCTTGTTCTAAGGAGCAGGTTTCTATGGGGACCTTGCATGAGCTGCTTTGTGCTTTCGAGATATGGGTCCTCTACAGAAGTTTTAGAATCTCAAAAGGCACCCCCTGGGCCGATGGACGTCTGAGACATCACTAAGGAAGAGCTCAGGAGGATGAGACAGGGAGAAAAGTCTGTCACAGCCCTGAAAACAAAATAAAACAAAGAAAGTCTGCAGTGATGCATGACTCAGGGCTTGCCACGTGCCCTGAGTTACAGCTGCTGTGGCCTGCGCGTGCCATGTGTTGTGCTATATTCTACAGGTTTGGCAGGAAGAGCATCCTCTTCGCAACCATGGCCGTGCAGACTGGCTTCAGCTTCCTGCAGATTTTCTCCATCAACTGGGAGATGTTTACTGTATTATTTGTCATCGTCGGCATGGGCCAGATCTCCAACTATGTGGTGGCCTTCATTCTAGGTAGGAATGGTCTCTGACCCTCAGAGCTTCTCCTTCCAACCCTCTGAGAGGCCCAGAAAGAGGGGGCCCCTGAAGAGGGCCTAGGGAGTGCTCTTCACACGGAAGGAAACACCACAACCCTCAGGCTGTGCTTCTAAAACAGGGTCAGCCTCAGATATACCTGTGTGGGGGAGGGGACTGTGATCTCTGGTTCTTTGATTTGCTCACAGGGAGCCCATTCTGTGCTGGGCTCGGAAGTGTGGTGGTGAAGAGAAGCTGGAGCTGATCGGAACCACCCACACGATAACTGAGACACATTTCAGGAGTCCAGGGCTTGGGAAAGGCACAAAGTTGGGGTGTCAGGGAAGGAACCACCTAGATAGCTCTTTGATCTGAGTTGTGAAAGGCTGGGACATCGGCCTGGGCCTGGACAAGTGTTCCTGACAGCCGTGCATGGCCCATGGAGGGATTCAGGGCAGCTGGTGTGGCCGGTACACAGGTGGAGGAGGCAGGTGCTGACAGGAGTTCAGTGCCGGGTCCACCATCACCGGGCAGGGCCGGCCTCACCCTGAGTCACAGTGCACCCCAGAGCCTATCAGCTGTGTGCAGGACAACGTGCTCTGTTGGTAGGGGTTCCTGTCTCCTAGCTGCAGCCTTGCTTCTGGAGGATCAGGCAGCATGAAGGGGACGCACAAGTTAAAGGTCATGAGGAGGCCCCCAGGGCCCTCACCAGCGCTTCCTGGGAGGAAGTGAGGTGAGCTCCAAGCAGGGGTCACCCACGGGAGCAAGCGTCCCCAGCATGCTCTCTGACCAGCTTGGGGGGTGGGGGGAATGAGGCAGCAGACACCAGTTCCCATAATCTCTCGTGTGATGGTATATCCCTGTTGGCTCAGTGCTGGCCTAGTCTGTCCCTATTGTCACAGTGTAATTATTAATAGTGTCCTTTTATTGTCAGTCTAACAATTCTTCCTTTCTCAGAAGCCTAAATCTGTTAAGATGGATTCTGATTGCTTTTAGAATTTGGAATGACTCACTAGCTTTGGAGATGCTGTGTTCTCTTAGCTGAGGAGGTCTACACTCTCTGTGAGGTTGCCAACATGGGATTGCTCACATTCCACTCCTTTAATCATTTGTGAAGAGCTCCTTGCCACAGCCAAGGTGTCTGCAGGGGGTGGGGGGAGGGGAGAGCATGCTGAAGCCACAGGGGCACGGCAGTTAGCACCCTCTTTAGCTGGCCCCAACAGGAAGGTGGCCTCTCTCCTCCCTGCAGGGAAGGAGGGGAGCCAGATGTTCTTAAAGAAGGTCCTTTGTGTATACGACACAGAGCTTCAGGCCAGTGGTGTGAGAAACTAGGGATTAGAAGAATTTAGGATGGAAACTGCAAACTCCTCATGCCTGATGGCCCCAAGGACACAGGGCTCTTGACTAGAGCCTATTTGTTCTCATGGGCAAAATCTCCCAGAATCCATCTTCCTAGTGGTAATCCTCCCTAAACCCCAAAAGTCTAATCTGTGGCTCTGCTTGGGACAGACACATACCAACATACAGACACATAGAGACTGAACTGTTTTGAGGAGGCCTGTTCAGGATTCTGCCTGAGGCTGGCAGACCCCTTTAAGGAGGACCTCAAGGACCATCTGAAATGGAAGGGCAGAAAATCATAGAGAAGCCCCATCATTAGGATTGGAAGCCAGAAGGGGTTTGTGCCAGGCATGGCATCCCCCAGGTTCTACTGAATGGCCAGGATTGAGCCTTTACTTTCCAGGGGCACAGGATACTTCCGGGGCCTTGGAACCTCCCGTCTGGGAGAGCCCACCCCAGGCCTCCTGCAGGGAGGTCCTGCCCCGCTGGCGCTGACACTACAACCTGCCCCCCCCCCCCCACTGCTCCTCATGCCAAGAAGAATGATAGGGCCAAGGGGAAAGTAAGATCTTGTAAGATCCGTCAGAGCCCAGATTTACAAGCCAGCCATCAGTGAGCTGGATGCTGGGTGCATCAGCCAGGGTCCCGGAGCCTCCCTGGCTGTCGTTTCACTCCACTGTGCTCTAAACTGCTGACTTTTATGTCCTTGTATGAGACTCTGTGTTGGGTTCTCAGGTTTGGACATTTAAGAATGTCACTGAAAACCTATCCGCCCCCCGCCCCGAGCGGCGCACTCTGGAGTCACGGCCGGGGACGGGGCCGCAATGTGCGAGCGCTGGGCGGGCGCGGCGCGGGGCGGGGCGGGGCGGGCGCGGCGCGGGGCGGGGCGGGGCGGGGCGGGGCGGGGCGGGGCCGCAACATGCGAGCGCGGGGCGGGGCGGGGCGGGGCCGCAACGTGCGAGCGCTGAGCTGGGCGGGGCGGGGCGGGGCGGGGCGGGGCGGGGCCGCAACGTGCGAATGCTGCCCGGTTTCTCCGCAGCGCCGTAGCGCTCCCTGGCGTCCCAGGGCTAAAATAGTGAATTCTGGTTTCTGAGTAAAATAAACGAAAGCTTGGGGTCTAGGCCTTCTCTTTTGCCCTCTGGCTCTAGAGAAGGGTTGGCAAGACTCTGTGATAATAATCTCATTTTAAGGGACTTCTCATTAATTCGGGAAGCTGAATTACTCCCATTCTCAAAACGACACAGAAACGGATCCTTTCCTTGTTCTACTTTTTAAAAATTGTAAAGCTTGCCAGAGGCATAGGAGATAGGAAAAGGGAGGGAAGCAACAGTGCTAGCCAAAGGAACATAAAGTGGATTCACCTGGTAGTGAGGACCCTGCCAAAAAGATGCTGGTTTAGGAGGAAATGACCACTCAGGACCAATGACACTGACCCTGTCTGTACTCCAGCTCCCCCTCACCATCTCCTACTGTTTCCCAGGAATAGTGCCTCCAAGCTGTCCACCGCCTTCTGGTAAGATGCCAGGGACTCCTTCTTTATCCCTCGTAACTACCTGGTCAAATTTATTTTGCACTGTTAACTGCTTCCTGTCTTGACCCATCCACTAATTCAATATTTTCCTAGTACTCCTAACATCAACCTCCTGTGCAGTATTTGTGCCAACATGCTGACCTGTTTAAAACTTCTGCTTCCTCTGGTGTCTAGATGTGTGCTTTCTTTCCAGAAGTATGCAACTGATGGCATCCTCCTTTATAATTCTGGCTACCAGAAGAAGATTCAGGCAAAATTGAAATTTAACTCTGTCAATCGTGCATTCTTTATCAGCCACATATTTTTAAAGTGTTTTTAAATTGAGATACAATTGGGACGCCTGGGTAGCTCAGTTGGTTAAGCATCTGCCTTCGGCTCAGGTCATGATCCCAGGGTCCTGGGATCGAGTCCCGCATTGGGCTCCCTGCGGAGCAGGGAGCCTGCTTCTCCCTCTGCCTCTGTCTCTCTCTCTCTGTCTCTCATGAATAAATAAATAAATAAGTCTTTAAAAAAAAATTGAGATACAATTTGCATACCATACTATACACTCTTTTAAAATGTGTAGTTTAGTGGTTATTAGTATATTCGCAAAGTTGTACAACCATCAACTCTTTGTAACTGCAGAACATTTCCATCACCTCCCCGAAAACCCGGTACCCGTTAGCAGTGCCTCTCTGCTTTCTTCTTTTCCTAACCCCTGGGAGCCACTAATCTACTTTCTGTCTGTATGGTTTTATCTATTCTGGACATTTCAGATAAGTGGAAACATACAAGCTGTGGCCTTGTGACTGACTTCCTTCGCTTGATGTTTTCAAGGTTGGTCCATGCTACAGTGTGAATCACTATTCCACTGAATGGATTTACTACATCTTACTCATCCATACATCAGTTGATGGACATCTGGGTTGTGCCCAGTTTCGGGCTATCAAAAATAATGCTACTATCAGCATTTGAGGACAGGTGTTTTGTGGATATGTGTTTTCAGGTCTCTTGGATATGTACCTAGGAGTGGAGTTGCCGGGTCATATGGTAATTTTATATTTAACCATTTAAGGAACTGCCATACTGTTTTTCAAGGGGATCAGTTGCATATTTTTTGTTCTTTCCTCCAAGGCAGAACTTTTGCCTTTCTTTGTATTTTACTTTAATGTTACCGTTATCTTATTGTGTTCAAATTATAAGGTACCTCAAAGACTTCAAGGGATGAGATGGAATATAAATACATTAAGAGGATGCAGACATTTACTGGCACCCCATGTTTGCACTGTACTGTGTGAAGAAAGACATTTTGGGATATATGTAGAGATAGCGAGGGTTACTTTTAACTAGAATGATCTCTTTAGGTTCATGAGAGGAGAGAGGAAGGCCTGAGTAGGGGAATATCTGTTAATTTGGAGAGAGTTCTGAGTATTTCCAGGGAGCAAAGAGAGGTTCTACTGTCTTCCATTGGGTCTTTTGGTCAAAGGCACTGTACTTTCTTCATTCCTCTGACATTCAGCACATTTCAACTGTTTGACCAGGATAAGAGAATTAGCTCTTCCTGAGCACCTACCACATGCCAGATGCTCTACTAGGCTCTTTCCATATGGTATCTCAGTCCTCATAATAAAGACCTCCATGAAGTAGGACTTACCAAATGAGTGTCGAGGAGCCCAGGCTCTCTGCAGACGCCTCTTTGCACATGGCCTCACTACTCACAACCCAGGGGGCCCTGGGTCCTATCCCATAGCCTGGCAACTGTACCATCTTCTTATTTCTTGAGCTGGGGTCTGCTGGGGTCTGCTGCAGGCTTCTGTTGGTCATTCATGGAGGAGCAGATCCTGCCTTCAATGTGGAATGGATTCAGTGGGTCCTGGGATGATGACCAGAGAAGGGCGTTGATCATTGTGGAAGAGAGCCTAGCCCTCTCTGAGTCACTCCCTCTTGGAGAGAGTACTTGGATTGGGGTGGTAGTGACAGGCAATGAACAAACACTGTTGATCAGGACATTCCGTCTGGCTTAGATGACAGAGTTCACTCCCAAGAGACACTCTGCGGCCCAACCAGACCAAGACCAACTAGGAGCAAAACCCTAGAGGGTAAACTAGCCCAGGACAGGCATCCCCAGTCAGCAGAGCCAGAATTCACTGCTGTCATCTGTTCGGCAGCGGCATACCATGGAAGGTTTGCAGGAATCAGGACTCCTCTTCTAGTGCTCCTCAGAGATGGCTGGTCGGCTATCAGCTGGTTCAAATACCAGCCCAGGAAGGGAACAGGGAAATCCTCACTTCTTGAAAGGAGGGCATGTCCTGACCCATCTCCCATCAGTGTCTCCCTTAGGAATCTCAGTTGAAGAACTGCTTATAAGGCCCAGGTTTTGCCTCCAGGTGATTTTTTTTCCGATGGTATCCATAGTTCAAACAGATCAGGCTTAAATCCTTGCTGCCCCACCTACTACCTATGTGTGAATTGAGGCAATTTGCTTCACTCTTTAAGTCTCAGCTGATTACACGTGAAACAGAAGTAATATTCATTCTTTTTTTTGTTTTTTAAGATTCATTTATTTATTTTAGAGAGAGAGAGAGAGAGCAAGGGGGAGAGCAGAGGGAGAGAGAGAAACTCAAGCAGACTCCCCAATGAGCACAGAGCCCAACATGGGGCTCCATCTCACGACACTGAGATCATGACCTGAGCCGAAAACCAAGAGTAAGACGCTTAGCCAATTGTGCCACCCAGGTGCCCCGGAAGTAATATTAGTTCTTGCATAATTACTGTGAAGCTTCCAAGAGATCATGTATGTAAATACTTAGTCTAGGACCTGGCTCGAAGTGCCCGCTCAAAAACGAATGTTAGCTAGGAAGACGATGATAATGATGTGCCAGGAGGGGTGGCTGTCTAAAAGTCAGAGGGCAGGAAGTCGTGCTAACAAGGAACTCTTCAGGGTTGTGCCATCCATGTTGCTCCCCGGAAAGGCAGAGGGATAGATTTAAAACTCTCTGTCCCCCATGGGTACTGTGCAAAGTCAGAACAACTCTGTTCTGGCCTGAGACCCGAGCTTAGAGACAGAGGTTATCCAGGAATCCAGTGGTGTCTCTTCTCTCTCTTCTCTTATCAGGGTCACGGAAGCATGGGGGAGCCCCCTTGGCCTCACGATTCTACAAGATTCTCACTTAGTCCTGTGCACTTGCTCTTTTCCGCAACCAAATCCTCGGCTGCTTCACTTCTGAAACTCTGCTTAGGAACAAAGTGCCCCCTATTTATTCCCACATCATGATAATGACAGCCAAAGTGTTTAGAAACATGGCATGGTGAGTCTGCCTATGGAGTGGTAGGAGGGTCATTACTGAGGTAAGAAAAGATTTGGAACTAACACTCGTGATCCTCAAAGAAGTCAGGCCCTGTGTTTGGAAATTAGTGGAGAGGCTGAAAAGTGCCCTAGGTGGTTAGGCCTGTTGCCCACAGTCTGAAATGAGAGAAGCACACATCATTATTGGCCATTTCTATCAGTCTGGTTTTTAGAAATGGCTGTTCAAGAGGAAACCACTGAGGCACAACTCTCAGTTATGTTGAGTGAGGAAGAAATGGGCTGGGGATAAGGAACAAGTAGGCAGTGAGAATGGGAAACTAGCCAAATATAACTGACCCATGAACAATGGGGGGTTGGGGCACTGACCACCCTTCACCCACACAGTCGTAATCCACATACAACTTTTGACTCCCCCAGAACTTAACTACTAATATAACCTACTGTTGATCAGAAGCCTTACTGATAATGATGTGGGAAACAAAGGCAGAAAAAAATTATTAAATTCCCTTACTACCTACAGCCCACTGACAAGTCCTTGGAACAGGCAGAGTGACATTCCTCTAGGGACTCAACTGCCTCCATGTTAGTACTTTGCTAAGGGCAAAAGACAATCCTAGCCCGACCACCCCCACCCCTAGCCGCCCCCTCCCCCCCGCCAGGATCCTGTAAGTCTACTTTAACATATAAAAATTCCTTTAGAAATTTCCTTTATCTCTAAACCCCCCAAGATATGTGTTGGTAATCATCCCTCAAGCAGATGGCCCACAGGGTCTCATGACTAAGGTTTTATTAGATGGTAATAAATGACCCTTTCCCAACAATAGCTAGCCCCCTCAAGGTCCAGGAAACCTTGCTTCCCACTTCCTTAGAGATTTACACTATCCCTAACCCCCTCGCAACTTGAAAGTATATAATGGGCCGCTCCTCATGAACCTGGTGCGGCTCTTTCTGCCCGTGGGTCCTGTCCAAGTGCTTGAATAAAATCACCTTTTTGCACCAAAGACCTCTCAAGAATTCTTTCTTGGCCATCAGCTTCGAACCCTAACGTTCTTTCATACATCAACAACATACACAGTAGATGAACACATATTTTGTATGTTATATGTATTCTATACTGTATTTTCAAAATAAAGTAAGCTAGAGAAAAGAAAATGTTATTATGAAAACCATAAGGGAGAGAAACACATTTACAGTACCGTACTGTATTTATTGAAAAAAAAATCCTTGCAGATGTGGACCCTGTAGTTATCATACTGCTCCTCTGGAATTAGCTCTTAATTCCTTAGCCTGTGCTCAGGGCATACAAATACAACTGAGAAAATATCTCCTGAAAGACAAGCCTGAATGGTCCTTTGAATGCTCTGTTTTGTGTTTCCTGGGCTACTCTTCTGTAGCGGTGGGCAGATCCCAAACAAAAAGCAGAGCTGTTGCCATTGGCCAGATCTCTGCCTCAGGGGCAGAGGACCAAGAGCGGATTCTGGAAAGGGCCTGGAGCTCTGTGCCAACAGAGGAGCTTGTTCTTGGACGCCCCCATTGCAACCGGGAGCTCTAAGAGTCAGGCATATCTCTAGAAGACTTGGGGCACTGAGCAGAGCAAGAGCCAACAGCCACCTGTGTGTCCTCTCCCAAAACAGGGCCCAACACCAGGCAGTCTTGGGCCTTTGCGGTGTTCTGGGAAAGCTCTGTGAAGTTCCCTGAGTGTGTGGCCAACTCGAGAGCTGCCACCTGCTGGGCCAGCAAAATGGCTCCTTCTTTCTTCCCTTGGTCTGAATAGACTGTGTCTGCCTGGGGCTGATCCCTGAGTACAATGTGGCTGCAGGGAATTCAGCTCTGGGTGTCTGGGTGGGGGTGGGGTAGGGTAGGGGGCTGCTCTGTGTACCTCCGGAGTCAGCTGGATCCTATTTATCAGCTCTCAGGGCTCAAGGGTGGCTAATGGTGTCCTAATACGATTCTGTTAACTCTGAATTGTCCACTGTTTCCTGAGACCCCGTGTCTGTTTGTTTATAGTGGGGAAATGTGGGAAAGGCTACATGCATCGTGACCCCACAGAGCCCTTCAGAAGAGCCTCCACTGTCTCCCGGGAAACCCTGTCTGCTCCTCACCTGGGGCGCTTATTTTGGAAACGGGGCATTCTCAGAAGAGATGACCTCTCGGGGCTGGGCATGAGACAGCCACAAAAAGATAAATCTGTGGCTCCTTTAAAATCTCATGAAAACTCATCCTTCTCTAAGGCGACAAGTCTTGGGTCGCTTCCCACTTTCCTTCACGCTGATCACGCCTCCTCTGGGCCATAAGGCAAACGCCTTTTCCCTTTTCCCGGTAATTGTAGCTCGAACTCCAACTGCCAGGTAATGATGTAAAACGGCAAATATTAAAGTGAGTTAAAATGCTAATACTCCTCCCTTGTTTTGAACAGGAACAGAAATTCTTGGCAAGTCAGTTCGTATTCTATTCTCCACGTTAGGAGTGTGCACATTTTTTGCAGTTGGCTACATGCTGCTGCCGCTGTTTGCTTACTTCATCCGAGACTGGCGGATGCTGCTGCTGGCGCTCACGGCGCCCGGGGTGCTGTGCGTCCCGCTGTGGTGGTGAGTGTGGTTCGGTCCCAGACAGCCCCCCGCCGCGGCCCGCCTTGCCTGGTGCTGACCCTCGCGCGGGCTGCGTGGTCCCCGTGGAGCTGGCCTTCGAAGCCCGGGGCGTGTTGGCCTCGCTGCGGGTGGGCCTGTGTACCCCGGTCTGATTCTCCACGGTCCCACAGAGCCCCGCTCTCAGGAAACCCGGCCCTTCTGAGCCCTCCCCGCCCCCGTCCGCTGTCGGTTGTTGATCTTGTTTTTGGACATGGTACCCATGGGTTGTGCTGTTTCCAATTCTGCCCCACCCTGCTCTGTTGACACCTTTCTCTCTCCAGGAAATCTCTTTCTCCTTCTGGATTCAATTCATGTAATTTCCTCAAGCTTCCCTATCACGGGGTGATTAACATCTAGGATGTGCCTGTTTATCTGCTCTGTCTTTTTTTTTTTTTTTTTTTTTTTAAGACTTTATTTATTTGTCAGAGAGAGAGAGAGCACAAGCAGGGGGAGCGGCAGGCAGTGGGAGAGGGAGAAGCAGGCTCCCCGCTGAGCAGGGAGCCCGATGCGGGGCTCGATCCCAGGACCCTGGGACCATGACCTGAGCCCAAGGCAGACACTTCATGACTGAGCCACCCAGGCACCCCGAGTGACCCAGATTCTGACCATAACTTAACTGAGCCACCCAGGCATCCCTCTGCTTTGTCTTGAAGGGCGAGAGAATTCTTTTCATTTAATGAGTTGTTAGAGAAATGTTCTCTCCTTCCTCGATCCTGCCACCCAATTTTGACAAATCAGTGTGGGATTAACCAAGTTTGGAGATACTGGCCCCAGTTTCACCCAATATGATTATGTGGGAAATTTCAGGTGAGAGAAGAGATTAGAATAATGGAATAAGGTCCCAGCTGCACCTTCTTTTTGGGGATTCCCCATTTCTTTTGTTTTGGGTTTTTTTTCTCCCTTATTTAAGCAAGAAGAAAGGGGATTTCTTCTATTGGTGGGTCTCTCTCTCTCTCTCTTTTTCTCTCTCTCATTAAGTCTTCTTGATTTGGTTTCATGATATCAATATCAAATCTCCCAACAGTATAGGTTTTACCGAACTGCTTGATCTCTACCTGCTTACACACAATGAAAGTTTCTTTGACCATTGTTTAAAAACTCATGGTTTAGACTAGTCCTCGTGGTTCCCTGTCCTTTGCACACAGCCTAGGAATTTGCCAGAAGGTCCTTTATCTTGCTGCAACTGTTAGGCAGCCTTAGAGGCCGACAGGTAGCACATTTTGTCCTTGTTGGACCAGTTAGCTTGGGTTGGACCACTCCCAGTTACTGTCTTTTTATCACATCTAAGACTGCTATCGTTTTTCAGTGTAAATTCTTGGCATGGATGTGCCTGAGAGGAGAAAGCAATTTTTCCCTCAGTTGCCTGGAATTTGAGAGACAGTGTGTTAAAGGTTAGATAACTATTCTGATTTGGAGATCTCCTCTGCAACCCAGTCTGAGGGTCAGGAAAACTTATGGTAAATAAGGACAGGCCACTAACTACAGAGCTCTGTCTCCAAAGAAGCACCCCAGATTTAAAAGAGCAGGGCAATTTTCTGGAATGAGAGCCATCATGATCATCATCATAATCAGCAACATCAGCTTTGTCACATCTTCTGACCCTCTTTCCACAATTCCCTTGCTGACTGAATTTATTGTGAAAGATGTTCGTGACCAGAGGTTCTCTCAAGACACAAGACAAGACTATTCAAAGGTTATTTTCTGCCTCCTCAGATGAATGATGTTAATTAATAATCTGTGATCCCTGGCTCTAGCTGCCATTTTGGACTAAGAGACCAGTACTTCTAAAATATGTTATAAGGAACCTTATTACTGTGTGATTCTATCAGATGGAGGGAAAGAGACAAGGAGAATAAAAATAAAAGGGCCCTGACTGACTATGAGATTAGTAGGGATTTTAATTTCTAGGGCTTGGACCTTTGCTTCAGGTCCCAATATTGCAGCAAGGAACAACCCTGATAGGTCAGCCCCTGTGGTTTCCAGTAGAGACAGTCCATCCCATGAGGAGCTGCCTTACCCTTGCCCTAAGGAGAGTTCTTCCTTCTGTTGCCCCTGAGCTGGCTTGTGAGCGCTCTGGGCTGTGGGCACGCTGTACCAGGGACAGGACTGCCCCAGACAGAGGACAGCCCCGGAACCAGCACACAAAGCCGTGTGCTTGTCCTAAAAGTTTAACGACAGTCTTACCATTTTCCTATAAAACAAAATCGCTTTCTTACGAACACCTCATTCTTGAGGGTGGGACTTCCTGAAGCCATGCTCGTCAGTCTAGGTGGGCTGGGGTCATGCAGGGTTGGCTTGGGGCTGCTGGGCTCCCTGCTGCCTCCTCAGTGTGTGATAGAGACTCTCCAGCAATGCCCTTCCCCCTGTTCTATTTGAATTCGATCTACAAAGAGGCTATAGTGTACAACCTCGTTTGGTGCTCCCCTAGCTTCTGCAGCGATCAGCTAGACTTGATACTCCGTGCAGCACAAAAGCCATGGCCGAAGGAGAGATCGCAGCACTCTGAGCATCGCGGGCGGCAACTGGGAGTAAACCAGAGCCCTGCAGGTGGTTTGGGGATTTTTTTTATATCTCAACTTCCCTTATAAGGTTTGGCAAGAACGGACCACAAGTATGAATGGGGTAACTGTGTAGGGGGTGGGGAGGGAGCCCATAGACGCAACATGGGGGAAGCTTTGCAATATCTAGCCGACTAGACATTAAGGTCCACGAGGGCCCTTAAAGCCTGTGGGAAGAAAGGTTGGGTATTTCTAAGAACAACCTTGTGGGGCAAAGGCATCGCCCAGAATTAGAAGGGGGTATACATGTACATAGGCATGAAGCATACAGTGGCTGGGAAGTAGGAGCCCTAATTCTGCACTTTCGCAGTAGCCTCTAGGCACACGCACATACTTAAATAAATGAAACGTTCATTTGCTCGTTCACGCCAGTTACACGGGCTCAATAGCCACACGCCGTTATCGACTACGATACGGCTACAGAGCAGTGCAGAAAGCTTTCTGGACCAGTGCAGCTCTACTTAGTGAAGGTCAGTGACCCGACATCATCAGAGTTACCACAGGGACCAGCTAACGGCATCTTCCAAAATGACAGAAACTGGGTTCACATTTCAACCCATGTGCTAGTCGGCTGGGGAAGGGAGCTGAGGCTTGACCATTTGATAAGTTGTGTTTTGCTCTGAGGTTAATTGCTGTTGAGGCTTTGGAGGGGCCCATTTAATGATAGGAGGCCTCTGTATCTGCTACATGTAGTGTATTTTCTAGGATCACTGAGCACTGACCGATAGGTAAGGAAAGAAAGAGCTGGCAGAAGAATGGCTAAGAGATACCGAGAAATAAAAAGTAGGAAAGAATAGAAAAATATAAATAAATGTAAGTATGAGAAAAAGAAATAAGAATAGAAAAAATAAACAAATTAGGAAAGAATAGAAGTGAACTGTATGTAATAAAAAAAATTAAGTTTCTAGACATTAAAAAAAAAAAAAAAAGACAACGTTGTCTCCCAAAGCCTCGTTTGGTTACTCACTGCCCTGGGAATCTGAGAGCCACAGGAACAGCCCACAGTGGGGTGTCCATGTATCCACCTTCTCCTCTGACCACAAGAAAAGCCCAAAGAGCACGGATGTCTTGGCCACCTTTACCTGGTAAACTTCTGACCATCGTCAGCTGGGACACTAGGAATTCTCTAAGGGATGGATGCACTGAAAAGATACTAGATTGTGTTTCTTTAAGAGCCACAATGGTTATTAAGTTTGAAATGACTTTCTCCCACTGCCTGGCTTATAGTACCCCTTATGGTCTGGTCCTGCCTTCAAGTACAACTGATGATCAATCAGCCCTGTGATTTAATCAGAACTTTGAAACTTGGAGGTGCTTTTATTTATTCCTATTATCAATGGAAATTTTATGAGGCCTCCTTCCTGATTTTTTTTAAATAGACAAATTATAATCTTACAAAATAAAAATGATTTGGGGGCAACTTACGGTGAATAGTATTAAACCTCACTATTGTGAAAAATTATAAACCATGAAAAATTTATTCCAGGTTTATTCCCGAATCTCCCCGGTGGTTAATATCCCAGAGAAGATTTAGAGAGGCTGAAGGTATCATCCAAAAAGCTGCAAAAATGAACAACGTAGCTGCCCCGATGGTGATTTTTGATCCTGTGGAGGTAAGCATTTGCAGATGTGTCCTCTTAAGGTCAGCTATTCATTCTTGACTTAATTTAATCCAACGTGTGCCCACTATGTACCAGGCTCTGTGTGAGTCCTTGAGACACCGTGATGATTAAGTGCTGAGGTGAAATCCACCTCAGAGGGCTGCGTCGGAATTAGGTGCAATCATATGTGTAAACTGCTTAGCCTATAGCAAGTGTTGATTAAATACTAGTCCCCCTTGCCTTCGGCAAGTTTTATCTGCAACTCTTTATTGGTATTTCACCATACCACTGGTGCAGTTACATACCAGTGATCTTTGAAGGTCCAGATGAAGTGGAAAAAATGTGGTTGGGCGTATTCCATCCATGGATTTCCCCCACTGTACTCTGAATCAGGCCACAACTGCTGAGGAAGCTGTGTATGCCTCTAGTCTTGCTGTGTTGTGTCTACAACCTAAAGGCGTGAAGGCACAGGCTCGAGGGGTTACCCCTGAAGGCAGGAGGCCACAAGGGAAAGATGATATTCTGTGGAAGCAGCCCTACTTCCTGACAGTCAGTGAGGACCTCAGTGTCCCCGTCCATGCCCTGTGCTGGGTCCTAGAGAAGATAAGAAAAGTTAGATACAGTTCCTGTGCTTAGGGAGCATAGCGTGTAGCTAAGAGGGTCAAGAGGATTAGATGTAACATAAATGATGCCAGGAGGGAGGAAGTGCTAAGTATCCAAGGTGTGGATGCTGTGTACCAGCAGAGAAAGGGAACGGATGGACTCTGGGCTGAAGAGGCAGGTCCAAACCAGGGGGTGGGGGCTTAGATGAATGGAGAGGATGGGGGCAGGGCATTCCTGGCTAGGAGAAGGGTAAGGGACTGCTCAGGATAGCCCAAGAAGATGGGGACAGCTGCAGAGACAGTATGCCTGCCCCGCACTCAAGTCTGCACAGACTCAAGTCTGGCTCCCCCAGAAAGCAGGACTCTGCGGAGGGTGGTGGGCATTCCTCGGCTCCATCCCCGGCCTTTGGGACCTCTGACAGAAGCAGATTTCCTGGCAATAGCCGAAGGATTAATTACAGGGCCGTGAACCCAAGTTCTCAGAGGGCTGCCAGGGCAAATATCTCTTAATCCTTTGCTCTTCAGATCAAGAATTCCATTCCCAGCCTTAGATAATTTATTGGACATCAGGAGTGTCCAGTGGACTCTTCTGCATCTCAGGGTGGTGCTGCTTGTTGATTGATGTTTATTGCGTCTGTGATCTGATTCCTGTCTTTCAGGAACTTACAGTTTAGTAGTGGAGATCAGACCTACATGGTTGAAAGCAGTCATAAAACATAGAAGACATAGTTATCGGCAAATAAGAGTAAAGTTCAGTGTCAAAACACATGCTTCTGAAAGCACCTCGTTTCTTCCTACCATCAGGCACATGGAGCCTGAACTGGACGAGCCCGCTGAAGGAAAGGGAGCTTGTGCTCATCTCTGATGCTCACCTCCTGGCAAGGCGGGGTGGGGAGGGGGGTCCTCTTCAGGACAATCCACAGAGCCCTGTGCTAGCACACACAGCCTGCTCAGAACGACAATGGAGAGTCTACCAGATGTCAGGCACAGTGTTGAGCTTATTTGATGTTCACACAAGCCATAGGTACTCTAGGCCCTTTTTTTTCAGGAGAGGAAATCGAAGTACAGAGAAGTTAAGGAATTTGCCCACAATCCCATAGCTAGAAATCTCACTAGGTCTCTCTGGTGCCAAAGTACATGTGCTTAACAGCATGTGATTTCTTATCTCATGTTAGAGGCAGTGGGCAGAAAAAAATATAGAGTAGTGTCATCTTGGAAAGCTGTCTTGGGCTTCTCTGGCTTTCCTTCTGAAGCACCTTTAGCCTGCTCATGGCGTCTGGTCCAAAGGTATTTTGGTGACTCCATACATCCACAAGTACTGGATACAAGACTATTCTTATCCTGAGTTTTCTAAAACTGGCTGTTATCAAAATCACCCAAGGGGGAAATAAATCACCCAAGTAACTTTAAAAATATGAAGTTGTAGGCTTCAGGGCCCCAGGAAAGATTCAAATTCAGCAGGCCCCAGGTGGGACCTGGCAAGCTGCATTTTCATAAGGGCCCCGTGGAAGCACCAAGTGATGCACAGGTCCTATCCGTGCACGGCACCACTTCCAGAACCCTCCATGAAGACTTCTAGTTCCCACTAGTTTATTCAGGGGCTTTACTTTGGTTGTGATAATAGGGTTATGCTGCCAGGGGCATGTTCTGGGGCTGTACACTCCAAATCATGTAGAAGAAGAAAGGTAATGTGTCTGTGAGCAGCAAGAGGGAGTGTCTGGTTATCCTTAGAAAGAAGGAGGCTCATATCTGGGGGGCACCTGCTACAAAGGCAGGTCCATCAGTCTCATTCCTTCACAGTAGACACTCCTTCCTAAGCCTCTTAGTGCACACACACCATATCCCAGAGAGATTCCACACCTCAGAGCCTTGTAATTTTTTTTTTACAAGTTCCAATAAGCTTGGTTATCTAGATTCCTACCACATGGCAAGTTAAATTTAGTAAATTAAAAGTAAAGGAGGGAAGCCCATTGACAGCAGTAAGAAACTGCCACTAGCCAGATAGTTAGCATATTTTCCTCAATGGTGCAGTCATAGTAATAATTATAGTTAAAACGGGATTGGGCATCTACCATGGTTCGAGTACTATGCTAAGTTTTATATATATATATATATATGATCTCATTTAATCTTCTCAACTCCCAATTATTATACCTTTTTAACAGAGAAGTAAACTGATGCTCAGACCTCTTACCCAAGGTCCCTCAGTGAACCCAAAACTGTTCTGACACTGAGACAACAACAAGAAAAATACAAAACCAGACATGGACCTCAAGGCAGTTGGGGCTGTTTGGCCCTACCCACTCCATGGGTCCTAAGGGTCACAGCTCAGTGTGATTTGAGTCACCACAGTGATGACCATGAGTCAAGAAAAGGCTGTTAGCCATCAGGCTTTATATAAAGAGGCACTGAAGCCCATTCTAAGGCTCTGTCTAAAATGGGCCACAAGTATTTTAAAGTGTTAGAATAAGCATCATATACGTGGATGCCCTTATTCCCCTCAAATTCCAGACTTCTGAGCATATTCAAGGTGAAGGAGCGTTATATGCATAATAGGTCTTTCCCACATTGCCATGGTTGAAGATACCTCCTCATTACCTCTGAATCTCATGGTTGTTTGCATTATTTTAGCTACAGGAACTAAAACTCCCAAGTCAGCAGAAAGTTTTCATTCTGGACCTATTCAGGACTCGGAATATTTCCACAATAACCATCATGTCCTTGCTGCTCTGGTAAGTAATAAGTGATCTATGCATGTGACACATAGCACCTAAGTATACAACTGATTTTCTCTAATTCACAGCAACGTCAGGGCAAGGACTGAGTCTTCCTGAAACAAAATCAAAATTATAGAATTCTAAGTTATTTGGAAATGCCTCCATTCAATTCATGGAACATGGATGCTGAAAAAAAAAGTCACAGGGAACAATATTTAAGCCTGCAGTACTGTGGCCCACAGGGAAAGGGTCCCTCCCCTCCTAAAGTAATTGGGATTAATAGTAATAATGTTGCTGGTGGCTGAAACTGACAGGCTAATTCAACTCCTGCTTCCTGACGCTGTATTAGCAATAGAACAGTGACATAGAACAACAATGTTCCTGAAAACATTTTCTAGATATCCTCTGCTTTTTGGTCATATTAATCATAGGCAAATTTCTGCACAAAGGAGCCTGCAAGATGCAGTTATTTTTATACAGAAGAGCTTTGTGGTTCTGTGGAAGTTGACTGTAAGGACAGGATATGCAGTGTGTACTCTGTGATACTTTGAGCCACTATGGGACTTTCATTCTCTCCCCGAAAGTGAGTTTTAATAAATCGATTGGAATTCACCGAAAGTGAATCCCACAGTATTGACTATGTGTCCTTGTTTTTCTTTTCGGTAAGAATAAAACCTGGACTTTGTGTGCACGGACATGACTGACGGTTTTTCTTCAAATAATAGTTGTAAGGGAATGAGGATGTACAAACTGTTCAGGAAATATTGAAATCTGAAATTAACTAGACCAGGGTAGGTGTTGTTGAATGTTGGTATAGCCGGACTACTGCTGTCCAAGAGAACTCTCCACAACAATGAAAATGTGTTATGTCTGAGCTGTCCAAGTAGTAGCCACTAGCCACATGCGGTTATCAAGCAGGTGAAGTGTGGCTAGTGTGACTAAAGAACTGAATTTTTAATTTAATTTCATTTAAATTGATTTACTTTTAAAAGGCCATATGTGACTAGCGGCTACTTACAGGACAGAAAGATGGAGACAATTTCTTGACCATCATGGAATTATGGAGTGGTTCAAGCTATCCTCTCGTCATTTTTGCCTTTTTTCTTTTGTCTTTCAGGATGCTAACCTCAGTGGGTTACTTTGCTCTGTCTCTCAATGCTCCTAATTTACACGGAGATGCCTATCTGAACTGTTTCCTTTCTGCCTTGATCGAAGTTCCAGCTTACATCACAGCCTGGTTGTTGCTTCGAACCCTGCCTCGGCGTTACATCATAGCCGGAGTACTGTTCTTGGGAGGAGGCGTGCTTCTCTTAATTCAGTTCGTACCTGCAGGTAAGAAGTTAACCAATATTAACAGCTTACCAGAAAAGATCCACACCTTGACTGGACTAATCATTAGTCACTGCACCCTGTTTGTGACGCCCTTACATCATAAGCTCTTCGTAAGTCCACCGGACAAACGACAGCTAACTACATAATTTCCTGTGTTCATAACAACTCCCCTGAAATGGGGGTCAGCCTCAGAGCATCAGACATCACTGCCTGAGAGGAAGACAAACGCCATCAGTCATCCCCTTGGTGCTTTCAGACCTCTTCCCTGAGGAGCATTTTCCAGTTTGCAGTGCGTAGGACATGCCAGTTCCGATATAAGTCAGTGATTTTTAGGGTCTGTGATCCTGAAGTAGTTAAAGAGCACACTGAATACATTTGCTTCTTTTTTCTCCTTATGCCTAACTTTCTCATATTATTAAAATGTTGTCAATAGATCATTGATAACATAGTATTAGACATAGAAACATATATTTCTTTAATAAGAATAAACAGGATAGAAAGGATTGGTCCTTCTCTTTGAAGATTAAACTTAACTATATTAACATGCTAACAATTTACCATGAAACTGTTGTAACAAAAGTGGACAAAGGTCACTGACTGCCTAAATGATCTAGAGTAACAGTTGAGCAAAACAGAAAGCAACCCCCCACTCTCCATCTTTGCTTGTGTCCGATTATTAAGATATTTGAAGAGAAAGTGTTACTTGGGAATATCTTTCTTTCTTTCTTTCTTTTTTTTTAAGAAAGAGAGAGGGGGGAAGGAGAATGGCAGAGGGAAAGGGAGAGAGAGAATCTTAAGCAGGTTCCACACTCAGCGCAGAGCTGGCGCGCAGGGTTTGATCGTATGATCCTGAGATCATGACCTGAGCTGAAATCAAGAGTCGGAAGCTTAACCAACTGAGTCATCCAGGTGCTCCAGGAATATGTTTATATTATAAAAACATTGCTGTACAGGCAAAAAGGACAATGAAAGAACTGAGTTACAAAGTCTTACTTCTAAAAGCACCTCTGTTTACGCTGGGTCTCTTTTCCAGATTACAACTTCTTGTCCATTGGTCTGGTGATGTTAGGAAAGTTCGGGATCACCTCTGCTTTCTCCATGCTGTATGTCTTCACTGCAGAGCTTTACCCCACCCTGGTCAGGAACATGGCTGTGGGGGTCACATCCATGGCCTCCAGAGTGGGCAGCATCATTGCTCCCTACTTTGTTTACCTCGGTGAGATGCATCTTGTCAATTTGTTCTTTTTTTAAATATAAAGGAATAGATTTTTCATTGTGAAAAATGCAAACAGCACAGAAAGTACTGGAAAAATTACAAGTTCACCTCTTCTCTCCCGGCTCCCCAGACTGCAGCCCTAGAAGTAGCTAATATTAACATTTTGGTGAGTAGCCCTTCAGACATTTTGTTTTGCAAAACATATATATACACAATAAAATTAAACACATAAACAAAATTATATATATTGTTTCACAACTTTCTTAACATTGTATCATATATCGCTTTTACCTTCTTTTTAGTTAGTATATATTCTTCCAATGTATGTATATACATAGTTTGTTTAACTAGGCTCAATGGATGGACATTTAGGCCATTTCCAGGTTTTTGTTATTACACATAACACTGCAATGAACATTCCTCTATCCCCCTAAGACCCTTTGTTCATTTAATTACATACACTTGGATTCATGGATTGTTGGAGCAATTTAAAATTTTCATAGATATTGCCAAACTGACCTCTAAGTATTGTACTAATTTACAATCCAACTACCAATATATGAGAGTGCCTATTTCTCTGTATCCTAACAATGGAGATGATCCAATTTTTTAATCATTGGTAATCTGTTATCTGAAAAATGGGTATCATTATTGCTTTCATTTCTAATTCTTTAAATAAAGTTGAGCATTTTTTTAAGATTTATTTATTTATTTGCGAGACAGAGGGAGTGCAAGAGCACATGCTCATGTGAGCTGGGGGAGGGATAGAGGGAGAGAATCTTCAAGCAGAAGCCCTGCTGAACGCAGAGTCTGATGTGGGGCTCGATCTCAAAACCCATGAGATCATGACCTGAGCTGAAATCAAGAGTCAGACACTTAACCGACTGAGCCGCCCAGGTGCCCCTGATTTGTGAGAGTTCTTTGTAATCGAAAGAAACTAGCCCTTTGCATATATGTTGTAAATATTTTTCCTAGTTCATCATTTACTTTAGATTTTATGATATTTTAGGAAGTTTTAGTTTTTATATAGTCAGATTTCTCAATCTGGAATAACACCACAGTGGGGCTTCAGTGGGTTGCTCAATGGATGTGGGATCTCACACTCCAAGCCTAAGCCCCATTAAGGACTCTGCCGGTGAGAGATGCTGATAACGTGTCCTTATTCTTCCTAGTCATCCGTTGGTTCAAACACGCTGGTTCTGATTGGTTCAAACACACACACAAACAAATACTCTTATCCAAATCCTCAGCAAAGGTACACCCTAATCTTTGCAGATAAAGTGAAACATTTTCTTATCTTAAACATACTCTGCACGGCTACCCTGAATAAGCCCTAAGAAAACACATTATAATATAGAATGGTGTTGTTTTCCCTTTGTTCCTCCCTCTACTTTCAAGCCACGCTCACTTGGTCTAAGGTGGACCATTGGGTACGGAAGGAATGGAAGAGTCTGAGACAGATCTTTCTGTTCCACAACAGCTACTCCTGTTAGTGACATAGACGCCTCAGAGAAGCTTCCAGATTAATGTTTTCTGACAAATAAAATCCTTGGGTGTGCTATTCCTCTGTAATCTGTTTGCAGAAAGGAAGCAAAATGAGGCTCTATTATTCTCCTGTCCAAGTAACACCAGACAGTGAAGAGGTGGAATGGTTCTTGCAATTACATTACAAAACCAAGACACGTAAATGTTGCAAAAAGAAACCAAATCCAGGTATAGTGCATTCACTGTGCCTGACATTTAGTGATTGAAATTGGATTGAACATATTACTTAGGTTTTTTTTTATTTTTTTAAGAGTATCGTGGATCTTTGGACCTAGCAGTCCACTGCAGCCTACTTACTAGTTCAGGCAAAAGCAATGGTCACACCAGTCATCATGGCCATTACCTGTCCCTGCGATATCCTTTTTCTCCTTGATGTCCGCTCATCCCCCATCTCTAATGACTTCCACCTTGAGAGGGAAAAGTTGGTAGGTGAAGACTTCCATCAAAGGAACATCTGTCACACATGGTTAAAGAGTGGCTTGGAGAATGCCAACCGGCATGGAAGACCTTGTGATAATGCAAAATCATGTAGGGAAATGATTATGGGAATCTCAGAGGTAATGGCTTCTACCAAAAAGAAACTGTGATCTTTTGCATACCTTTTTCCTTCTGACAATGTTCAGGTTTAAAACTGCTCTCAAATACTGTTTGCCACCGTTACAAAATAATTCCCAGGGACATCTGGAGAATCCCCGTATCTAATTGATGTTCTTGTGCCTTCCAGGTGCTTACAACAGAGTTCTGCCCTACATCGTCATGGGTAGCCTGACTGTCTTCATTGGAATCATCACCCTTTTCTTCCCGGAAAGTTTTGGAATGACTCTACCAGAGACCTTAGAACAGATGCAGAAAGTGAAAGGGTAAGTGGAACTTTAAAAACTGGTAGCAAAATTCCTCAAAATTCCTCAGAATAAACATGCAAGAATAGCCAGGAAATTTCTGAAAAAGCAGAGTAGTAAGTAGAGAGTAGCTCTATCAGATAATAAAGCATATTACTAAGCAGAGGTAATTAAAACCATTATGATAAGGGTGTAGGAATCAAAATCACTGGAATAGAATAGAGTTCAGAATTAAATCCAAGAAACTATGAGAACTCAGTCTATGCTAAAAAGTTGCAATTCAAAATCAGTGAGAAAAATTAGATTATTCAGTAAAGGGTGTTAGAGAATTCAGCTAGCCACATTGGTTAAATAGAAAACTTGCACCCTTCTCCAGAATAAATACATCAAGATAAATTACAGAGTGATTAAAAATTGAGGCCTAAAAATGTAAAATCATAAATGTACCAGAAGAAAACATATGTTATTTTTGTAACCTCAGAGAAGGCCTTTCTGAGCGTGATATGAAAAGGAAAAGATTGCTACATCTGATTATGAAACTTTAGAAGTTCTTGGCACAGCAAGAAAGGAAACCATAAATAAAAACAAAGGTCAAAAAGCCAGGGGAGAAAATATTTGCAACACACAATGTACACCTGGGGCTAATACAGCTAATATACACGAAACTCTCAGCAGTCAGTGGGAAAAAGACAGACAACTCAGTAGGAAAACTGGCAAAGGTCATCAACAAGCGGTTAACAGGAAAGGATGTTTCAGTGGCAGGTATATACACGAAAAACAATATTTGTCCACATTAATAAAGAAATACGAAATAAAACAACTTAATCTTTTTTTTCTTTTTGGCCTATGAGATTATATGAGAGTTTTCCCTCCTGATACCCACCACTTCTGACACCAACTAGGTGCCTTACAATTTCATTCAATTCCAACATTAACCACCAGAGTTTGCATCAGAATCCGTAGGTTTTAGAGCTTAGTCCCACAAGACTGCCCTCCCTTCAGATGTCAGTGGTAAATATCAGGTCCCCAGGTTATCCACACTTCTATCCAACGTGGTTTCAAAGTCTGGTGTTTCCACAACCCCCTTCCCCCACTCAAGTTCAGTAATTTGCCGGAATAACTCACAGAACTCGGATAACACTTTCCTTACCATTTCAGGTTTATTATAAAGGATACATACGAACAGCCAGATGAAGAGATACAAAGGCTGAGGTCCAGAAGGGTCCAGAGTGCAGGAGCTTCTGTCCCTGTGCAGTTGGGGAACACCACCATCCTCACACATGGATGTGTTCGCCAGTTCAGAAGCTCTCTGAACCTTAGTGTTCAGGGGGTTTTATGGAGGTTTTATCACGTAGGCATGATCAATAACTAATCCAACCTCTAGCCCCTCACCCCTCCTTGGAGGTTGGAAGGTGGGGCTGAAAGTTCCAGGCTTCTAATCAAGGCCTGATCTTTCTGGTGACCAGCCTCCATCCTGAAGCTATCCAGGGGCCCCCCAAGAGTTGCCTCATTAGAATAAAGGACAAGATGATCCCTATCACTCAGGAAATGACAAAGAATTTAGGAGCTCTGAGTCAGGAACCAGGGACAAAAATCGAATATCTTTCTACAGTATCATAGATTGGCAAACAATTAAAGATGAGTGAATTTGTAGGAGAAGTTGAGATTCTAGAGTGAAACTGCCTGGCTTCAAATCCCAAATCTAGTGAATGAATTTGGGAAAATTGCTTAATTTTCACTAAACCTCGGGATTCACATCTGGGAATAGTTCCTATGGGGAAACAGTTCATATGGCTATCATGAGGTTGTGTAAGATAATGGGTCTTTAGTGCCTGGCCATGAAGAACATACATCTATATATGAGTGGATGATTCTGATCCCTGACAGAACATGTATAGCAAAGCGTGTGCCAAAAGTCGTGTTCTTCTAATGATAGGACTACTTCAATATCAACTTTAGCTTGCTGAGAGCTTCATGTTTACCGCTCCATCCTTTCCTCAGGGAAACTGTAGAATTAGAGAATACAAGCTCTAGACTCCTGAGCTATTATTAGAGTTATAGTCATTGACTGGTTAAGTGTTTTCCAATGTCAGTCTAGCATTCTGAGGAGGAGAGTCTTGAATATTTAATTTTGTTTAGCACTTACTTTATTTTCAGGTTCAGGTTTGGGAAAAAACCAAGAGATTCAGTAGAGAAGGAAGAAAACCCCAAAGTTCTAATAACTTCATTCTGATAAGATCTCCACCCCATTTGGTGACCTGAAAACCAGCTGCATCAGACTCTACGAGGAAACCAAAGCCTTTCCTGAGGAACTGGACCAAGCCTGACGATGAACACTAAGATGACTCTGCTATTGAGAAATGCTTGTCATAGAGCACATTCCAGATAATCTCCTTAATTTTAATAAAAAACCATTTCTAGAGAGTCCACCTTCTTAACGAATTCGATGAAATGGGTTCATACGATTTTTTGAAAATGTGTGGGTCAAGGACCAGTAAATCCATACAAAGATTAACACTCATTTCCAAACATACAAACTCTATTCAAATAAAAAGAATGTCATTGTATTAACACAACTATCAGGTGACAACAGTATGTGTGTGTATGTGTGTAAGTGAACCAGCACATTCAAAATTACAGTCGTGTTTGAAGTGAACTCATATACTGCCGTAACTAAATGATTAGATGCAGTATTCCTACCCAGAAAATTTTATACAATCCTTTGAGGTGAATTGATGGCAGATATTAATAGTGTTTTACAAGTGAAATGCCGCAGGAGATCAAGTAGCCTGGGTCATATGACCTGCTGGCCTTTAAGAAGGGAACCCAGGCAGTTCCCTGCTACGATTTCAGCGGCTATGACTCAAGGCCTTTTGAAGGGTCCGCAGTTGTTGGGATCTTTTTGAGCACGTGTTTAAACTTTGTTTCTTTAGAGCGGCTGAAGAGATATTTTGCTAGTAAACAGAGAATCAGGAGAGCCACAAACCAGTTAGGTCGGTAAAGATGGGTTTGTATGCCCTGCAGCCAAGAGCTACCGGCCCCCAGGAAGGAGGCTGTCCACGCCAACAATCTGGAGAGACTTTTTAAACAGTTCTTTCCATTAATAGATTCCTTCCTAAGCACGGTCTGCAGCTGCTGATCTCTCCAACCAGGGGTGCATCTGGTTTCAGTTCCACAAGTGAGCAGGGGGAAAAAATAAAGGCCACCGCTGGGGTCAGGTGTTATCATAAGCTCAGGAGAGACATGTCAGGTCTCTGTCTCAGCACGTAGGCATGCTGAGATGGCAACAGAGCAGGAGGTTACTCCTGGACACCTGGGCGACATGCTTTCACTGGAAGTGGCCTCTGAGCACAGCACAGTCGTAAGCTCCGGACCCTTCCCTATACCCAGCGCTATGCTGTGCGCGTGGAAACAGGTAGCCACTGGTCTTCATACCATACTTGATGGCATCAGCTCCGAAAAACAATTATCCCCAAATGTAAATTTTCACTAACTGTTTTTTAGAGGAAACTTGAATGTAACATTTTTGATAAGTAGTCCTTATTATTTCAAGTTCCTTATCTTGAACTTTTCTGATTAACCCCCAATTTTTTTCTCTCTATTGCCATATTTCTAACACATATTTTATATCCTCCTGACTCGCTGATGCTCCCTTTTGATTGTTACTTTAAAATCCACCAGAGGGGCGCCTGGGTGGCTCAGTCGGTTAAGCATCTCTCTTCAGCTCAGGTCATGATCCCAGGGTTCTGGGATCGAGTCCCGCATCTGGCTCCTTGCTCAGCGGGGAGCCTGTTTCTCCCCTGCCTGCCACTCCCCCTGCTTGTGCTTACTCCCTCTCTCTCTCTCAAATAAATAAAATTTAAAAAAATAAATAAATAAAGGGGTGCCTGGGTGGCTCAGTCGGTTGAGCGACTGACTTCGGCTCGAGTCATGATCTCAGGGTCCTGGGATTGAGCCTCACATCGGGCTCCCTGCTCAGCAGAAGGCCTGCTTCTCCCTCTACCACTCCCCCTGCTTGTGTTCCCTCTCTCGCTGTCTCTCTCTCTGTCAAATAAATAAATAAATAAAATCTTTAAAAAAAATTTAAAAAATATTAAATAAATAAATAAATAAATAAATAATAAAATCCACCAGACTATCCTAGAATAATTTATGTTTTGTCATTGGAGACACAAGTGCATAGCTTCATCCACCCAGTGCTTTTATCCCCCCCCATGGATACAGCCTGTCTGGATCACCTTTCCATCGACCTTGCTAAGCACTGGGCAGCCTGTCCCACAGACAGCAAGTCATGCTGCCTCCCAACAAGCTCTTCTCGAACTTCCTTCCCACCGGCAGTGGCTGTTCCCGCTGTGTTCTTCAGGTTCTTGTTAACCCTCACTGAGCTGGGCTCCTGTCTTGTTGCCCCCACACCCCCCTAAGTTCTGGGAAGCTAGGGACCTTACCTTGTTTCTCTTTTTATCCTCTATAGATCTGTTCAGCATAGTGCTTTCTTGCATTTAACAAGCATTGATAAATATTTTTTAGTTAAGAAACTTTGTAACTCCAGTTTGGTGAAAATGATTGTTTGATACATAGACACTAAAATTTTTAAATTCCTATATGCAAAATGCTCTTAAAGCTTTTTCTAAATATAAAAAGTAAAGATGTGATAATTACCTTTCACTGCTGTTTGTACTGGCACTTTATATTTTAAAATATTAAGAGATGACTTTTTAAAATCTGTTTCTGTAAAGATAACAAGTACACAGATGATTATCTCTTTGGTAGTTCAAAGACCAAGTAGATCAACGCATGTCAAAAGAGCATTTGATTAAATTCAAGATACATTCCTGAGTTTTAAAAACTGCTTTTAAAGTTAGGTCAACAAGGCAACATCCTGCACTCGCTTAAGAATAGCAGTCTCCGACTGGCAGCCAATCTGACACTGCACGTTCTAGAATCTAGTGTCTTGCGTGGATTCTGTTAGCTTCTGAACCAGTCCCTCCTCCTAATTCGGCTCCTTCCCCGCCCTGAGTCTATCCTCAGCACAGCAGCCTGGTTATCTAAATGAGACCATGTCACTTTTCCACTCAAAACCTTCCAATAGCTCCCCATCTCAGGTGTGCTTCTTCCCCCCTTTCTGGTCCCACAGCATGTGCTTTTATTTACATGCGTTTCATCCCACTTCAGTCAGGTTTTTGAAAAGTTAAAGTCTTTACAATAGTCTCTACATAGGATGATCACATGTCCCAGTTTTCCCAGAACAGTCACAGTTTCTATCTATGAGCCTAGGGTGATTATTAATCCCCCCCAACAACTTTTCACTCTAAAAATGTCCCAATTTGGATGACGAGTTATATATGTTCACCAATTATAGGGTCCTGCTCTGTGTGTCCCCAAATGTCCTTGCTCAAATGTCACCTGCTTGATAAATACTTACCTGACCACCCAATTTTAAATTGTATCTTGTTCTCTCTGTCCTAAACTCACTTGTCCCTGGTTCATTTTTCTCCATAGTTTTTATTACCCTCTAACATCCTAACTAATTTACCTCTTCATTTCTTTTTTTTTTTAATGTCCTTCTTCCTCATGGAGTTTACATTCCATCCCCAGCAGTTAGAAGTGTGTTTGGCACATAGTCGATACTTGATAAATATTTGTTTAAAAATGGATAAATATATTATTATAATCATTATTATAGTTAAATTTGCAAAAGTAATTATTAGTTTTCAAACAAGAAAACATTGGCCAATAAACATACCAAAAAAGCGTTCTGGGTCACCTGGGTGGCTCAATTGGTTAAGTGTCCAACTCTTCTTTTTTTTTTTTTATTTTAGAGAGAGAGAGTGCACACAACTGGGGGGACAGACAGAGGGAGAAAATCTTCAAGCCGACTCCCTGCTGAGCAGGGAGCTTGACGCAGGCTCGATCTGAGGACCCCTGAGATCATGACTTGAGCTGAAAGCAAGAGTCAAAAGCTTAACTGATTGAGCCACCCAGGGGCCCCAAGTGTCCGATTCTTGGTCTCAGCTCAGGTCTTGATCTCAGGGTCATAAGTTCAAGCCCCACGTTGGGCTCCAAGCTAGGTGTGGAGCCTACTTTAAAAAAAAAAAAAAAATGTTCTGCTTCACAAGCAATTGAAAAAAATACTAATTGGTGTGACAATGTGATGTCATTTTCCAATTAACACATTAGCAAAGATTACAAAATGATGGTATTCAGTAATAATGAGAGTATGATGAGACACATTTTCATATTCTTCTGGTGGGAGTGTAAATTGGATTATTTTTTCTGGAAAAGAAAATGGCAGTGTTTCCAAGGCCTTAAAATGCTTGGATATTTTTTTCTTTTTTCTTTTCTCTTTTCTTTCTTTCTTTCTTTTTTTTTTAGAGAGAGAGAGACAGTGTGCATGTGCGAGCAGGAGTGGGGATGGGGTAGGGAGGAGGGGTAGAGGGAGAGGAAGAGAGAGATTCTTAAGCAGGCTCCATGCCCAGCACAGAGCCTGATGCAGGGCTCAGTCTCACAGCTCTGAGAACATGACCTGAGCTGAAATCCAGAGTCGGACGCTTAACTGACTGAGTCATCCAGGTGCTCCACAAATAGTCTGATTTAAAAATGGGCAAAAGGGGGGTCCTGGGTGGCTCAGTCGGTTAAGCGGCTGCCTTCAGCTCGGGTCATGATCCCAGGGTCCTGGGATTGATCCCCATGTCGGGCTCCCTGCTCAGCCAAGAGCCTCCCTCTCCTTCTGCCTGCCACTCTGCCTGCTTGTGCTTTCTCTCTCTCTCTGTCAAATAAATAAATAAAACCTTTTAAAAAATAAATAAATAAAAATAAATAAAAATGGGCAAAAGATTTGAATAGAAAGTTCTCCGAAGAAGATATACAAATGGCCAGCAAGCATATGAAATGATGCTCAACATCACTAATCATTAGAGAAGCTCAAACCAAAACCATGAGACACCACCTCACACCCATTAGGATGGCTGCTATAAAAAGAGCAGAAAACAAGTGTTGACAAGGATGTGGAGAAATAGGAATACTTATGCACTGTTGGTGGGTATGTGAAATGGTGCAGTCACTATGGAAAACAATATGGAGGTTCCTCAAAAAAAATTAAAAATAGAATTACAGTATGATTCAGCAGTCCCACTTCTGGGTATATATCCAAAATAGTTCAAAGCAGTATCTCAAAGAGCTATTTGCACACTCATGTTCATCACAGCATTATTACTAATAGCTAAGAGCTGGAAACAACCCAAATGTTCATCAACAGATGAATGGATAAAGAAAACATGTACATGTACAATGTACAATGCAACATTATGTAGCCTTAAAAAAAAAAAAAAGAAATCCTGTTGCATGTTCTAACATGGATGAGCCTCAAGGACACTATGCTAAGTGAAATAAGCCAGTCACAAAAGGACAAACACTGTATGATTCCACTCACATGAAGTATTTAAAATTAGTGTGGTTAGTGGGTTTCAGTTTTACAAGATGAAGAAGTTCTAGAGATCTGTGCATAGCAATGTGAATACTACTGAATAATACATCACATTATTAAACTATACACTTCCAAGTGGTTAAGATGGCAAAATTCAATGTTATGTGTTTTTTTTACCACAATAAAAAAAAAGCTGTGTGGAAATAGTTAAATAAAAAATAGTGTGCTCTTCTGAAGGAATATTATTCAGCCTTTAAAAATGGTATTTAAGAATTTTTTTTTTAAGTTTTATTTTTTTTAAGTAATCTCTACACCCAGTATGGGGCTCGAACTCATGACCTCGAAATCAAGAGTCATATGCTCTCCCAACTGAGCCAGCCAGGTGCTCCTAACAATTATTTTTAATAACATGATAAAATACTTATGATATAATGCAAGTATTAAAAAACAGTATATAATAGTATTAACTAAATAATGAATGCATGCCTGAATAAACTATGTTTGAAACATATGAAAAAACAACTAGAAGGAAAGATCTCAAGGTATGTTTGGATGGGGGATGATGGATAACTTCTGTTTTAGGTCCTTTTTTGTAGTTTTCCATACTTCACAAATGTTTCCCAAAATATATTACTTTTATAATCGTAAAGAAGTTTAAAAAATAAAAACTTTTAGGGATGCCTGGGTGGCTCAGTCGGTTAAGTGTCTGCCTTCGGCTCAGGTCATGATCCCGGGGTCCTGGGATCGAGTCCCGCATCGGGCTCCCTGCTCCGTGGGGAGCCTGCTTCTCCCTCTGCCTCTGCCTCTCTCTCTCTCTGTCTCTCACGAATAAATAAATAAAATCTTTTAAAAAAATAAATAAATAAATAAAAAATAAAAAAATAAAATAAAATAAAAACTTTTATTAAGTGTCAACTAAGTGTGGGGTCTCAGGAAGCAAAGATGAAGACCATGAAGAATGCAAAATTCTTGCTTGCAAGCAGGCTCGGTGTAGCCAGATGATAAATTCCTGTCTGTGTGGCCTCGGCAGCGAGCCCAGTGCCCTGACCTGGCGTTGAGCTCTGTGGAGCTGAAACGCCGCCGGTCAAAGTCATTTTCTCCCATCCAGACCCGGGCATTTTCAGATCTCTCCTCTCTGCTTAAGCACGAGTCACGTCTCCCCTGACTTGGTTTTACCACGCAACACTCACTCTTCTGAAGCAAATTACCTTATCACAGAGGTTCTATTTAACAGATTATAAAAATGGATTATAAAAAATTATGAGGCTTTGCAAAAAAAAAATTATGAGGATTTGAACTATTCATGCTGTTATGTTGGCACAGAAAAGTCTTTTTTTTTTTTTTTTAAGATTTTATTTATTTGACAGAGACACAACGAGAGCGGGAACACAAGCAGGGGGAGTGGGAGAAGGAGAAGCAGGCTTCCCGCGGAGCAGGGAGTCCGATGTGGGGCTCGATCCCAGGACCCTGGGATCATGACCTGAGCCGAAGGCAGACGCTTAACGACTGAGCCACCCAGGTGCCCCTGGCATAGAAAAGTCTTAAACCTGAGTTTGAGAACCCTGACAACTCCTTTATCAAACACTGCCAATTTGACCCTCCTTGTCACTCTGATTCTAGCTTCCCTCTGTGCTCCCTGTCCCTGCAGAGCCCACCACCTCACCCTCCCACTGCTGTGTTCCACTGCGGACAAACACCTGTCGTCCTTCAAGTCTATCCCTGGGTGCTTTTTCCACATCTCTCCTGGCAGAGCCCAGGCTGCCCCCTGAGCACCCCCACTTTCCTCCTGGTGCCTGTCTCAAATGGAGGCTATTTACTTCCCCCTTCCTGTGAACTTCAGAGCCACGGACGTCTCAGCATTTCCCTAGTTGCCCACTGCCAGTTCCAAACCTCAATTCCTTCACCTTCACCGACATGAAATACTTCCTTCAAGCTTTGGGCTGTACCCTTCCAGTTGCTGTTTCCAACAATCTGCCCAGTTGCTTATCCACATTCTATGAGCTGGAACCCAGCCACAGGTATTGATGACTTTTATGCTCAGGAGCATGAGTAATCCTACACCTCCATCTCAGAGCACTTGACCCTTTACCTGTACTTCAGTTCCTCCTTGCCAGCGACACACTCTGGACCCTGTCTACCTCATTCCAGTCCCTTTTGTGTTCCTCACAACCCTTCAGCTCTGACCTAGACACAGTTGGTTCCTTTTCCTTCTAGTTTATACTTTGTGATCCCCTCAATTCACTCACCCACTACCCTGGTCCTTTTGTTTATTCATCTTGCAAAATCTAAACCCCAAATAAGTCAAACTACATTCCTCTTCACTCTCAATCCAAGCTGCTGCAGTAAGATCTAGGAGAGGGGAGGTCATTCATGGGCTGGAGGAACATGTGGGTTGAGAAAGGGACAAGCGGGTTGAGGGTCTAGCTGTGGTTGGAAATGTCAGCGTGTAGAGATCCCGATTCACATGGTTGTGTGATTTTCTCCAGGGTCCTCGAGTAGGAATACAATGCTTGCATGGTTGGATCTGGGGGTGGCAATACCGGGGAACAGAATGACAAGACAGTAGAAGAACTGAGATTGACTAAAGCAAAGGACCATAGTATTTAGATTGAAGAGGAAAGGGAATGAAACATGGCAACTTCTGTTGTCCTAGTAAGCTGTGTCCATCTACTTTTTTTTTCTTTATTTGGGGTATTTGAGAACCAGGCACTGTGTTAAGATCCAGAGTGTTCAAAGGAAGAGACTGCAGATCAGCCAAGGTAGCAGAACCTGCCCCATCTCTCTTGGACTTGAATAGTCCAAGAGTGAAAAGACACGATCAACAGAGTGAAAAGGCCACCATGGAATGGGAGAAAAGATTTGGAAGTCATATATCCAAGGACATGACTGTGTTGATATGAAACCTGAGGAGACTGAAGGCAGTTACTCGGCAGGGGCCAAGGGCTAGATTTCATTTTGTAGCCTAATGAGATATAACATTAATAATTAAGAGTGTAGGCTTGGAGGCAGACTGAGCAGAGTTCTACTTTGGACCTGCCACATACTAAATATAGCAACCGGGCAAAGTAACTTCTCTTCAGTTTCTTTGTCTGTAAAGTGAGGACAATAAGAATATCTATCTCATAGAGCAGTTGTGAGGACTAAATGATGTCATGGGCTATTGTAACTAGTACTGTTGTAATAATACAATAGCCGAGAGGATGGATGCTTGACCAGGACTAATTTCTACCCTAACCTGGCATCTAGCTCAGAAGATTAAGATCATCAGTAACTTAGATTATCCAAATCTATCGAACTCAGCCAAAGCCTCCTGATATCTTCCTATGGAATCTTACTCCAATATGACAGATAGCCCATCATATCTCATAAGGAGATCTATATGTTCCCATGTGTCTTTTCTCTTGGGTGATCTCGTCCAGACCTGTAGCTTTAAATACCAACCATATGCAGATAACTCTCTAATTTATATCTCATTCTAACCTCTCCTATGGACTTCATACTTACATATACAGCTGTCTCCAAACTTGTACTGAAATATAAGTTAAGAATATTAATATACTTAAATATAAATTCATTTTTATATTTAAAATAAAACTCTTGTATAGGAAACAAAAGAAAAATAGATAAATTGGGCTACACCAAAATTTAATACTCTTGTGCATAAAAGGACATGATCAACAAAGTGAAAAGGCAACCATGGAATGGGAGAAAAGATTTGGAAGTCATATATCTGATAAGCAGTTAATATCCAGAATATAGAAAGAACTCCTACAACTCAACAACAACAAAAACAAACAGCGCAATATAAAAATGGGCAAAGGACTTCATAGACATTTCTCCAAAGAAAAGACGCAAATGGCCAATAAGCACATAACATGATGCCCAACAACACTAATCATCAAGTAAATACAAATCATAACCACAATAAGATATCATCTTGTACCCATTAGGATGGCTACGACTTTAGAAAAAATAGAAAATAACAAGTGTTGGTGAGGATGTGTAAACACCGGCACTTTCGTGTGCCGTTGATGGGAATGTAAAATGCTGCAGTCCCTATAGAAAACAGCATGACGTTTCCTCAAACAATTAAAAATCACATTGCCATATGATCCACGCAATCCCGCTTCTTGGTATATACGTAATGGAATTGGAAATTAGGGACTCGAAGAGATATTTATGTACTCATGTTCATATAACAACATAATTCATGGTAGCTGAAAGATGGAAGCGACCCACGTGTCTATTGACAGATGAATGAAAGAACAAACTGTGGTATCTACATACAGTGGACTGTTATTCATCCTTAAACAGAAAGAAAATTCTGACACGTGCTCCAGCACAGGTGAACCTTGAGGATAGTATGCTTAATGAAACAAGCCGGTCACAAAAGGACAAATACTGTATGATTTCAGTTAAATGAGGTACCTGGAGGGGTCCAGTTCATAGAGACAGACAGTAGAAGGATGGTTGCTAGGTGCTGGGGGGAGGGGGGATGTGGGCAGTTATTGTTTAATGGGGACCGAGATTCAGTTTTGCAACATCAAAAGAGTTCTGGAGACGGATGGTGGTGACGGTTATACAATGATATGAATATACTTAATGACACTCACCTGCACTCCTAAAGATGGTTAGGATGATAAATTTTAGGTCATGTGTATTTTACCACAATAAAAAATTTTAAATTAAAATGAAATAGAACTCTTAATTTTCTTTGCCCCCACCCTACCCAATTTCCTCATTCTAAAAACTGGAACCAAGTTGCTTAGGCCAAAAACCCAGGATTTATCCTTCATTTCCTTCCCTCTCGTCTATATCCAATAATAAGTCACGTCGCCTTTTGCTTCCGAAATGTATTCTGAATTCACCCATTCACCTCTTCTACAGATACTGTTGTACTTCAGGCCATCATATGCTCTGGTCCCTGATGTTGAAATAGCTTCCTAACCAGTTGCCTTGTTTTCATTCTTGCCCTCTCCAGTCAATTCGTATAGCAGCCAGAGTGCTCTGTTCAGGGTAGAAATCACACCTTAAGCTTTCTCTACTTAAAAGTACTCTGATGGTTTCTCACTGCACCTAGAAAAAAATTCAATCTCCTTGCCACTGCTTACAGGGCGCTAGAAGATCTGGTGTCCATACACGCTGGCCTCCCGCCAACATCTCTGACCTTATGTCCCATCACTGTTCACTTTGATCACCGTGTTCCAGTCACGCTGGTCTTCCCTCTGTTGTTCCAACACCCCAAGCATATGCCCTTTCCTTGCAGACTTCCCATTTGCTGCTCTGCTTGGTACACTCTCTTCCCACATCTTCACATGATAGGTTCCTTCTGATCCCTGGCATCTCAGCTTAACTATTGCCTGCTCAGAAAAGTACTCATTTACCATCCGATCGGAGGTAGCCACCCACTGATGGTCACGCTTTATACCGTCATCCTCTTTTATCTCTTCTTGGCATTTACCATTATTAGAAATTCGTATTTGTTGTCACAAGTTTATCATCCGCTTCACCATCCCCCAACTAAAGTGTGAGCTCCATGAGAACAGATATCTTGTTTGTTTCTTCAATTCCCAGAACCCAGAACACTATTGGGCACATAACTTCCTAGTCAAATATTTGCTGACTGAAGGAAGAAGTAAATAACATTAATGACCCAATTTTCCTTCTGTGTCATATGTGTATATATATATATACACACACACACACAAACACATATTTCAGGCCTATATATATATATATATATATATATATATAAGCCTTTCGAGAAGGGGTGTCTAGGTAGCTCAGTCAGTTAAGCTTCCTCCTGATTTCAGCTCAGGTCATAATCTCAGGGTTGTGAGATTAAGCCCCAGGTCATCTCTGTGCTGGGTATGGTGGCTACTTAAGGTTATCTGACTCCCTCTTCCCCTCCCCCTACCTGTGGGCTCTCTTTCTCAAAAAAAAAAGGGGGAGGGCGCCTGGGTGGCTCAGTCGGTTAAGCGTCTGCCTTCGGCTCAGGTCATGATCCCAGGGTCCTGGGATCGAGTCCTGCATCAGGCTCCTTGTTCAGCAGGGAGCCTGCTTCTCCCCTGCCTGCCGTTCCCCCTGCTTGTGCTTGCTCTCTGTCTCTCTCTCTCACTCTCTCTGTGTCAAATAAATAAATAAAATATTAAAAAAAAACTTTTGTGTAAACTGGTACTTCTAACATTAGACATCACCAGTGTCTTTTCTATCTATTCTAGAATGTGGTAACCAGTCTTTAAAATGCAAGCCGCATATTTGACATTTCATTTTATGAAGGGAACAAGTTTACATTCCTACTCTGGCCCAAAGTGTAGCAAAGTACAATTATTTATATGGAATTTTAAAATTGCCCCGTATTTCTTTAAAACCAAACTGTAGGCTTTCATATGGGAAATTACACTCATTCAAAGTAAAAGTCTGGATGTCGAAGTCTTTAGAAAATTGTTCCAAGTATTTCATCACATACTTTTCCCAGTCTAAAGGACGTTTCAAGGTTCATTCTCTTCACGGTTAGTTATCTATCTGTCCAAGCCAAAATACACAGGGCTTAAAAGGCAGGACCATATAGCAGCACAAATGTGATTTCTCTGGCCCTTCTACCTAAGCCACCCCAACCTCCTTCAAAGTCAAACTTCTAACCACAGTTGGGCTCATGAATATAGATCATTCTGTCATTATTTTTGAGGTGTGTCTGCAGTGGACAGCTGGAAAATGACACAAAAGTGCTGCATTCCCACTGACGATGGAAGTCCTTCTATGCCAACTTCAACTGCACCTGTTCTAGTGACCCCAAATGCTGATATATGCGTGGGTACTGACATGCCCCTTGGGATGTTGTCTGATGAAGCAGATAGACTCCTGTTCTTCCACTCTTGAGTCACACTCTGATGTTCTGAGGCCAAGGCAAATAAAGTCTCACAAAGATCTCGGCAAAAATAGTTATTTCAGATTTCACTCCAAGTGCCCTTTCCATAAAATCTGTACATGATCTGCAGAATCAGCAGCAGAACCTGGGCAGACCCTCTGAATCATCCTTCACTCTGATGCGGAAGCCTGGACCTCCTCTCTCTTTTCCCAGAGGAGGAGTTCTTTCTTTGGAGGCTTCCACTTCTCCGGGCAAATAAGTGCTGACTGCTTCAGCCCAGGTAACCCTAAAAATGTCCAAATCCATGGAGAACACATAGTTCCTAAGGTGCTTCTTTAGAGTTAATAATCAAAATAAAAATAATAACTATAGGTAATATTTTTTTCACACTTAACATGGGCTAGGCACAGAGCTAACCACTACCTTCTGGGAAATTGAGGTTTGGAAAGTTTAAAAACTTGCCCAAGCTTACAAGCTAGGACTTGAAGGAGTCAGCAATTGAATGTTGACAGCTCTGCCCAGAGGCTACGCTCTTAACCAATACACTGTATTGTCTCTTATCCTAGAAGTAATTATAAGGTTTATAAAATTTTACCCTGTTGAAGAGAAGGTCAAACAAATCGAAGAGCTATAGATGTTTATTCTTCCTTATTTTAATTTAACATATTGTTTAATAATCTGTGTATTAGTTATTTATTGCTGCATAACAAACCACTCCAAAATGTAGCTGCTTAAAACAACAAACATTTGGGTGCCTGGGTGGCTCAGTTGGTTGGGCGACTGCCTTCGGCTTGGGTCATGATCCTGGGGTCCCAGGATCGAGTCCCACATCGGGCTCCCTGCTCAGCGGGGAGTCTGCTTCTCCCTCTGACCCTCCCCCCTCTCATGTGCTCTCTCTCATTCTCGCTCTTTCAAATAAATAAATAAAATCTTTAAAAAAACAAACAACAAACATTTACTACCTCTCTCAATTTCAGAGGGTCAGGAATCTGAGAGCCACTTAGCTGAGTGGTTCTGGTTCAGGGTCTCTCCTGAGGTTGCGGTCCAGCTGTTGGCTGGGGATGCAGTCATCTGAAGACTCAACTGGTGCCTGGCTGGCTTTGTGGTAGAACATGCAACTCTTGATCTCGGGGCTGTGAGTTCGAGACCCACAGTGGGTGTAGAGGTTACTTAAAAATAAAATCTTAAAAAAAGAGAGAGAGAGAGAGACTCAACAGATGCTGAAGTCGTCGCTAACAAGCTCCCTCACATGCGGGACAGAGGGCCGCAGTTCCCATTGGTTGTTGACAGTAGCCTTCATTCCTCGTCTCCACCTGGGTCTCTTAAAGGGCTACTTACTACATTACAGCTTGATTGTCCAAAAGAAAGAGAAAGGGAGGAGGGAAGAGTGAAGAAACAAAGAGGAAACACTCAAGATGGAAATCTTGTAAAAGTAATCTCTGAAGTGATGAAACATCACTTCTACTCTTTTCTATTGGTCATGGAGAGCAATCCTGGTACAGAGTAGGTGGGGCCTACGCAGGATATGAATATCAGTAGACAGGGATCACTGGGTGACCAGCTGCCATGTCTGCTAGCATTTTAATCCATTTAAACTAGGGTTCTAACCCCGAATCTGGTATCTGCCCTGTAAATCAGTTTTACTTTCTATTACTCATAAAATAGGAACATCCTAAACTCCGAATCTTGAATGTTGGAGGGCCTCAGGTAACTGATTCTCTCAGAATCTAAGTTCAATCTCTCTTTTAAAAGAAGCAATTTCAATAATAGTAATAATAACATTCAGATAGTAATCACTGCCCCACTTAGAACTGGGAGACACCGCTCTTTGCTCTTTGCTTTGCGCACACAGACAAGCGGTTTTTGATGAAAGGTTTCTCTTCTTAAGATCTGCAACTTCTCCCATAATCTAATAAATTGTTTTTGAACCCTTTCAGGAGTGTTTTCTGATGTCCAACTGATGTTTCTTAAACTAAGACTTTTTCACCTTGTTTGGTCTGGACACAGGTCAGCATTCTTCCCATAGAAGCTTTTGTTTATTTTGAAATACTGAAACAATTTTGAGAATTGATATAAGAAACAAGTTTATTTTCAAGAAGCTTGGTTTTCCTTTTCAGTTAGTTCCAGAAAAGGACTGTTACTTGAGATAAGATTTAGAAAGGATTAAGTGTATTTCTGAAGGCATAGTCAGCCATCTTCTGAGGGCAGGAATATTGAACAGTAAGTATAAACAAAGTGACTAATACCTGTGTTAACATTTTTATCTTAATTTTTTAAAAATTCTATTATGTTTTAAGGAAATGTTTGTATTTCCCTGCATAAAACATGCTGGCTTGCCCTTCTTTATTTTTATTTTCAATTTAGAATATAATCACTATTAAATAGTATTTATCCAATAGATCACATTTAAAAATGTACATTTAGTTCTCCATCACTAAGCCACTGTTATTACAAAGAGGAATATGCTGCAATGTTCAATTTGGCAGCCCTCATTCTTTTTTTTTTTTTTTAAGGTTTTTTTTTTTTTATTTGACAGAGAGAAAGACAGCCAGAGAGGGAACACAAGCAGGGGGAGTGGGAGAGGGAGAGGCAGGCTTCCCGCGGAGCAGGCAGCCTGATGCGGGGCTCGATCCTAGGACCCTGGGATCATGACCTGAGCCGAAGGCAGACGCTTAACGACTGAGCCACCCAGGCGCCCCGCCCTCAGTCTTGAAGGCTTTGTAACAGTGCTGTCCAATAATATAGCCACTAAAGCTACATGCGGCTACAGAGCACTTAAAATGTGGTTAATACAAACTGAAATGCGCTATAAAATACAAGCTGGATTCTTAAGATTAGTGGAAATGAAAAGGATGTAAGACTAATGATTTTTTACATTAGAATGTAAAGTATCTCAATAATTTCTATATTGATTACATGATGAAATGATAATGTTGGATATATTGGATTAAATATATTAACATTAATTTCATCCATTCCTCTTTACTTTCTTAATATGTAGGGTTTTGCCAGATAAAAATACAGGACACCCAGTTACATCTGAATGTCCTATGTCCCTGCTTATATTTTAATACTACAAAATTATTCCTTAACTGAAATTCACATTTTAACTGGGTTTTTTATATTTTTATATTTTTATTTGCTAAATCTGGTAACTTTATCAATATGACTACTAGAAAAAATTAAATTACAAATGTATTCTCTTGGACAGTGAGGCTTTAGAATTATCTAGTTTTTCTGTTTTGTTTTTGTTTTACCAACTATTGAGTTAACTGTGCAGAAATGCATAATCTGAGGGAAACATTTAATCCTAGACTGGAATCGACAATATTCTTGAAGTTAAATTTTTACATTTGTTTTAACAAGTTAAAGGCCAACAAAGGGGATTTGTCGCAGACCAAAGTATGGAAAGCGCATTTGGATTAGAATTAAAAAATCAATGCTCCCAGCTTCTCCATTGGGGTAGTTAACGGTTCCGGTTTCAAAATAATCCCTGCCACTCTCACAAGGATGGGTGGTGTCGAGGGCAGCTAATTGGCAGGGAGACTCTGAGCCAGTCACAGTCTCTCAGTAAAAAGTTGGCGGGGGGGGGGGGTGGGGGGACGGTATTTTTAATACTTGAGCCTCGCACCCCGCTCTTCCACACGTCCCCTCCCCTGGCTCCGCGCTGGGCCAGCGACCTTGGTCTCAGACGCCGGGGCTCCGAGTCTCGCTGCCTTCCTTAGCCGAGCCAGGGCTACCTGGGCTGCAAGCTGGAGGCTGGGGTCGCCGAGGATCGTCCAGAGCCGGCCAGATCCCCCGCCAGCTGCCCCGCGCGAGCCCCAGGTGCGCGCGGCGGCCCGGCGCCCTCCCCGCCGTCACGCACAGCCCCAGCCCCGCCCCCCCGTCCGCGCTGCACAGCCCAGTCCCAGAGCCCGCCCCGGCCTTGAGCTCTATGTAAGGCCGGTCGCTGGGGCGGCGGGAGCTCGCGAGCCTGCTCTAAAGATCTTTCGGCGGGTCCTGCGTTCGGTCGCGAGGCGAGGGCCCGGCGCGCACGCGCACGCGCACGCGCACACCCTGCCTCTGCCCCCGCCCCCGCGCGGCGCCGCGTCCTTCGACCCCGGGCGGCGCGCCGCGGGCCGCTGCAGGCGGCATGCGGGACTACGACGAGGTGACCACGTTCCTGGGCGAGTGGGGGCCCTTCCAGCGCCTCATCTTCTTCCTGCTCAGCGCCAGCATCATCCCCAACGGCTTCAATGGAATGTCAGTCGTGTTCCTGGCCGCCACCCCGGAGCACCGCTGCCGGGTGCCGGACACGGCGAACCTGAGCGGCGCGTGGCGCAACCACAGTATCCCGCTGCGGCTGCAGGACGGCCGCGAGGTGCCTCACAGCTGCCGGCGCTACCGGCTCGCGGCGATCGCCAACTTCTCGGCGCTCGGGCTGGAGCCGGGGCGCGATGTGGACCTGGAGCAGCTGGAGCAGGAGGGCTGCGTGGACGGCTGGGAGTTCAGCCGGGACATCTACCTGTCCACCATCGTGACCGAGGTGGGTGTCAGTCCCCGCGCCGAGGCCGGGGACCGGAACGTGGGGAGGACCTTCGCACTCCACCCCACAAGGTGCACGCTGGATGCTGCCCCTCTCTCCCCCAACACACTACACACCTCCGAGTGGGCGTCCTGCAGGCACCACTTTGCGTAGTGACTTCTAACCAGACCGTGCCCCTCATAGCACGGGTGTCCTGCTGGCCACCTTGAAGAGGGAGTCAAAAAGGCCGTCGTGGCCCCTGGTAGCTACTCTACGACTCTGAATAGTCAGACTTTCTAGATGGAGGTGGGAGTGTTGAATGGAGCAGAGCCAGAGCTTGGGCCACCGGGCTGTCAGTTTTTCCTCTAGTCTCTTGGCATCTGTTCAGAGAGGGAAACACTCCTCTTCTTTCCTGAAGAACTTTTAAAGCTAAAGGAAGCATGTGTATAAAATTGTCACGGGCTCCCTTCTCCAGTTACTCTTTCCTCACCCACCCTCACCCCAAAATGGCAATCTGGTCATACCCTATCAGGAATTGTTTACCTTTTGCTTATGGTTAATCATCAGAATTTTAGGGCCCATGCATCTGAAGAGCCATTCAGGGTGACTTGTTGGCCTGGGATGTTTTAGAGTATTCGAAGGCAGTGTCGTTGGTCAGATTTACTTAAAGCATACAACTTTTTTCACAGGAATTGTGTGTGGGGGGTGGGAACTTCTCATTTCGCAACCCCTTGCATTTTCCTTTTTGGGTGGCTTTGTCTGTCCCCTGGTGACCCTGCAGCCATTGGAGCTACATGTATGACTTATACATGTGCTTTGCATCTTACTCAGATGCTGGAACTCTCACTCTCTGGAGTCTCAGCAGAAATGAGCTAGCAGAACAGTGAAAAGAGTCCTCTACAGGCACCAGTTTCTTGGAGTTCAGGATCAGAGATTCACGGATTGGGAAAGCTTCCTGGAGGTGGCAGCCTGTCTGAGTCTGGGGTGTTTAGCTCTTCAGATGCAAAGACGGGAGCAGCAGGCAACAACCTAGAAGGAGGGAAGGGGCTAACAGGTAGGGCACACAGGTCCTGGTATGGCATCAAACCCTCCTGGAGACAGGGGTCCTGAGGCCCCTCTTATGTTTCTTCTGGGGGCGTCACCCTTCAGGAGAATCTCATCACTGCTCCGAGACTCGTGTGTGTGTGTGCGCGCGCGTGCGCACACACACGTGCATGCACACGTGCTCTCTCTCTGTGTGTTTGGACTAGCATGTGTCCCACACATACATGTGGTAGGAGTGTGATATGAGTCCCACTGGGATCTTTCAGCTGGTGACATCATTCCTGTGTCCTTAGGCATTGTTTTGCCTCACAAGCAAGTCTGTCACACTCCTGGAAGCCAGTGAGAGTTGTGGAAACAGAGACTGTCCCTCAGGTTGCTGGCAGAGGCCACCAAGGAGAAGTCATACTTCATGACACAGGAGTCCCTGCAAATTCTGCTTCCAGCTGCCCATGGAAGGGGAAGACCGTGAAGTCAGAAGAAGCTCATGGCGTCTTTTTGGGTTTTACCCTGACTTCTAGGTTCCCTTGGCTTACCCTAGTCATTTGCTCTTGCTTCACTGCCCCCGTCCTGTCTTGGGCTGAGGCTGGTGGTGGCACTGATGAGCTCCCAGAGGTCGGCTCTAATGGAAGGGTCCTTGAGCAGTGACGACGTTGCTGCTAATGTCAGTGTTTCCTTTTTTGTATTTAGCCTATTTATTTAGCTGTCTTAGCAGTTTCGTAAGAGCTGTGTGCCCTTTTACCTACTTATAGATTGTCAGCCTTTGCAGGGAGGCGAGGTTAATACATTACTTAGGCTTTTGTTTTGGGATGCCGGAATGCCTAACTCTTTAGCTCGAGGCTGCTTGTTCCTCCCAGGTGAATGGTCACCGTTGGAAGTTACTGCATTAACATTCTGATTTTCTTTCAACCCGGACCTGGCCCGCTGACCACTGCAGCTAGTCCTGTGTCTGCTGAATGTTTCAAGCCTGCCTTCTGCTCCGGATCATAAATAGAGGTGTTTATAAGTACATTGGTATTGAATTCTTTGTTTTTCAACAGAAGATGAAAACTATAGGTCTCCTGTTTGATTTTTTTTTTTTCTTTGTTGAAGTATGTACGTGTAGTACTAAACTTTGTGGTAGTTTTACGTCTTGGCATCTCCCTGACATCATGCCGGATACAGACGGGGGTACCTAGGGAAATTTTTGTTGAATGTATTAATGAGCAATTTAAGAAATGTTGTCTAAAGTTTGAGAGCTAAAGAAGGAAAGGACAGTTTAATTCATAGAAAAGAAACTTGGGGCTGGTCAAAAAGCATCGACTGAAATATTTGAAAGAAAACGTAACCACCCAGCCCACAAACTGTGCCTTGCCCCTATATGGATCTGCAACAAGGTGTTGGGATTGGCAGAGAGGAGGTCACACTATGAGGTGAAAGCGAATGTTTTGGGAATAGTTTGGTGGTCCCCGTGCTTCTAGGCTGGCCTCTTCCCCAGCCCCTCATTCATGCCTGGAGTACTAGAGAATCAGCCATCCCACCTGGCTCCAATCCCTGAATGCTTCTTGGCCCAGGACTGTCCCCTCCTCTGAAACCTGGGTGATTTCTCAGGCTGCCTGGGCTGCCTGGTTTTAGGTGTCTCCCTAGCCCAGCTTGCAGCCAGAAAGATTCTTTTAAAAACTTATAGCTCTTCTGGCACCCATGAGTTGGGGTCCCTTCATCTAAGACCTGGCAGTTGTCTGTGTCCCTTGCTTCTCTCCTTTCTATCCTTCTCTGAAGCCTCCTCCCCCAGCCCGTAGCAATATTCTTACTCACTCCTTGTCCTGGAAAGCCTCTTTCTCTGGACTGTCTTTTCTGTCAGTCTTCTCTCATGTACAGATAATCTTGGAAGATAGGAGAGCTCCCACTGTGATTTCAAGCCCTCATGAAGGAACGTGGGAGGCAGGGCTGGGCTGACTTCTTGTGGAAAGACCTGGAGCTTGTGCCTCACTGTTAAGTCTTTGCTGACTGTCTCGCTTAAGGGAAACGCAGACCCTTAAGGCCTTGCCTTCGGAGCTCATGGCAAGCCAGAGAAATCACTTGCGGGGTCCCTGAGGCCCCTGTGCACACACGGTCATAGCAGACACATCTGGCCATGAATGGTCTAGCTAGCTGAGAACCAACGCCCTGGGTCAAGGTTCTTAGAGCTGACACAGGGAAGAGGGTGAAGGAGCAAAAAAATTAACAAATAAATAAAATCTATCCTAGAGATTGAAGTTCAGGGTTCGTCTGTGTTTTGAGCAGCCAAGCCTAAGGTCCAAGCCCAAAGGATACTATAGTATTGAAAGTTAACAGCCCTTTTATTCATCTCTTCCCTCACTCACCTATGTACCAAACAGCCTCTCCTCTGCAGGGCTCTGCCAGGCATTCTAGAGGATATAGCAGCAAATTCTTTGTCTCCTTGCCCTGACCACCTTGGGGCAAGGATCTGCCATTAACTGCAGCAGCGGGCAGGACAAAATGTGGGTAGGAAGACATGGTATTCAGTCACAGCTGGTGCTTATCAGGGTGTTCGACCATCGATGCGGTCAGGCCAGGTACATCTCCGGGAAGAGCTTCTGCCCTATGGGCACAGACCCTATCTTTTTTCCTTCCAGCCGGTTCACAAGGAAGAACATTTAGTCCCAGGGAACTACATCATCTCTCTCTATCTCATAACTGAGAAGCAGCTCTAATTAGATAGCGTGTACAAGAGACACAATTCTCTCTCTTCTTAAAAATGTTAACAGTTTTATTGAGGTGTAACTGACATAAAATAAATGGCACAGAAGTGAAGTGTACAATTTGAAAAGCTTTGAGAGAGAGAGAGAGAGAGAGAGTTCCATGAAATCATCACCACTAGAGAGGCACATTTCTGACCAGGAAGGATGGCAAGTAGAGGTCCCTTGCCAGAGTGGCTCCTAGATTTTTTTCAGGTTGTGCCCACTCTCAAAGCTCACCCAGCTGAGGGGTCACAATGCTGGACTCATGACTTGAATCCTAAACCCATATATTTAGTTCTAACTCTGAGACTTGTTATCATCAGCCAGTACAGCCCATGCCACATAGTGAGTGGAAGCATCAGTGAGCTGGTCTGTAGCTGCTTTAGTCCTGTCTGGGGAGCCAGGAGCTCAGTGGAGGAACACTAGATTCCTTTGCCTGTGCAGCATCCTTGGGTGCATAGCTTGGACTCCATGGGCTTCTCATCCTACCCCAAATCCTGGCCCCACCGCAATCCATTTGGTGGTTGACAGTAAGTGAGTGTCTTGGCTGGGTAGGATGGTCTGTGCCTGCACTCATGTTCATTTTTTGAGACCTGTTATCTCTCCTGGCCCTACCCACAGGCTCCCTGTGGCCAGTGGGAATGAAGCGTTAACTCACGTTGCTTTTGGAGGTCCCCAAACCAGGTCCTGAGGATTGTTAAGAATCACCAGTGGTGAGGGCGCCTGAGTGGCTCCGTTGGTTAAGTGTCCGACTCTTGATTTCTACTGAGGTCATGATCTCAGGGTCATGAGATCAAGCCCCACGTTGGGCTCTACACTGGGCGTGGAGCCTGCTTAAGTTTCACTCCTTCCCTCTCCCTTTGCCCCTCCCTTTCAAAAACAAACAGACAAACAAACAAAAAAACCAATTGTCAGTGGTGGATAGAGAGCCCAGTTACTCCAGAGAGTTACATGTTTGCCCAGACTAAGGACAGGCTGGACCCAGTGGCGGGATTGAGGCTGCCAGCCCTGGAGAGAGGCTCTGGAACCTACCCCAAGATGAGCATGACAGAGACCTTGTCTGCTGCAGAGCATAGTCGGTCCCGGTTTCGGGTAGCACCTGGCCTTGTCAGCCCAGAATTCCCTACCAGCCTGTACTGGGGGACCTGACGTCAGGGGAGGGGACTGTAGAAGCCCCTGTGGGTTTGTAGTCCAGCTGAGCTACATGAGTCCCCAGCCCTCGTGAGAGTCCCGATGAGAAGCAGCTACTGACCCTTTCTTCAGTTTTTCATCTCTGTTGCTGCAAAAATTAATGCATGCTGGCTGGAAGTGGATCTCCTCATGGTAGCAGTGGTAGCTGTAATCTGGCCCCGAAAGTTCTGCCTAACCCTCTACCTAACACCAGAGGCCGATACCCCATCACCATGGCCCCCAGCTCTGACTCCCTGGCCACTCCCATCCTGACTTTATTTATTTATTTATTTATTTGACAGAGAGGGAACACAAGCAGGGGGGAGGGGCAGAGGGAGAAGCAGGCTCCCCACTGAGCAGGGAGCCCGATACGGGGCTCCATCCCAGGACCCTGGGATCATGACCTGAGCTGGAGGCAGACACTTAACCCACTGAGCCACCCAGGCGCCCATCCCATCCTGACTCCAGCAGCCATGTCTGTATGGGGGCTGCCCTAGGAGCACTCACCCTTCTAGAAGGGAGTTGGTGTCTTCTTGCTAGCACCACCGAGGCTGCGGGGGGGGGGGCGGGGGCGGCTGTAGCCTGAGTACTCAGGCATTGGTGCTCCAATATTCTTGCCTCCTGCTAATCTGAACTTTCTCTAGATTTGAGTTTGAGATCTCTACCTCTTCCTTGTGGAGATTCTCAGCCCATCCAAGGTTTATTCCAGAGTGAAGAGCCAGCTATGTGGCTAAGTGATCCTTACCGTTAGCTGCAGGGGTTCTTGATGTCCACCCTGGGGACTGCTTCCCACCCCTCTGAGGTGCCCGCAGGCTCTGTGCGCACACCGCCCAGCAGGGAAGCAGATTTGTTTTTCTGTCACTGGCCTGGAAGAAATGCTTTCTTGGAAGCCACACATTCCCCCTGCCTCTGTGACTGGGGAGCCAGTAGGCTCCACAGAGTTTAGGCCAGCAGCCTGGCACCAGGCAGGCCAGGGTCTGAACTCTCTGGAGGGCAGCCTTCTTCGTGATTACTGAGCACCATCTCTCTGTTCTGGGAAACATTTTTCTGGGAACCACCAAGCTTCTTGTTTTGGCTTTTCTTCCCTTTTTTGGCTCCTTGTTAGGCTGGGGCGACCCAGCATCTGAATGTTCAGCTGCTTCCCCCTGCCTGCAGACCTCTTTTCATGAGAATTGCACATTGAGAGCTGGAAACTCGAGCAGTGCAGCCTGTTCCATACCCACATCCCTGTTTTATACTTGGGGAAAAAGGCAAAATGGGGGGGGAAATCTTGTCTGACGTTGGATAACCAGTTAACAGTGGAGTAGAAGCTAAACCCAGTTTCTTGACTCCAGCTCAGAGCTCTTGGCTGTAACTGGGCCTAGTGTTGTGGTCACAGCATCAGTGATCCCAGCTGTAAATGTCACCTGAGTGTCCCACGGCTCATCGGCTCAGAGTGGGGGCCCAAACAGAACCGCAAGAACAGATCCAGATGGTGCGTCCCAGGCCCTCTGGCCTCAGTCCCTTGCTGGATGCCTGGACTCTTAGAGTCCCAGAGCCCTGCTCTAGAACCATTCCTGTGCCATTCCTGTCAATGGCCTGAAGCCCACTGAAAGGGTACCCTGCCCCGTCCACAGCCCTGGGCTCCCCCTGGATTCTTAGAAGCAACCATGAAAGGCCTCACCTTCTCTCTTCCTGGATTGACAGATGGGCACTGTCCTTGCTCTCTACCTATCCTCCCTTCTCCAATTGGTAGCAAAACAATGGAGCTGAGAGCTATGAAAATCAGGATGGGAGGGCGCCGACTCTCCCTGTGAGGGGGGGAGCTCTCTGCTTTGCTGTCCACACAAGCCTTTGCCTGCCTGCATGAGCGCACGTACCCATGCGATAATATAAACAGAGCCTGCAGGGATATAGGATATTCTCATTTAATTTTCCAAGAGGCCATAAATTTAAAACATTTAACAAAAGAAGTGAGTGATACGTCTCTTTGCTCCCCTTACAGTGGAACCTGGTGTGTGAGGACGACTGGAAGGCCCCACTCACGGTCTCCTTTTTTTTCGTGGGTGTGCTGGTGGGCTCCTTCGTTTCGGGGCAGCTCTCGGACAGGTAAGGTGGGTGTCTCTCTGCTGCAGCTGCAGGGGACCACAGCACCAAGCACGGAGCACGTATGTGCCTGACTCTTGGCTTCAGATGGTAGTGCTCTCTCAGCACGGGGCCTTGTGTTTTAGAAGAAGAGGAAGCGGTGTCTATAGTGTAGATTCCATACCAAGTAAAGAGCCAACAACCTTTTCTCCCTCATTCTTGCTGAGCAGAACAACCTGAGCTAAGTGTATCCATCATCCAGTTGACCAGGAAATATATCATGATTCACTTCTTGTACCAGCCTGTTGGCCTTCCCTAGGTGACTCTTCCATGGGAGAGGTAGACACCACACACACACAGATGAACTTTGTTGACGATCTTAAGGCATCCCGTGAATGGCCACCTCTGTATTCCCCAAACCGTCATTCTCTCTGCATGATGAGAGGAGATCTTACTGGCCAGTAGTAGTGTAATGGGCAGAACTCTTGTGTTCACAGGGCTGATGCCCCTTAGCTTATAGCTTGTAGCACCTACTTGACAGCAAGCAGGACATGTACTGTTTTGACTTATAAGCAGGTTATTTATATAATTCCAAGGCTTTTAACTCAAGTTCCTTTCATGGCTTAAGGAATTCATCTACTCTTGAAATTATATGCAAAATTTTAGAGATTGTATATGAATATTTTTTTTCTGGAGAAAGGTCCATAGTTTCCGTGAAGTTCTCAGAGGGGTCCATTATGTGGTATCTTCCTACCCCAGGGCTCCAGGGTCTGTTGGAGAAGCCCACGGTGAGAAGAGTAGCCTTCACCAAGGTCCTTGGCCGTACTGGATCACCCAGTGGAGTCCCAGCATCCTCCTAGCTGGTTGGGGTCTAATAGAGAAGTTCAGGATGAGAATGTCATCCTACTTTAAGAACAAACTTATATTATCCCGGAGCACAAACTCAGGTGATGTCCTGGCATGTTTATCTCTATAGATTATTGTCTTTACCTGAGAATCCATTCCTCATGAGAAATATATGCATTTCTCACTAGATTTGTGTTTCCCAACTATCATCTAGCCATTAGAAAAGTGAAAAATTCTTGCAGTCACCAGTGAGCATTTAAGAGTCAAGTAGGCCATGACCACTGATTGACAGTTCTAGACAAGCCTGAGCCACGTGCCCTTTCAGGGGAAAGACCTTTGCTTCCCGAGATCCTTAATCTAGCAGCAAGCATCAATTGATTACTTATATTTATCTCACAAACATATAGCACCTAATATATGCCAGCCACCCTCAATAAGCACTGTACAAATTTAAAAGAAAGAAAAACAAATAATCCCATCATAGCCCTATGAAGTAGGAAGTATTATTACTCTCATTTTACAGGTGGGGAGAATGAAACCCAGAGGAGTTAAATGACTTGCACAGTCCCAAAGCCAGCAAGTGGCAGAGGTAGGATTTAGGCCCAAAGAGTCTTGACCCTCTGTTCTCGGGCCATGCCCTCCTAGAACTTGCCTTCTAGCAAGGCAGAATGTATTAAACAACTAATTGAGGGGTATACTTGTCCTTCATGGTGTATGCAATACAGAGAAGAAGTACAGGATGCTAAGAGAGGGTCTGATGGAGGAGGCCCAGAGAAGCCGCCCTGAGAAGGTGAAGTATGTGCTGGGAGTGGAAAGAGGAATAGAAATCAGCCAACAATAAAGGGGTAGAGAGAGGAAGAAGCACTGTGGGCAAAAAAAGCTGTACTTAAGTAAGCCTCAACTCAAGAAGAGGCAGCTCACTTTAGAAACTGGAAAAAAGTCCTCTGGGGTGGAGGTGTGGAGAGTGATAGAGACGAAGCGGGTGAGGCAGGTGGAGGCCCAAGCAGAAGAGCAGGCCAGGCTTAGCTGATGATACGTAGGAGTTTGTGGTTTAGTCACAGAGCAGTGGGGAGCTCTTGAGAGTTTTATAAAGCAGGAGTACAGCGTAATCAGATTTATATTTTTTTAATGATTATCTGATAACTTTGCAGAGAAAGGATTGAAAGGGAGAAAGAGGGGTTGTGGAGAGACCAATTAAGAGGCTGTCACAATAATTTATGTGGGAAATGATGATGGTTTGGACTAGGCTGACAGTGGTAGAAATGGAGAAGAGAGGTAGGAGATCCAACCAACAGGACTTGGCTGTGGGTTGGATGTGGGAAGTGAGGAGAAATTTTGGGCCTATACAGCGGAGCTGATGACGATGCCCTTCTCTAAGACAAGGAACTCTGGAAGAAGATCATGTTTGTAGGAGAAAATGCAGAGCTCAGTTTAAATGTACTGAATTTGGGGTGACTATGAGAGTCCTAAATGGATGAAGTGAGCCTGCAGTTGGATGTGTGGCCCTGGTGTTCCATGAAAGGTGTGGGCTGGAGAAATACATTTGGGAATTGTCAGCTCCATAGGACCCTCAACAAAGCATCCGGAGCGTGGAAGAGATTGCCCAGAGCAAGTGTAGAATGAGAAGAGGGGCTGCCCAGGATGGAGCTTTGAGACCTTCCAGGTGGGCTGCTGGGAGCTCCCTGTCACAGGGTTGAGTGGCAGCTGAAAGAGGAATTTCCTTGATGTGAAAATCAAGGAGGAGGTGCCCCAAGTTCAAAGTTGAAACTCAGTGCATTTTTCTGGGTCACCTCTGTCATGGGTTAAGCAGAACTTCGTGGGCTAGCCTGAGAACCTGATTACCATGAACACGGTGATTGCCTGAGGAAAGTGTTTCATTTCCACAGATCTGATCCCAGGGAAACACTAGAAGCAAAATTAATGAGTATGTTGAGGACCACCTTAGTCTTCTGAAGGACAAGTACAGTGTTTTACAAACCCTCTAGAAATCTCATCAGCAGACTTCTTTTAAGTAGGGCATCTAAGTCAAGTAAATGAAGTAGCTAAAAGTGTGGCTGTTCTGGCTGAGGCCCTCCCTTCAGCTCCCAGCATCACCCCACAAGCTTGGCGACACCCCCCTGGAAGGCACCGGGCTCCGTGGGATGGACAATTCCTGATCTCATTACTTCTAAGTAAGCTGGCTGAAAAACCTAGGCCAAACAAATGACCTCAGCAGTAGATTCATACCTCAGCTTGTCTGGGATATCCACAGTCACTTTTCGTTTAGGGCAAAGATCAATAAGCCTGAAATTCAAGAGCGGTGAAAATAATCCTGGGCGGTCACCACATTTTATCTGACCTTACTGAATTGCCGTTTTGTGCATGAATTACAAGAGGGGCACAGCCCTGGGAAGAGGTAGACTGGTACTGTTTTTGTAAGCACATGTGTGGTTGACATTTTGTTGACAAACTTTAAAAGTGAGCATTTCTGAGCCCAACCCCAGACTGGGTTGCTAAGGACTGGTGCTATGTAAGGATTCACTGGGTCTTTCTCTTCCTTACCATCCGTCCCAGGGAGCCCGTGGGAAGGGAAGGCATGGGGAGCGGTCACGCCTGTCTCCCCTGTAGGAAGGGACCTTCCCTTGGCTGGCGTGTTGGGTGCGCTTGTTATAGAATAATGCAGGGAAACTTGGTCTCCTTCTAGACAGAGTTGCTCGGCCTTGTCACTGTTGACATTTTGAGCCAGAGAATTCTGTGTTGCGGGACGCTATCCTGGACATTTTAGGATGTTTAGAACATCTCCAGCCTCTACCTACTAGATGCTAGTAGCGCCAAAAACACACGAAAAACCTGTTTCAGGGGAGAGAAGCACCAGACTCTTTAACGTGGCAACAAGGCCTTCTGCAGCTTGGTCCCCACCCAACCCCTGCGGTCTCATGTTGAACAGCTGACGCCAGTGACGCCGGCTGCTATCTGCGCATGTCTTCATGCCCCCTCCAGCCGCGCTTGTGTGTGCTCTTCCCGGCATTCCCCAACCACTCCTGTGACCTTCCTTGACCATGAAGGCTAACTCAGGGTCCCCGGTTTATATTACCCTGCTTCCTTGTGCCTTTTCTTCATAGCACCTGTCAGAAATTGGTAAATAAGAGGTGTTATCATAGGTAATGTTGGTCCCCTCCGCTATACAGCGAATATCATCAAAAGCTTTGTCCCTATCGCCTACTCCCCCTCCTCAATAATAACTTCTTCTTTGGGTCTTATCTCAGTGTCTGGCCATCAGGGAGACCTCCCCTGAATGCCCACGTCCCCAGCCCCTACTCCCAGGCCAGGGTAGGTTCCTTGGTCGTGTCTCTTGTGAACCTGGGCACTGGTCCTTCAGTGTGCTTGTGTCAGTGTGTGATTGCCCGTTCAGTAGTCTGGTGGCTTGATGACAATATGATTCCTGTCTTACCACCTGTAGGCTCTAAGCCCCTTGTGGGTAGAAACAAGAGTTTTGGTCTGTGTTTTATAATTCACCTGTATCCCTAGTGCCTAGTATATAACTGAGGTTCAAATATACACTCCTTGAGTGAAAATGGGTGTCAGCCAGCCCTGGCCACAGTAAGGCGGAACCTGCTAGGTTGAATGAAGTACATTGACTTGTTTCTCCCTATGACACTATCTTTAAAACAGATGAAACCCACAAAAAAAACCAACATTTGTTTTTTTTAAAGATTTGTATTTATTTCTTTGACAGAGAGAGATATAGCGAGAGAGGGAACACAGTATGGGGAGTGGGAGAGGGAGAAGCAGGCTTCCCGCCGAGCAGGGAGCCCGATGCGGGGCTCGATCCCAGGACCCTAGGATCATGACCTGAGCCAAAGGCAGACGCTTAACGACTGAGCCACCCAGGTGCCCCAAAAACCAACATTTAAAAAAAATTTTTTTTAGGGGCGCCTGGGTGGCTCAGTCGTTAAGCGTCTGCCTTCGGCTCAGGTCATGATCCTAGGGTCCTGGGATCGAGCCCCGCCTCGGGCTCCCTGCTCCTCGGGAAGCCTGCTTTCCCTCTCCCACTCCCCCTGCTTGTGTTCCCTCTCTTGCTGTGTCTCTCTGTCAAATAAATAAAATCTTTAAAAAAATAAAAAAATAAAAACATTTTTTTTAATGAACACATATAGAAAACCACACAGTACAAATGTGTGGGTTGATGAATTATTCCAGGGAAATAACCTTGTAACTACCACCAAGTCAAGAAATAGAACCTTGCTGGCCACCAAGGAGCCCTGTGCACATGTCCCATCCCAGGTACCAGAGCCTTCCCTGCCCCCCCCCCATAATTACCCACCAGCCTGGCTGTTACAGTAATCACTTGTGGGGTTTTTGCAGCTTTATTATCCAGATGTGTATCCTTAAACACAAGTTTAGTCTTGCCCACTTAAAAATTTTTGATAAGTTTTTGTGGGATTGATGAAGGGATTCTTCCTCCATCCTTTTCTTTGCCAGACACTTTTTATCTTTTGCACCCAGGGCTGTTCCACTGCAGAATTTCCCAGGCTGGATTTTGCTGATTGCATACTCATGGTGCAGTTCAGTATCTTCCTCCTTTCTCTTTGTTTCCTGCAAATTGGTGGCTGGATCTGGAGACTTCATCAGATCCAGGCTCATACCCCTTAGCAAGACTAGGAATCATGTTAATTCAGTTGTCTCTTCAAGAAAAGACTGTTAGCAGTCACTGAAACATAATGCCCCAACCTGATGCCCATTTACTGAGGAATATAAAATGTTGATATTCTGATTTTATCACTTCTTTTTCATTTAATAGTTGGAATACTTTTATAAAATGATATTTTCCCTCATCCATTATTAGTTCCTGTTCAGATACTTTACATAGGAATTTCAGGACAAGTGTTTCTTTCCCTCTATTTACCAGTCTTCATTTAAAATGACTTGTTTCTCTATCATCCTCCAAAATAAACCAGTTCTTTAAAAAAAAAAGAAAACCATTATGAATGTATGGATTTAAGTATAGTGAATGCATTTCGATGCCTTGCAATCATTATCGTAATTCTGGCACTATCATGAGGGCATCCTAGTGCCTGGGCTGCACACTGATCCTGGGGATGGCAGGGTCGGGGGGCGAGTAACAGGCCCAGTACTGGGGACGGGGACTGTCCGTGCCATGTGCCCTGGCAGCATCGTCCATGACTCCTCCCTGGATGGCTCTGGGGAAAATCCCTCTTGGTGGGGCCCATTTCTGCCACCTTCTCCCAGCTGGATCTCTGTCACTCTCTTTTCCTTCCCAGGTTTGGTCGGAAGAACGTGCTCTTTGTGACCATGGGCATGCAGACGGGCTTCAGCTTTCTGCAGGTCTTCTCGAAGAACTTTGAGATGTTTACTGTGCTGTTTGTCCTTGTGGGCATGGGCCAGATCTCCAACTACGTGGCAGCATTTGTCCTGGGTATGGCCAACAAGTTGGAGTTGAGTACTTGATCCTGTGTTTCACCGTCACCCCACCATCCACTCTCTAGAGACGGCTGTGGTGTCCCTCAAGGGGAAGTGGTCGTTAGCAACACCAACCAGGGCTGTGTGGTGAACCCAGTTTGCCCAGCCTTGAGTCCCCAGGAGCACAACAGCCCGAGTTCCAGATCTTTTCTGGTCCCCTTAGTATTCAATAGCCATTTTACTAGAATTCACCCAAGATCATCAATGAAAAAACAGGACCTTCCCAGGGCTGAGGTTGCTAAGGAAAGATAAAGACATGATATGAGGAACAGGGACCACGAATGGCAGGCTCGTCAAGGAAGAAAGCTGCCTCTTCTGCAAAGCATTGTGTTCTCTGAAACTGGCGAGAATGAATTGATACGAATGGACTTGAGTCTCAAGACCTTAAGAGTTTTAATTCCGAGTACACACTGTGGGGCTTTGGCTTATTCTCACTCAACAGTCACCAGTCTCACTGTTTGGAGGAATCTCACTCTAGCTTATTGGTCTTTGGGTTCCTTGGGTTGTATGTTGAAAGGACTGTTTCTTTCTCTTCACATCCAATAGAATAATCTTTTTAAAAGAATATTTCCTTGAGCCCGCATGTGTGTCCTTCATGATGACTTCCCCTTTCATAAATTCTTCCTCACGTGAGGATTACACTTGGAGGCCTCACATGGCATCTTTAGCATATGGCTTGGGGAAGTGATGAAATTTGCAAGGCGGAACCGTCCCTGGGAAGCCTAAGCGGTCCCAGGGGGCACCCCCAGCAGGTGTTCAGCCTGCCGCAGGTTCAGAATCCCATCCCTCCCTAGGGCGGGGCTGCTCCCTTTCCTTTATGTTGAGAATCATACAAGAGGAGATGAGTGAGGAAATGACCTAAACGAAAGGACTAACATGGCTCCTCCCTTGTTTTCGAACAGGAACAGAAATTCTTGGCAAGCCAGTTCGTATTCTATTCTCCACGTTAGGAGTGTGCATATTTTACGCGTTCGGCTACATGCTGCTGCCGCTGTTTGCTTACTTCATCCGAGACTGGCGGATGCTGCTGCTGGCGCTCACGGCGCCCGGGGTGCTGTGTGTGGCCCTCTGGTGGTGAGTGTCGCCTGCGCCCAGCCGTGCCCAGCCGCGCCTACCAGCAGGTGTCTTCTGTTTGGCCTTCACTAGGGGGGCAGCAGCAAGCCACAGAGCCGTACCCGGGCTTCCAGAGCCTGGAAGTAGAAATTCTTTGTAAGTCATTTCGGAACGCTTTCTCCACACTCAGAAGAGCCGAAAAGAAAACAGCACGAAATCCCCAGACGTCAGCAGACTTGTTCTCAGGCCTGTGCTGGGCCGATCGACGTGCAGGGAGAGGAAGAGGTAGCAGCTGAGAGCTGATGGGGTCTAGCCTGACCTTCAGGAAGCTATGGGACTGACAAGACAGCTTAGGCCCCGGTTGTGTGTTCCTGAGGCCCCAGGCCACAGGTGCTGAGAGAAGAGAGAGAGCACTGGAAGTGAGAGTCCTCTGGGTAGCTTCACAGAGGAAGCCAGGCTCCACATGGGCCTCCAAGATAGAGGAGTTAGGCAGGCAGAGAGGAGGCCTTCCTTACCAAGAGAGGGAACACAGCAGAAGGGCTGAGGTGGGAATCACACCTTGCAGGTGGGGTTGTTGAAATCACAGCTCCCCTCAGAGCTGAGAGCATTTCAGAGCATAATGGCAGAGGACACAGAGCACAGCATGGGTCCTGGTCATGACCAAAGGGCAGGGGCCGTCGAGTGAGGTAGAAAATAAAGATCCACAAAGTCTCTAAGTCCCAGGGGCTTTGATAAACATATGTAGGGGGTCTGACAAGTCACTTGGGTGGATCCGGGATCGGGAGTGAGGAAAAACTACAGGCTAAGAGGCCAGTGCAGAAGCTTCTGTGGATGCTGGGGCCAAGCAGGAGAGTACAGCGGGGCAAGAGAATGGGCTGGCCTGCACCCACCGCAGAAGCCAGGCGTCAGGAGCCCAGCTTGTGCCTGTCTCTTCAGAGCCCAGCAGGTGGCACCACCGCTCTTCAGAAATGGAGGTGGCCAGCCTGAAGAGGAATCCCAACCTGGTGTGCAGGCCCCTCTAAATTTTGTGCACTCCAGGGTACTCAGAAACTCACACGTTGGATCATTAGTGGGTATGGTGTGAACCATCTCTTTGTTTGGTCTGGAAACACCAGACATTCCCCAAACCCATGTTTGGTTCTAAAACCCCATTTCCCACCTCCACATAGGCTACACCTGGTCTGTTGGGCGGGATGGTCTCAGTGAGATAGCTCCTTGTACTTCCAGGTTCATCCCTGAGTCCCCCCGATGGCTCATCTCTCAGGGACGACTTAAAGAGGCAGAGGTGATCATCCGCAACGCTGCCAAAATGAACGGGATTGTTGCACCCTCAACTATCTTCGAGTCAAGTGAGGTAAGCACTGCAAGGGAGCTGGTGGGAGGGTCTCAGTGACCATGATTTTAGGACAGCACCATGCAGGAGCCCAGCCCTCTCCCTGCCCGAGCCCCAGCTGCCCCCGAGCAGGCCCTGTTAAAATTCACAAGTTGGGAAGAAGGCACCAACTGTCTAAATCTCTTTCACCTTTCCCGTGGGTTTTAAGTTGTCATACTTTATGTAATTCTTTTTTTTTTTTTTTAAGATTTTATTTATTTGAGAGAGAAAGAACAAGAGACAGAGAGCATGAGAGGGAGGAGGGTCAGAGGGAGGAGCAGACTCCCTGCCGAGCAGGGAGCCCGATGCGGGACTCGATCCCGGGACTCCAGGATCATGACCTGAGCCGAAGGCAGTCGCTTAACCAACTGAGCCACCCAGGTGCCCTATGTAATTCTTTTCTAGGCAATCTTATTATAGTTTAACAATTAATTTGAATAACACTCTTTCTGAGTAATAGGCCTTTCGTGAAGTTGGCATTGTGGGAAATCACTGTTTCTTATGTCTTATGTAGTTTCTCATCTTAAAGAAATATAGTACGTAAAATATGAAGCAGAAATAGATTTGGAGTTAGAAATGTTCAGTCTCCTTCCACTCACCAATCGTTAATCGTTGCATATGCTCTTGGAGCCAGGTCCTTCTTGATATCTGCCCCTTCCCCCACCCCACGCCTCTTGCAAACCCTGTTCTCATGCACCATGAGTAATTTCCTGGCTCTGCCTGATTCCTGGGTCTTGCTTCTCCTTCCTGTTCCCTCTCCCTCCACCCTCTACAGGAGGCAGTTTTCCTTAGTCTCCTGACTACCACAGGAGGTTAGAAGTTGTAATTGCTGGCTGATGGGCCTTTGGAATGTGTCTCTGATCTGATGGGAAGACAAGGGACCGGCTGTGAGAACGGCCACCAGCCGTCATACTGAAGTATGTGTGCAGAAGGAACATGAGAGATGCTTGGGACTCGGGATGCAGACCCAGGGCTTAGGAGAGGGAGCCCAGTTACTAGAGGCATCAGAGAAGCTGTGGCTTGGGCCCTGCTGGCCTCACAGTTAAGTGCTGGCTCGGCAACAGCTCCCACTCAGCATGTCCTGGAAGGGGCTTTAAAGCACAGACATCAGGGTGAGGAGGAGGTAGCAGGGAGGGCTTTTAAGTGTGGTGGCCTTGGTGGCTTTTCAGTGGGGGGTCAGTCTGGGTGAACCCAGAACCCCACTGGCGTCTTTGAGGAAATGAGGCTATTTCAGGGGCTCCATTAAGTCAAAAGTTGACCTCCTGTTGAACTGCTAACTCGAGAAAAACAAACTCCAAAGCTGGGTTTGCTTAAGAAAGCAACATCAGTGTGTTTAGACGTGTGGTTTATTAATGTTCTTGGCTGTGCCAAATTTCATAGGAAGTTACTCTGGGTGAAGCTGAGGTCAATTTTCCTGTTTTTCTATCTGAAATTTTTTTCCTTGGAAGTAGACCAGTAACTACATGGTATGAGGACTCAAAACATTAATTCTTTTAAAATATCAGATCAATAAACTACACAGCCAGTTTCTCTCTCTGACCCAGAGGGCAGGGAGCCAGCCTTGGGAAGGAATGCTCAGAGGCCTCCCTGGAATGTGGACACTGATGGAAGCTGGAGGTGGGGCCGAGAGGGAGCTGTTGGCTTGGGCCTCCACCTTGGCTGCCTCCCCTGAGGGACTGGTCACCTACTTTTCCTCCTTATTCTCGTTCACTAATGGGTCATTGACATGTCCTGGGGAAGCCTTCCGCAGCTCAAGATACACTCACCGTACTTTTCTTTTCAAGAAAGAAACAAAACACTCGCCAACTCGGAGACGCAGGGTTTCGGGTATATTATTGGATCCCCGAGTCTCCAGCCTCTCCCTCCCATGCCCTTGTCATATCGTTCGTGCAGCTGCAAGACCTGAGTTCTGAGAAGCAGCCGTCCCACAGCATTCTGGATCTGCTTCGAACCCGGAATATCCGAATGGTCACCATCATGTCCATAATTCTGTGGTGCGTAAGTGAGACCTACCTGAAGCTTCCAGACAAAGCATCTGGCAGTGGCTGCCAGGCCTCTCCTTTGCAGATGTGTCTCAGACCAAAACTGAGAGCCTGTGTCATCAAAAAGTAGAAAGGATCTTCCTTGCAGTGAAAGAAGTGGGCATATCATAATCTGAGCTAGTTGGAATCTCAGAAAAGGAGTATGAAATCTGTTGGATTTGGGGGAAGCTATGGAGTCTTTGGGGAATCCTTCCAGGTCCTGAGGCAGATCCTTGGTCACTGTGGGCCCTAGTTTGTTTCTGTCCCCTGTTCCTCAGACAGTGACTGAAGAAGACAGGGAGGCCTTTAAGAAGGATCTAAGTGAAGCCATTATGTCCTTTCCATTACAGAGACTGCTAAGTACTGTCTGGAAATGTGGAAGCAGGACATCCTCCCTCTGGGATGTTCACAGACTGTCCTGGAGGCAGGGCCATGGCCTAGATGTCCTCCTCAGGCTCCTTCTAATGAGGCATTTTGCCAAGTGTGTCAGGAGGACGCTTGTGAGTTACCAGAGAGAGGGGACAGAGCCTAGTGCCTCAGTAGCATTTGCTCAGTGGCCAGACCCTTGGGATTCTACGAGAATACCTGAGCCTGCTGGGTGACAAAAGCAGACTTCATCTCCGAGTCCTTATTACTAGAGTCATCCAGCTTTGGGGCAGCCAGCTCTTTGGCTCACCGCGGGGTACTGTGAGTCACCCATTTCCAAGGAATGGCCCAGGATCCCTCGGGGCAGTGCACCACCCTTGCGTTGCCCTCAGACAGGACCAGCATTCAGCCTGCACCACGGACTGGCAAGCCTGCAATGAGTCACCTGTTCTGTGGTTCACCCAGGTGCTCCTCCAGCTCTGGATTCCCCAGGGACTCCTGGACATTCCCTTTCCCCTGATGGTACCAGCTGTGGTTTCAATGTGCAGATGAACTCAAAGCCTTCTAATCCATAAAGGTCTGGTTTGCCAAAGAGGGCTGGTCATCAGCAGAGAGAATGCCTGCTAGGGACAGGGTCCAGGCCTGGGACGCCGGGAAGCATGCAGATGAGAGATGACATGTCCCCACCATTGGGAGCCCCTCCTTTTCTTCACGAGTACAGTGGGGTTGGGGTCCGCCGCCTCTGTCCAGCCTCCTCCTGGCTGGTTGCCACAGACCGAAGGTCTGCTGGGGGGTCTTTCTTCAAATGTTTGACCTAATTATTGTTCCTTATTTTATCCTATGCCTCCAGTCCTGTCACACTCCACTCGATACCGGCCTCTGCGCTCATTCCCTCCCTCCTTCTGCAGTTGCTGGATTTGGGGAGGGTCAGAGGGTAGGGAAGTAGCTTTTGTAGGTGCTTCAGTTAGGGTTTTTAAAGCCAAAAGGCAGGTTGGAGGCTGTTACTGGGCTTGCGGGGTGGTTTTCAACAAAGTAAATCTGTCTGAACTATATAAGCCTTTTTGCTGGGACACTGTGTTGGGAATGCTCTGATATTGCTCTGGCTCAGAGTTAACATGGGGTTGGGAGGAAATTCTCTTTTGTCCCAAGAAGACTCGGGGTTAAATCTGCTCTCCTCCTGGTAAGGATAGTTTTGAATTTCCTGCAGTAATTGTATTTTAAAAGTTGTTCCAGTTGGGAGGCACGGGGCTGCCGCTTCTCCAGCTTCTCCCTGTGCTCTCTTTCAGGATGACCATATCAGTGGGCTATTTCGGGCTCTCCCTCGACACTCCGAACTTGCACGGGGACGTCTACGTGAACTGCTTCCTTTTGGCAGTGGTTGAGGTCCCTGCGTACGTGCTGGCCTGGTTGCTGCTACAGCACCTGCCCCGGCGCTATTCCATGGCCACGGCCCTCTTCCTGGGCGGCAGCGTTCTCCTCTCCGTGCAGCTGGTGCCCCCAGGTAGGCACGCTGTGCATCTGCGGCCTGGGGCTTTCGCGAGCCCCTCATCCTCTACCAGGCCGTCTCCCCCAATTCATAAAGAAAATAAAATCATGCTATGACAGCTCACTTGCATATCTGCATCCTTCACCCCCCCAAAAAAAATAAATAAAATAATCAAGAGAAAGTGTCTCCTGGGACCAGACACAGGTCATGGCCAGGGCTTTGGGGGAGTGGTGAGAGCAACCATATAGGGCTGGTGGCTAATGTTACTCTCTGCCCAAGTTAATGAGTGTGTACGTGTTTTTCTCTGCAGGGTAAGGGGGAAGAAAGAGAGCCAAAGCCATGGCATTTTAACCTGGCCCTACTTTAGTCATGTATATATTCAGCGAGTAGCTCCAGAGTGCCTCTCTGGGCTAGGCACTGTGCTTGGGGCATGAAGTAATGATGCAGAAGTAAACAAGTCGGGCAGAACCCCAGGCCCTCCTGGAGCTCACACTCTAGTTGAGAAGACAACAGACAAGTAAATAAAATGCTTAATATGGTGCAGACTGGGTCACCTTTTATCATACCAGTAAAGGAAGTTTATATAGAGCGGTCACGGACAGTGGCCCTGAAGAGGGGGCAGCGGAGCAGAAACATAGATGAAATAAGGGGGAAAGCCACGAAAGGTCTCCAAGTAGAACGTTTCAGGCCGAAGAAACAGCAGAAGCAGAGAGCCTGAGGAGGGCATACCTCTGGCGTGTCCGAGGAGGAAGAGGGAGTGGGAAGAGATGAAGGAAGGGAGAAGGGAGGGGCCGGGAACAGCATGGTTCTCACAGGCCACAGATGGATGGGAGGTGGCCCTTTTCCACAATTCATAGGACAGCGGGTGGACCCTCCTATTCCATCATGGTACCCAGAGCTGTCGTATACATGGGTTTGGGGGTGATCGTGTGTGGGCCCCTGAGCCTGGCAGCACTGTGCCTGGGAACAGCCCCCACTGCAGCCTGGCAGGGGAGTCCATCAGGGTACACACAGAGAGGTTCACCCCAGAGCAGGGCAGCTCAGAGGATCGTTCCTGGGGATCTGCTGGCCTATGACTTGTTGAGGTCTGAGTAGAGGGAAACTCCCATTCATCCACAGGTCCTTCATTAATTCCACAGTGCATGCAGAGTGCAGTTCTGGGGTGCCACCCGACCCCTTGACAGGCATGTCTTTAATGACTTGGGGCCTGGAGCAGCTTTACTTGGGCTGTTGAGGGCTCACCTTGGTGGTCTGTAGGCTGAGGAGAAGGACGTGTCCTCACATAGCTGCGGGTCCCAGTCTCCTCTCAGTAATCAACTTGGAGGGACATCTTGGCTACAGCCACTTATCCCACAGTAGGACATCAGAGAAACTGTCCCCCACATCCCAGAAAGGAGAAAGTATGTTTGCTTTGGGCACCCCCTGGTAGCAGTGTAGCATGAGTTGGTGCCTTCTACTCTCTTCCCTTTTCCTCTCCAGGTTTGTATTACTTGGCCACCGTCCTGGTGATTTTGGGCAAGTTTGGAGTCACTGCTGCCTTTTCCATGGTGTATGTGTACACGGCCGAGCTGTACCCCACCGTGGTGAGAAACATGGGCGTGGGGGTCAGCTCCACCGCGTCCCGCCTGGGCAGCATCCTGTCTCCCTACTTCGTTTACCTTGGTGAGTGTTGGGGGCTGAGGGCACATAGGAGGGTGGGGCGCAAGCACTGAAGGCCCTTACTGTGAGCCATGGGGGCCCGTTACCAGCAAAGCTGGCACCCACAGCAAACGGGACCCGTCCGGGACCAAATCTGTGCCTGGAGAGGCACGTGTCCAGGCACACTGTGGAGGACGCACTCACTTGGACGTGGAACACAACTTACAGACCAGCTGGAAATCGATGAGATAAGCAAGCAGAGAGTTGTGTTTCTGTTTTAGCCATCCCAGGCCTTCCATCAGAGGATTTGGTTTCTTTATCCTAAGAAACTGCATGGTGGTATCGGGAGCCCATGTACTTAATTGGAGAAATATCTTCTTGGAATCAGAGTATAAAAGGAACACGGAGGGAAAGATGGCCATTCAAGAGGTCTGATGGGCTGAGGATTATTGTCATTTGGAGCACTTTGGTTTTATACTGTGTATAAATCTACCTTGTGCCCTTTTTTTTTTGAAGATTTTATTTATTTATTTATTTATTTATTAGAGAGCGAGAGAGGGCAAGAGTGCAAAGCAGGGGGAGTGGCAGGCAGAGGGAGAGGGAGAAGCAGACTCCCTGCTGAGCAGGGAACCCGATGCGGGGCTCGATCCCAGGACCCTGGGATCATGACCTGAGCCGAAGGCAGACGCTTAACAGACTGAGCCACCCAAGCGCCCCTGCCTTGTGCCATTTTTATTCTTACTTGAAATTGTTTCCTTGTGGCAGCTGCTGTTCCTGGCACGTCCCTCGCCAGCACATCTTTGGCGTGGGCTGGCAGCCACCTTGAGAGTACCCAGAGTGTGTTGTGAACATATTACATGGATCTGACAAGCAGAAACACCATATCTGGCCTAAAGGCAAATTGAGCAGGTTGTGACCCAGCTGGAGAGGTGGAGGAGTTATTCCTGTCCCTGGATGAGAACCTTGAGTTCCGTGGAAACCCAGCATTGGGAAATAGGAATAGTAATCACGGCTCAGCCCCATCCGCCCCGGTCTGCACCCCTTCCCTGCACCGTGAGGCGCTGCCTGACCTCTGGGCACCTCTGTGCCAGGTCTGTTCTGAGACCTGTCCTGGTGCCAGAGTCCAGTCTGGCAGCTCGGACTGTGGGAGACGCCAAGGCCTAGGAGGCACGCGGTCTCTTTAGAGTCCTGGGAGCACGGAGGGAGGGAGGGAGACCAAGTCTGACTGCATCCCTGGTGGGGTGGTTCTGTCTACTTTGCCATAGGTGCCTACGACCGCTTCCTGCCCTACATTCTCATGGGGAGTCTGACCATCCTGACAGCCATTCTTACCTTGTTCCTCCCAGAGAGCTTCAGCACTCCCCTCCCGGACACCATTGACCAGATGCTAAGGGTCAAAGGGTAAGGTCGCTCTGGGTCGCAGTGTTGACGCCCGGGGTCCGGGCCTGGCTGAGGATTCCCCACAAACTCACAGACATCGGTCAGGAATGGCAAGGTGCTTACAGACTGTCCCGTCTGGTCTGACACAGGCCACCGTGTCAGGGTGAACCTCACAACCACTACACCTGCTCTCGGGTGGGAGAGACCAGGAGAAGCCTTTCAGAATCTGCTCCAAGATGTTTTTTCCCCTTAGTGAGATAACCTCAGGTCTGGGTTTTGTTTGTCTGTTTAGAGACTGGTAGACATCTTTAAAGATTTGTTACTAACATTGGTTTTGCTTGTTTTTATAGAATAAAATACAGGCAAACTCCAGGTCACACAAGGATGTTAAAAGACGATGAAGAAAGCTCCACAGTCCTTAAAAGCACAGCCTTATAACACAACCTCCAGTGGGTGAGGTGAGGAGGGAAGACTGTCCTGTCAAGAAGCACTTGTGTAGACACTGAGTCCTTCAGCGGGGGTGGGGAGGGGGGATCTCTGCTGTTCATTATGTTGCCCCGTGTCTGACTTGCTCCTGGCCGGACAGCCGGACTCGGGCCGCCTGTACCCCTGGCACACAGCCTTCCCTCCAGACCGACAACTTGAGATACACCCTGACGTACGGACTTGGTGGACGGTGGATGGGCGCTTCCTAAGAAGTTAACTGTTCACCAGGACCTGTGGTGCCTGGAAGAATAGGAGAGGCACCTGCTAAACTTACATGTTAATTTCAGACCTCCTGAGAAGACTGGGGGTCTCAGCTCCCACCTAACCTCCTGTTTCCCTCTCATGGTGCACTTTAGAGGAAAAGACAGAATCGCACAGGGAATTTGATTTCTCACCCTTTCTTAGTCACAGGGCACATTAACTGGGATTGTTGCTTCCCCAGGCAGGAGAGCACAGATCTGCGGAAACCTAAAGGTAATTACTGTGGAGGGAACTGAGCAGGTTCAGAACAAGGGCAAGTGCATTGATTTGTGAGCTCTTGGACCACTCAGTGTGACTACTGGGTAGACTTGTTTACATCTGATCCAAGCACTGGGCTTGTTCAGGCCCATACAGATGCATCACCAAGTCTCCTCTTCTCGTTTTCCACCGTGGTATAAATCCCATCGTCTAGCTACTGTGGTTTCTGATGTATGGCTCGAAGGAAGTCTGTCAGTGAGAAAGGGAGACAAGCAAACTCATCTCTTCTCTCAAAACTATAACGTAGAATTTATTGTGTTTTGTTTGTTTGTTTGTTATGTCTTTTTCTGCTTAAGTTATTTGCCCTTCAGAATAGATTTAGGAAGGGCTGGGTCCCAGCCTCCTGGTCTGTGTCTTTGTGTTTTTGTGTTTTTCAACCCAGGATCCCTCTGGCGAAGGTGTGCAGTTGCTGTTCGTGCAAGGCCTTATCAGCCTTAGCCGCTAGCACCTTCTCTGAGTGCCAACAATGCCGTCATTGTCTGTGCTTCTTTTGTGATACCTAATCATGGGGAAAAATTACAGAGAAGAAAGTCAAATTGTGTTCACAGTCTTTCAGCGCTGCTCACTTCAGTCGCGTCACGTTGGGAGATATTTTGTGTTCGGTGTAACTGTCTTTTATGATTATGTTACCATGGTACTCCTAAAGCATATGCCTCACCAGGATAAAAACCGTATTTTGTGAAAGCTCCTGAAGTGCCTTGGGAAATGAAGATGTTTTAATAAATAAAATGATTTTTTAAATAATAGCAACTGCCTACCACCTTTATTTCCACAGTTCGGTGAGTCAGGCCGCACCATCGCCTGACTTTGGCCTGTGTCAGCTTGGGCTAATTCTAGCCGTGATTGGTGCTTAGTGCCTAAGGCTCAGATTTAATCCCCGTGTGCTAGAAACCTTCGCTCTGTGAATCGACTATGGACAGAGCCAGCCTTCTTACACAAGTGTCTTAGCCTGGGTTCCCCCGAAAGCAGGGCCTCAGGCCGGCGCTTCTGTGCGGGTAGGTAGTATATTTGGGAACAGGATTCCAGGGAGCAGGAATAAGGATTGGGGGGGCAGGAGAGAGGGAGACCCAACCCGAGGATGCGCTATCAGTGCTATGGGCACTGCTCCAGCCAGCCAGAACCTCCGACGAGCCTTATGAAATGTATCTCAAAACTGATCTGCCTCATGGGTAAAAGGGGAAGCATTTATATGTTGTCCCCACCTCCCCCATCCATCAAAGGCAGCCCCACAGGCATCCGCTCCCCACATTTCCAGGTTGCCCCTGTGTGAGTTCCGAGCCAGGTCTTCCCTCTGGGTAGAAAGCAGGAGGTGCTCTATCGCAGACCTGAGGTGAGGCCCTGTCAGGTTGCGCATCAGGGAACATGGTCAAAGCTTGTGTGAACTGGGTCACTGCAGCAGTGGCTGGAGTAAGTGGTGGGACTGGGAAGACTGTGGTTTGGACACAGTCCACAATAGATGTATATATAAAATGTGCCACAGGGCAATTTGAGGTAGAACGTACAGAGGGACCCGGGTAAGCAGCTCCAGTGTCGGACAGGTAAGTCAAAAGGCCTGTTGCATAATATAACACGCAGCGTCTAACTCAGGTGGGAGGGAAGGAAGCTCATCTTCTGTAACCCTGATGGCTTCTCCACTCTCCTCCAACCTGGTTCTGTGCCAGGTTCCTGATTAACTGCCTTCACGGTGACTCCAGAATATAAATTACCATCCTGCCTGCCCTTTCTCCTGTTGCATGAATGAACAGTTTCTGAGTTTTCTCTCTTATTCTCAGTGCTACTGATGCCAATCATTTGTGGCCTTCTGGGGGCCAAAATCGTAACTACCTGAATGCTGAGAGCTCTTCTTTTGGCAAGGCAAAAGCCCATGTCACTGCTTCTGGGGCTGAGCCAAGTACCTGAAAACCCGTGCCCTCTGTCTGGACCTGCTGGGCCTGTTTCTAGCAGAGCCATGGCTTTGGGAAGACTAACCAAGTTATCCTGACCAGGGATGTCCTCTCAGGGAGAGCGGGGTGAATAACCTGTAGTCACAGGGGTCACTTGTGCTCAGTTAATACCCACAGAATTAACTGAATTAGTTCAGGCTACCCACAGAAATACAAAGGGCAAAGCAAATGAAGTGAAGGAACAATTCAGATTTAAAAAATATTAAGTGTTCTGCCACAGAAAAAGATGAAAGCAAGAGTATACCCTATGATCTTTTCCTTTTCCTGGCAACTAGTTCCTCTCTCCCTCAGAGTTCCCTGAACACTCTCATGAATTTCCAGAAGGGCTGGTATTTGCCAAAGAGAATTATTCTACTTAACACCTAGTTTAAGTGATGGTGAATGAGTTGGGCGGAGAGCCCTGTTTTCTGTCAAGTAGTAAGTCACCCAACAAATCTTTCCCCTGGGTGTTTTATCATCTAATTGCTTTTCCTAAAGGGCTTTTAGGCTGACAGAGGCTGGAAGCAACACAATATTAGCAATACCTTATGTTGTGTGTGCCATTGCTGTACAAGTAATTTGGAAAAATACAGGCCTATCTTGTTTTATTGCACTTCACTTTGTCGTGCTTTTTACCAATTGAAGGTTCAAGATGTTAGTGGAGGAAGTCATGGAGGATGTGGTGCATCATGTGGTGCAAAGAGCGAGAGAACTAGACTTAGGCGTGGAACCCGAAGGTGTGACTCAATCGCTCCCAACTCATGGTAGAACTTGAATGGATGAGGAGCTGCTTCCTGTGGACGAGTAGAGAACGTGGTTTCTGGAGATGGAAGCTACTCCTGGTGGAGAGGCTGTGACAATTGTTGAAATGACAACAAAAGGATTTAGAATAGGATTTAAACTTAGTTGATTAAGCAGCAGCAGAGTTTGAGAGGATTGACTCCAATTTCAAAAGTAAGTTCTACTGTGGGTGAAATGATATCAAATAGCATCACATGCTACAGAGAGAGAATATGAGAAGGAAGAGGCATTCAATGCGGCAGACTTCATTGTTGTCCTATTTTAAGAAATTGCCACAGGGCGCCTGGGTGGCTCAGTTGGTTAAGTGACTGTCTTCGGCTCAGGTCATGATCCTGGAGTCCAGGGATCGAGTCCCACATCAGGTTCCCTGCTCTGCAGGGAGTCTGCTCCTCCCTCTGACCCTCCCCCCTCTCATGTGCTCTCTCTCTCATTCTCTCTCTCTCAAATAAATAAATAAATAAATCTTTAAAAAAAAAGAAATTGCCACGGCCCCCCAGCCTACGGCAACCTCCACACTGATCAACATCTGTCATCAATAGCAAAAAGATTGCCACTGGCTGAAAGCTCAAAGGATGTTTAGCATTTTTTAGTGACAAAATGTTTTTAAATTAAGGTGTGTACGTTGGTTTTTTTACATATAATTCTATTGCACACTTAATAGACTATAGTGTAAACATAACTTTTTTTAAAGATTTTATTTATTTATTTGACAGAGAGAGATAACAAGAGAGAGAGTACAAGCAGGGGGAGTGGCAGGCAGAGGCAGAGGGAGAAGCAGACTCCCTGCCGAGCAGGGAGCCTGACGCGGGGCTCGATCCCAGGACCCTGGGATCATTACCTGAGCCGAAGGCAGATGCTTAACCAACTGAGCCATCCAGGTGCCCCTACACATAACTTTTATATGCACCAAGAAACCAAAAAGTTCATTTGACTTGCTTTTTTTTTGTGATATTTGCTTTATTGCAGGGGTCTGGACCGAACCTGCAGTATCTCCAATGTATACCTATTCCCCTGTTTGCTCATTTGATCCTTATACAAATCCCATGAGATCGATAAACGATGCCCAGGATGACAAAGTCAGAGGTTCCTCAGCAGAAGGCACATGTCTTCCTGGAGTCTCAGAAGGACCCACCCTGGAAGGTCTCACCTTGGGAGGAAGGGGTTTAACTCAAGAACGGTTGTGCGAGAAGTTGCCAGAGACACTGGGACATCATCTTTCTGATGGGCCAGCCAGGGGGCAGCAGTCAGGCACCCGACACAGAAGAAGTCTCACATGAGAAACTCTCCTCATGACTGTGTAGAGGTGTGGGCATAGACTGTACACATCAAGGACAGGTGCTAAGTGCATGCAGGGGTATGAGTATTTCACAGAGCCAGTCTCCTGGGGAGATCTGAAATATTTAATTATCATGTAACCTTCGATCAGTTTTGAAAATTCCAAATGTCCTCATAGAAAGACACTCCCTTATACCAATCAAATGAGTATTAAAAAAGTACAAACCTATAAAATGTTTTCACCAACATCAATCAAACAAGCAAGCAGCATGATGTAAAACATACACTTTAAAAATTGGTGAGGGGCGCCTGGGTGGCTCAGTTGTTAAGCGTCTGCCTTCAGCTTAGGTCATCTGGGATCGAGTCCCGCATCGGGCTTCTTGCTCGGCAGGGAGTCTGTTTCTCCCTCTACCTGCTGCTCCCCCTGCTTGTACTCACTCTCTTTCTCTCTCCCTCTTTCTCTCTGTCAAATAAATAAATAAAATCTTGAAAAAATTAAAAATAAAAATTGGTGAAAGGAAAGAGAAGATTCTAACACTGTATTTAGAACATTCTATGTACATTCTAGCAATGTAATACAACCTAATAACCCCTAAACTCCTTAGCCATAATAAAAAGTCATCAATATCTGGAACAATCTCCCTAATACTCCCAAATCTGGGTGACAGCAGACTAGATGAAGGCTTCTATTTACTTCCCTCTTCAAAGATTTTTGGAAACTACTATAGAAAACAAATACATGAAATGGAGAAAAAGGACAATGGGGCTAATCACTGAAAGAAGTGAGACCTGTCCTATAAGAAATGTTCAAGAGAGTCCTTCAGGCTGAAATGAAAGGATACTAGACAGCAACCCAACTCCGCATGAAGGAATAATGACTGACTGACATGGATAAAGGGAACAACCTAAATAAATATAAAAGAATTAATGAAAGTGAGGAAATTACTGCCAACCTTACAGAAATAATAAGGATTATAAGAGAACACTATAAACAATTGTGTGCCGACAAATTACACAACCTAGAAGCACTGGACAAATTCCTAGAAACACAACAATTACCAAAACTGACTCAGGAAGAAACAGAAAATCGGAACAGACTTAAGCAAAGAGATTGAATTAATAATCAAAGACCTCCCGAAAAAGAAAAGCCCAGAACCAGATGCCTACACTGGTGAATTCTACCAAACATTTAAAGAAGAATTAATACCAGTCTGTCTAAATTCTTTACACAAATAAAAGAGGAGAAAACACTTCCTGACTCATTCTGTGAGGCCAGCATTACCCTGAGACCAAATCCAGACAAAGACATCAAAAGGAAACCATAGATCAATATCTCTTATAAACATAGATGTGAAATATTCCATAAAATACTAGCAACCCAAATCCAGGAGCATACTAAGAGGATTATATATTGTGACCTAGCAGGATTTATCCCAGGAACACAAATGTAGTTCAGTTTGAAAATATTAATAATGTAATACAACACATGAATCGAATGAGTTTAAATAAAGATTCTATCAATTGATGCAGAAAATCATTTGACAATATTCAACACATTCTCATGATAAAAAACATTCAGTGAACTAGAAATAGAAGGGAACTTCCTCAACATGATAAATGACATCTATGAAAACACCACAGCTAACATTATACTCAATGTTGAAACTGAAACTCAATCCCTAAGATCAGTAACAAGACAAGGATACCACTTGCCACTTCTGGGACTATGCTGGAAGTTCTGGCCATAGCAATTAGGCAAGAAAAAGAAATAAAAGTTATCCAAGTTGAGAATTAAGAAGTAAAGCTACAGAGGGGCGCCTGGGTGGCTCAGTTGGTTGGGCGACTGCCTTCGGCTCAGGTCATGATCCTGGAGTCCCAGGATGGAGTCCCACATCGGGCTCCCTGCTCAGCGGGGGGTCTGCTTCTCCCTCTGACCCTCTTCCCTCTCGTGCTCTCTGTCTCTCATTCTCTCTCTCAAATAAATAAATAAAATCTTAAAAAAAAAAAAAAAAGAAGTAAAGCTACAGTAATCAAAACAGTGCAGTACTGGGGCGCCTGGGTGGCTCAGTCGTTAAGCATCTGCCTTCGGCTCAGGTCACGATCCCAGGGTCCTGGGATCGAGCCCTGCATCGGGCTCCCTGCTCGGCGGGAAGCCTGCTTCTCCCTCTCCCACTCCCCCTGCTTGTGTTCCCTCTCTCACTGTCTCTGTCTGTCAAATAAATAAAATCTTAAAAAAAAAACAAAAAACAAAGAAAAAACAGTGCAGTACTGGCAGAATGACAGATAAAAAGATCAATGAAAGAGAATAGAGTCCAGAAGTAAACATTCACAGATATGGTCAAAAAAGGTGATTTTCAAAAAAGGTGCCAAGACCAGTCAAGGGGAAAGGACGGTCTTTTCATCAAATGAGGCTTGGAAAACTGGATGTCCACATGCAAAATAATGAAGTTGGACCCTTATACCATATGCAAAAATTAACTCAATATAGATCAAAAACTAAACATAAGAGCTAAAATCCTAATACTTTTTAGAAGAAAACAGAGGGGAGAAAGTTTCATTGGATTTAGCAGTCATTTCTTGGATATGACACCAAAAGCACAAGTAAAAAAAGAAAAAAAATTGGACTTCATCAAAATTAAAAACTTTTGTTATATGTCAATTATATATCAATAAAGCTGGGGGAAAATGAAAAACTTTTGTGCATCAAAGAACACTATCGAGAGTGAAGAGGCAACCCAGAAAATGGGAGAAATCATGTATCTACTAAGGTGTTAATATCCAAAATATATAAAGAATTCCTACAGCCCAACAATGTAAGAAAAAATGGGCAAAGGATTTAAGTAGACTCTATAGTAGCTCTATAACTTTAGGCAAGTCACTTAATCTTTCTGAGACTCAGTTTCCTCATCTATAAAATAAATCACATATCTCACTGGGGTATTAAAGATTTTATTTTTTAAGTAATCTCTATACCCGGCGTGGAGCTCAAACACACAACCCCGAGATCAAGAGTCACACACTCCACTGACTGAGCCAGCCAGCCACTCCTCAATGGGGTTTTAAAAGGATTAAATTAGCATGTAAAGTCCTTAACAGTACTAAATTTGTGTTGACAATAATATTGCTATCCCTCCGGACCTCCCTAAGGCAATTATTAACTCTACAAATAATTAGTCCTTATTATGTTCTGTTTGGTTCCATCAGGGAAATTATAGCTACCTTTGGGAGAAATCTTTTTACTCATTCATCCCTTAATGAAAGCCAGAGCCCTCAGGAAAACATCCTTCATGATGCCCACACATGCTCCTCTCTCTTTTTAGTCCAAGCAGGCTAATGGGATCTAGACTTCTTGTAAACTCACCCACTGTCAGCCTCCACGCTTCACAGGGAGATGGGTATGGGCTGTCTGGGGTCTGCAACTAGTGAAAGAAATGTTTGACTTATGAGAGAGGTCAGTGTTCAAATAGTAGTCATGATGTGTCTCCAAGCCTGATTTAGGAGGATGAACCACTGTTGGACTTGAACATATCTGCCCTCTCACGGGTGATTCACTCGGACAAGCTCCTGGGGACTGCGATCTTCATGACAGGGCCATCCTCTGCCAGCCTCTCAAAGGACACCTTGCTCAGGGAGACACACATCAAAGCGAGAGTGCCTTTTGGAGTACTAGCTTCTTTCCCCACAGAAAGACAGATTTCCATCTGTGTTGCGAAATATGTAAGTCTTTTCCTTTAGGAACACTTATGAGAGACTACTCCTTTTCACAGGAAACCAAGACCACCCAAAGCAAAATTACTTTCCTTTGTTCAAGAACAATTGCTCACTCATTTTCTATTTGTTTACTTTTTCTTCCTCCTTAAGAAAGTTAAAGGATATTTTTGCTATTGGTAGGTTGTATTTTTCTAGAGGCAAAGAGTTTTAGTTTTGAGTTCTAAACTGAGGTTTGGAGATTGTCCATGGAACAAACACTTTACAAAGAAGACCAGGCCCTAGCTCACACAGAGGACATAGTTGATAGTTTAGCAGTAAAGCACAAACACATCTTATGAGCGGAAAGTGAACATGAGATTCCCTGCCCACCTGACATCTCACCCAAAATGTGTAGAATCAAAACCCCGCAAAATGTGATCCTCTCCCAAAATTCTCCAGCTCACTGAAGGGCAGCATTGTGTCAGTTTGGGTCCTCTTTGAGCATATGCCAAGATGGAATTCACCATGCAAGAGCTTCCTGAGGAAAATGCTCATGAAGGGTAAAGGGGAGAAGGAGCTAGAATAGGCAGAGAGAGACTCAGATCATGACGCAGGTCTGTCCCCTCTGGAAAGGGAGAGGGAAGGGAAGAGAACTGGGCAGGAAGAGCTTCAGACTGCAGATTAGTTCTGAGAAATTGTTGACCACACGATGGGAAGCTCCACAGTACTGATTGCCTGTTAGACGAGTCCCAGCTTGGGCAGAAATGACCTGGCTCTGGTACCCCCACTGAGTTCATTCACTGTCTGGGAGCAGCCAGAGAGTGCGCAGCCTTGTCCGTTTGCTGCAGCAAATCTAAAGGGGCGGCAGCTGGTGGCTCTCAGCTCTGTTCTCTGTAGAAGATTCTCTTGAAGAATGATCTGAGTTGCTATACGTCTGCCACAATCGTTCATCCAATTATGCAACCTGGGAGTCATGCCTGATATCTTCTTTTCCCTTATCTTTAAGACCCAGTCCACTGGCAAGATCCTAACCATTTCACCTCCTAAATATCTCTCACAGCTGTCTGTTTTTCTTATCTCCACCACTACCACCATCATCTTGCTCCTAACTGATGACCATCTTTCCATCTATTCACCACACAACATGTAGAGCAGGCTTTTTATCTTTAAAAAAATTTTTTTTTAAAGATTTTAAGTTATCTCTACACCTGACATGGGGCTCAAACTTATCACCCTGAGGTCAAGAGTCACAGGCTCTACTGACTGAGCCAGCCAGGTGCCCCAGAGCCATCTTTTTTTAAAACACAAGTCAGATCTGCTTAAACAACATCTGAGCTCATAGGTTAAGGATCTAAGTCCTTAGCATGACCTTCAAGGCTCTGCCTGTTGTGACTTTTGCCTTATTCTCCAGTCTTCTGTGGACTTGGGTTGTCCTTACTCTCTCTGCTCCATTGACCCTCTGAGCATCAGGTAGATAATGGTTCAAATCTAGCCTCCTTCCAGTTCCCCAAATGCTCTAAGTTCTTTGCTGCCTCAGGACCCTTGCACATGTTGTTCTCTCTACCAATTATCTCTTCTCCAATCCCATGCCCCTTTACCCAGTTAACTAACCCTCATTCCTTAGCTACCAATTCAAATATCATTTCTTCAGGGAAGCCTTCTCTGACCCTCACACAAGTTTGAATCCTTTGTAATTCCGTCTTATAGTGAATTAAATGCACTCTGTAGCATTTAGGATGATATTCTGTATTTGACTAATTATCTGATTGACTACCTCACTATACAATGTGTTTCCTGATGGCAGAGACTATATCCATTTTTGCTCATTACTGCATCTCCAGCATTAGCAGAGTGGCTGCATTTTGTAGTTGCAACAAAATATTTGTTGAATAAAGGAAGTATCTGAAAGGGGTATTTGATATTTTTTTTCCTTTTTATTTGAGTCACACTCCAAGTGTTTTCTTTTCTAACCAATGAATTGTATTTCTTTCTATTTATATTGTTCTCCAGCAGCATGATCTCCCCTCCCACCCTTCACCCATGGTAAAATCTGTGAGGGCCGGCCTTGGACTTGGGATTTTTCGAGCCTTCCCTGACGAGCACAAGATTTTATTCTAGAGTTAGAAGGTCAGGGAGGTAGGAAGGAAAAGAAAGTGAGTTGCCTCCAAAGAGTTGGGATACAAAGTTGATCTTTGAAAGTTAAATTAGAAATCAAACCAATCAGAGCAAGGATATGCAACATGCCTCCTTAAAGAGCAATAAGGACTCCAGGACCTACAAGGCCCAATGGTACTGTTACTCAGTAAGGCCTGGCTCTATCTAAAAAAGAAATGTGTTCATCTGAGGAGGGACAGCCCTGGTACATTAATAAGGAGAACCTAGGTAACAGAGAGTGTCCACCGGCCACCAACCCCAGGAGAAGGGTTGGCCAGGACAGCAGGAATGAGTGGCCAATCCTCCCAGCAGCTTGTTTGACCTCTGGTGTGGAGGAAGATGCACCAAGCTCCCCAAGGCTGATATCAGTAAACATTTAAGTCAGATAATTCACTCTTCTGATTCTGGCTTCGAGCTCGCCAAGCCACCTTCTGACAATTAGGTTCCAAATTGTACAGTTTTAAGAAGAGAGTGCACTTACCAGCCAACCTCAAGAGTGTCATGTTCCTGACCGTTTTGTTTCTAACAGTAATGGTTAAGCTCCAGGTTTGGGTATCAGACGGCCTTCATCTGAACCCTGACTCTACCATTTACATACTGAACATACTAACCTTGGGAATTCCCTTTATCTTTTTTTACCCCAACTGAAAAAAAGATCACAACATACCACATGATTACAGGGAGAATTAAAGGAAGCAATGCATGTAATGTACTTAGCATAGAGTTTAACAAATAGTGAATGAAATCAGTAAGTTCGCCTTCTGATTTTATACAACATGGATTTTTAATCAACACTGGAACATTGGAAAGATGGAATGTCGGGTCCCACAGGGTCAAAGACCAAATCTGGACTATGGGAAATCACCAAGATGATAGACTAGAGGCTAGCCTTTTACCTCCTGGCACCTCTCCGGTCACATGGGCTAACATCTATAAAAGGTAACCAGGACATGGCTTTAAAATCTTGCATCTCCACCTCTCTTTACCTAACTCTCATCTCCCACACATACTTTTTATGCAGAAACAGATTTTCAAATTTACCTCTACTTTGCTCTCATGGAATTAAGAATGATTGTCCTATCACAAGGAAGAGCTCCAAGGCTTCCCTTGATAATTTTGTTTTGTTTCGTTTTGTTTTTCCTTCATGCTACAGACCAAAAGCGTCATCTCCCGGAGGGGGAAACATGGGCTCTCGTTTTTCTAAGGTCCCCATTTGGCCTGCCCCACTTCCCCAGGTGCTCTTGAGGGAATACTGCAATGACACGTAGAAAGCCACAACACTAGTCACAGATCAAGGCTTCCATCACGCAGGGAACGTGCCTGAAGTTCAAACAGGCAAACCAAAGCGACACTGCCAGATTAGACAGTTAATTTTGTTTTTCTGTTCCAGTTATCAGACTGCTCTATGACAAAAATGAACAAACACACACACGGCAAATTTGGTTTGGAGTATGGAGCCTTATCAGTGTTTTCCAAGTAGCAATGCTTCCTTACAAAAGTATTTTCAGATCTCAGTGACCCATGCTGGGCAGAGCTGTAGGGCGTTTCCTGAAACTTCAGGTGCAGCAGCGCTCTAATTAACAGGACTGGTCCAGGGGCTAATCGTCAGGTGAGGTGTGAGGGCCTTCCAAAAAGACTGCAGTGCCTCCTCGGTCCTTCTAAATCAAGAGAACACAGTCTAAACTTTGAAAACTATCGTATTATCATGGGGATCTCCAATTTTATCAACTGACATTAGAGAATGTCTGTCAGGCATCCAGAAAAACAATGACCTCAAAGAACCCATCTAGAGCTTAACAGAAAATGCCAAGTATTTTCTCCCTCACATCGTTTCATTTAATTCCTACAATCTGGAGGTAGGTATGGTTACCATCCTCGTCCTACCAGCAAAGAAACTAAGGCTAAGGGATTCCGCCCCAAATCACACAGCCACTAAGTGACAGGCCAGGGCTCACGAAATCCTTGGGTATTGATGGGCACCAATTAGAGCAGGGAGTCCAAATCCTAAGCTTGCTGTGCACTTTTTCTTATCAAATGACGAGTCCCCCATTTCATTGATACCATTGACTTTTGATTTCTCTGCGGACCCAGGATGAAGAGCCTGGTCCCTCATGGTCGCGACCAGGCTGTTCGAAGCCACGGGGCCGCCAGCTCAGCAGAGGGTCCAGGGCGCATGCCTGGGCCTGGGGGACCGGGCGACCCCTGGGGGTCTGCGAACAAAACCTGCCCCAGCTGGCTCAGCGCCCCAGCCCGGGACCCCTCGGAGGCTCGCTCCCGGCCGCCCAGGCCAGACCCGCCTCCTGAGGCCAGCAACCCACGAAGTGCTGCCGGCACGTCCGCCGTCAGCCCCGAGGCCCAAGCAGACGCTGACTGAGGGGCTGGAGGGGGAAGCGGCCCCCACGGGCCGAGGCGCGCTGCGGGGCCGAACGAGGGCGCGCTGCGGGGCCTCTCCCCTTGCGGCCGGGCTGCCCGCCCTCCTGCCCGGCACCGGCCCGGGCCTCGCGCCGCGGAGCTGTGCGCACCGGGCTCGCTGGCGGCCCCTCGGGTGCACGGGGCTCCGGCCAGCCGCCCGCGTGCAAGCCCGAGGCCCGAGCCCCCGCCTCCGGCTGCCAGCCCGCGCTCCGCGTTCACCGCGCTCGGCCCGGGCCCGCCTCTCGGCCGTTTTTGCTTTCGCTTTCCTGCCGCCCTCGTCGAGGAAAATGAAAGTGACCGTGGACGTGGCCCGGGCCCGCGCAGCAGCCGTCGAAGCGAGGGGCGAGGAGAGCAGCGGCGGTCGGCGTGGAGCCTGCGAGCTGGGACCGCTGCCCGCACCAGACGAGGTAAGCGTGGCCCCTCGACGGCCGCCTCGCGGGCTCCGCCTTGCGGACCGGGCGGGCGGGACGCCAGGAGGCCCCGTGACGCGGAGCCGGCCGGGCTGGGGGCTCCTGCGGCGGGGCGGGGGGAAGAGCCGGGGGCACTCAGACTAGCGCGCCGAGGGTCTGGCAGCCTGGGGCCGACGTCGCGCGGCGGCAAGGCAGGTCGTGCACCGGTCCCATCCCACGTTTCCTTTTTGCACACCACCACCGGTCCCCCACCCCCGACCGGCTTTCAGTCAAAGTCAAAGTGGGAGAATGTATGTAAAATGCTGAGCAGAGTGCCTCGCCTGAGCTCGGCTGGGAGGAGCTCATCATTTGCCCCTGCTTACCTTTTAGACTCCTCTTCTTCCCCATTTGGCTCCACTCCTCGTGTCGTTTGCCTTTCTGCGTTTTACAGATAGGGTGCACTTGGGCGACCCTGGGGTGCCTTCCAAGCGTTCCCTGAACTGGCAAGCTTGCAGCCCGCCTCTCTTGGCCATAGGCACGGACATAGGCTAGTCCAGGATGTCGCCCCCTCCCTGAGGCCCTGCCCATGAGAAGACAGGGACTTACTCCGCAGAGACTCCAACCCCCCGGGGCTGGCGAAAACCGTCAGGGATGGGTGCGCTCGGGGACCGCGTCCTTCCCAGACCAGGAAACCTCCAGTCCGCTGCATAGGCCAGCAGAAGGGTGAAACATAAGTGCTCTGGTCTTGGCCGTTTTGTCACATATACACTAATTCGATCGTGGTATCGAGAATTGGGCTCCACCGCAGGGCTGTGGAGCCAACCCCTGGCAGGGGAAAAAAAAATCTATCTCTATCTCTATCTTATATCTGTATCTATAGCTACACACACACAAGTTGCCCGCATGGCCAATTGTGTGGGATGAGCATACAGGGTAGAAGGCACTAAGTGTTGGAAGTAAAAGGACTAAATCTGCAGGCACTTGACGTACCTTTGAGTGATGACACTCTTTGTAGCCAATACCAAGAACCCCCTTTTAATCAACTTTTGTCTCAATAAAAGTGAATTCAGCCTAATCACACGGATCTGATCATACAGCCCGTTACTGAAACAAACTCCATTGATCTTAACTTTGAAAATAGCCATCTGAATTTGACAAACGATGACATAAGATCCTATTTTTTAAAACACGGAGTCCCTCCTCTGCCCTGCTTCAGGGCTGTGTTGAGTATTCATTGCTTTTAGAAAATGCTGCCTTTATCATGAGCCAGAAAAATCAGAGTCTTTGATTCAATGAGCTATTCCTTCTCTGCTGAATTCCCTAATGTCCTCTTCTCTCTTCCTCCTGTTAACTGAATTTGAACCGTAGTGGATGGTTCTCTCCTTTTGCTCCCCTAGCTTCAGTCTGCAGGGGGAAGAAGAGGGGGAGTAGGAGACACCCTGCCCTGCACTTCTACCACCCTGTGTTCTTGCTTCCATGTTCCAGAAAACGGAAGACCAAGCAAGCCCCTGCCTTTCCCCCCTACCTGCTTGGCTCCATACCTTTATGATTCTTTGAGTTAGCCACCAGCATGTGATGGACTTTCTTACATTTTTCATTAAAAAGTAATGCGTGGGATTTTGTGTGTTTTCCTTAGTATCTAAGGTCTACCAAATTTAATTGCTCACACACCTTAGTTCATGGCACACCAATCCTTGCTCCATCTAGAGTCTCTCGCGTTATCTTATGTTGTTATTTCCTCCCTTGATCCTCCAGTTCTCTGTCAGCACCCTCCTCCCGGTGCACACACGAACACGCCGCCATGCTGTTGTATTTGTTCTTCCCAACTCCCTTTCCTTATATCTTCTTAGAGCATGTGTATCTTTGAAACCTATGTCACGTTTTGCTTTTGATGCACTTACCTAAATAAATACTTCTAGGCTAAGGGCGCCTGGGTGGCTCAGTCGGTTAAGGTTAAACGTCTGACTTTTGCTTAGGTCATGATCTCAGAGTCCTTGGTTGGGGCCCCGCATCAGTCTCCGTGCTCCACGGGGAGGCTGTTTCTCCCTCTCCCTCTGCCTGCCACTCCCCCTGCGCCTGTTCTCTCTCTCACAAATAAACAAAATCTTTAAAAAAACAAAAATGAAAATAGCGGTGCCTGAGTAGCTCAGTCAGTTAAGCATCTGCCTTCGGCTCAGGCCATGATCTCAGGGTCCTGGGATCAAGCCCTGCTCAGCAGGGAGTCTGCTTCTCTCTCTCCCTCTGCCCCTAATCCTGCTCATGCTCTCTCACACTCTCTCTCTCAAATAAATAAATAAAATTTTCAAAAAAAAGAAAAAACTTTCATGCTATAAATCTCTTACTATTTCTTTTCCTCCCTACATTATGTTTTTGAGTCAAACCATATTGCTATATGTAAGTCTGATTTATTACTCCTGGCTGTTGCATAGTTTTGTATGGAAAGTATACACCACAAGAACTTAACCAGCCTCCTGGGAATAGACATGAGGTGGCCTGTGACTCCTTGCTTGCACGAACAGTGCTGCACCAAACATCCTTTTGGGTGTCTCCCTGTGTCTTGTGCAAGAATTTTTTTTGAGATAGATATGAGATTGCTGGTTCTAGGATACTTGTGGGATGTCTTTTACTAAAAACTGCTACTTCGTGCTGCAGAATGGCTTCTTCAGTTTCCTCCCACCAGGAGTGCATCAAGGGTCCCTTTTCCAACATCTGCTGGCATTTACTGTTAGCTCATTTATGAATTTCGGTCCAAACTAGTAGGTTAAAGCAGTACTCCATTTCTTTTTTTTTTTTTTTTTAAGATTTTATTTATTTATTTGACAGAGAGAGAGACAGCGAGAGAGGGAACACAAGCAGGGGGAGTGGGAGAGGGAGAAGCAGGCTTCCCGCTGAGCAGGGAGCTCGATGCGGGGCTCGATCCCAGGACCCTGGGATCATGATCTGAGCCGAAGGCAGATGCTTAACGACTGAGCCACCCAGGCGCCCCTCCATTTCTGTTTTAATTGAGCATCTCATCATATTGTTTTGCCATTGGTGAACTGCTTACCCAACTATCCATCTAATCTGCCCCTCTTTTCTTTCAGATTTCTGATATTTTTCTATATGTGGTTTGCATTTTGTTCCTTTTTGGCATCCTTACATGTTAAAATGTTAGTTCTTTGTCAGATGTGGATGTTTTAAGTCTTCCCCTAATCTTGTCACCTGTCTGTTAACCTCATTTATGGTCTCCTTTTTATTATTACTAATAACTTTATTATTAAAGTAAGTAAATATAACTAAATTAAATAAATGTAACTAAAGTAAATAAAAATAAATTTATATATCATAAAATTCACCTATTTAAATTATACAATTCAGTGGTTTGTAGTCTATTTACAGAGTGTGCAACTATCACGATAATCTAATTTTAGAATATTTTTATTACTCCATTAGCAGTCACTCTCCACTTTTCCCTCAATATGCCCCTCCCCTGCCCTAGGCAAGCACTAATCTACTTCCTGTCTCTTTGCATTTGCCTGCTTCTGAACATCTCATACAAATGGGATGATGCAATATGTGTTTGTTGTGCCTGGTTTCTTTCACTTAGCATAGTGTTTTGTAGGTTTATCCACATTACAGCATATATCAGTAGTTTGTTCCTTGTTAATGCCCAATAATATTCCATCACGTGGGTATACCGCATTTTGTTTATCCATTCGTCAGTTGATGCACATTTGGGTTGTTTCTACTTTTGGGCCATTATGAGTAATGCTTCTGTGAACATTCATGTACAATTTCCGAGTGAACATATATTTTCATTTCTCTGGGGTATATGCCTAGAAGTGGAATGACTGGATCATATAGTATCTTGATGTTTAAACTTTTGAGGAACTCCCAAACTGTTTTCCAAAGCAGCTGCGACATTTTCTGGTCTTACCAGCAGTGCATGATGGTTCCATTTTCTTCATATCCTCACCATGGCGTGTTGCCTGTCATTTGGGTTAGAGCCGTCCCACCCTAGCAGGTACAAAGTTGTAGCGCATGGTGGTTTTGATTCGCACGTCCCTGATGGTTAATGATGTTGAACATATTTTCATGCGCTTATTAACCATTTGTGTACCTTCTCTAGAGAAATGTCTATTCACAACTATTTTTTAAATTGTTATCTTTTATTATTGAATTGTAATGGTTCTTTATATATATTTAGGTATATATAAATATATAAATATATATATATATATTTATATATTTAGATGTCCTTTTGTTAGATATATGAGTTGCAAATAGTTTCCCCTTTTCTGTGACTTGTCTTTTCACTTTCTTAATGGTGTTCTTTGAGGCAAAAAATTTTTCGATTTTGTTGACGTCCAACTGGTCAGTCTTCTGTCTTACCTCTTGTGTTTTTGGTGTCATATCTAACAAATCCTTGCCTAACTCAAGGTTATGAAGAGTCACTCCTATGTTTTCATCTAAGAGATTTGTAGCTTACCTTAGGTCTATGGTCTACTTTTTTTTAAACATAAATCTTTAAATTTTGTGTAGTCATATCCATCATTTTTCTCCTTATAGCTTATGCTATTTACATCTTATTTAAGAAATCCTCACCTACCTGAAGATCATAAATTTTTTCTATATTTTCTCCTATTAACTTTATCTTTTCTTCTTCTACATTTACATCTTTAATCCAATTGGATTTTGTTTTTATTATGGCTTTGTAATATGTCTTAATATCTACCTTTTTTTTTTCAAACTTTTTCTTATCTTTTCATGGACTTGTTCTTCCATAAACATTTTTAAATCTGTCTGTAAAGTTCACAGAAGTCTTCCTGAAGTTTTGATTGGAAATTAATTGAAATCATAGGTTGATCTGGGAGGAATTGATACCTTTTAATATCAAGTCATTTCACCCATGAATATGGTCTGTTCTCTCCATTTATTCATATTTTCACTCAGGTGTCCTTTAATAGAGTTTTTCAGATTTTCTCCACAAGTCTCTTGCATTTTTTATTAAGATAATTCCTAGCTTCAATAATATTACTAATATAAGTGGTTTCTTATTTTGTCACATTGTTGCCGTTTAGACTGTTACATATCTCCTCTCTCTCTCTCTCTCTCTGATTGGTTACTGTTGGTGTGGAGAAATGCAATCAGTTGTTTTTAGGTTGGTTTCATTTCTAACTACCTTTTTGAACTCCTATTAATTCTAATGGTTTTTCTGTGGATTTTCTGTGAGTTCTATGTGAAATAATTATACGAGTTGCAAACACTGACATTTGTCTCTTTCCTTCTAATTTTATACTTTGTTTTAGTTTTTATTATTTCTTGTAGTGGCTACTTTTTCTATAATTCTGTTACATGGTGGTGGGAATAGCTGCATCCTTGTCTTGTTCCATTCCTTAAAGAGAATACAGTTTTCTATTAAGTATGATGTTAGCTATAGGTTTGTAGGTGATAGTCTTTGTTAAGGAAAGGAAGTCCTTTTCCTTAGGATCTGAGGTACCAAGGAAAATAGATAAAATCCATGCATTACTTCCTAATGAAAAAATTTTATAAGAAAGTGTATCACATGTGGTGGCTAAACCAATTAATAATCAAGCTGTGAAGAAGAGACAGTGATGGGGAAGACAGGGGCTTGGTCTCTTAATTCTGCTTCTTTAAGACCTAGGTTTTGTGTTTTTTATTTTTGTTTTTGTTTTTAAGACAAATTAGTATTGAACTTTGTCAAATGCTCTCTCTGTACCTGCTGAGATGATCATCTGTTTCCCCCATCCCAATTTTCCATGTATTATTAGGGTGTATAATCTTAGCTGTTGTAACAGTCCCAACATTTCAATGGCTTACACCAGGAATGCTACGTATTTATCACTCTTGACACAGTCCAGGGATGTTGGTGAGATAGTGGACTCTCCATTACTTAGTTGTTCAGGAACCCAGGCTCTTTCTCACCAGTTGCTTCCCCATCTCCTTGGACCTAGGTCCTTCACCGGGTTCTCCATGATGGCCAGAGATGACACAGATCACTGCTCCTCAGATTCCATTGATAGGGACTAGTCATATTATCCCACCTATTGTAAGGTGGCTGGAAGTTTTGTGGGGTTTTATTTTATTTTATTTTATTTTATTTTATTTTATTTTATTTGAGAGAGAGAGTGAGTGAGAGAGAGAGCATGAGTGGGGGGAGGAGCAGAGGGAGAGGGAGAAGCAGACTCCCCACTGAGCAGGGAGCCTGATGTGGGGCTCAGTCCCGGGACTCCGGGATCATGACCTGAGCCGAAGGCAGACACACGACCGACTGAGCCACCCAGGTGCGCCATGGTGGCTGGGAAGTTTCATGGCATTCCCAGGAGGAAAAGGAGAACAGAGAGATGGTGGGCAGTAGTAACTTCTTCCATAATCCATTAATGTAGTGAATTACCTTGAGAGGTTTGCTGACTTTGAATCATTATTTATTACTTTATCATGACATAGTCTTAATACTTTTTTGGATTTGACTAGATAATATTTTATTTAGGTGTTTGGCATCCATATTTAGAAGTTAAACTGGCCTGTATTTTTCTTTTTTTAGACAATCCATATTCCAAATTTCAAAATTATAGTAACTTTAGGTTGGGCAATGTTTCCTCTTTTTTTATTTTCTAAAGTAACACATTTAAGTAAAGATTGTCTGTTCCTTGGAAGTTAGTAGAATGCTCTTGTAAAACCTTCTGGAACTGAGACTTTATGGGGAAGAAATGTCTTAAATTACTTTAAATGGCTGTTCACATTTGCTATCATTTTTGTGCCAATTTTGGCAATTTTTCTAGAAATTGATTGATTTCTTCTGTGTTTTCAAAATGTATTGTAATATGGTTATTTATAGTTATATAGTTATTTATAGTTATATAGAATAATATAATCATATTATTCTTTTATAAGTTTTTAAATGTTGGCTATATTTGTCATTTCCTCTTTTTCTTCTTTAGTCTTTTCTTTCCATCTTCTGTCAGTTATTCTTGTTCAGTCTCCCTGTGTTCAAAGAAATACCTTGATCATGATTAGCACTGAGTAATGATGTATAGAATTATTGAGTCACTATATAGTACACCTGAAACTAATATAACAGTGTATGTTAACTATACTGGAGTTAAAATTAAAAACTTAAAATGAAATTTAAAAAACTTAATTTTAAAATAAATTAAAATTAAAATTAAAAAAACTCAAAGAAATACTTTGGGTTTTGTTAATCACCTTTGTTTTTAGTCCTCTATATCTTCTGTTTCAGTGATTCTGCCCTTATATTTATTATTTCATTTCTTCTTGTTTCTTTGGTTATACACTATTTGTAAAAGTTTCAAACCATGTAGACACTTGTAAAGTGAGATAGGAAAGCCCACTCCTGTCTCTTATAATCTCACTCTTTATAGGCAACCACCATTACCAAATTGGTGTTTTTCTGGACCTTTTTCTCTGCTTATGCTTCTGCCTACAACTTTTCTTTCTTTTTTTTTTTTTTTTTTTTTTAAAGATTTTTATTTATTTACTTGACAGAGATAGCGGGAGAGGGAACACCAGCAGGGGGAGTGGGAGAGGGAGAAGCAGGCTTCCCGCTGAGCAGGGAGCCCAATGTGGGCTCGATCCCAGGACCCTGGGATCATGACCTGAGCCGAAGGCAGACGCTTAACGACTGAGCCACCCAGGCGCCCTTGCCTACAACTTTTCTAAACTATGTAAGTCATGGGTGTCTTTCTCTGGCATACACACACATCCATTAAAATGGCCTATCATAATTTATTTATCTGTTTTCCACTGATGGGCAATTAGATTGAAAGTCTTATTTTTTTTAATAGTGGAATTTAATTGATTCGTATTTATTTTGATCACTGGTAAGTGTGGCCTTATTTCTGCACCTTGTTTTGCCAAATATTGATCATGAGTTCTTCCTTTTCTTTTTTTCTTATGACTTCTGTATTAATCAAGGTGTCTATTTCCATTCCTTCCTTCCTTCTTTTTATTTAGTGACTTGGAATTCTGTATCTTATGAGGAGCCCTCTTAGGTTTCTAAGCATAGATAAACTTATGTTTCCTATAAATACCAAAAATTAATCAGAATCTCTAACATCCTCCCAAACATAAGGAACTTTTTTAAAGATTTTATTTATTTATTTGAGAGAGAGAGAGCAAACACAAGCAGGAGGAGGGGCAGAGGGAGAGGGAGAAACAGACTCCCCGTTGAACAGGGAGCCAGATGCGGGACTTGAGCCGAGGACCCCAGGATCATGACCTGAGCTGAAGGCAGATGATTAACTGACTGAGCCACCCAGGCACCCTAAGAAACTTTTTAGTATGTTTTTAATTCTCTTCTCTCCCACTTTCCCTCATAGGCACATACACACATAAGTGTCTGCCCAGGAATTATAATCTGGAAGCTTCCTGTTGTTATTAATTCTTCATGCTTCAAAATACACTTTTCTTTTTCTACTTAGAAATCTTTTGTTAACAATTGCATTAATCCGTAACCTCTTTGTGCAGTTGCCTACCATATCAGGATAGGAAGGCTCACACATATGCTTCTTTTAGAGTTTTTATTGACTTCTGAATATTTATAGTGATTGGTGTGTCATGAGTAATGCTTCTCTGGCTTCCTTATTTCTCACAAGTCTACTTTGGAATCCATGCAATTCTGATCCTCATTTGACCTTTGCTGGCACAAAAACATTCTGAAGTATTTGCAAATGCTAGTCACTTCCTCGTGTTTTACTGAGTTTACTTTAGCTTGGTTAAACCAAGAGCAGTATCAGTTTGTGTAAACTTACCACTAACTGAAGGTTCATGTAATGGCCCTGCCCCAGGGTCAGAGACTGGCTAGAGAAATACGAAAATCGCTTTGAAAATTCAGCTGCTGAATATCTTATGCTGAAAAGCTTAACATTTTAACATTTACTTTATAATACTTAACTATTTGAGAGTGAAGTAAAATGGGTACTCTCAGGAAACTATGGTAAAACTAACTTGGATGTGTTTATCAAAAGTTTTTTTTTTTTTACTTTTTTATTTTTATTTTTATTTTTTATTTTTATTTTTTTTTTGTAAGATTTTATTTATTTATTTGACAGAGAGAGACACAGCGAGAGCAGGAACACAAGCAGGGGGAATGGGAGAGGGAGAAGCAGGCTTCCCGCCGAGCAGGGAGCCCGATGTGGGACTCGATCCCAGGACCCTGGGATCATGACCCGAGCCGAAGGCAGACGCTTAACGACTGAGCCACCCAGGCGCCCTTTTTTTACTTTTTTAAATTTATTTTTTTTAAAGATTTTATTTAAAAAAATTTTTTGACAGATTTATTTATTAGAGAGAGAGAGAGAGAGTGCGAGTACACCCGAGCAGGGAGAAGGGCAGAGAGAGATGGAGAGAAATCCTCAAGCAGACTCCCCACTGAGCACAGATCCAGACACACGGCTCAATCCCAGGACCTGAGCCAAAATCAAGAGCCCGATGCTTAACCGACTGAGCCGCCCACGCGCCCTTAAAGATTTTATTTTTAAGTAATCTCTACAGCCAATGTGGGGCTCAAACTCACAACCGCAAGATCAAGAGTCTCAGGCTCTTCTGACTGAGCCAGCCAGGCCTCCCTATCAAAAGCTTTTTAAAGTGTCCATACATTATATCTCAAAAATTCTACTTCCAGGACTGTGTCTTAAGACATGTTTCCAGGCGCCTGGATGGCCTCAGCTCAGGTCGTGATCCCAGGGTCCTGGGATAGAGCCCCGTGTCATGCTCCCTGCTCAGAGAGGAGTCTGCTTTTCTCTCTCTCCCTGCCGCTGCCCTGCCCCCCTGGCTTGTGCTCGATTCTTCTCTCAAATAAATAAATAAAATCTTAAAAAAAAAAAAAAAAGACATGTTTTCTATGCGAAGTGACTTTAGGTGATGCAGGGTGATTCTAGGTGGAACACATCTGTCGCATTGTCTGACATGATGCACACAGTGAGAAAGCCATTCCTGTCAATTCCTTTTCAGTCTTCTGATCAAGGGAAGGAGAAAGCTGTCAGTTTGATGCTGGTTTGTCTTTAACACCTCTCTGCACCTTTCCAATCTCCCTTTCGATATAAAAGAACGAGCAAAGGAATAGCCATATCTTAATTCCATTTTTACAACGTTTTGTTTTCCATTGTATTTGTCTTTATGATTGCCTTTCTTTATGACATAAGATGCTGGTTTTCCATTTATAATAGTAAATAAAGTTTGCTTTTAAGACTCATTTAAGGACAGAAATGAATTGATTTAAAGAGAAAGGCTAAGTATAGGACAGATGGTATTTAATTATGGTGAAATAGTTATGGTGATGTATGGATAACTGAAATGTGTGGAACATGACCCTAAGAATAATCAGAGCTTCAGATACAGATTTTAAATGGGGGGGGGGTTCTTATATATAAAGCTGTTCCTCTCGGTGAGACTTCTGCTATCAGAAAGTTAGAAACCACTCAGGTGTCCAGCAATAAGGCATTGGTTAAATTAATTTGATATCTTCCTATGATATGATACTGCCAGCTATTAAAAAAGTATATTTAATGACATGGGAAAATTATATACTGTTAGGTAAAACAAAACTGGTTGTAAAAGAAAAATATATACAGTATCCCATTATTGTTAAAAAGAAACTATATATATATTTGTTATATATAAAATTATGTATATATTTGTTTTATATATATGTGTGTGTATATATATACACACACACTAAAATTATTGGAAAAAGGAGTAGAAAAAAATAATTCCAAATAAGCTATGTCTGGATGGTTGGACTACAGACTTTTGTGTTTTCCTTTAATAAACATCTATCACTTTGTTACCAGAAAAACAATGTATACATATATCTGTATTTTTTTTTTTACATATATCTATTTTTTAATTAAGCTGTTCCAACTCTAACAGGACTGCTTGGCATTTCGCCATCTGTAGGCGCTCTTGAGTCCTTACATGCTCCTGGAATCCAGTTAGGTCCCCATAGCCTGCTGCAGAAGCAAAGGGGAATAATGCCCTCAAGACTTCCTTGTCACCTCTCAGTATACTCCAAGATACTTGGTCTTGGTGGGTGTATATTTATACTTTTGGAGTAAAACAGAGGAGTATATACAAAACTGTTTGAAATCATTTTTGTTGCCTTTTCTTCTCAACAGTTCTATTAGGCAGGCTCACATCAGGAACCCTCTTTTTTCAGTGGGTTTGGATCATTAAATAGGAGTAGAGTAGCTGATGAAAGGGCATCTCCTAGTTTCTCATTTATTCTTTTCCTGTAATTTCCGCATTATTCTACTGGCCATAATTTTTTTTTTTTTTTTTTGCTTCTTAAATTTTTATTTGGAAATAATTTCAAACTTACAGAAAAGTGGCAAAAATAAAAATAATAAAAAGAACATCCAATAGTAAAAAGAATAGTTAAAAAGTAAAAGTAGTAAAAAGAATCTTTACCCAGATTCACCTATTAACATTTTACTCCATTTGCTTTATTTATATCTATATATACAAATATTTACATTTTTCTAATTTCAATATATAAAGTATATACTCCCAACATATAATAAATACTTTACATATTTAAATTAGAAATACATATATATATTTCCTGCACCATTTTGGCCATGAAATTTCTATATGTGAGATATAATCATGGTTCTTCATCACCTGGGTTGGAGGTGCATATATTTAAATTTGGATGCCTTCTTTCCAGGATGACAAAATCTCTGTTGGGAAGAAAAAAAATGTTCACTGGAAGGCCTAATGCTTGGCAGAAACAATTTGCTACCTTTTGCCTTCCAGAAATTCCTAGGATGTTACTTCTTAGAGCTGGTTCCTGGAAACCCCTGGATTCCATTGTGGGAATGGAGTTGGCAGGTCCCTGTTGAGTGACTAAATGCTGTCTCTCTCGGAGAGAGGTCTTACAGCCCTGGTGCAAGCTTCCTTCTTTTACAAGGGTGCTGGGCTCTGCCCAGGGCCAGTTAGCCAGGTCCTGAGCCTAACAGAAGCCTGTTGTGGCATTCCAGTAACATCTGCCAGGTTGTAGCAAGACCTTTGACTAGGCAACTGCCCACCCCCCCCCCCACCCGACCCGGGGTCCTTCAACTCCTCTCCACCCCCCTGCCACCATTGCTGTGATTCAGGCTGTCACATCTCTTGCCTGGATAACACAGTGACCTTTGACTGGTAACTACCTCCCCTTACCTCTTGCCTATTTTTTTCACAGACGCCAATGTGTGTTAGTCTCCTATTGCTGCTGTAACAAATTACCACAAACCTAGCGGCTTGAAACAATACAAATTTATTATCTTACAGGGGCGCCTGGGTGGCTCAGTCGGTTAAGCGTCTGCCTTCGGCTCAGGTCATGATCCCAGGGTCCTGGGATCGACCCCGACGTTGGGCTCCCTGCTCAGCAGGGAGTCTGCTTCTCCCTCTCCCTCTTCCCCTCCTCCCCCACTTATGCTCACGCACTCTTTCTCTCTGTCAAATAAATAAATAAAATATTTTTTAAAAATTATTATTTTACAGCTCTGAAGGTCAGAGTCCTAAAATCAAAGTTTTAACAGGGCTGTGTTCCTACTGGAGGCTCTGGAGGAAACTCATTTCATTGCCTCTTCCAGCTGCTTGAGGCTTCCTGCAGTCCTTGGCTCATGGCCCCTTCCTCCATCTTTAAAACCAGCAAGTCTTGGGCGCCTGGGTGGCTCAGTCGGTTAAGCGACTGCCTTCGGCTCAGGTCATGATCCTGGAGTCCCAGGATCGAGTCCCGCATCGGGCTCCCTGCTCGGCAGGGAGTCTGCTTCTCCCTCTGACCCTCCCCCCTCTCACGTGCTCTCTCTCGCTCATTCTCTCTGTCTCAAATAAATAAATAAAATTAAAAAAAAAAAAAAATAAAACCAGCAAGTCTTTCTCACGCCTGCCTGCTCTGCTGCTCCTCTTCTGTAGTCAGGTCTCCTCTGCCTCCCTCTTCTAAGGACACTTGTGATTACATTGAGCCCACCTGGAGACTCCAGGATTATCTTCGCATCTCAAGATCCATAATTTAATTACATTCTGCAACATGCCTTTCGCCATGTTAGAGAACATACAACTTCCAGGGATCCAGACATCAACATCTTTGGCAGGGCCATTATTCAGCCTACCACACAGTGTAGTCTTTTAGAAACACACACATCCAACCACATTATTCTTCTGCCTAAAATTCTCATGTGGTGCTCCAGGCCTCAGAGGATGAGGGCCTCTCGGGCCTGGGGGAGCTGTGCAACGGCTGCTCACACCCCTTCTCCACCTCCCCTTACCTCGTCTCTCTCTCCTCGACCTCTGGCCTGCTGTCCATGATCCAGCCTTTGTGCATGGTGTGCTTCTTACCAAGGATGTTTCTCCTCCCCACACTCCATTCCAGGCCTTGGTGAGGCTCCAGACAAGGTCAGGCCTCCCTAGGCTGCTCTCATAGTGACTGACCTCCTGTGTCATTCTGCTCTCACACTTCCCTGGGTTGTTATACCTTGGCATTTATTAAAGTGATCATTTGATTTCATATGTGCTTCTCCTATGTGAGTAAGTACCCCGTACAGGCCGGGACCATGTCTGGTTTTTGCCCACTGTTGCATCCCAGCACAGTGTCTGGCTTGTGGTAGATGGTTAGTAAGTACATGAGGATAAATGAATAAGTGAATGAATATTAACAGCATGGTCATCACCCTCTGTCCCCTTTACACTGTTGCTGCTTCAGCCCAGCATTTATTGCCTCTTCTCTTGTCACCTCCCTCCACCAGAACAGAAGCCCACAAGAGGAGGGACTTCATCTTTTGGGTGCGTGCCAGCTCCCAGAGCAGTGTCTGGTCCATAACAGGGACTTGAAAAAGGGAGGCTGCACGACATGCAGGATGCTCAGAACCTCTCACAGAGTTTTCATGTCTGACCCGTCTTTGAAATTGGCTATTATCAAGTTCTTCATTTTAATTATTCATCCTAACTCAAATAATCAGGCAAATCAGCAGAGACCTTTAAAATGTTCAATTTTTTGGTGAAGATTAAATGAGTTAATAAGTGTGAATCATTTAGAGCAGTGTCCGGCCCACGGTGAGCCCTGTGTGAGTTTGCCGGTTGTTGCTGTTAAGAGATGCTCAAGTCCTTGATAGTCTAGAATTTTTACTGACTATGTCTGTCGCAACCCTGTCGTGGAATCACAAACACAGAACTGAGCGGGTTCTCCTGGCTGTTGCACCTGGATGGACCCAGCTGTTCCAGTTGCCTGGCGCTTAAGGTGGGTGATCCTGTCCGTCACTTTGTGCTTTTTCTCATTTTGCCTGCAGGTGGCAGCACGCCCTGGACTTCTCTACCCGGCAAAGCAGTCCCCAGGCTGGACCGCAGAGAACAAGAAAATGGACTCCCAGCTGCAGTCTGCAATGTGAGCATTTGTGGAAGGATTGTTTACATTCTATTTCGATCCCATTTGCCCTCAACAGACAATAATTCTAAGTCGCATATTTGGGAAGAAGCGTACTTTCTGTCGGTGAAGCTAAGGGCAATGCACCACTTCTTGGCATTGTAATGAGAAGTCTAGGAAAGACCCTCCCTGATTTTCAGCACCTGCTTCCTTCGACGATGTTTTGTCCTTCCTTGCAACCCCTTTAGGGCCCTGCCTGACATGGACTCTGTGACATCTTCCTTCAGTGTCACTAACTTTATTTGTAGGAGCTTGATGAACCCTCTCTTTTATCCTTCCCTATTCCAGCTTTGCCCCGAGCCTCTGTGGGTTGGATGCTGTACTGTGCAGTTTCCACCTCATTCAGTCCCCACAAAAACATGGCCAAATAGGGGATATTACTCCTTTGTAACAAATGTGGAACCAAAGCTCAGAGGTTACATTATGTACAGAGCTCAGATGCAGCAAGGCAGGGTGGCAGCCCAAGGTCTCTGGAACTCTTGCCTCTTATCAGAAAATGAGGCTGGCCACCTTTGGGTAGAAGATGAATCATATTTGTTCTTGTAGACCTGAAAAAGGAACAAAGTAAAACTAATGGAAAACAAAATTATAATCCCTAAATAACCTCCCCCTCTAAATTTACCCTCTTAACTTCACATAATCCTATTTTTCTTTCTGATTTCTTTTAACCTGAATTGTTGGCTCACTAGTAAAATTCGCCTTTGTTGCTCTTTGCCCTATGCAAATCCTTATGTGCATTATTCTGTGTACCACTTGATGCAAGGTAGTTTTGTGGTTCATCTGGAGGACCTGTAATCTCCATAAATTGGTGGAGTTTGAAAAGTGGCAAAGTGTGAAGGGTCTTCTGTGCCCAGGAGGTTGGGCGACCCATCTGAGGCTCCACACACTGACATCCCTGAGCGCCCCAAGCAGGACTCTGTCTCAGCTTAGCTCTGATGACTGGTGCAACCTAAATCTTAAGTGTTGTCACAATCAGCTATTTTATAAACCAGGGTGCTCTTAAGTGCCTGCCGATATCCAAACATTTTAAAATGCTACAGTTAAAACTGTGGTTAGTGAAAGAAAAGTTGTCTTTTGTCCCCAGGGGGTGCCTTCCTGAGCGCTACTTTGGGGCCCTCCATTTCCAGCCACTCAGGACAAATAGCCTGGGACACATTCACTGTGGATGTTTCAGACTGATAGATTTACACAACAGTCACTTGCACAAGCAACAGTCACTAACTTGTGACTATGAGATATTTTTTCCTTGTCCTTTTTTTTAAATAACAGCTTTATTGGGCTGTAATTCTCATACCATACAGTTTGTCCATTTAAAATGAATGATTGAATGGCTTTTGCTATATTCACAGAGTTGCATGTCCATCACCAGAGTTAGTTTTAGAACATTTTCCTTACCCCAAAAGAAACTCTGCACCCCTGGATGGTCACCCACCTCTTCTACTCTGCCTGTTTCCCCCAACACCCCACAATGGCTCATCTACTGTAGATTTCCTATACTGGGCGTTATGGAGATAGCGCCACACCACCTGTGGTCTTCTGTGTCTGGCTTTTTCCACTTTGCATGATGTTTTCAAGGTTCGTCCATATCACAGCACATGTCAGTACTCCATTCCTTTTCTTTTTTTTTTTTTTTTTTAAAGATTTTATTTATTTGACAGAGAGAGACACAGCGAGAGAGGGAACACAAGCAGGGGGAGTGGGAGAGGGAGAAGCAGACTTCCCGCTGAGCAGGGAGCCCGATGTGGGGCTCGATCCCAGGACCCTGGGATCAGGACCTGAGCCGAAGGCAGACGCTTAATGACTGAGCCACCCAGGCGCCCCTCCATTCCTTTTCTTTGCGAAATAATATTCCACTGTATGGTTATACCACTTTTGTTTATTCATTCATCATTTGGTGGACGTTTGGGGTTGTTTCCAGTTTGGGCTATTGTGAACAATGCCGTGAATATTTTGGAGTGCAGGTTTCTGTGCGGGCCGTGATTGTGTTTTGTGACTCTGTAAGATGTAATGAGCAAGTCCAGTTTCTAAGCATTTGAGAGAGGAATAGAACCACGCTGATGTTGTTTGAGATTTAAAGGGACAGTTGCTTTGTGTAGACGTAGATTTGCACTCAAAGAGATTAACTATATGAGACAAGGTTAAAACCAAAAGGTATTTAGATCTAATTCTTCTCACTTGAGTTTTCTAAGTTCTATGTTTTGCTATTCTTTGTTTAAAAAAAAAAAAAAGAACAGGAAAGAAATATGTGTTGGTCCCGAGGTCTCACTTGAAATAACGTGGAATTCATTTGGGTGGGAGGTGGCACGAGGACTTTTTTTCCGGGTGCATTTGGCAGCTGGGAGGTTGAGGTGGAGGCAGGGGCCAGAGAGAGGAACAAGGGGGGAGGAGAATGTGGGGTGTCGTGGGCCACCCATCCGCCTCATGGCCACGGGGCACTGACGGGTCAAACTTGGTGTGGCTCTTGCTTGTTATCTGGGTGACGTGCTTCACGGCTGAGTACCTGTGGGTCTAGTTTCACTCTGCTTCTGACTCACAGAGCTCTGGTGTTGGGCTGTTGGTTTTTAGTAAAAGCAGGTGTTAGGAAGATTATGTTGAAGGACAAATCAAGCCCTTAAGGGACTCTGATAGATGCAGTACTAAAAACATTTCCGGGCTGTTTGTTGTTGTGTGTGTCTATGTGTGTGTTTTTAATACCACTTAACAGTTTTCAGTTTAACTGTGTTTTCCTTCCTGAAATCTTGAAGTGAGGCTAGTCCTTGTGATTTATTCTATGCATTTTTTTAGGGAGTCCCTCCCCTTCTTACGTCTGGGTTGGACTTAGAGACCTTTTATTTTTCTTTTCACACTGACCAAGCATGCAGAAATAGGAGTGATTCGAGTTTGCCTCCAATTTAACTTACTTCTTTATCTTTATTTTCCTTCCCTTGGGACATGAGGGAGTATGGGGGTGGGGCGTTTTAACTGAATTCTGACTTTAGGTGAGTCAGCAGGAATTTTTATGTATTATTTAATGCCTGATGGGAGACACATCATAAGAGAAGAAACAGGCACCCTTCTGATTTGAGAATCAAAACTTCTGTTTATGTGCAATCTCGATGCCACCAAGTGCCCAGTTGTGAGTGCCCAGGAAAGCCCAAGCCAGGGAAGGCTTTGTGAGGTGGCCCCAGAGCCTTAGTAAATGGGAGAGAGAAGGTGGGTGGCAGTTGCAGGCACACAGGCATGAAGGGAACAGGAGCATCAGGAGGAGTCCAGGGGGGTCATGATTAGGTAGGTTGGGTTGACAGGATTTGTGTGGTGGTTGGATTTGATTATCAAGCCAAGTGCTTTGGCTTTAATACCATAAAGATTAGGAAGTAAAGGGGCACCTGGCCGGCCCAGTTGGTAGAGCTTGCAACTCTTCATCTCAGGGCTGTGAGTTTGAGTCCCACATTGGGTGTAGAGATGACTTAAAAAATAAAATCTTTAAAAAAAAAAAAAAAGAATAGGAAGTAAAGACTTTTGAACAGGAACACAAGCTTACTGTTTAAAGCAGAGACTGTTATTTCCATTTTACACCTGAGAAAACCAGTGCTTTTCAAATATTTTCTTTTCAAATAATTCTCCAAGACCCCGTGGCCGGTGGAGGTTGGATCCCGCCGACCCCAGAGTACATATAGGTGTGCCCTGGCCTGAGTCTGGGGATCGCCAGGGCTTCAGCCAGCTCCACCCTGCGTGGCCCTGTGAGTCCGTAGTGATGCATCTGTTTGTCAGCGGGCCTCCCTGGGCGAAACCGGTTCGGGGCAGAAGGGGGACTTTGAGTAAGTCACTTCCCAGCCTCTCCGAAGCCCTGGGAAAGCAGGGGGGCAGGCACCCTGCCAGGCCTCCCCCCTGGGTGCAGCAACAGTCCAGGCAGTTCCCAGAGCTGCAGAGACCTGCGGGGCGTGTTTGGGAGCTGTAGGTCCCGGGGCAAGTCTCTCCTCCCCAGTGGGAGCCGCAGGGCTGAGGCGGTCCGGGCAGGCTGAGGGCACAGCCGCAGCCCCGTGCACGTTGCCTTTCTCAAGGCCCTGATGCTCCAGTGCTCTCTGTTTGTCCTGAAGTTTCCCAGCTGTTCCTTCGCTCGCGCCTCCAGAGAGTATTCAGCAAATAGTTAAGCACCTGAAATGTACTGGCTGAGCTCATGGCAATGAACAGGACAACCCAAGGCCCTGGAGCCCCCTTGCTTGACCCTTCTGGTCTCACCTGTAGACTTTGGATAGGCATAGCATTCCGGTCCAAAGGGAGGGAGGAAGGAAAGAAAACGACTTGTTGAGGGTCTCTCCCTTCTTGGCGGTCTCTGATTCTATGGACAGATTCCACAGAACATTCTTTTTTTTTTTTTTAAAGATTTTATTTATTTATCTGACAGATAGAGAAACAGTGAGAGAGGGAACCCAAGCAGGGGGAGTGGGAGAGGGAGAAGCAGGCTTCCCGCCGAGCAGGGAGACCGACGGCCGGGCTTGATCCCAGGACCCTGGGATCATGACCTGAGCTGAAGGCAGATGCTTAACGACTGAGCCACCCAGGAGACCCTCCACAGAACATTCTTAAAGGGATTAGGAATATCCCTTAAATCATGTCCAGGTGTTTGTGATTTATATTTGTATTATGCAACCCCCGTCCTACCCCGCGCCTTTTTATTTGTTTTCAAAACACTTTTACTTCTGTCCTTGATCTTTATAAAGTAACTCTGTATGTCATGGTGGACATGGTACTGAGACCCAGGTCCGCCTTTACTAACCATGGACTGCAGGCATGTTCCCTAACTTCCCTGTTCCTCCCCAGTTTCCTTGTCTGAAAGTGGGTATGAAAACTGTACCTACTTCCAAGGGCACTCTGAGGATAAATGTGACAATGTTTCTAGCACAGGGCCCAGCTCAGAGTAAAACCTCAGTGAATGGTGGTTACAATGATGATTATATGTAATTATTCCCATTTAACAGGAAGGAAAGCCTTAGACCAGGGAAGTTAAGTGACTTGCTTAAGGTCATGTGGAGAGTTAGAGGCAAAGCTGGAAATAGGCGCCAGGGCTCATGGTGTCCCTGGCTAGTGCTCTCTCTCTCCCTGGGATTCGTTTGGTCTCAGGAGAAAATGTTAGTACACATGGACAGTTCTGTCTGAGCCTAATCGTCTGGTAGCTGGTTCTGGCTTTTGTAGGGGATTGCAGGACAGGGCTTCCTCAGCACACAGCACTCTTGATCCTGGGTATTAGGAGCCCCTCAGGGAGGGGCACCTGTGGGACTAGCGGACAGGGAGCCTCCCTCTTTGTTTTCTGAGAAGCAAAGGGGCCTTGAAGGCAGTGGGCTTCCAGTGCTCCCCTGTTTCTCCCTTGCCTGGTGTGGCCAGATCCTACGGGATCCCCCTGAGGCTTCACAGAGACCCAACCTGGCCTGGAGTGGGCACTGGGACAGGCATGCAGGTAGCAGGTTGGTACTCTAGAATTCTCTATCCCTGAGCAGAGCTGGGCCCTTACTACTGTGGGAGGACTCTTACTTAGGCTTAGGCCTAGGAACTGGGTAAGGGTGGAGTCTCTTTAAAACCCTTTGGAAAAAGAAACCTGACTTTTGCCGTATGGGGCAGGGGTGGCAGATGCCCCTTGCAGCTGCCCCAGTCCCCCTGTCACCAGAGGACTGTTCCCAGTGGTCTTAGGTACACAGTGGTGGCCCCTGCTCCTGGTGAAGGAGAGTTAAGGACTGCCCAGATGGGTTTTCCCAGGAAATGGATAGCCCTCCAAATTTCGCTTCAGGCGGTCTAGCACAGTGGAGAAGTCCACAGGCAGTCAGGCGTGGATTTGAATCCCAGCTCTGCTTCTCTGTGTGTGGGGGTGGGTGGGCGGGTGGGGCATGCTTGGAAAGTTATGCAGCCTCTTCGGCTCTCAGTTTCTACATTTGTAAAATGGGAATGAGAATACCTACCTCACACGAATGTGGTATGAAATAAATAAAGTAACCTATGCACATGCTTGGCCTGTGGGGGCTCTCATTCTTGTCATTATTACTAAACCCATCACTGGGCCCCACTGGTATGCAGGTGGAAACAGCTTTCACGTGTGGCCCAGCCTCCTGGAGCCTGCGCCTCTGCCATGTCTTGGGCGCCTCAAGTGAGCCGAGGTGCTCAAACCTCTCTGTGCTCGATGGTTATTTGCAGCCGTTTCTGTTATCCTGCGGGTCATTCACTTTCTGCTGATGTGTAATGCCATGTCATCGTTCGCCGTTTCTTTTCTGTTTAGTTTGGAGTTTTTGAAAGGGAAAAAGTAGTTATATAGTTAAAACGTATTGAGGGTTTACTCTAATAAAGTTTTACTGATATGATCTTCTTTAACTCATGTAACAAGCAAATGAAGAAACAGAGGTTAAATGACGGGCAAGGCTGCACTGTTTTCAGGCAGCAGACCCCAGCTTCACAGGCCGATCCCAGAGCCCACACAGGGACCCCGCCTCACCTCCCTAAACAGGGGAGCTCAGGTGCTCTGGCCTGTTCCCCAGCCCCTCTCTGGGCTGAGCTGTGTGCCCCCTCTCTGGACATCTGCCCTACCTTAGAAACTTCTCTGGGGACGCCGCAGATCCTCCTTTGGTAGCCGTTTCGGGGTCTTTAGGGCCAGTGGCTTCTTCCTCATTCCCTTGGCAGTGTCCCTTTCAGGCCATCCGTCCATCCTCAAGAGTCGGTAGGACCTCACTTGGACAGTGTGCCCAGCGCCTGGGGTGGACAGGCAGACAGCGAAGTTGACGTTCCAGTGCATGTGGACGGTGGGCCTTCTGCCACTGTGACTGTGGGATGTGGCATCCAGGGCCAATGTAGCCAGACAGCCTCCCCGCCTGCCCCCCAGCTCGGCTGCCAGGCCGCGGCAGACTCCTTCCTCACGGGTCTGTGTCTGCTCGGCTCTGGGTGCAGAGAAGTGGCCCGGGGGCCACCTGGATCGCTGGAGGAGCTGAGTGGCTGTAGCCGGGCTGGCCTGCAGTCCCTGGGGTGACTGGGGTGTTGGGTAAGGGTGGATCTGCTCCAACCACAGCGGCCACTGAGCAGCGGTTGAGGGACCTTGAGGCCTGAGAACAAACATAGCCCCTGGAGGTGCCTTCATACAATGAGCATTTATTGAGCACCCACTGTGCGCCTCAGGAAACCGTGTGAAAGAGCCTCACGTGTGAGTTGGTCTGGAGCTGCCGCCAGCCCAGCGGGCCGGGCCGCCGGTGGCCACCAGGGAGCTCCACTGCTCTCAGAAGGATCCGCGGCTGACCGAGGGGCCAGGTTGGCTGAGTTGTTGTTTATCTGAGCAGCTTCCATGACAACCAGGAGATAAATACCTGAGGTCAAGAAAAGCCTGGAGCAAGATTAGGTGTCTGGGTAGGGTGGGGCCTGTACTGTGATATGGAGACCCTGAAGTGACCAGAATGTTCCAGGTGGCCTCTTCAACATGCCTAATTAGTTTTTTAGTTAATTAATTAATTAATGCCCCACCCACTTCCAGAGAAGAGTCAAAGTGGCTCATTCAGCAGGTGCCTTAGAGGGAAGAAGGTGTCCGAAGTTTGCTCTCTGTGAAACGTTGGGGTTTAGGCCCTAAGTGGGTCGTTTACCAGCTGCCAGTCCAGCTCCATACTCCCAGGTCTGGCTCCCTGAGAAGCACAGCCTTTGCAGCTTCTGTAATCACCTCCAGGTCCCTTTGCAACAAGTGGCTCAGACACCTTCCTGCCTTGAGGCAAATCATGTGACTTAAGAGAAGCAAATCTGACCTCAATTACCAGGTGCAAATATCAGTCACTGGGAGTAACCAGGAGGCCAGCGTCCCTGGTTGTTCAGCCTCTGGCGTTAAATATTAAGAGTGCACTGTTGAGGGTGTGATAAAGGCTGTCTCTAACAGTTTATGATTTCCAGTAAACCCGAGGGCTTCAAGGAAGGGCCGGGGGCAGGTGAGAGACTCCGGCCTGGCCCTCCGCTGAGCTGGCAGAGCCGTTCCTGCAGGAATGGGAGGGGCAGGGGCAAGGCTACAGCTTCTGCCGGCTCGCCCTGCTCCACCGCAGAGCCCGGGAGAGCAGAGCCCAAGCGCGCGCCGCGGGGCCGGTTTCTGCACCCAGCCCGGCAGCTCTGTGCATTCTCCCGCGCCTCTAGGGGGGAAGGAAGACGTCTGTCAGCAGCCGCGGTGCCTGCTTCCTGCTGGGTGCCGGGCCAGCTGCGGAGCCGTGGACGCAGTCCTCTGTCCGTCTGCGTAGTGGGCCCCTGGAGGAGCGTTTCCAGCACCTGGGACCTGCCGACGCTGGGCTGAGATTCCTCAGCATCTGGCCACGAGGAAGCTGGAGGCAGACAGCATACCCCGCGTGGGCCTAGGAAGGGACCTGAGGTCCCCCTCCCACCTTCCAGTGCCACGAGGGAGGCCCCTGAGTTTCTCTGGAGCGTCTAATCCAACAGCAGGGATAGAGGGCGTACAGCAAATTAAATCAGAATACAGTAACTGTAGCTCGCATTCATTTAACAAACATTTAATGAACACTTGGCTGTGTGGGATCCACTGTGCTAGATGCTGGGCATAAAACCATGAACAGCCATCCCCGCTCAAATGGAGCTGACAGTCTAGTGGTGAAGACTGGAAATAATTAAACACATAAATAAAATGTTCACGGTGGCAATAAGTGGTGTGTAGCAAATTAAAATGCACTAATGTGTAATCAAGTGACCAAGTGGCTACTTCAGATAGGGTGGTTGTGGCATTTTAGAGAATACCTGAAAAAGAAGAGAGAGAGGACAGAGGAGGTGAGCAGTCATAAGGTTACCTGTCCTGATTGCTGTTGGGGCAGGAGAGCCAGGGTGACAGCAGGAGACAAGGATGTTCTAGAATACATAGCTGAGTTGACTCGATGCTCTGGGACTTGTAACATTTCTTATTTTCTGAATTCTTGCCCTACGCATCGGGCAGTGTCCCTGCGTGCCAGGCGATCTCCTAGACGTGGTGAGAGCAAGATGGACATGTCAGCGTCCCAAGAGAGTGGGGAGGAGCTGTAGGTGAGAGAACCAAGGAGGGGCTTCCCAATCCCTGTGGGCCTGGAGGGAAGAAGACACCGCATGTGAGGCTCCCTGGAGGAGGTGACCCCTCCCTGAGGGGTCCTGGGGGATGAGGATAGCCAGGCAGAGAGAGCTCGTCTGCTCCAGGCAGAGGGGGTGACCTGTTCGAAGGGGCTTCCCAATCCCTGTGGGCCTGGAGGGAAGAAGACACCACATGTGAGCCTCCCTGGAGGAGGTGACCCCTCCCTGAGGGGTCCTGGGATCTGAGGTTAGCCAGGCAGAGAGAGCTCGTCCACTCCAGGCAGAGGGAGTAACCTGTTTGAAGGCCCAGAGGGGAGGGTAAGCAGATATGAGGAGAATGCCCCGGAGCCTCTACCACACATTTGAGAGCGGCTTGTGAAGTGAAGACAGGTTCCGAGGGGGCCAAGTGAGCGGCAGCGGGCAAAGGCTTGAGGAAAGGGCGGCTGAGGTTCACGAGCTCAGACCACTCTCCGGGCCTCCCTTCCCTCCAGAAGCCATCCCATGGGAGGACCAGCTCCCTCTGTAGCCATTCACCAAATCAGAACAGAGGAGTCACCTGAAGCAGCCACCCAGATGGGAGCAGGCAAATATGTGCACATCCAGGTGAACACATTGGACTGCTGGGGCCTTTGGAGGGAAGGGAGCACTGAGAGAAAATCTGTTCATCTAAAAGTAGGAATGAAGTTTTGAGTTTAGGGCAGGAAGGCCTTTGCGAGTCTTATTAGGCTTTCTGGCGAGTCTCATTAGGCTGTAAAATTGCAAAGACTGTTATCGTATCCCAATAAATGCAAATATGATCATAAAGTAGATAATGCTGTGTTTATTCTAGCCTGATAGGGAACATTAGGCTTTCTCCCCTCCTTTCCCCCCTTCTCCCCTGCTTTTGTTTCTTTCTCTCATTTCTAGCCCCCAGAGCCCCTGGGAATCTTTTTTATACACTCATTACTCCCTCAAAACCCTCCAACATAGATAACCACACTTGATTCTTGGGAACTCATCTCAACCTGTTGAAAACCAGGAAGTAAGCAGTAAGTAAAAAAAGGCAGCCAGAAAGAGAATGAGAGGGAGAGAGAGACCAAAGTCCAAAATTAATCAGTATTTATTGAGGATTTGTGGACTTACTATGCTCAAGCACTGTGCTAAGCTCATCACATTCTCTGTTTCATTTAATGTTCCCCAAACCTCTTCCATTTGCCGCATCAGATCTGCTCTCCTCTCTCTCCCCCCTGCTCTGTGCCCTGGGAAGCTGCCCTGTCTGCAGTGCATCACAGTGTACCTTGTCTCTGGCTTTGGGCTTTGACTGATGGGGACCACTGGCAGAAAATCAGTGGATACAGGAAAATTAGGTCAAGAATTTATTCCCCTGGGTCCACATCAGGCCATTACAGTCCAACTACATCCTCCACGGGAGCCCACAGCTCCTGCCTGGCACGCATCCTGATGGCTGCCTCCTCTGGGCTCCATTACCGCTTCCCTCCCTTCACCCCCTCAGGCTGGAGGTAGTAACAGCTCCCCACTGTTGCTAACCCTAAAGTGCCCCTCTATCCCTTGTTGGTTTCCTTAAACCCTTCCAGTGTGAGTAGGCCCTCTGTTTCCTATAGGATCCTGACAGTAGGATAGGCTTTATGAGGTAAGTGCTGTATTCACCCCATTGTAAGACAAGGAACGTGAGGCTCAGAGAAGTTTAATAATTTGTCCAAGGGCATACAGGGTAAAGGGTAGAACTAAGACTCAAATCCAGGTGTTCCTGAAACTATGTTCCTGATGTGACTAAGCATGTGTCTGTTTAGTCATTACATCCCCATTGCTTCCCAGGCACTAGAGACCATCTCCCCAGACTCCACTAAATATCTGTTTGCTCTTTTATTTTTTTTCCTGATCCACAACCATTTAAAAAGAACAAAAATTCAAAGTGGGTGCTAAAGGCAGGCTTTCTAGTAAATAATGAGAAGGACCTGGTGACCATCTGCAATCGAGAAAGGCCTAGTAACGATTAAAAATAGGCCTAAGAACTTAAGCCTTCAGACTCCACCCTGGCCTCGTCTTCTGTGTGTTCTGAGGGATGGCGGCATTGACATTTACGAGGCTCTGGAGCCGGAAGTAAAGTTCCGAATTTGCCGAAAGAGTGAACTTGGGGTTGCCTAATTCTCCCTGACACTGGTTTTAATTTTAGTGGTCAGTTTTCATGCTTAGTTTGTAACACCCCAAGGATAGGGCAGAGGTTCTTTTTAGTTCTGAAACTGCTGATTCAGTTTGCGTGAGGATATTACTTTTTAAGGAACTTTCAAAAACACCTAAAATTTAATTGTAGCCATAGTTTAGTTAGAGAATCCCTGGGTGAAGAATTTTCTCCACTTCCTAGCATTTACAGAGTCTGACATCACTCGGGTTGGAGGGAGACTCTGGGGAGAAGGGCCAGGAGCCATTCAGTAGGTGGCAGGGCCTTTACCCTGGGTCTCTGTCCACGGGCAGCTATATGGGGGTTGTTATGAGGACATCACGTCCTGGCTGTCCCCGTCGATGGCTTGTCTAGCCAGTCCTTCAAGATCATAGCTGGACGAAACCATAAGAGGGCTGCTTTACGTTTATTTGATTATTAGTAAGGTCGACCCTTTAAAAATCTTTTACATTTGTATTTATTTTGGTAATTCTGTTCACATGTATGCTAGAACTTGCTAGTTGCTTTCCAATATACATTCTCCCCTTCTTTCGTAGTAACAAACCGAGTTTTTAGCTGAGCCCTTTGCCAGCCAACTAAAAGATGATGTGTCCCAGGCTTCCTTGCGGCCAGGTATGGCCATGTTACTGAGTTCTGGCCAGTGAGATGTAAGTGAAAATATCATCTGGGACTTCCAAGAAGTCGCCTGAAAAGGAGAGGGGTACCCTTCTATTCATTCTCCCTTTCTCCAGCCCACTTTCTTAAATGAGGGCACAATGACTAGAGCTCAAGCAACCAACGTGGACTGTGAGAACTGTGCCCTAGGGATGGGGCAGAATGAGCTAGAAGAAGCGTATGTCCCTAATGACTCCTGGAGCCACCATACCAGCCCTAGACTGACACCTCTGGATTTCTTTTCTTTTCTTTCTTTCTTTTTTGTTTTTGTTAATGTGAGAGAGAAATACACTTCCATCTTGTTTAAGCCAGTGTTGTCTGTTATATATAACTGAACTAAATTCTAACTAATACAAAATGCTCTGTTTTTCTTCTGGAGCATGTTTTTTTCATTACTGATCTGTATTCTTTACATAGGAAGGATATTTTCTCTGTAAATGTAGTGATTATTCTCCCCATTTTTGCTTGCCTTTTGATTTTGTGTATGAGTTTTGTTTTTAAAGCATGTTTTTTTTAATGCTAAAATCTCTAGTTTTAAAATGCTATTGCTCTCATATTTGAAGTCTTTCTCCATTCAGATCAGATAAATATCCACCCATGTTTTTATAGAGATTTTTTTTTCAATGATTCACTGTTTATACTTAACATTTCATCCATTGGTGAGTGCTGTTGGTCAGTTTTGAATCTCTTGTAGGTCGTGAGTTTCTAGCCCCAAGTAGTCTCCTGAGCTATAGGACAGGAACCAGTGTTACCTCTCGTGTCCACCATCTGTCCTGGCCTGAGCCTCCTGAAGGCCAACACACTCAGCACACACACTCCCTCCTGCGCCTTCTCCCACTCTGGGCTGCTTCTGGGACTTCGGTCTTCACCATCCTATGTTCAGCTCTATTCCAGCTCATCTCAAATTCTTGTTTACCGAGACCAGGCCATTGACAGATTTCCCAACCATCCCACTTTTTAAAATTATTTTTTCTCTGGAAAGGCCATATGAAGAATTTTTATATCTTTTTCTAAGTAGATGTGGAGCTTTTTAAATTAAAATTTTTTTTCTGATAAGAGAAATGAAACATGTGCATCATCTAGAAAATCAGAAAATATGGAAAAGCCCCCAAACAAAATAAAAATAAAAGCCAGAAACTCTCTATTACTGCTACTTTATAAAAACACAAAACATAGCCTTGTATGATGACAGATGGTAGCCACACTTGTGGTGAGCCTAGCACAACATAGAGTTATTGAATTACTGTGTTGTATCCCTGAAACTAATGTAATACTCTTTGTGGACTCTACTCCAGTTAAAAAAAATGCATCGAGTAAAAAGTGAAATCCCTACCACCTCAAGAAGTAACCTCTATCAACAGTTGGAAGTATCTCTTTCCAGGCTTATTTATACAAACAAATGTAAAAGATACATATGTGCACAGTCTTGTTCATGAAAATTCCATCATGCTGTATACTTGTTCAGCAGCTGGCTTTTTAAAAATAGCAATATACTGTGTACCTCTTTCTCAGATAGGACAGTGAGACCTACTGCCTACGTTCCAAAGGCTGCATGGGATTATTTCACTACATGGACGCACCATTATTTCCTCTCCTCTCTTGTGATGAACATGGAGTTTTCCAATGTCGTGTAACTAACTGTATGTGAGGCCGCTATAAACATCCTCATCCTTATACTTTTATGCATTTGTGCCACTGTTCCTATCGGATTTCTAAAATTGAGACTGTTGAGTAAGAGGGTACCTACATAGTAAATGACACAGGCCGCCAAAACCTTGTACCAATAAACACAGTGTCCATTGAAATGGCTCTTTCACCACCCTACTTCCGCCCCTTTGGTTGGCTCCTCGCCCTGCTGCTGGATTACTGTTGTGAAATTCCGATCTGCTCCGACCCTCCGCTGTTGAAGAAGCCCCGATGGCCCCTCACTGCCGACAAGACAGAGGCCAGACGCTGAGCATTCATCCAGGGACCTCCTCAGTCAGTTTGGGTCCTCCGGGAGGCACATGCCCAGATGGAATTTGGGGTGCAGGAGACTCATGGGGGTGCCACCTGTGAAAGATAAAGGGAAGGGGACAGGGGGAGGCAGGCAGACTGCAGTAGAGGTCGAAGTCCTGAGACGCGGGGAGGAAGGTCCTCCAACCGGGATGCAGCGTGGAGAATGTCTCCGCCAGCCCAGGGGGAAGCTCCAGCGCAAAGATTGCCCACGAGAGGAATCACATTCTGGGTAGAAGTAGGCCCTAGCACCCCTGCCATCATCTGCCACTGGCTGGGGGTTTCCCAGGAGAAAAGGTGGCCTTGACCTGAATGGTTTGGCAGATCCGGAAGTTGCAAGCTGTCTCTCTGGGCAGCAGCTTCTCTGAGTGGCGTTTGTCCGTGCCTGTCACGAGCCACAGCCTGCCTTTTCTTTCCTGCTCCCAGACCCCATGCTCTGGCACCACCGGCCTGACTGCCTGCCATACCCTACACGGCCAACTGTCTGTAACCCCCCAACCCCCGCCCCAACCCTGACCTTTGCTCACCCAGTTCTTTCTGCCTGGTATGCCACTCCTCCCCAGTCGTTCCAGTCTAAATCCTAATGTGTTTTCAAAGCCCAACTTAAATGTCACCCCTCTGGTCACCTTCCCTGGTCCCACCATGCAGAATTAATTGTTCCTTGCACCTGTGGTGCTATTTGTAGGTTAATACGTCCCAGACTTGGAGTATTCTTAGCTACTCTTTTCTCAGAATCTTGTCCCCTCAAACCTCAAAACATACCACAGCAAATGTTGACTGAGGTATTCGCCTGCCCCTCTCACGGCACCTCGAGGCTATGGACCTCCACCTCCTGGAAGGGTTGGAAGCACACAGTCAGTGGTCCATAAATGTTGAATTTATTGGGCCTCATATGGGCAGGGCAAGGTGGGCAGAGGGTCTTGGTGAGAAGGTGGGGTGTTTACTGTCGTTGGGCATCACCTAGCTTGGTACCAAATCAGAGTTTCAAAACCAGAGCACATCTTCCTCTGTTCATATATTCCTCCATGATTTGGAAAGACCCCAAATTTTTTAAGTCATCATTTTATTGCCTCTGGTCAACAGATGGGAACTTTTGGGGGGGCTTCCCTCTTTCAACCACATTTTTAGGAGTTGGGATTTTGCATTTCTTCATCACTCATTCTCCTTATTGGTGTAAGAAGAACCATTATAAGACCTGGGATGAAATCTCCAGGTCAGATGAATAATCATTTTTTGATTGGGTGTTTGTGGAGTGGAGGGAGCTGGGAGGGATGGAAAGATTTTTTCCTCTTCTTCTTTCCCACATCCACCATTTAAACAACTCCTCTGGGAGGGGACCTGTGGGAAATGGCTGCGGGTCTCTGGAGCGGGCATAGTTGGGCCGACATCAGAGCTTGGTGAGGATGAGGGTGGGTGGAGAGAACAGAGGAAGAAATGCTGGCCCAGACTGTCTACCACCCTTTAGATGTCCTTTGGCCGCTGTCCCGCAGCTGCAGGAGGCTGGGGCTGGGGTGGCCAGACCTTCCATTCTCCCCTCAGGGGACACCCTAGGGTTTTCTTATCAAAGTGAGGGCCACGTGCCTCTGCATTCTCCAGTACCGCACTCAGTGCAAGTACCAGCGAGGAGATCCTAGGCTGAGGCCTTGGCTGTTGGCGCTGATTTGGCAGTGGTTAGGAATTCTTAGAGCTTTGTAGTGTTAGGAAGCCCGCTGTAAGCCCAAGGTTCTTATCTCTGGGTTCACAGGCTTATCTTCAGGGGTTGTTGGACCCACCCTCTCTCCTCAAATGGTATCAAATTATACATTTGGTGGAGGCAGAGTTCTCATCAAATTCTTTTTTTTACCAGTAAAGTCCATGATCCAAACCACTTCTTTAATCCAAAGAAGATTAGTCTTTCTAATTAAGAAAAAAAAAAAAAAAAGGATGCTTCCCTACGAGAGGCAGATTCTAGTTGGATGGTGGGCACTGAGTAATGGAGGCATCCGGGTGATTCTAGAAATCTTCATACTGTGATTGTCCCCCCAGGAGCTTTGCATCCTCTTCATAATCAGAATTTGTGGTTTGGGGACCGTATGGATTCAGTTGGCACGGATCCGAGCTGAACCCCCGAGAGTTGAACCGAGTAGTCTGATGCCCACCTCCAAGGAGGACGACCCAGAGACAGCAGACCCTGCGGGTGTGTGGAGGGGGGAAAGAGAGCTGTGTTGACCCCGGTAAGTATGGAATATCCGTGAGAAGAGACTGTTCCCAGGCTTTTTAAATGAATTCCAGCATCGTCGTTCTTACACCCCTACAAACCTGAGTTCTGGGCAGATTCTGGTCTCTGGGGTGACAGTTCCAATGTTCCCAGAAACTGTCAGGAGTGTTTGGGGCACAGCAGCAGACCATGAAGGAAAAAGAAACCAGAAAAGGGCGAAAGTGCGTGAAAAGAGACTTTGCAAAGTAGAACAAAATATTGAACTGGGTTACAAAAGCACAGAACTTTAACGTGACAGCCTCTCTGGTTTTGACAGCCCCTCTCCTCGATTTTTTAAGTCCTGGCCACAGTTACAAACAGAGGGCCCTATCTGTTGAGACTTCCCGAGTGTTACGTAAACAGTTTGGATGGTTCTATATTTTTTTTAAACAACAAGTTTCTGAAAACACTGAAAAAACTCCCACTTGTTTAACAGTCTGATGTCTGAGCCAGCCCTGGGAGTCCCTGGGATACCTTACAGAATCACTTCCTCCTGACTGTAGTGGGGGCAGGGCCCCAGCTAAGTCAGAAAGCTCAGTGAGAGACCAGAGGAACAAGAGCTGGGTCTTCAGATTGTTCCTTGTAAGGACAGCTGTGACTTGTCACCAGCGGAGAGTGGGGACGCAGGATGCAGCAGACATGGGGCTTCTGGGGACGTGGTCCTTGCAGGAGGGAGAGTATGCTCCAGGCATGCCCTGCCCACTTGAGATCTGGTATGAGGGCGGAAGCACGGTTCCTGGGCCCCTAAGTCAGGGTGGGATTCTTCTCTTGCTTGTCACGGTCTTAGCAGCCTCAGTGGCCTTGAGGGTTTCTGAGACCTGAGGGGCTAGGCTCCGTCTGAGAAACACTTATGTCTTTTGACACATCCTCGTCACCAACTCCTATTCGCCCCCCAGTAGTCTCTGAAAAGTATCTAGAGAGAAAAACTGGTTTTATGCACTAATGGTAGTGGCTTAAAAGAAGCAAGAAGGTCCTCCTGCTTCAATGTTCTCCTCCCCCACTCAGATTTCAACTGTACCTCAAGTTTGCCATTAGAAATGTATTTTCAGTTAAGTATTCTCCTTCCCCAGGTGTTATTTTAGAAATGCAGTTAGCTGAAGATGCATAACTCATCAATGCAAATTAACTTTATCAAATTGATGCATTCTATTTAAAGAGGGCCTGGACCAGTGGTTCTAAGCCTTACTGAAGCCACGCACCCCTTCCAGAATCAGAGGAAATAGATGGACAAACATCCAGAATTTTACACACTATGTGTGGATTTCAATGACCCTTTTATTGACCCTACCCTAGACCTCTGAGTTCTGTGAGAAATGGTAAATGAGAAGAGGTGGTGGGGAAAGGTGGGGAACAGGCTCAAACAAGGAACCCGGGCGCTGCTAGAGATCACTTGTGGTTTTCCCCAAAGCTAGTAATGTGAGCATGTTAAAAATGAATGTCTGTCACCCAGCTGTGGTCACTGCCCTGCGCTAGAGAGGAGGTGTGCTTCCGTCAGCTCATGATGTTGGGGACTTGTACGCCATGTCTCTGAGCTCCCCAGGCCATGTGCAGTATATCTCCATTAAGCTGGATGGGGAGAAAGATGCCCCAGGAACCCTAGAGCTGGCTTTCTGCTGGAGGAGACAGAAGGAGGCTTGTGTCCATCTGTTGGGTTGGGGTCCTCTTGGCAAGGGGACAGGGGCCACCAGCCTTCTACTACCACCCCCAGCAGAAGAAGTGGGGGCTTGATCCCTCCAGACTACATATTAGAACCCTGAGTCTGGGATCTGTTTTATTTTCTTTGGGGAAGTCAATTTTACAAGTCAGCTTGTGATTCCCTGGGTATTGTTCTGTTCAAACTGGGGGAAACATGGGGAAAGTTTTTGGATCCAGACTTCATTCGAAAGCATCACAGGGGATTTTGGAAGTGATACAGCATAGTGATCATTTGTCGCCCCGTGCTTGTTATGTGAAGCTCCTTCTGCCCGTGGTGACTCAGGGAGGGGAGAATTTCCCCTTCTTGAGCCAGCTGGATGAGTGTCAACCCTTCTGTCTGGGCAGGCTCTGGCACAGAGGAGGAGGAGCAGGGCCTGGGTTAGGGGGAGCCCGCAGGGTTTGGGGGGCTGAGCCCAGTCGAACACACATGAAAAGAGGGGATCCTTCTCTTGAGTCAGTCAGTCAGGGGCTCCCTGCCCCCCCCCAGAGCCATCCTCAGCCCCTGGCACAGCACCCCGTCCAAACTGGACACCGGCTGGTGTGCGCTGAACTGATCAGAGACTCACCTCTCACCTCCATCCCGTCCCAGAACTAAGCCCAGGCTTTGCACATCACGCTCAAGCAGGCACACCCCCATGAGCAGAGCCAGTGTTTCTCCCCGCACTCACTGTCAGGCTTTCTCCATTTCTTGTGTTTTTTCTAGTATTAGTGATTTTTGTCATTATTTCTGTGTCCACTGGATTTCTTAATATTAAAACAAAGATTTCTTAAATAGTATCCAAAAAAAAAACCCACTAGTCATAGATGAACACATAGATAAACTGACCTTTCATGAACTTCCCTTCATCAAAAGTTACCACTGAAAGAGTGAAAAGGCAAATCACAGGCCGATATTTTCAGTAATGTCCCTGACAGGGGCCTTCTATTTAGAATGTACAAAGAACTCCTGCAGGTCAATAAGAAAAAAGACAAAATAGGCAAACATCTTTTTTTAAGATGTATTTATTTGAGAGAGAGAGAGAGAGAGAGAGGAGAGAAAGTGCCTGCAAGAGCAGGGGAGGGGCAGAGGGAGAGAACCTCGAGCAGACTCCGGCTGATCTCACCACCCATGAGATCATGACCTGAGCCGAAACCAAGATTCGGTCACTCAACCAACTGAGCCACCCAGGCGTCCCCAAAATAGGCAAAAGTCTTGATCAGCAACATCTTAAAAGTGGATATCTATATAGCCAATAAGCAAATTAAAACTTACAAGATATACACTCACCCAAAGGACTAAGACTCAAAAGATTGATAATACCAAATACTGCCAAACCCTCACGTGCTCCTGGCAGAAGTGCCAATTGGTATAATCACCTTGGAAAAATGTTTAGCAGTACCAACCAAAGCTAAGATTATACCCATTTCATAGGCCATGAATTCCATTCTGGTATATGCTCAAGAGGAGTGACGACTGCATATGTCCACCCATGTTTGTAGTATTTTTATTCACAGAAGTCCCAAACTGGAAACAGCCCAGATGTCCACTCGTAATAGAATGGATAAATAAATTGCGTCATATCCGTGCTGCGGAATACACCACGAAAATTATACGATTGTGTGCTCCTGGAGGATGGGACCACACCTCTCACCTGGGAATCCCCAGGGCCTGGCACAGCCTCTGCCCCATACGCAGGCCCTCAGCTGATGTTTGTGGACGGTGAGCCAAGGGAGGCCCTTACTGCCAAAGGTGCCTTCGGAGCAACGTGGGTGACTGCGTTAGCGTGGAGTCCGTCTGGGAGGCAGCTAGCAAACGCTCACGGCTCCACCGAACAACGGAGCAGAACCTGCTGTGCTGTGCAGAGGAGCAGAAATGAAGCCTTGTCACCAGATGGGGAGGGGAGAGGGGGAGGGGCTGTGTGTTCTGGGAAGAGACACTCACAGGTGCACAGGGGACTAGGAGGGCTTCCCGAAAGGGATAGTATGGTGCTGAGAGGACAACAGGCAGAAGAGGCGTTGAGAAGGGCAGCCCAGGCTCAGGGAGCCGCATAACCAGGTGGTTCCTGAGCCTTAGAGCACGGCCGAATTGCCTGGAGGCCTTCTGAAAACACAGATGGCTGGGCCCCACCCCAGAGGTTCTGATTGAGCAGGTGTGGGGTAGGGCCTGAGAGTTTGCATTTCTAACAAGTCCCGGGTGATGTTGATGCTCCTGGTCTAGAAGGCCCACTTTGAGAACCACTGGCTTAAGCCAAAGCCAGCTAGTTCACCCAGTTGCATCTCACCTGAGCCGCGGTGTGAGGTAAGCCAACCGCAAGATGAGAGGGGGGGTGTGGACCGGTGAAGTGGACCGTGACCTGGAGGCTGTCTGAGGAATTTAGACATAATTCTACAGACTTAATTTAAGGCCCCATGGATGGACATGAGTAATGGCTGTTCTCTGGGATGTCCCCACCCCATGATCTTGGTACCCTCAGCCTGAAGCTTAAAGCTATACAGATATGCAGGTGATAAGTGCGTACTGCTTTTGGCCTTGTAGAGATAAGCTCGGCACGAACCACATCTACGGAGGGAGACTCCATTTACACTGGTGGGCAAACAAGGATTTTAAAAAGGCATCATTTTATTTTCAATTTTTTCTAAATGTAATTTTTTAAATTTAATTCCAGGATAGTTAACATACAGTATTATATCAGTTTCAGGTTTACAATATAGCGATTCAACAATTCCAACAAGTGCGTTCCTTAACCCCGTCACCTATCTCACCCATCCCCCCACCCACTTCCCCTCTGGTCACCATCAGTTTGTTCTCTAAGTTTTTTGTTGTTGTTGTTGTTAAAGATTTTTATTTATTTATTTATTTGACAGCGAGAGACACAGCGAGAGAGGGAACACAAGCAGGGGGAGTGGGAGAAGCAGGCCTCCCACTGAGCAGGGAGCCGGATGCAGGGCTTGATCTCAGGACCCTGGGATCATGACCTGAGCCGAAGGCAGACACTTAACCAACTGAGCCACCCAGGCACCCATGTTTCTCTCTCTCTTTTCGTTTTTCCTTTGCTCATTCGTTTTGTTTCTTAAATTCCACATATGAGTGAAATCATATGGTAATTGTCTGTCTCTGGTCTATTTCACTTAGCATTATACTCTCTAGCTCCATCCATGATGCTGCAAATGGCAGATTTCATTCTTTTTTATGGCTGAATAATATTCCATGGTGTGTGTGTGTGTGTGTATATACACACACACACACACACCATGGAATATTATTCAGCCATAAAAAACACCATGGAATATATATATATATACCACATCTTCTTTATCCATTCATCTTTCCATGGACACTTGGGCAGCTTCTAAAATTCGGCTATTGTCAATAATGCTGCTATAAACATAGGGGTGCATGTATTCCTTCGAATTAGTGATTTGGTATTTTTGGGGTAAATACTCGCTAGTGCGATTACTGGATCATAGGATAATTCTATTTTTAACTTTTGGAAGAACCACAGTGGCTGCACCCGGTTGCATTCCCACCAACACCACAGGAGGGTTCCCCTTTCTCCACATCCTCACCAACACTTGTTTCTTGTGTTGTTGATTTTAGCCATTCTGACAGGTGTGAGATGGTATCTCATTGTAGTTTTGATTTGCATTTCCCTGATGATGAGTGATGTTAAGCATCTTTTCAGGTGTCTCTTGGCCATCTGGATGTAAAAAGGTGTCATTTTAAATGTGCAAAATCAAGATTATACGTAGCCATGCAGTACATGCATGCTGGGGGGATGGCAGGTGGAAAAAGAAACTGCTCATCTGACCATTCAGGCAAATGCAGCAGTTTTACTCTCAATATTAAGAGATAATTGCTCTAGATTTTTCTTTCTCATGGCCCTCAGCCCTCCCAGGTTCCCAGGGACAAAGGTGTTAACACCACACACTCAGTCCATTTCTATCACCAGAGAGACACGTGGATCCTGGAAGTTTCTCCCATAAGGTCTCTCTTTGGCTAAAAAACAGAGAGATAGTCACTTGGGTGGGGCTTGGGGAGGGGGGTCGACTCTGAGTGCCTCAGGTGAAGAGTCCCTGCCCCTCCCCAGGATTGTCCTGGTCAGGACACCAGACGAGCAGGACAGGCCCTTCCCTGGATGACCCAGGTACAGAAAGCAGATGCCATCTGTCGTCCTGGGTACTGGCTTCCAATAAGCTACACTGAGTACCAACTCTCTGCCAAGAAATCTCCTGGGTGTGGTAGAGACAGAAATGACTCAGCCATAGACCTGCCCTCCAGAAACACACAATTTAATAGCAGGGAGGGAGACAGAGGCCATTCCTGGTCATTAAAAACCCTTCTTCCCAGGGGCGCCTGGGTGGCCCAGTCAGTTAAGCATTTGCCTTCAGCTCAGGTCATGATCTTGGGATCTTGGGATTGAGCCCCATGTCCAGCTCCCTGCTCAGCGGGGACTCTGCTTCTCCCTCTGCCTCTGCCCCTCCCCCCCCATGTGTGCTCACACTCTCTCTCTCAAATAAATAAATAAAATCTTTAAAAACCCTCCTTCCTGATCTCCTGTTCCCTCCCTTCACATCCCTGGTCTAGGTCTAGCTGCCTTCTCACCCTCACTCCCCAGCGCTGGAAGCTGGTGGCTGTCACAATTCAGCAGGATCCTGGGGTCACAGAGATGAGTAAATCAAGATGCTTTTGGTTTGGTGGGAAGCCCTTCCTGCCCCATACCTGGGGATAGGGCAGTTCTGAGCAGGTGCCCTCCAACCACTCCCCGTGATGCTTGGGCCATGACCATCAACTCTGGGCTGGGGAAACCCAAGTCCCCTTGCTGGCTGGGCTCCACATTGACAAAGGGAGCCCAGGGACCTCTGCCTTTGCATCAATCTGCCCCAGACCAGTCAAATCTCAGGTCTCTGGGGATTACAGCTGCTGCATACACGATTATCCACAGGAAGATGAAATGGGGCTCAGGTGACTCTCAGTGCCCTGCTGACTTCCTGAGGACGTCCTTTTTCTTGAAATCTTACCTCCCTTTTCCCTCAGGGACAGGGAAACTGGCTTGCTTCCTCCTCACCCTACACTCCCTCTGCCAATGCCATTTGCAAGAGAATCACCTACAAGAGAGCAGGGACCCAGAAATGGGAAGCAGATTTAGATCTTGCTCTGCAACTCCCTTGGTCTGTGACTAGGGCAGAGCACCTAACGTTTCTGAACCTCAGCTTCCTTGATAAATCTGTAGAATGGTGATAATGACCTTGCTTACTTCGTAGTATTGTTCAGAGGCCCAGAGGATACAGAAGCAAAATTCCTGTCCTTAAACTGCCTCGAAGCCTACAAGGGAGGTGGACAAGCACACACACTGTGTGATCTGTACCAGACAGGAGGCTTGTTTGGGGTGCAAATAGTGAGCAGAGTGGAGGCAAACGAGTTCTATCTAATAATGGGAATCTGTAGAGCTGCCATGGGGTTGGGAGCATGGAAGCAACTTTCCAGGGCTTTGGACTGGTGCTTGTTGAACACCAGACCCTATCTATGTTAAATATTTTACCCATGTTTTCTTTAGTCCTCACAACGAGCCTATGAGATAGGTTTAATCATCCCCATTTTATAGATAAGCAAACTGAGGGTCAGAAAGGATCACGCACTGCCTGGCATAGTATTAATTGAGCATCTACTACATGCTAAGTGTTGCAGATATAACAGTACACAGAACAGACCCAAGTTCCCTGCTTCTGGAGCTTGCATTCCATAGGTGAATTCACTTGCCCAAAATGGGACTGGAATGTGCCAGAGCTGGGACTCAAACCCAGGTCTGGTGGCCTCCTGGGCTTGTGCTTTTCCCACCTCACCCCAGAACTCCCTGCTCCCCAGGACACTCCTCTCATGTGGGGCACAGACTGCCCCTGCCAGCCCTTCTGGGGAATTCGGGGATTCTGGAGCAAGGCTGGGTCAGAGATAGGAGAGGAGTTGCTATTTCTATAGAACCGTCTGTGTCCCAAACCCTCCCTGGCAGCCCTGCCCCCCAAAAGGCTGAATGCCTGACCACTAGGATATTTTCCCCAGGAAGGGATGGAAAGGGGGAGCTTCCCCAGGGGGATTTCAAGGGAAGATGGAGGTGCTCTTTATGCTCCTGTCAGAGGGAGACACCCTCTTCCTGGCTCAGGTGGGGAATCCCTTTGGATTTCATTGGGTTTAAGAGAGGGGCCTATTGTTTTCCTATTGTTTAGGTCCTCAAGGGAGGAAAACTCAGGACCAGGGTATATCTAAGGATAAAATCAGCCTCTGGCATCTGAGTGAACTCCGGCTCCTTGGTACAAGGCTCAGCTCTGCTCTTCCTCTGTCCTCAGCTTCAGACTGCTTCTTGATGCCATGAGACCCGAGACACTCCCACTGGGCAGCGACGGTTTCCTCGACCCCAAGAAAACAATCAGGGATTTGCAAACCTACCCCACTAAGAGGAAAAGATGCAGGATTGTTTATTATTGCATTTACTCCTAGTGGCAGTCCCTTGGAAACAATCTAAATGGCCAATGTTTGGGGTTTAAATAAAGTATGGTAAAAGTACGCATTCAGTAGAATACTGTGCGGTCATTAAAATCATCACGTGGAAGAAAATTAAATGGCATCAGAAGAGTGCTTATGATAGGTTCAGTCAAAATTCATGACTAAAACAGTGTACACAGAACAGAATGGACAACCCAATCTCGTTTTTTTCAAGATTTATTTATTTGAGAGAGTGAGAGAGAGCGAGAGCGCGCGTGCGAGTGTGGGGAGGGGCAGAGGGAGAGAAGCAGACTCCGCACTGAGGGCAGAGCCCCACTCGACTCCAACCCCACTGACGCTGGATCTTGACCCCGAGATCATGACCTGAGCTGAAATCAAGAGTCGACGCTCAACTGACTGAGCCACCCAGGCGCCCCAACCCGATCTCATTTTTAAAAACTCTGTGTATATATGCATAGAAAAATGTCTACAAGGATGCATACCAAGTGTGGGCAGTAGTCGCCTCTGGGTAGTAGAATTGTAAATGATTTTTTTTCCTCCTCTTTTCAATATTTTCCAATTCCTTCAGTGAAAATGCATGTTTTTTTGTAATCACGGAGAGAAAATCCCACGGTATATATTAAAGAGAGAAGAGGAAGAGAATGTGTCCTTTTGGCACTGTACTTAGATGACCGCAGGCCCCGGCCAGCTCTGGGAGACTTGGAAGCCCGAGAGTGGTGGAGCAGGGGCCAGCGTGTGGAGAACTAGCCCGGGCACCGGCTCCCAGACAGCCCACCTGACCCCACAGCCTGGCCGAAGGAGGCCCCTCCCACACTTTTCTCCCCCTCCCACCCCATCTCCTCATCTTCGCTTCGTTTGTCGGCATCTGTCTCTCGGCGATCACCTCCTCCACGAGGCAGGCTCCGCTGCCTATCCTGTTCCCTCTGACTTCCCATCGGGAGAAGGGGCCTGAGTGAGATCTTGGTCTGCAAGCAGCAGAGGACATACTCAGCAGCCCCAAGCTCTGGGCATTGATCCTAAAGCGACAGGGGCCAGTGAGAAAATGGGAACTCCTTCATGGAAGTCTAGAAACAGGCAGATAGCTGGCTCACGGGGCCAGACGCTGGCTGAAGCTCAGCAACCTGCAGACCCAGGCCCGGCTTGGTAACCACGGCTGCCACTGACACGGGCTGTGGAGATGTCAGCTTGGTGCGCCACGTTTTATACAGGAGGGAAGTGCAGGTAGAAGCAGTTAATCTGATCATCCCTTCCCGCTTCGCTCCCAGGGCTCACTCTGCCGCCAGGCTGATGCCTTCAGCTCTTCTCTTTTGAACCTGTTGCAGTCAGGTTGTCATCCCAACCCTTCCACTGAATCTGCCCTTGACCAAGATCACCTGGGACTCTAAGATGCCAAATTCCGGTGATTAATTCTGTGTCCTCACACGACTTGACCTATCACAGTGGATTGCTCCATCCTCCTTGAAACCCTTTCTCCTGGTTTCCCTCCTGTTGTACTTGCTACTCCTTCTCAGTCTCCTTTACTGTCTCTCAGTCCTTAGGCAGTTTCCCTATTGACAGTCACCCCCTTGGTGACCTCATCCCTTGTCATTGCTTTAAAGAGCTACATGCTGAACACTTGCAAATCTTCATGTCCAGCCTGGACCTCTCCCCTGAACTCATATATCCACCTGCCTACAGGCCTCTCCAGTTGAGTGTCTAAAAGGCATCTCCTACTTAACATGTCCAAAAGTAAGTTCCTTATCTTCCCCCCAAACATGCTCCATCAGCATGGAGATAATGCAAGCCAGATAGTGGCAATTCTAGTCTCCTATTGGCTCAAGCCAAAAATCTCAGAGTCCTGTTTGAATTCTTTATTTCAAATCCACTTCTAATCTATCAGTGAATCCTGTTGGCTCTACTTTCTAGAATCTGACCATATATTAATACCTCCATGCTGCCTCTCTAGTCCAAGCCACTGTCATCTCTTGCCAGAATTTCTGCAGTAGCCTCCTAATTGGTTCTACCTGTGCTCCCCAGTTTATTCTCAACAAAGCATCCTGAGTGATACTGTTTTTTTTTTAAGAGGTGGGGGAGGGGCAGAGGGAGAGGGAGAGCGAGAATCTTAAGCAGGCTCCATGCCCAGCGTGGAGCCTGACACAGGGATGGATCTCACGACCCTGAGATCATGACCTGAGCCGAAATCAAGAGTCAGATGCTTAACCAGCTGAGCCACCGAGGCGCCCATAGAGTGATATTGTTAAGATGTGAGTCACATCATACCACTTTTCTGTGTAAAACTCTCTAGTGGCTTCCATCTGAGTCAAAGCTCAAGTTCATACAAGGGTCTTCTTTTGGTGCCATGCATGCTCAGAACCTCACTGCCTCTCTCATCCCCTCTCTTACGTCCCCTTCACTCACTCTGCTCTGGCCACACCACCCTCCCCAATGATCTTTACCACGTCAGGCAGCCTCTCTCACCTCTGGGACTTTGCACATGCTGTTCCCTCCACCTGGAAAGTTTCTTCCCCATTAAATGTCAGGGTTCACGCCTTCATTTCTTTCAGGTCTTTGTTCATAATTCACTTTCCCTGGCTATACTATTTAGAATTTCCGTACTCCTGCCCACCTGCTCCAACACTCCCTTCCGCCGTCTCCTGTTTGTTTCTTCCTCCAGAACACTTTCCTCTTCTGACTCCTATATATTGTATGTTTTTCTTTCTCTGATGGTTGGTCTCCCCTTGTAGAATGCAAGCTCCATGAGGGCAGGGTTTTTGTCTCTTTTGTCCACTGCTGTATCTCCAGAGCCTGTGGACAGTGCCTGGCATGTAGTTGGTGTTCAGTAAATACCTGGTGAGTGGCTCTATGACTCAAAATACATGCGAGGATGATCTACTGTTTATAAAAGACCTTGAGACATGGTGGAAAGAGCCCTGGGGTTACTGCCAGCATAGGAGCATGAATAGACCGAGTGAGAAAGAAATGCCCCCAGTGGAGAATGTCCGTGTGTGGAAGTCACGGTGCCCGCATCTGACGTGGGCCAGCATGCCACCAGCTCACACCTCGGTGGCTTCTGAAGAACTCACCACAGATGAGAGGGTCCCCACTTAAGTTCCATCCAGGCCTTTTTTTTGCCCCAAGGCCTGCCCTCAGGGCTCTGTCTCAATCACTTACTTTCCTTTTCTTCTCCAGGTGCCAGAATTTACAGCCTGTTGGAGGAAGACAGCATTAAGGTAAGAGAACAATAAGACTGTGTCTAGTTTGGGACTTCCCAACTTACAAGGCCTTGAAAGGTATGCAAGGAAGACCAGGGTGTTGAAAGGGTTGGCACCTGGATGAAGTGAAGGTCCAGGGGACTCGTCTTGACTTCCTGGATAGAGTGTGGGCACTGGGACAGTGAGGACAGCTCAGTATTCAGCAGTGGATCATCAGCGGTGGCTGCAGGGTCTTTAGACCCAAGAAGACTGTGCTTCCTTTGGGAAAACAGGGCAACCTCCCCCAAGCCAGTTGGCTGTGCCCATAGCCTGGCCCTCCTGCTCTGCATTCCTGACTTCCCTCCAGGCCTCTCTCCTTCACCCCTTGCTCTTCTGCCAGACCTGCTGAAGTCAGGGTGTCCTGGGCATTTTTTCCTTTTTAAAGCAGGGATGGTTTGGGTCTAGATCTAGAGAAATACAGGATGTTTCCTGCATAGGGATTCTCTGATTCTGTGTTAAATCACAGTCCAGATTTTGGAGAGTGAAAACACTCAGTAAATAATGGATGTGGGGAATTGTGTAGCTATGTGTACTGCTGACGTAATTTGAAAAGAGGCAGTGTTAAAAATGTGTCCAGCCTTGGACCAAGCAATTCCACTTTCTGGAATTTATCCTAGGAAAATAATCACGGTTGTGCAAAGATATGTGTACAAAGATAATTTGTCACTGCATTGTTTTATAATACAAAAAAGAAAAGAAAGGAAAGAAAGAAAAGGAAGGAAGGAAGGGAAAGAAAGAAAGGAAGGAAGGAAGAAAAGAAAAGAAAAAAGAAAACAGTGGAAAGCCTAAGAAAAAGGAATTGGTCCCTTAAAATCTGGCACATCCACACAAGGGCATGTCATACAGCAGAATGACCTAGGTGTATACTTACAGGCAAGAAAGATGTTTGCATATATTGCTAAGTTAAAGAAAAAAAGGGAAAAAGAAATGTAGAAAGCTCAGCAAACATGCAAAGCAAGTGGCTTGGGACTCAGGCTGGAGGGTTGAAATCCAGGTCAGTCTCTTAACCCGTGTGAGAGCTCAGGCAAGTGAGATCTCCCTAAGCTCCTACTTCTTTCCAGTAAAATGGGCATAATAACACAAGTCTCGCAGAGTTGCAAGAATTGGTAGGCATTAACACATCTAAAGGCCTGGGCACAGGGTCCCGCCTGTGTTGAGTGCTCAGCAGATGGGTACCCAGATGAGATGCGAACCAGTAGTATTTCTACTTGTGTATAAGCCTGGACACGTTCTAGAAATTCATAGTCAAGTAGTGGTTTTACTTGGCTGGTAGAATGGTGGGTGATTTTCAAAATTTTCTTATTTTTCTACAAGGAATACATGTTACTTATTTTCATCGTGATGTAATTTTTAAAAGGAAGTAACAATTGAAAAGGTTAAAAGAAAAAAAAACCTGCCGGGCATTTGGCAGGCAAACCAACTGTGCAGCCCCCAGGGCAGGGGAGGATGGGGGGAGGCAGGAAGGAGGGGAAGAGGAAGGGCAGTGGGTGAAGGAAAGAACTGGAAGGTAAGGCTCAAGCCCCTACAGGCATGTTCCCCACTCTGGCCCCTCCTGGGGAGCTCCTGCCAGAAGACATGGTGACTCAAGGCCCATCTGTCCTGGGAGATGAGGATGAGTGTGTGCAGCCCCCTCTGGCCGCTGAGCACATCAGCGGAGGGGCCCTGGGCCTTCAGAAACCCAGCATCTTGTCCAGGCCCAGAGTAGGAGAGGCAGGAAGTCCTAGTGAATCCCTCAGTTCCTCAAAGGATGACCAGCTCCTCTCTTCTTTGGCTCCCTGGCCGGATCCACACTCAAGAGCAGGGTCTCCCAAGCCAATACAGCCAGCTGGGAAAGGGAGCCAGTGACAGGTGACCACCCTGGGGTTGCTGTGCCGGCTCCGGCCCCGCCCCCACCCCATGCACCAACTGCCTTCCCTGGCCAATGAGGTTGGGAGAAACTCCCCCATGTTAACGGGGTGCCAATTTATTGAGCATTCTTGGGGCATGGCTCATCCATGCAAGTGACTTCTCCAAATAATCAAACTTAATCCCATTGCATTGCAATTTTTAACTGTACTCATTTTAAATTAATTTCTGTTTTATCACATTGATCAAAATAATGCATGCATATGGTTTCTATATCAATAGTACGAGAGGCTCATAATAAAAACCCCCTCCCTTAGCTTCCTCAGTCCAGTTCTCTCTGGAGGTAGCCTCTTCTTTCAACTCTTTCATTAGTTTCTATTTCTGTTTATATTGTTATTTCTTGATTTACCAATTTTAGACATCTGTTCACATCTTGGGGGAGACAAGAATTGAGCTTTCCTACAAAGCCACTTCCAGTTCTCCCCCCCCATTTCCCAGTAAGAATATAACCCAGTAGTGAATGTAGAGGTATTCTTCACTGCTGAGCTAAGTAGTGTGTTGTGTGTCCTTGAGCTCTGGAGGAAAAAAATTTTGCATCTTTGATAATTTTCTCCCCTTTATTTTACCCGTTGGACCTACTGGATTTACTCGTTCTGATTTTCTTGTATTTTCTCTATTTCCCTGCCCTTTGCCCTTGGGTCACCTTTCTTGGGCAACTTGACTTGACTTTATCCTCCAACCCTGCTGCTGGTGTTGTTTTAATTTTGGCTTTCATATTTTTAATATACAATTGTTCATTCTTGTCTTCCATGCCTTTTTTCATAGGATCATATTCTTGTTTTATCGATATACTCTTGCCCTCTTACCTTTCTGAAGAGGCATTGTTTATTTTTCTTCTATTTGTTTTGTTTTAATATTCTTCTATTCTCTTTATTATCTTTGTTTCCACCTAGCTGCCTTTTGCATGTTTGTTTTCTCTCTTTCATGTTGGAGGCTTTTCTCGAATGCCAAATATCCTGGCTGTCTGTTGATACTTATGAATGAAGCAATAAAAACCTGAATTAAACTGTATGTTTGGGGACAACATATCAGCTGGGATTTTGCTACAAGGAGCAAGCCAGTCTTTTCGTTAACAAGCCTCTAAATGTCAGACTCTGTTCTCTAGAGCTAGGTTTCTCAACCTTGGTGCTATTGATATTTTAGTACAGATAATTGCTTGTTGTCAGGGGCTCTTGTGCATGGTAGAATGCTTAGCAGCATCACTGAACCTCCAGATGCCTTTCCTAGACTTGTGATAACTAAAAATGTCTATAAACATTGCCAAATGTCCCCTGGGGGGCAAGATCACCCCATTGAGAACCACTACTTAAGCCATTCCCCTTCTCAAGAGAAGCATTCTGACTCCTTGTTCCCGTTACTTATTACTGCATAACAAACCACCCCAGAACTTAGCAGCATAAACAACAGCCATTTTATTATTCTACAAGTCAGGAATTCAGAAAAGGCCCAGCTCCACAATGTCTGGAGCCCAGGTTGGGGTGACGGAAATGACCAAAGGCTCAAGTGGCTGGGATTTGGACCAGCTGGAGCTGAAGGATCCACTTCCCAGATGGTTCTGCACTTGGCAGGGATAGCCGGAAGCCGGGGCTCAGCTGGGACTGGTGACCGGAGAGACGGCACACGGCGTCTCTAGCATCCAGCCCGGTAGTTGGATCTCTGATGTGGTAGCTCAGAGCTCCAGTGTGAATGCTCCTGCCAGCAATATGGGCCCTGCATGGTCTTTTATGGCCTGGTCTTGGAAGTCACATGGCATCACTTACCACTGTAGTCACAAGGCCCACCCACGGTCAGGGAAGGAGACCGACACCCACTTCTCAATGGAAGATGTGTCCAAAAAATTTGCAGCCATGTTTTAAATTACCCACACTCCAGAACAGGGTGATATATGCCTGGGGCAGGGTGGGGTGTGAGGCATGGAGACCTTGGAGCTCACTGTTCAGTCTTCAGACTTTGCCCTCGTCCCCCATTTGCATCCTTGCATTCATCCGCCGTCTCTTCTGCTTCCATCTCTCCTGTTCAGGATCTTTAGTCTTGTGCTTCGTGGGGCAGAGCGTGGGGTGGGTTCGAGAAGGATTTCCCTGATTCCTTACCCCACTGCCTCCTATGCCTGACCCCCACCATCATAATCCCAAATTTCCCTGAGGTCTGAGCTCCTCCAGGGTCCCGGGGCTGAAGGGGCTGGCCTCCTGTCAGCATCCCCGTCCGCAGGCCCTAGGAGACTAGCTTCCTCCATGGCAGCCATCATTCCTCCATCTGCTTTCCATCTTCCTGGAGTCTACTCAAATCTCATCCACCCGTGTCTCCTTCACCATTCTCTTTGCTCTTGAGGGTTGATACCGTTTTCTTCCTTTTTTCTTTCTTTTTTAATTTGTTATTTATTTTTGAAGTTTTTATTTAAATTCCAGTCAGGTAACATATGGTGTGATATTAGTTTCAGGTGTACAATATAGTGACTCAGCACTTCCCTAAGTCACTCCGTGTTCATCACAAGTGCCCTCCTTAATCCCCATCACCTGTTTCACCCCTCTCCCCAGTATACCATTTTACTTCCTGACTGGCATTTCAGTGGCACTTCAGGAGAGAAAGAAGACGGGGACATGTGAGTGACCTAATGTCTTTAACTGGAAGCCCTGTTGTGCTTCTTTCGGAAGGAGGCACATCTCTCAAGTGTGTTATAATCTTCCCTGCCCAGTTAAAGCTCTGTTAAGTAGTGCAGTGGCTGCATTTAACCCTTGGCTGGTAATTCAGAGTCATCTTTATGAGTGTACATGTTTACCTTGGAATTATGAAGCTAAGTAGAGCAATTTGTCCCTCCATGATGGGGACTGGGATCACTGTGCTAAAACCCTGTAAGCCTTTCCTCATGGTTGTCTCTGTCTCGGGCTGCCTCTCGTCCCATTCATTTGTGGGGAGGGTGCCACATTACAGCACATTAACTTCCAATCTACTCCTCCTGAGTGACTAAACCAGACAACTGTGCAGGGTATCCCCGCCACTGCCCTGTCCCCACCCATTTCCTACCCTTCCTTACTCCTTCCCACATTTGACGTTCGTGGATTGCATCAACCAGGCTCCATGGCGTCTTAATTCCAGTTGGGCTTGGCCAACGGAAGACCCCTTTAGCAGATTGGAGAATAATGGCGGGGTGCTTTAGAGTGCTTTATCCCCCTAGTTCCCTCTCTTGCTATGCCTCGGGTCAGCAGGGTCTGTGTTCTTCACCATAAAGCCACAAGCCCTACAGCAGCCCTCTCCTCCAGCCCTGCGTAGGTTGCTCTAACCTCTCCCTTGCCCTCCTCCCTTCAGGTTGGGGGTACCAGCTCCCCCATGTTGCTGGCTCTAGAGGGCTTCTCTGCCCCTTGTCCTTTCCCTTAGTGTTGCTCACCTTGTACACAGTCCTTCCTTGAGCTCTCCTTGGTTACCTGTGCAGCATGCATCTGTTTCCCACTGGGACTCTGATGATACAGAAACTTTTTCTCATTTGCATCTAAAACAAGAATAGTCCCTGAGAGAAACCCTCCCAGTTCTTTGTATGAGCTTTGTGACGTCTCTGGACTACACAGGGCCTTTTAAAAAATTCACTTTCGAGTTTTTAACTATAATGCACGATAGAAGGTACTGGATTAGTGACTTCTCCATATGGGGGAATATTACTTACTGGTGTTTTGAGGAGGAAAATAAGCCTGTCAACAAAAGGAAACCAGGAGACAGAGTATATAATGACTTTCAGAAATCATATGACTGACCAGAAAACATCCACAGTTTCAGAAAATGAAGAAATACCTTCCTGAACAACAGATCCTTCTTGGGTCTTTAAGGTGAAGTGTAGGTTTGGGGGACATCCAGGCCATGTCTGGGTGGGATTCCCCTAGATCTGACATTAGGAGTCCCTTAGGTCAAACCCACTAAGCCTGTGTGTTTCCAGCTCAGGGGCCTCCTTGATCCTTTTGCTCTGAGGAGTATCGTGTGCTTGTTCCCTGGATGAGGATAACTCGGAGCCTAGAGAGGCCCACAGCCTAGGCCCTGATCACATCTCACGCCCAGGAGGAGCGCCCGAAGCCCAGCTGTCCTCCAGCCACCTCCGAGATCGGCCTGCACGACTCCCCTGCTGGGAACACTCTATGGATTCTCTTGCCTCCTCGCTCTCCCGGCCTAGTCAGACCTCAGTTTTGGTTTAATTTGTGCAGCCCTTTGAAGCACGCGTACCTCTAGGGAAAAAGTAGAATCAAGTACCCTTCCTAGCCACCCATTTCCTGAAGCGTGAAAAGGAAACATTTCATCAGTGCTTTGTCAAGGAGACAACAGGAAGGGGTAGCGGCTCTCTGGCCGGCAGGGCGAGCCGCCTGGCGTTTCACAGAGGAGGGAGGTGAGATGGCACATGGGCGCCGAGGCCCCAGCCGGGGGCAGCATGGACACAGCCCTGGGCACAGTGTCCCACGGGCCACTCCAGCAGAGCCACGAACCCTCAGCCCTCCTGGGCAGGGAGGAAAGGCCTGGGGCATCACCCCCATTGCCCAGGGGGGAGACAAGAGCCAGAGAAGTGGAGAGTGACAGCTTCGGTGGAGAGACACTCCTGTCTTTACACCCTGGCTTCCTTATTCATGCTTCTTTCACTCCTCGGGATTTTTCTTTTTTTTTTTTAGTTTGAGGAATGGGGACTAGACAGTTGAAGACAGATTTGTTTCTAACCTGGCTACCTTCCAGTGATGTAGCCTTTATCAGTTTAGCTTGTCCTCTTCCAGCCCACGCCACTCTGTGTCCCTCGGCCAAGGGAGCTCAGCCAAGGCCCCCCCAGCGTCCCACCCAGCAGAGTTGCAAGAGGCCCCAGGCCCCTTCCTGTTCACTCCTGCTCTGCAGACATGATGCCGTGAGGCAGACATGTAGGGACATGGACACAAGGGGCAGCCCGTGGCTGGATAGTGGAGGGCCCTGAAGGGCTGGGGGAAGCTTCTAAGGGAAGCAGAGTCCTTTCCACAGCAGGTTCATGGTCCATGCACATGGGGGATGAGGCCCGGGAGGGCAGAGCTCCTGGGTAGCACGTAAACCCATGTCTTGTCTTTTCCCATCCAAGCTGCCTGTTGTGGGCCAGAGTACGCCGGCGGTGGCCATTGCTGGGGTGGCTGCCTCTAACCACAAAGAGAGGAAGGAACATTCTCAGCCTGGGCACTTGAACCCAGCACATTGCCATCCTCAGCAAGATGTTGCAAGTTCCTAATCTGGACCCAGAGGCCAGGGAGTTGAGGTGTCATCTGGAGCCCAGAGTTGACTGTTACTCATAAACACAGACACCCGTGGGGCCCAGAACACCCTCTCCCCAGTTGTCACATCCTCAGCAGCGCCTCCGGCCTGGGGGGTATCCTGGGGCAGCCCAGCTGCCACCTCTCTATAAACGGCCCCGCGGCAGCTGTGCCAACAAGCCACTTGCCTGGGGCGGGGCTGGGGTCCACCTTGCCGTCATTTCACACCATTATGGACTGATGCAACCGGCTTTCATCAGACACCACCGGGGAAGAAGCCCATTACAACAGCGCGCTCAGCACTTCCCCTGCCCGTGCGCAAGGCTTGCTCACCTCAGCCAAGATGGACCTCTTCCCGCCCTGGTATCTCACCCCCCCGGGCTGCGAAGGGCCTTCTGCAGCGGATCAGAGCAGATCGCCTCCTCCCAAGAAATTAAACCAGTGGCTTTCGATCCTGGCGGGGCACCACTGTCATCAAGGATATTAAAAAGATATTGATGCCTGTCCCTCACTCTCACCCCAAAGATACCAACTGAATTGATCTGGGTTAAAAAACAAAAACAAAAACAAAAACCTAAGTGTGTATTGAAGGATCACATACAAGCAACACCACCACCACCACAAACCTGAGGTGTAAATCTCAGTGAATTTTCACTCCGTGAACCCCGGGTTACCCGAAGTAACCAGCGTCCAGGTCAAGAAGCAGAACATCACCAACGTCCCCTGGTGCCCTGAAGGGTAACCACCATTCTCACTTCTAAAGGTAGAAATGAGTCTTGCCTGTTTTCAAGCTTTATATTATATAAAGGGAATCATATGGTATTTGGGGTTTTGTGTCTGGTTTCTTCCACTCAACATTGTGTGTGTGAGATTCACGCAAGCTGTTGCTTATAGTTGCTGTAGTCCGTTCGTTCTCATTGCTATAGAGTATTCCACCGTGTGGATATCACGGTTGCTGGGTATTTGGGTATTTGGGGTTTTGGGGGGGGTTGGGGTAGTTATGACTACTACTGCGATGAGCATTCCCGTGGCGTCTTTCGGAGCACATTTGTATGCATGTCCGTTGGGTGCATACTGAGAAGTGGGATTGCCAGGGCAGGTATGGATATGAATGCGTTCAACTTTCGTACCTTGTGCCAAATGATCTCCCAAAGTGGCCGTACCCATCTGCACCCCTCCAGCAACGTGTGAGAGTGCTGGTTGCTTCACATCTTTGCTGGCGATTGGTATTTGACATCTTTTTCATGTTAGCCATTCTGGTGGGTGTGTAATGGTATGGCAGTGTGGTTTTAATTTGCATTTCCCTGATGACTAATACAGTTGAGCACCTTTTCATATGTTTCTTAGCCATTTAGATCCCCTCTTTGCAAAGTGCCTGTTGAAGTATTTGGACACGAATATTTTTAAGAAGCTCCTTAGGTGGTTCTTATGTGCAGCCAAGGTTGAAAACCATTGAACTAAACCACAAGTTAGTATCTGCTGCTCTGTTGCTCAATGTCCTGCCCTTGAACTCGGAGTATTTTGGATCTGAGGGAACCTCATGGACCTGGGGAAAGGTAGCCTCCACCCCCCACACCAAGATGGGCCTGCCTAGAAGAAGCCAGAGATTGGAGCTGGAGTTTAGGCAGTTGCAACTCTCTGGGAACGTAGCCTCCCCTTCCAAAGGGCCCAGAGAGGGCCTGTGGTGTCTGCAGCTGCCACAGACATTTCCTGACCACAAAAATGATCCCTTGCTGATCCCCTCAAAGCCCTAGGCAATCATGTGGAGGAAGTGGAGGGGCCACATGCCAGGTACTTCCCAGTTTCTAGGCCAGCATGAACAGGACACAGCTCATGTGGGGGTTGTGGTCAGCCTGGGGACAGTGGAACATGTGTGACAGGGGCCTGGGTGGGGCTGAGAGAGGCCTGCCATCTGTGGCCTTTCTCCTGGGTGAAAGGGCAGCCAGTGAGGCTCTCCCACGTGGGTCCAAGCCTGGCCAGGTCTAGAGTTCTGCATGTTTGCATAGAGGTCCCCGTTGTTGTTTCTCTCACCTGTGATGGTCTCCTCTGTCCTCTGCTCCCCACCGTGGGGGCCCTGCTCTGGGACCTTCCCTGGCTACCCCACCCCTACAGACCCCCTCACCCTGCTGAGCTCGTGCAGCACTCAGAGTGAGACCGTGCAGTGGGCCTTCTGTTTGTACACTGCTTTGTACTGGGTCCAGGCTGCGTCATCGGGTTCATCTCATCCCCCAGCCTGGACTGCACTCTCACCCCGGGGACTGCTGAGCACCTGTCTCCACTCCCCAACAGTGGGTAGAATGGCATTTGGTAACTCAGTGACAACAACCCCCAACTTGAAAAGGAAGATGCAGTAAAAATACAGACCACACACCAAGTCAGCATTTTCCTTCCCTAGGCTGGAGCTGTGCAGGTGTCAAGCAGAGCTGCCCTTGTGGGCTCCCTGTTGGCACATGCGCCCCACATCTAACAGGTGAGGAGCTCTATGCAGAGTCCGGAGTGGGACCACCAGCAGGGGACTAGGATGCTGGCGCCTGGCTGGGTGTGCAGAAAGGCCCCTTAGGCAGAGGGGCTCCCAACACCCTCATGGAATTCACCACGGTGTCCAGGGCTTGGGAAGCAGGGGGACAACCTTGTCAGTGCCTGTCCACGTGCTCTTTGAAAAGAGCATGGTCCACCTTCTGTTGACTAAAGTCCTCTAGCGGTGTGACGTGAGATGGAGGCACATGGGCAAAGTTGACCTTTGGGAGACTGGTGAGCACGGAACCAGCTCTGGACTCCCCGTTGTGCCATGTTCCATGGATTCAGGCCCATCTTGGAAATTGCTCTGGACATAGAACCTCTCGTGTCTGGTGGTCTAAGTACAGATGTCGGTGTTCTCTTGATTGGCACAAATGGTAGTCTGCACCAAGCAGCGATCAGAGTGCTATCTGAAGCCTGGGATGGTAATGGGGAGAACCCCCTCTAGCAGTGCAAGGGTTCCAGTTGCTTCCCATGCTTGCCAACAACTGGCATGTTCTGTCTTTGGCCCTCTGAGTCTCATAAAAAGAGAGACCCCTCTACTTCCCTTGAGCGTGCATCCCAGCCTCTCCCCTTTCACACTCTACTCCACTGGCTGCCATGGTGCAGTGTTTGACGTGCTCCCACCAACACTGTCTGTGTCATGCTTCCCCCCGCCCCTTCCCCATGCAGTCCGCCATGTTGTCTGCCTCTTCCAGCCGAGACTCTGGAAAGAGACAGCGCCTCTCTCCTCCTCCTCCTCAGGACTTACTCAGCAGGTATTCATTTTACCCCTGCCTGTGCTGAGCTTCACACACAAGACCCCTGGCCCTGCTCTCATGAAGCTTCCAGCTGAGGAGGGAAGACAGAAAGTATTAACAAGGCCTTATGTAATGGCGGTGGGGATAAGTGCTGCCATAGCCCGACAGCATGGGCCACGTCCTCTCTGCACCTGCAAACGTCCGCGTGTCCTTCGAGGCCTCAGGCCACATGTCACCACATCTGTGCCACCTACCCCACCTTGCACCGCCCAACGGGGTAGCCCTTTCGGCCCAGAACAGCCTTGGTTATAACTGCTCTGCACAGAGGATGAAATCCAAGGGCAGAACCCAGATCACACTCCCCTCAGAGTCCCCTGCCCAGCACAGAGCCCTGAGCGCTCATCGCAGGTACTTAGTTGATGAATGTAAACTCTCGCCAAGACTGAGCTGAAGTGTGTGAATGTCTCCGTGGGCTGAGAATCATTGCTTGCTTGCTTGCTTTTTTCTTTTTTTTTTTTTAAATAGACTTTTGTTTCTTTTTATCATGATGAAAGTAATTTGGATTACGTCAGAGCAATGTGAATTTACTTAAGAATACTGAACAATATGCTTACAAACGGTTAAGATGGTAAAATTTATGTTACGTGTATTTTACCACACTTTAAAAGAATACAAAGAATGCAAAGAATAAATACAGACAAGGGGAATAAGAGAGAAAGGTCCATATTATCAAGAAATAAAGGACAAAGGCTTTGATTCAGGATTTGATTCAGACAGAATTAGATTAAAAAATAAGTAATTTGGATTAGGGAAGTGCAAATCAAAACCATAATGAGATATGACTTCATACCCTTTAGGTGTGTGAAAATAACGAGTGTGGGCAAATGTGGAGAAATTAGAACTCAGTGCATTGCTGGTGGGAATGTAAAATGGTGTAGTTGCTGTGGAAAATGGTATGGTGTTTCCTGAAAAAAATTAAACATAGAGGGGCACCTGGGTGACTCTGCTGGTTGTGTCTGCCTTCGGCTCAGTCATGATCCCAGAGTTCCGGGATCAAGCCCCTCGTCCGTCTGTCCGGCTCCCTGCTCAGCGGGGAGCCTGCTTCTCCCTCTGCCTGTGCTATCTCACTCACTCTTTCTCTCTCTCTCAAATAAATAAATAAAATATTTTTAAAAAATTAAACATAGAATTACCATATGATCCAGCAAATCCAATTCTAGAAATATACCCAAAGAACTGAAAGCAGGAACTCAGAGGTATTTTTATACTCATGTTCATATAAGCATTATTTACAATAGCCAAAAAGGAAAAACAACCCAAATGTCCATTGACAGATGACTGGATAAACAAAATGTAGTATATACACAAAATGGAATATTATTCAGTCTTAAAAAGGAATGAAATTCTCTCACATGGTACAGCATGGATAAACCTTGAAAACATCATGCTAAGAAGTGAAATAAGCCGGACACAAAAGGACAAATATTGTATTGCCTCTCATTTATAGGGAGTAGCTAGAGTGGTCAAATGCGTAGAAATAGAGAGTGAAATGGTGGCCGTCAGCGCCTGGTAGTCGGAGGGGGAGAGGGAATTAGTTTGATGAGTTTGGTGTTTATGTTGAGGACGACAGAAAAATATTGGAGCTGAATGGTAGTGACGACTGCATGACAATGTGAAGGTACTTATCTCCATTAAATTGCACACTTAACACTGGTTAAAATGGGGGCACCTGGCTGGCTTAGTTGGAGGAGCATGTGACTTAATCTCAGGATTATGAGTTCAAGCCCCACCACGGGTGTAGAGATTATTTGAATAAATAAAACTTTTTATTTATTTATTTATTCATTCATTCATTCATTCATTCATTTATGTTAGAGATTTTATTTATTTATTTGACAGAGAGAGAGAGATAGTGAGAGCAGGAACACAAGCAGGGGGAGGGGGAATGGGAGAAGCAGGCTTCCCGCCGAGCAGGGAGCCCGATGCGGGGCTCGATCCCAGGACCCTGGGATCATGACCCGAGCTGAAGGCAGACACTTAACGACTGAGCCACCCAGGTGCCCGTAAATAAAACTTTCTAGAAAAAAATGGTTAAAATGGTAAATTTTATGTTGTGTATGTTTTACCACATTAAAAAGAAAGTAATTTGGGTGTATTATGAACATTTTAGAAACTGTTGGTAAGGGGCGCCTGGGTGGCTCAGTCGTTGGGCGTCTGCCTTCGGCTCAGGTCATGATCTCAGGGTCCTGGGATCGAGCCCCGCATCGGGCTCCCTGCTCCTCGGAGAGCTTGTTTCTCCCTCCCCCACCCCCCTGCTGTGTTCCCTCTCTCGCTGGGTCTCTCTCTGTCAAATAAATAAATAAAACCTTTAAAAAAAAAAAAAAAGAAACTGTTGGTAAGCACAAGGGGAAAAAATTTAAATCATACAGCTAGAGATAGCTACTGTTAAAATTGAGGTATGTACCTTTCTATTCCTCTCTTTCCTTTCTCTCTCTCTCTCTCAAAAAAAAAAAAAAAGTGTGTGTGTGTATATCTATCTGTCTATCTTTGGAGACCACATTCCACCCATGGGAAGTCTCTTCCTCACATGCATCTCTCAGCTGTTCCCATTGATGCTGCTTCCTCCCTTTGTACTACCCAGGACAAGTCTATTCCTGTTCTGGTCATCAGTTCTTGGAATAATTTCTCACACCTGATTTCACCACTCCCTGCACCTCCAGGGTGACACTTCTCTGAAAATGCCCATTTCCTCTGTGTTTCTGAAAACATGGTACCAGAGTGGGACCAGTCATGTGTTGGGAGGGGTCGGAGAGAACGGCAAGTGCCTCTCCCCGCTTCTCAGCTTCCACACACTTGTTGCGAGTCCTGTGAAAGCCGCCGGCTGCTGAAGCCCTGAGTCTGGTGGTCCAGGCTGCACTTGCCCAGGGCCCCATGCTCTGCCTTGTTGTCCTTGCTTCTTAGACCTGGGGCTGGGCCTCACATTATCCCTGTTGATTCTAGCCCGTAGATCTGACTTCGGCAGCCTGCCAGGAGCCTGTGACCTCGTGCCCCAAAGAGCACATCCTCCCTCTCCACTGTGAGGAGCTGCAAGAGGAGTGAGGGCCCCACAGCCTCGGGCCCCGGCGGGGCCCTGTGGAGGAGTAGCTGCTTCCTCTCTTCCTCCCACGAGAAGTGGGCCTCCTGCTCCAAGCCAGGCACCACGGTGCCCTGCGGAGCTCTAAGTGCGCAGGGAAGAACAAAGCTGGCGGCAAGAGGGGCTCCCTCCACCATGTGGGCTAGTGGGCGGGCCACGGTGGCTGCGCTGCTTCCCCTGCCATTGGCCTGGCCCCAGAGCTGTCACGTCCTAGGGATGTGCCCCCAAGCCCCCACATTTGGGCCCAGCAGCAGCCTCCTTCCCTACCTTTGCCACCTGGTCTAGGAGCCGGGGCTTGGCCAGCTTCATGAGCAGTGAAAAATGAAGCAAGAGGCCCCAGCCACTCAGGTGACTGAAGTTCATGTCTGTACCCCCTGATTAGAGACGGCGACTTCATTGCCTCCAAATGCAGCCCCAGACATAAGACCGTTCTTTCTTCGCTTTGAGGCTTCCACGGAAGGGTTTATTTAAGGTTTCGGCCAGGATCTTTACAGCCCAGTCCTGAGAAGATTATCTTTTTATTGCAACTTTGATTAATGATTGATCAAAAACTGATACTAGAAACACTGAAGAACAAATTTGCCCTAGAGATTAGGAAAGGTCTACATCTGCCAGGCTTGGGGAGTTCACCACCTGCTCCCTCCAAGGTCAAACCAGGGCAAGGGTACATTAGAAGTCCCACCTCACATACGGTCACACACACGCGCGCGTGCGCACGCGCGCACACACACACACACACACACACACACACACACTAAGGGGGCGGGAAAAAAAAACCCAGATTTGTGTCCTTACAGCCTTTTTGGAATTAAATAGGCTATAAATTGCAAATAAATGGAGCAAAGGACAGAACGAAAGAACCTAAAGGCTCTTAATAGAATTTTTCTTGCTTGCTTGGTTTCTATTAATGCCTATTACAAATTAGCATCTTCAAGAGGAATTTGGAATGTGGGGAAGAGAGGAGCTTGTGTGAAGACCATAAGCTGGGCTTCCTATAGGCCTCTAGTCCTAGAAAACGGACATCCGAAATGTGTTCAACAGCAACTAGGGGAGGGGAGGCCCCCCGCCAGGAGGAGCCTTCAAGAGGGAATGCACCTCAGCTGTGCTCCCACCTCAGAGACTGGGGAGCCAGGAATCTGAATTTTAACAACCTCCAGTACAGGGGTTTCGGCCAGTCCCCGCCCCCTGGCAGCCCCAGGGAGTAGGTGCTGGTAGGAACATGTTTCTTGCCCCCCCCCGCCCCCCTGTGGTGACCTGGGGCGTGGGGAGTGGAAACTGGAAAATGAAACTGGAAATCACAGCCTCGCCACCCTGAGTGCTGGGGTTTCTTTTCCACAGGGAGAGTCCCCGATGCGGGAGAAGCATGTTTAGCGAAGGCAACGAGGGTGTTCCAGAAGCAGCCTGGCAGTGGGCAAGCAGCGCACACCGCCTTGGCCGCCTGCGGGCCAGGTGGCACCCGCGCAGGGAGAGCCGCGGCCGGTGTCACCAGCTTCCTCGGGAGCGGGCAAGTTGGCCTCAGCCCTTCTAGGGTTTCCTCGCTAGGAAAAGGTAATTTCACGATTTATGTTCAAAACCTCTGTTCAGAGGTGCTTTGCGAAGGACCCTGGCTCTTGGTTAATCTGAAAATGTTTCATTCCGAAACCGTTTCTCGGAATGACACATGTCCTACCAGCAGCTTCTTGCCCTGGCGGCTTCCTTCAGCCCCGTGGCCTGCCAGGGCTTGCCCACATGCACAGCGCAGGACCCTGACGAGGAATGGAGCTGAGGATCAGAGATGCAGAACCTAGGGCCCCTCCCTCCCATCTCCCCCAGCCCTAGAAGCCGGCACTGGCCAGGGGCAACTGTGACGACACCATGAGCGGCTTTCATGGCAGCAGGTTTCCTCAAGGAGGGCTGTGGGGTGGGGGCCAAGGACCACTCCACACCACCCCTCCGTTCCTCCACTCCGCTCGCCTCAGGGGATGGCTGCCCTAACTCCCAGCCCCACACACTCCTTCTTTGATTAAGACCCTGGGTGGCTCAGTCGTTAAGCGTCTGCCTTTGGCTCAGGTCATGATCCCAGGGTCCTGGGATCGAGTCCCGCATGGGGCTCCTTGCTTAGTGGGGAGCCTGCTTCTCTCTCTCCCTCTGCACCCCGCCCCCCGCTCTCTGTGCTCTCCGTCACTATCTTTGTCTCTCTCTCTCTCAAATGAATAAATAAAATCTTAAAAAAAAATAAAAAGACCCTGAGGTTGTGCCCTCTCCTAGAGCCCTGTGCTCCTCAGATGTCTTTGCCACTGTTTGCCCAATGTCTGTCTCCCTATAGGGAACTGCACTCTGCCAGGCCCGGAATTTGGTCTGCATCGCTCACTGTTGTGTCCCCAGTGCCTGGAATAGTGCCTGACACATTGGAGGTGCACAAGGTGTGCTCGATGCATGAGGGCAGCCTGAAGAGCCCAAGAAAAGGACAACGCTCCAGGGAAGGGTCCACACTGGCGTCCCTCAGTGTCCAGACCCCACCCCAGCCCCTCAGAGTGCCATCAGTCGAGGATGCTGTGAACAGATGCCCCGGCTCTGCCACCGCCCCTGGTCCCCGGACCCCAGTCAGTGGAATGCGTTGGCCGTCCTGGTGTGTGCAGGAGGTTTCTGGGCGCTGCGGGCAGGGGCATCCCCTATGGCACCTCCTCCAAAGGGCCTGGCAGATGGACTTACATAGCCTCTTCCAGATAGGCCGGGACACTTGGCTCCCTGGGCTACCCAGCAAAGAAAGGCCACTTGTAGCCTGGACGTCAGGAGGTGGGGGTGGGGGCAGATGCAGGATGCCAGTGGACAGCCCTCGGGGAGTAGATGTGGACAGGGCAAGCAGCTCTGACTTCAGGCCGCACACCCTTTCAGTCTTCTCGGCCTCACTTTGTCACCTGTAAATGGGATCTGGTTCTTGTGCATGTGCTTTGAAAAGCAGTACAACAGAAGATAATAGGGCAGACTTTGGAGCTGAGCTCTCTGGGATAGAATCCCAGCTCTGTCCTTCACAGGCTATGTGAGCTTGAGCCGGTTACCGAATCCCTCTTTGCCTTTTTCCCCTCTCCTGTAAAGTGGGAACAAGGATAGTGGATCCTATGAGTTACGTCATGTTCCTGACACATGGTGAGGCCTCAGTCATCGCTAACTATTATTACCTTAGCCAGGCTCCTGAGGATCCAACCAGATGGCATATGTGAGCACAGTCCTCTCGACTCAAAGGTGCTGTACAAACAGGAGGAAAGAGTATTGTTTTGGAAATATTGAAGGCACAGCTTCTCTCCCACATTTGTCTGGGGTGGGGCAACAGTTTCCCTTATTTAATGTTAGACTAGAGATGCACAAAAGGGAGGTGAAAAACAGAAACCGCCGACCGTTTGAGCTGTAGGCTGCACCAGAGCAGTGTGGCCGGTGCAGATGGTGAGGGCCCGGGCAGGCCCACTTCCTCCCTGCGTGCCCTGGGCCTTCCTCATACCAGCCGCTTCCCAAAGCTGCAGGAAGTGGGGCCAGGAACTCTTCAGGGTGTGTGCAGGGAGGCCTGGGCAGAGGGGTCAGCAGCCGCCGGGGTGAGAACAGAAAACTTCGAGGTCCTGGCTGGGTCCTGGGGCCCCTGGGGCCGTGGCCCCTGGCCTCTCTCTGCCCCACATGGGTTTGTAGCCGACGCGTCTCTCTCGCGCTTTGCAAGCGATCGAACAAGAGGCGTCCAACCCGTGAGAGGCAGGCTAGAGAGGAGAGCCGAATCTTTTCTCAAAGGAAATGCAGTTGTGGTTTGGAGATGTTCATTTCACATCTGTGGTTGGCGTTTCCCAGGGTTCTAAGAGGTGAATGCAGGGTCAGCCCCAAGTCGCCAAATAAGGTTCACCAGTGACCTTAGCAACAGGCTTTGCTGCCCATTGGCTGCCACGGGCCACCGCCTGCCAGTGCGGCTTCCCGGAGGCCAGCCCCGAAGCTGGGCCGAAGCTTCCACGTGCCCAGGGAGCCAGATGCTCCCTGTCAGGAATCGGTGCCCTTTGAAGCAACCACAGGTAGGGGGAAAGCTCTGGGCAAAGGTGCCTGGGTGCCCGGGTGCCTGCGTTTCAGAGTCCAGCCTGCCAGCACGACCGTTCGCACACAGCCCCGGGTCAGCTCCCGCAGCTGGGTGGCCTGGTCCCCGCTTGCCAGGACGAGCTGTTCCCTCCCGCTCCCCGCCCGCCTCCTGTGCCCGCTGTCCATCTCGGGAACTCCACAGGTCCCATTCCATAGTCCTGCGCGTGCCTCCTTTGTGCGGGCACTCTGCTAAGCTCCTTCTTCACATCGTCACTTCACCCAGGAGCCCAGTGAGTCCAGTTAGCCCCCTTTTACAGAGGGGGAAACTAAGACCAAAGGAAGCCAGCTGACTGGCCCCAGGCTGCATCAGTAAGGAGGGAAGCCACGAGCTAAGCCCAATTTACACAGGCCCAGATCCCACACTATGAACCGCTGTCCCGTGTCGCCACTCAGTGTCTCTGTGCCTCAGTGCCTTCATCTGTGATATGGGCGTGATTACGTGTACCTCTCAGCGTTGATACACAGCGAAGGCTGCGTGCAGTGACCTACGTGCAGGAATTTAGGGCAAAGTGCACTTTGTTTGGCAGTCCACCTTGGCACCAGTGGGCTTGGCGCCTGCGAAGGCCGCTGCAAAGGCAGCTTGCATGTCTCTCTCCCACAGAGTATGCTGCGGAAACACTGAGGTTTGTGAACCGGACTTCTCTGTGGCCCTCGTATTTAGTTTCCACTTCCTCATTCTCAGCCTCCTCCCACCCCCACCCAACTGCATCACTGAGGTAGGGAGGCCGGAGCCAAGCCTGCTGCCAAGGGGCCCCGACCTATGGGTACCGGAGGGCACAGGGTGGCTGGCGGGGCTGAAGGGGACGAGATACGGAGGACGGAAGGTGGGCTGATCAAGCCGCAAGGGCAGGCATACCTCATTTCCTCTGCCCCAGACAATGCTGGGGTGTAACAGCACTATTTCCCTGAGAAACGTTTTCAGAATTAAAAAGTAGATCTGGTGATCTGGTAAAGAAGAAGATACATATATAACCCAGCAGCTCCACTCCTCAGAATCTGCTCTGACCAAACTCTTACCCACCCTGTGCACGAGAACGTCCACACAACACCAGGAAGGGTCCAAGTGCCCATCAGCATTTGAGAATGCACAGAAATTGTGCAACATTCCTGCAGTGAAAATGAATGAACTACAGTGACTTGCAAGAGCTGTAATATTGGATAATAATACTGTAATAATGAATAACTCTCACCAACATAATATTGAGTAAAACACACAAAAGAACGCATCCAGTATAATTCCTTTCAGGAAAAGTTTAACCACCGGCCAAGCCGGACTGTATTGTTTAAGGATACATGCAGAAGAGGTAAAACTGTAAAAACCACAGAGATTACTGTCACAAAAGTCAACGTAGACATGACCACAGGGGAGGGTGGGGGTTGTGATGAGGAGGGGCCCACGGGGGTCTTGGGAGGGGGGTTGGCATTGTTTCATCCCTTGACCTGGTGGCGGTTATAAAAATATTTGCTTTATATTTTATACTTGTTAAATTGAACGTATGTTATTAAAAACACTGAACATACATGTTGTGCATTTTTCTGCATGATTATTGTTTCTCGATGAGAAATAAAGGTATACATGAGTCCATTCCAGCCCTGAACAGTGCAGTGAGTGGAGGCTGTTCCCGCGGGAGCCTCTCTTGGATCAGCTCCTCAAGAGGGCCACACTGGTTGCCGAATTGTAACTCTTACTGCAGACTGAGGGGTCTTGGCGGGAGTGGAAGATAAAGACTGGTAGGCAGTGTAGGATTGGAGGACATCCTTTGACATGTCACCACCGCTGGGGAAGGTCAACCAGGGGTCCTGACTCTGTCGCCTTAGGGGCTGGCATTTCCTAAGGTTGTCACTTGTTTTATTCATCCTTATTTTTCTAGACTGGAATAGGCCAGGGATGACAGTCAGTAAGTGTTTGTTGTGTCAGCAAGTGTGTAGAGTATATGCCGTGGAAAGTAAGGCCTCATCAGGTCCCAGAGAGGCAGCCCACCAGGCCCCCTGCTTCTCTGATCCGTCCGCAGACAGCCCAGGCAGCTAGAGCGGGCCTCCTCGGGGGGCGCTCAGGGCTGATGCCCACTGGCCGCGAGCTCGTCCCGTGTTACAGACGACCCTCCTCCGTCTTTCCAAGCTAAACATCACCAGTTTCTACAGCTGTTTGTCTTCTAGCCCTCAGCATTCTAGTTGTCCAGCCTGGAGAGGCAAAGAGTATCCAGATGTAGTCTGAACATGGATGCAAATGGCCAATTCGGGTTTGTGAGCTTTGGCAGTCGCTGTGGTCAAGCTGTGATGGTATGGCCTCTGACATGGTAGAAAGGTTTAGGGTTGCTGCTCATCATTTTTCTTTCTGTGGTGTTCTCATGGCCTTTACGTAGACACTTTTGTGAGCTTATACCCCATGCTGTATGGTCCCTGTCACCAGTGTTGTATTTTCCCTCAGCTCACCTGGAGTCTCCCTGAGAGCTGGCTTGTGGTAGGCACTCGGTAGATATTAGCTCATATTATTTATTTTGTTGGTTTATTCTTTGAATGAACAGTCGTGGATTCAGTGTCATTTATTGAGCATGTACTATGTGTCAGGCGTCGCTGGGTGCCGGAATATCGCAGTGGACAGAATAGGCCCACTCTGGGAAGACTTGGTTATTGAATGATGACCCCCGGTGTAGCTCACTGTGATCAGCACTGCTACCAGCAGACATTCACTGGGTGCTCTCTGTGTGTTCCACTCACAACCCCCTCCCCCCGGTGCATGAATGTGGGAGTTGTTGTGGAGGACACCACGGGTGGAGGGGAGGAGCAGAGAGGGGCTGGACAAGGCCTTTGGCTCCCCAAGTACTAGAGATCAAGTCCTAGCTCTGCCACGCACGGACCATGTGACCGTGGGTGAGTTCGCTTGGCCTCTCTGAGATTCAGTTATATTATCTTTGAACTAGGGGTGACAGTACACCCCTCAGAGGCCGGGGAGGATCAGATAGGGTCCCCACACTGCACAACTCCAGGGCGTGCTGTTCCCATTTTCATCTCTGCTGTGGCTGGTGGCTGGGGATTAAATGAGAGCACATTGGCTGTGTGGGCTGAAATTAAGGGCCAACAAATGGGAGCTGTTGTTATGCACAAATCAGAGGGAAGCAGGGGTTAGTGCGGGCCAGCAGGCTGCACAGGGCCCGCCAGGCTTTGTTCTTCAAGGAAGGGCAGGGCTCTGAGAAGTGCAGCCTGCGAGGTAGGCACATGCCAGCAGGCAGGGACTCCCAGGGCGAGTCTGGGAGAGGCAGACTGCTGAGGGAGGTGGTTTCTACCTCAAGGCCTGAGGAAGGAATTCTCTAGGCACAGGGGAGCCCCTGGAAGCTGGGCAGGGAGCAGGGGTGGGCGAGAGGAAGGTGCCGTCTCTTCATTATTGGGTTGCAAAGGACGCTCCAGAGCATCCTGTCCAGCCTCTTGTTTCACCAGGCCCTCAGGGGCCCGGCAGGGGAAGTCCTGAGTCTCCAGGGTCCCACGGCAGGGATCTGGGCCGACTCCCACCTGTGCAGAACCGGGTTCAACCCTGGCTTCTGGCCCTATAAAAGGTAGTCCTGGCATTTTTTATATATACATGTATGTAAGGGTTTTTCTGACTGTGAAAGTAATTATAAGTCATTGTAGAGCACTTTTAAGTTACAGAAATAGTAAATAAATAAATAAATAAATAAATAAATACAATCACCTATAATCCCACCAGCCAAACACAATCACCATTAGTATTCTGACCCGTTCCTTCCAGTAGGTAGTCCACATAAAATTATACGTTATATATTCATTAGATTGGAATTGTGTATAATTTCATGGTCTCCTTTTTCCCTATTAAAGATGTGAGTGTTTTTATGAGAAGGAGGGACTGTTTTTAATGTAAAAGAAACTCTAGAAATTTTTTTTCCTTTGGGAAGGAAAAAAAAAAAAAGCGCAAAGCCGTCGTCCGTGGTGGTTGGGAGGACACCGTGCCGGCCGCAGAGTGTGGCTACGTCTCATGTCTGCCGGGAGCTCCGAGGCAGGGCCTCCGACAGACACAAGGGTTCCTCTTTTCTCCAGGCCGGGCCGCGTGCAGCCTGTGGGCAAAGCAGAGCAGAGCTGATGAGTGTGCCTGCCCTTCCGTCCCCAACACAGGATGTGTGATTACCCACTCCATCCAGAGGCACATGTGGTTTATCGCTATTGTTTATTAATAAAAACAGCGTCTCCGTCGGTGCAGCATGTTTTCTCTTGTGTTACCACCCCTGTGAGGCAGTGAGACGAAAGCCGTTACACCCATTGTATAGATGCAGAAACAGAGGCTACGGGAGGTCTCATCTGAGGCCGCGCAGCTAGTAAGCGGCAGAGTGGGGACTTAATGCAGATCTGGCTGACTTCCAAGTGAGTGATTTTTCCCTTGAAATTTTTTTCTTCCGGTCCTAGCTTTTTCTGAGCTCAGTTGGATTCCCTGAATGAAGCCAAAGGCTGAGAGTGCTGTCAGTGTAATGCGTGTGTGGAAAGGACAGAACCCCACGCTGGGAGGACGGCTCAGAGCCAGCGCCACCACAGAGCAGGGGAGTGGGTTCAAGGAAGCAGCTGTTCCCTGGACACACGTCCCGCAGAGCCACCCTTCTTGACCCACCCAGGCCACGGAGGCCCGTTCTCTGCCCAGCGCTCTAGAGGCCCAGTGACTCCCAGAACCGAGTAGGGTCTTCCACAGGGAGACTCGGGGGCTCTGTGAGACTGACTCTAACCAAGGGACGTGGGGCGGCTGCCTCCCTCAGCTGGTTTCCTCTATTGCTGCCTTCACAAAGTACCATAAACTAAGGGGCTTAAAACAACACAAATTACAGTTCTGTAGGTCAGAAGTCCCAAACTGGTCTTGCTGGACTAAACTCACAGTGTCAACCGGGCTCCATGCCTTTCCCAGAGGCTCTAGTAGAGAATCTGTTTCCTTGCCCCTTCCAACCTTCAGAGGCCACCTGCAGTCCTTGGCTTGTGGCCCCTTCCTCCATCTTCAAAGCCAGCAATGGCTTTCACATAATGCCGCCTCTCTGCTTCTGCTTCTTCTCCCTCCTTCTTCCCCACTTAAGGACCCTCACGTGACTACGTTGGATCCATCCAGATAATCCAGGGTAATCTCTTTTAAGTAGCTGATTACAACCTTATTTCTACCTGCAACCTTAATTCCCTGTTGCCATTGAGATAACATATTCACAGATTACACACAGGATGTGGACATCTTTATTCCACCGTGGACCATAATTCTGCCTTCTCCTCTGGGTCTCCAAGGACCTCATCTTTAGGCATAGACAGCCAGACCACAATCAGGACGTGCCCACCTGTGTCAGAGAGGTCCTTTCTGCCCAGGTCCACTCCCACCTGCCTGCTTCTCGCTCAGTTCAACCTGTCCTGGACTCCTCTGTTCCCAGTCTTAGGTAGAGAGAAGCGAGGCAGGCAACACGCGCAGGTTTGGACACGGAGGAGGATATGAGGCCAGGTGCACCAGGGCAATGGAAAGCCCCAGGGGGCTGAGCACTTCCCACCCAGAGACCCTGAACTTTCTAAGAACTAGGGCCAGAGCCTAGCCTGTGAGGTCTCAGACCCTGAGGTCTAAGGGCAGCTCTCGGACAGGAGGGGTAGCTGGCCAAGTATCGGAGCCCCTCCACCTCTGCATCCGGGCTGCTCTGGACAGCCAGAGTTCACCTGGCCGTCTTCCCTCAGGGGATGATGCCTGTCTGCCCTTACTCATTCCCTTTCCCCTCTCCTTCCCTGGGCCTCAGGCTGGAACACTTGGAGGGGGCTGCCCAGAGGGAGCCTCTGTCCCAGAGCTGCTTGGTGAACGCCTGGGGGTTCCGAGACCCAACAGGATGGCCGGTGGGCAGTGCACAGAGAGAGCGGCTGGACAAGGCCTTTGGCTCCCCAAGTACAGTGACCGCCTCGCCCCAGTTTACCCAGGACTTTCTCAGTGGTAGCATTGAAAATCCCTCGCCTCGGTCCTCAGCAAACTGGGACCGTTGGTTACCCTACGTCCAAGGCCCTTTGTACCTCCTAATCTACTCTAGATTACCTCTGCTGCCTGGACAGCCGGGTCTTTGGACTTTTAGATGCCAAGCTCTGCACATTATGTGGGCGTGGAGAGACCTGTGGCTGAGGAGGGGCCCCAGGCCAGTGCTGGGCAGTCCAGACTCCTGCTTGCAGCGTCGCCAGTGGACGTGTCCCACACATGGAGACCATGCCTGTGTCTGCATGGGACGGAGCTTCTAGATACCTGCATGGGGGGTGTGAGCAATTGTGTTTGCGCCTGAGCCTCTCAAACTGTAAAAGCCTGATTACCTGGATGGGGTATTGCGGGTGGTTTTCATGAATGTGTCTCTTCACTCATCTGTGTTTCTTTTTCTGTACAATCAAACTTTTTACTCGTGTACATTGTTAATAAAAGAAAGTAATGAGTGACTGCCTTCACATCTCCAGCAGTCCAGCTGAGGGACGCGCCACCACATGGCGGAACACAGCGGCCCTTGCGCTGGAGCCTGTGGCCCTGGCCGCTGGTTGGTCACTGTCCGAGGCTCTACTGCAGGGGTAGAGCCAGCTGCCGACTGTCCTCCCTGCCCGTCAGCCTGCTTCCCTGCACTCCAGAGTCCAGCCTGGCTTGTCCCGCAAGGGAGGGCTCAGAGAAGCCAGGTGGGCGGTGGACAGAGCAGGTCAGCAGATGCTGACCCACGGTTTTCCAGGAGATGCTCTCGAGGACCAGTCCTGCCTCAGCCCTGTGAGACTACAGACGAGATGAGCTGCTTGCTCCCGGGGAGCTTCCAGTCTGGTCGGAGAGATTGGGCTCCCCACAGACCACAAGGGGAATGGCAGACAGGAAGGGGACAGGCACTGGATGGTGAGGCTGTGCTCGTGGGGGCCATCAGATAAGGGCGGGCCCCCGGGTCACCTTGTACGTGTCTTGGGGTGGCCAGAGACCAAAAATGGGGTCCTACTGAGTGACCTGAGGCAGCCCCCACCCCCAACAGGGGTAGATGGTCTACGGAGCCGAGAACTCTGGCTGCTGGCCAGTTAATGACAGCAGGGTGGTGATGAATGGTCACCAGCCTTGGAAAGTTTGGCACCCCTTCTGGGTGCCCTGCCCTGCCCCCCACGTATTTGGGAGTGCCAGGCTCCATACCTAGAAGACAGCCCTCACCTCTGGCTCTCCTCCCCATCCTGGAAAGCCCAGAAGGAGCATTTGGAGGGGAGCTCTGGGTCCCCAGCAGAGGCAGTTACCCTTCACCTCCCACAGGCAAGGTCAACAGTGCCCACCAAAGTCCACCATCACCCTGGTGTGGCTAAAGTGACATGACTTCTAGATTGTTCTTAGTTTTAGGAAAGCGACTGCTATTCTGGCCTAATAATTCCCTCCCTCCCCCTGCCTGATCTCCCAACCCCAACTCTGTATCCATACGATACCCTCATTCCATGAAGTCAAATTTCCCAGAAAAGCCTGGCACACAATTCCCACCACCCGCATCCCAGGACTCCTATGGCCTTGGGCACTTCCGTTGCTCCTGAGCTAAGATCCCAGGCATATCCCTTCACCTCTCTTCACAAAGATGCAGCTGAGTATTTGTAATTTCTGTGGAAGAACTCACTGCGCCTACCCTCATGCTGGGCCGATTCAGGATTGACCATGTGAGTGGGAAGTAGTAGGGCAGAGACAGAGAAGGAGACCCAGGCCAGGCCAAGGCATTTGTCCAGAAATGGAAGTGAGAACCCCACCGTCTAGGCAGCCGTTGGGAGGGCGGGGAAGGGCTTTGCCTGAAGGAAGCCTGCAAGTGAGTCTGAGAGCCCCCCAGTGTAGGGTAGCAACCAGCCGGTTGCCAGGGGTGCTGGACTTTCTCAGGGACCGAGAAGCCAGCTGAGACTCAGGACAGCCATAGCGTGACCCCAGTCTCACGGCTGGAAGTGAGGATGCACCTGGGAGTTCAGATTTCGGAGCACCCCAGGCAGGACCTAGCAGAGGGTCTGGTTTCAAGCAGGAGAACAGGAGAGTTCTCGTTGCCTTGCTCCCACAGAAGTGCAGCGGAAACATCCTCTTTGATCCCTAGAGCAGCTGAGATAAGGCCTAGCAGGCCAGAGTCCCCTGCGGTTGGCAGCACGGTCACAAACACGCTGGGGTGGCTCTGTTACAGGCCTGTCTGTGTCCCATCCCCCTGGGGCCCCACCCCTGGAAACCGCAGGTGGCCTCCAGGCCATAGGTGAGGCATCCGTCCCTCGAGGACCAGGCCAAACCCCGCCCCACTGGGGCCCAAGGGCCGGGAGCAGCAGAGCCATGTTGCCTAGGAAGAGGGGGAGCAGGGGAGCTGAAGGCAGGGGCCGAGTCCCAAGGTGTCCAGAGCGGATGTGGCTTTTGTTGCCTTCACTCCGTGTCCCCACATGCTCTCTTGGCATGAAGTGCTAGTGCCCTGCCCCAGGCAGCCTCTCCCGAACGTCCTTCCCAGGCCTCAGTTTCCTGCTCTGCTGACAATCTGATACTGTGGGACCCATCTGGGTTCTGGGCACAGACAGGTGTGGATTGGAATCCAGGCTCCATGCTTTTTAGCTGAGTCATCAGGGGCAAGCGCCCTGTACCAGCTGGGCTTTGCTCCCCTGGTCTGCAGACAAGGTGCTGTGGTGGGTAGTGCGTGGGGGGGGGTTCGGCACAGCCCCTGCTGCACAGTGAGCACCTGAGACTGGAGTTGTCATTACCTAGGCAGACTTTGAGGTTCTTCCCAGTTCTTCCCTTTTGTGAGTTTGTGGAACTGGAGGAGGGATGGCGGGCTGGATGTCTGCTTCTCCTCTTGTACTCAGTCCCTGTGTCCTTGCCTCATTACCTCTAGCATCTCCCCAACTGAAATTAAACTGTTAGCATGGACTTCTTAGGCCTGCCTCCCCACTGAGCCTATGGAAGTGGGGGCTGCTTCTACAATTCCCTGCCCCCCAGAATATCAGCAGAAATGGTTTTCTTGGGAGCTGCCTGGAGCTAGGAAAACCACATGGCCAGCCAGCTATGCCCTTGCACTGCCTTAGACTTGGCCTCACAAGAGATCCCTGGTGGGCAAAGACAGACGTCACTCTGCCCAGTAGGTTTAATCCTGGCAGAGGGAGTGCACCAGTTCCCCATTCTCCTGCCCTTGTGACCACTGGCGTAAGTGGGGAGAGGTCAGTGCCAGGGTCCGATGACTTTCATGCATCCTCACCATGGAGGGTTAGTCGTGTCCAAATTAAGTGAGGGCATTACATCTGAAAGAGACAAAGGCTCCCTGGGCGTTTCCACAGGGCTGCTGAGGAAATCTGTACCCTGCAAACACGACAACTTGGGAATCTGTGCAAATGGTGTGAAAGAAGACCAAATGGTCCCAGAGGATGACAGCCTGGGCATGACCCAACCCCACCAACCCGCGGGATTCACTCCCAGAGGAAAGGACTCCACCTCTAAGCAGGCCCAGGACTTTTTCTTGTCTTTGGCAGTCCCTGCCTAAAACTTCCAGAGACCTGAGGAAGCTCTTATCTTGCGCACAGCCCACTGACAGATGTTGAAGACTGATATATCAAGAAGGGATGGTTTGCATCTGTCTTCCCTGAAGATTTTCTGCCGCCATGACCCTCTCTATGGGCAGCTGACATATTAGCCTCTCTCTTTCTTCCTATTGTCAAGGGAGCTAAATGAATAAACCAGCCCAATCAAAGTGACACCTTTGGAGTAAGGCAACGAAATGCCTATGACTAACCAGAAATGCCCCCAAATGTCCATAAATTTAAAGGAGTTCTAGCTGGTATGACCAAGCCCCAATTTGCCACTTTAGCCCAATGGAAAGTGGTCCTTAATGACGATGTTATCACAACTCCAACAAAGCAGTTCTTTCATTGACTTCCTAGCTTCCTTAGCCAAGAGTTTCCACCATTAGTGCTTAGACTGAAACTCTTGGGAATGAGCCGCAAAAGCATTGGCAGACCCTAAGAATGACCTTAAACTGTTATGCCCAAATTTGGCTCCCATTATACTGATGTTGCTCCGTTCGGCCACTGACTGGCTAATGAGTTAGTGTCAGCTGCCGTGGCAGTTACTATCTCCCTGTCAGGCCTGGGCCGAGGTCCATGGCGGGGTGTGATGGGACAGCTCGGAAGGTCTGGTTCTATCCCACGCTGCTTCTCCAGGCCTGGTCCCCAGAACCCAGCTCCCTTGTGATGGGGAGTGGGTAGAATTTGGGAGTTCCTCCCTAGACATTTCAAGGAGTTGGTCCCAACTGTTTAGGACTCCTGGGATAAGAAGAGCTAGAAGAGGTCAGGACTCCGCCTTGGCTTTGGAGACTGGAAGCTAATGGATGGAATTCCTCTCCCATTTTGATAGCTTTTAAGTGATGAGCTAACTTCACATATTAGAACTTGCAAGATTGCCACAGCTACCTGGGACTTCGGCATACCCGCTGCGTACTGTCAGGGGTTAGGCTGAAGGACAAGAGGAGAGCAGAAAAGTCAGAAGCAGTCCCTCCCATCCCTCCTCAGTCTGCTGTACCTGGTTTCACACCACATCCAGACATCCTTAGCTAGAGGAGCCACCCGCTTAAAGACCTTGCCAAGCCCCCATTTAGAAGCCACAGAAGGCTAGCCACCTTAATCCAATTCTCCTCAGTAAGGGCTGGGCCTTGGAGGAGCTGGGAAAGGTCATCTCATCCATCCCTGTACCCTCAGGTGAGGCTACCCTTGAAAAATCCAGGTGGATCTTTTAATGGGCAGGGCTTGAGATTGGGGTCTCTCCGGGCATCCACAAGCAAAAGGCCCACCTGGCAGGAGGCCACCTGCTACTCACAGGACATGTCCAAGATCAGGCAACAAAACTTCCTGAGCTTGGCAGGATATGGCAGACTGATCCTTGCCCATTTTCTAGTTTTTTCATCATTTTCTCACTCAGCCTTCCCATCCCCACCAGGGGCCCACACATCCTTTCAGAGGGCTGGGCCCAGGGAGGGGATCTAAGTCCAAGCGGTTTCTGGGACTAAAACTGGGGAGAAGTATCCACAGGGCTTGGCTTCCCTGAGTAACCCCCGTACTGCCATGACCTCACTGCCTAGATGATACTAGGGCTATCAGCTGATTTCCCTGGGCCAGCCTGCCTACTGTGGGCTACTGTTTATGCCTCAGGGCCAGGGACTGGGAGTGGGGGAGACATGAACTCTCACCCTCAGTCATTCCTTTGGCTTAGGCCTCATCTGAAGAAGGCATTGTCATATGGTGGCCGTTCCCAACCTGCGGGTTTCAAAACACCCTTCTGATCAAATATACTCCCTCACAGATTTGGTGTGCCTCAGCTCAGCCAGAGCCCTGAAGAGAAATGGAGGAAGGAAACCTGCTCCATGTGAGGTCATCCAAGGTTTTCCTAACACTTTTGTGCATAGACCTGTTGTATAGTACCCAGCAGGGCTTGTTTTCAGCACCAATGTAGTTGGCCATCAAAATAGCAAAATACTCTTGGATGGGCAGGTAAATAGGCCCGAGTCCATCCCTAGTGTCCTCCAGCCACCCCAACCTCTGCCTCTCAGATCTGTCCCCAGTCCAGTATCTACCTATACTGTCCAGTATGGTAGCCACTGACCACATGGGGGTATTTACATGTTAACGAATTAAAAATTCAGCTCCTCCATTACACTGGCCACATTTCAAGTGCTCAGTTGGCACATGGGACTCTGCCCCTGCCTTCTATAGTGGGCAGTACAGAGAGAGAGGACATGTCCATCACTGCAGAAACTGGACAGGTCATGCCCAGCACAGCAGGCCTCAGGAACCGGTTTGGGGCTGGCGTCTGTGGTGATTGCCCATGACCGTGCTGTACCAGGTGTTAACTTTCCGAAGTAGCATCTGAGCACACCTGGATTTGGGTTTAGCAGGACATTCAGTCTATGGCACGTTACTCAGAACTCAAAACCTAACACTCTGCAGGCCTCGGAGCCCCAGTTCAACTCACAGCCTGGTTATAAAGCCCGGGGCAAGTGACTGCATCTGTATGAGCATGTCTCTGTGCTAGGATTGTCCCCTCTTCCTGTCATCTTCTCTGTGAACATAACTACAAGGCTTCTGCAATAGGTGCATGTCACTGTGCGCCCCTCAGTCAAGTTCAGGCAGGACGCCCCGAATGAGTCCATCAAAATGTCTCTATCAAAAGTAAAACCATCTGGGGCACCTGGGTGGCTCAGTTGGTTGGGCGACTACCTTCGGCTCAGGTCACGATCCTGGAGTCCCAGGATCGAGTCCCGCATCGGGCTCCCTGCTCAGCAGGGAGTCTGCTTCTCCTTCTGACTCTCCCCCCTCTCATGTGCTCTCTCTCTCTCATTCTCTCTCTCAAATAAATAAATAAATAAAATCTTTAAAAAAAAAAAAAGTAAAACCATCTGCAGTTTATCTCTAAATAAAAGGCCACACCCTTTATAAACAATTAACTTTTTATAAAAAGACAAATGTACATATTTACACACATGTATGTATGTGCACACATGACTTAGTGGTTAGATGGCATTTCCAATTTTAAAAATCCCACCAAGACGCTCACACTTCCCTCCCAGGGCCTGCTGAGGGCTGCCGGGGCCTGCCTGAGGGGGCAGGTGGGCGCGGGGCAAGGCACGATATAAATAAATGGAAAGACTGAGAGCTTGGGGGAGACGTTAGTGTACACCTCTGATCAGAAAAGTGGCAAGGTCCACCAGAAAAAGTGCCATGTTTTTTCCCAAGCCCCTCAGCCTGAGCAGGGCGGAGCTCCTCTGAGGCTGAGGGAGCACTGTCCTGCAGAGCCCCATTTTCCTTCACATTTCATTGGCTTTGGAACAGGCCCCAGGGCTCAGCTGGGAAGGCGGGCGGGGCGGGGGGGGGGGGTTCTTTGGGAACAGGATTTACTTAGTGCAATTGTCTCTTAGTGCAGAGCCGGCCCTGGGGTCGGCGCTGTGCTTTTCTGAGGTTACTGGTCTGTTCCCTTGGGCCACCTCAGTGACAGCGAGACCCTCTCTCGGCAGCTGGGCTTAGAGGGAAAAGCTGGAGGCTGACTCCTCTCTGAGACCTCCACCTGACACGTCCATCTCAGAACCCCATCTTCCCAGGAGGCAGGGCCAGCTTTACCCCGCAAGATGAGCCCAGACCCTGGCCTGACAGACCCCAAGAGGTCACAGTCCTAAGGAGGGAGGCCTCATCCCTGCTCAGCAATGGAGTCATACTCTGCCATGTCAAGCAGCCCACAGGAGTCCTGTTTCTTTGCATCACAGCTACCGTGATGCCAGGTCCTGCTCGCCTAGGGGAGTAAAAGGGGGCCGGGGCCCAGCTATGGCGCACAAGGAATGGCCTGGATGGAGGGCAGCCTGACGGGGGGCAACAGGCTGTCCAGCCAGCTGGTGTCCATGTTCTTCAGATCTGAAGATATCAGTCCAATATACCCTAGAAGATGTGAAGAAGGTTGTGTGAGGACGGAGGGTGAAGGCAGGTGTGTTCTCCCGCCCCCTCAGCCCTATCCCGGCAGGCCACGGTCACAGCCACCTGTGCTGCCCACACGCCCCCCCTTCCAACGTTAAGACCCCTCATCTTTAGGCAAACCTGAGTGCTTGGGAGCAGCAGCTGGTTCGCAAGCTGTCTGTACCACGAAGGTTTTAAGAAAGATGCTTTGCCTCTGCTGCTCCCTGGCCCAGTCCCCCAGCCCTTTCCCACCCTCTGCAAGGTTCTCCCTTGTCGGAGAAATCCTATGGCTCCAGGAACTTCCTACCTCCAGGGCTGTCAACTTCTGGCTCCTCCTTGCAGCTGAAGTCTCCGTAGAGAGAGGCGGGCTGGGCCCCGGGTTCATTGAGCAGGTAGCCCTTCCCATCCACGTTTGTCGGCTGCCACCCCGTCTGCTCCAAGAGCTGCGGACAGAGGAGGAAGAAAGCCATCAGCTTACTTCCAGTGCAGACTCATCCTCTGGCCCTGCCTTCAATGAGCCAACGCTTCCCTGCCAGCCTCATACCCTTGGCCCCTTGCACATTCTCAGATGGATGCAGACGTGGAATGCGGTTACGACGGGGGCCTGGGAAGGGAGGCTCTGCCCTGGACTCCCACTCCCACATCTACCCTCCGGCACAGAATCTTCCAAGACTTTCCCCTCAACTGGGGGAGGACAGACCGACTGGGAATGTGGCTTAATGCAACGGTTAGCATCCTGAGTCAAGAAAAGATGTCTAGAAAAGCTCGAGATAAAGAGCTGCGGCTAGGTCTCAAGTTTTCCATGCTGAAGAAACAGAGCCTGGGTACAACTACGTCAGAAACGTTTTTATATTCACTTTTAAAAGTGAAACAGGAAAAAAAGAAAAAGAAAAAAAAACCTGGAGAATAATTTACTTTAAAAAAAAAAAAAAAGGGAAAAAAAACCCCATCAGATTGCGGATCCCAAAGGCTGAATATGAACACCTGATGTGCACTCCCTAACCAGCCCTAACCAGCGGGGCAGCAGGCCTGGGCCGTGCCGGGGCAGAGGACGCAGGTCAGGGACCCGGCAAGGCTGGCGGCTGACTCGGCGCCGTTTCAGGCCCTGGGGCTCTGCTCCGGGACAGCCAGTCAGGGAGCAGGCCTCCCTCCTGCCCTCACTTCCACGGTGTCTCTCCCAGCAGCCAAGGAGGGCACCGTGCTTGCGGCATCCGTCGGACCCGCCAGCAGCCCGGTCATAGGAGCAGCTGCTTACGCCCCCCGCTTGTCGGCTCTGAGTGGATCTCTCTCTCCTAAGCAGCACCCACTTCGAAAGAGTGCCCAGGGAGGGGGAGCAGGCTTTACCTTCATGATGTCCTCCGTTAACTTCCCTTCTTCGTCCTCATCCGTCGTGGCTGTGGGTGGGGGAGAGCAGAGAGGTTGGCTGGGCCCTGCAGCTCCCTCACCACCAGCACCCCGGCCCTTCACGCGCGCACACCCACAGCCTCGCAGCAGACAACTGCCGGCCCCGGCGAGGCCAGAACAGGACACGGTGCTGGTGACTCGGCCTCCCGAACCCTCGAGCCACACCTCTTCCCACCACCCCCCTGCTTCCTTCCTCACCCCCGGAGCCTGGGCTTGCAGAGGAGCCGGGGAAACGAGCAGTCTTAGAGCAAAGTGCAGCCCCTGGCCCCTAACCTCTTCTCGCCGGCACAACACAGTCAGCTCCATGGGCGCCCGGTGGAGCTCTGAGCCTCTTCTCTCCCTCAGGAAACCCCTCCCAGGCCCCAAAAGCACATACCTTCCGAAGTGGAGGGCATGGGTGACACCTGGAAGTTGTACAGGTCACTGGTGCTATCGGGCACAATCTCCACTGGGATGCGCCAGTCAGGGAGAGTACTAGTAACGGTACACGGGGACAGTGCTGAAGGACAGCAGAAACCACAGGTCAGAACCGTGGGCTTTCTTAGTTTGCAGGACACCCAGCCGCCCCGGCCCTGCTGCCTGCTCCAACGGGCCACCGTCCGCAAGCACGGGGCCCCCCTCCTAGACCCAAGAGGAGCCGTCCCCGTGACCTGTGTGCTCTCCTGCCAGACCCGGCCCGCCTCACCTGGAGTCAGGTCCCGCTCAGCCTCCAGCTCCTGCCCTAGGTAGCCCTGGGCGGTGTAGCTGCTGTGGTCGTCGGGCAGGGTGGAGCTGCTGAGTCCATCGGAGAAGGTATCGGGACTGGAGTCACCGCACGACTGCAGCAGGAGAAAGGAGCTTAGGCCCAGGCTTGCTGTGGCACTTCTCCTCCTGCCCACCCGGACTCCCAGGTGACCAAAGACTAGCAGCTCAGGACCACACTCACCTTCCTCTTGGCCTTGCTCTTAGCATCTCGGCTGGACTTGGACTTCCTCTCTGTGAGGCAGATAGGCTGTCAGTCTCGGGACAGGCACACCAGCCCCAGCTGCCCTTATTACTTCCTCCCTCCCTCCCTCAGAGCTTCCCAAGGACCCAGAGCCCTTGGATACCTTTCCTCTGGTTCTTGGTGAGGGGCGGGAGCATCCGGTACACCCGCACAGCTGAGCTGCCTTTGTTCCTGCTCTGGTCCTTCACTTCCTCAATGTCTGGCAGGGAGTTCATGGCACAGCGGAAGTTGGCCTTCCATGTCTTGGGATCTGGCTCCTTTTCCCCTGCTTTGTATCGGCCTAGTGGGCAAAAGAGGGAAGACGACTGTCAGGGCCATGGGTGGGGATCCTCAGCTGCCCCCTGGCCTGGGAGGAGGAAGCTCTCATGCTGCCAGAGACCCACACTGGCCAAACCACTGGCATTCCTGGGTGACCCTCTGCAGGCCCCGGGGCTTCTCAAATGCCCAGGCTTGGCTCAAGACACATCCAGCAGGCCTTTCTGAAGGGCCCAGCCAGAAGAACTAGAGGGCCCATATGTCCTAAAGTGCTGCATTGGTGCTAGACCATGACCAGTCTCCCTGCTTGGGCTGTCAGTAGCCAGAGAGCAAGTAGGGGCTAGGGTTTATCTGATATTTCCAAACACAGGAGTGGACAAAGAGTAGGCATCAAAGAATAGTTACTGATAGGTGTGCTGACTGATCTGAGATGGACCAAGAGCCCCAACCCTCAAGGATAAAAGGAGGCTGCTAACCAGATGGGCCTTGGGCCAGGACCTTGGTGAACATCAAGAAAATGAAAGGCCTGGGTCTCTTTCAGTATCTAGGCTCACAAGTGCTCTTGCCAGGGGGAGCTTTCATCCAGCCACCAACTCCCTGAAATCATACTTTCTAAGATACTGACTTCACAAGTTCCTTTAAGAACTTGCTGAAATGATGGACCTTTCCCCCAGAAATACAAGTCTGCCCCCTGCTCACCCCCAAATGCTGTACACAGTCTCAGGGAACTCAGAGACCCCAATGAAGAACCTTTGTGTTAATAGAAGTGACTCCCCTTGTCTCCTCCCTGGCCCCTCCAGGGCTGGAGACCAGGGCACACACCTGTGTGAATGGCCCAGCTTCGGAACAGACAGGCATCCTTGTTGATGTCCCAGCCATGCTTGGCAGCATGCTTCCATGGAATCTGGAAGATCATCTCCTCCTGGACGGCACACACACACACACACACACACACAAAGCCTGTGTCAGCTCAGAGGCCACAGGCCTTTTGCATGAGTCTGCCCAGCCCCCCAGGTCTGGGAAAAGGCTGACTTCCCCTTTTCACCCTGACATCTGGCTTGGGTTGACCCATCCTGAGAATGGCTTAAACAGACTACTCTATCGCTCTCGATCTCTCAGAAGGGGCTCTGGGTTCTGAGGAGCTATGGCAACACCAGCTCAGCAAAGACCTCCGTCTGCCTGTTACAGATGTGCTGGGACCCGTACAGGGCACCTTGGGATGCTCTCTGGCTTTCAGCACCAACAAGCAGGTAAGAACTCCATCCAATCTACGGGGCTGCTTAGGACACCTGGGGCCGCCGGCTCCTACACAAGGGCTCCCGGCCATATACCCGAGGGAGCCCCGGGCCAGCCTTGGATGCTGACTACCTGCGTGACGTCGGCACCGTCACTATACCTCCTGGTCCCTCACTGGTTTCTGTGAAACAAGAAATCACAGTGACACATATAAAGACTAAGTCTCACTGTTATTATTACTGGTGGTTAACACTCTGGATCTTTGAGTCTGACTGTTCAGGTTCAAATCTTGGCTTTCTCACTTCTTGTGTGATCTCACTGTCTACCTCTCAGTGCCTCAGTTTCCTTATCAGAAAATGGAGATATTAACAGGATCTACCTCACGGGGCTACTGTGACGATTCAATGACACAGTGTAACAGACTTAGCACAGTGTCACACTCGCTCATAGGGAGTGTACAGTGAGCATGAGCTATCGTTACGACTGTTATTATTACTTCCAAGTCTGCAGGGTCTGTGTTGCCCTTTGTGCAACGGCATGAGGTTTTCTGGGCTTGGGCCAACAGTGCGAGGTCAATTCTTGGGTCCCTTGCTGAACCAGCCATTCTTCTTGCCGGTAGTGCCCAGTTCCCTGTCTCCTGTCTGACTGGGACCCTGTAGGATGCTGTGTGTTTGTAGGGGTCTCCCTCAGAAGAGATCAGAACCCTGGCTCTGCAGATGCTGGGAGGGTCCTGCTGCTAGAAACGGTCAGGGCCCTCAGGAGAGTGCCCTGTCCGTGCGGAAGAAGGAAGGAAGGCAGAAGTTGGCCAAGTGCGTCCAAGGCTGGGCCTTGCATACTCCCTGCATGCAGGACCCACTGGGTAACACATCTGCCTCCTCCCCATCACCTCCCTTTTTGAGCTGCATCTGAAGCTTTGGTCCCCCAAAGAACATGTGTTAAAATAGTGGCGGAAAAACCCAAAAGGTTACACTCACTTTATTGATCCAGATCAGCCCTGGGATTTGGTTGGAATTAATCTGCATCTCTAGCCAGGGTCTCATGCGCATCCGAGTGATGGGCATGTTGGCTGTGAAGAGAAAACAGAGGCTCCTGTTTGGAGTCTGTAGAGCAGCCCCTTAGGCACTACCTGCCGGCCACCCCTCACCACCCCCACCACCCCCTCCCCCTGCTAAGGTCATTCAGTTACTTTCCTCTGCCTTCCATCAGGTACCAAGTACTACAATCATGGGGGAAGGGGCTTTTACTGTTACAAAACTGCCCTCCAAATACTGTCATCATCTCGGGCAAAAACACTTAAGCCCCTTCCCCCACACTCCTCTAAACACTCTTGGGAGGAGGCAGGCATGCAAGTGATAGTTTCAGGATTTATGTGCAGGAAAAACAGATAAAATACACAGATATCTTAATACCAGAACTTTCCTCCCCAAATTCAGATCTTTTGGGAAGGGAGAGGCTTCTTTCGGTTGGTGCCAATAAATTCCAGTACTTGAGTTGCTGCCACTACCACTAGCTGTCACCCTGCACCCTCCCCGTCACCCCCCACCCCCATCTATTCTACACTGCTCCCAGACAATGTACCCCTCCCGGCCTGGCTCCCCTCCTCCGCGAAGTAGCCGAAGGAACACCTGTGGCGCCTCTTCCCGTAGCCCCAGCAGGTCCGCCAGCCATCCCCGGCAGCAGGTCCCAGCCCCCCAACACCTGCACATACAGCCTGAAACCTAAGGCCTGGGCGCGGAGCTGGGATCGCCGAAAGCCCGCGCGGGGAGCACGGGGCGCCCACGCGCGGACGTACACTCGAGTCCCCGGCAGCGCTCACGGATGCGCGCGACAAACCTACCGAGCCACCCAGAGGCCCGGGTGGCTCCGCGCACAGAGATCTGCGACAGCGGCCGGGCGCCGGCAACCTCGGCTCGTGGGCGGTCCACGCCGCGCGGCCCGCCCTCCCCGCGCTGCCGCTCCTCCAGCGCCCTCCCGAGCCCGCGCGGGGGCCCAGGCAACGCCGCGCGCCCGCGACTCTCCCCGCTGGGGTGAGTCGGCCCCCACTTCCTGGTGCCCCGCGCGCCTTTGTTCGACGCCACCGGTCCCCCCCCGCGGCGAAGGCGGGCTCACCTCCGCAGCGGGCGCGATCCAGCGGCGGCGCCCGGAGGTCCCCGCGCGGCTGGGGCAGCGGTGTCAGCGCTGGGAGCGCAATTCCGGGAGGCGGCGGCGGGAAGGCAGAGGATGCCCGGGTCGAGGGGCCGTTGGGCACGGCTGGCCTTGGCTTGGCACGGCTCCCGCTGGCCTCTGCTCGGGCGGGCTTGGGCGCACGTCCTGCCTCGACGAAGGAGTGGCGCGCTCTGCCCGGGCAGCGGCGCCGGCGAGAAATCTAAACACTTAGCGGGATTCCCCCAACCCAGGCCCGGCCCCGCCTCCTAAAGAGCCGCGAGGGCGCCTATTGGTCGGTGCCGCCCCATCATTTCGGGGAAATCAGGCTGTTGTAGAGCTAGCGGCGAAGGGGAAGTACAGGGCGGCTGCTCCTCCCCACCCCCTCCGGCCCGGCGCCGCCGCCCTGGGGCGACCGCGGGCCCGCCCCGTCCGCTCCCACTCCACCCCCACACCAGCTAGCCCGGGAGAGAGCTGTCCTGGAAAGCCGAACGCCCCCGGCCCGCAGTTACTCCCCTCACTCCGCATTCTCCCGGCCTGCTCGGTCCTGTGGCCATCTCCTCACCCTCCTCTCCCGGGATGCGTGTCTTCTGAGCGCAGGTGAGGAGGTCACCCGGGCACCTGCCGTCCTCTTCAGAGTGAACATACCGGGATTGATTCTCCGTAAACTAGCCTGGTTCCTCAAGCCTGCTAATGGAGTGCCGAGAAGGAAGGGTCTGGGCCCTCATACTCCGCCCCCCTCTTGTTGAGGGGTGACCAACCTCCGGGCACTCACCTGCCTTGGGGAAGGAAGGGAAAGCCTACTCTGCCTGGGGTGCCGCCTGGGGCTGCCGGAGGAGAGGAAATCCCGGTCTGGCCGCTGTTGGTCCACCTGACATGGGACTGGGAACTTCAGTCTCCTCAGCTATAGAAGAAGAAGCCCTATCTTGCTGGTTTACAGGGACAGAGAAATGATGTCCGTAAAGCACCGTGCCGCACCTGGGGACAGAGATGCTGCGTGGTTTTCGAGGTCCCTGCCCAGAGCCTAACAATGACCGAGAAGCACTTCCCCGTCTTCTGGGTCTACATCCTTTGGGACTGCCATACAGCTGATCTTAGGGAAAAAGAGGATTTCAGAGAAGCCCCCACTGCTGAGTTGGGGTAGGGCTTGGGTAGCCTTGTTCCCCCTAGCACTCCTGCCTTAGGCCACCTCCACAGCCTCACAGGGCCCTTGCGTGGGAGCACCTTAGTAGCAGCATTGGTGTTGCCTGGGGTCCTCAGCGCTGGGCCCAGAGAGGTTCTGGGCAGCATGGGGGAAGTTGCTTGGGGATGGCCAAGGCCATGGATGTGGCCAAAGAGTTGAGGAACCCAGGTCCCAGTCTCTTGGGAAGGGCAGCTACTTAACTCTTGTGCTTTAACGTAGACCTTGCCCCACTTGTGCTCCTAGAGACCGGGCTGAGTGTTCATTTTCCATCCAGAACTCTGGCCCAGCAGGTTCCTTCCTTCACCTTCCCCAAAGCTGCTGACTCAGAAGTAAATTGCTCCTCCAGGCCGGGCTGGTCGTGTCATTCCCCTCACCCAGCTCTCCCTTCACAGCCTCAGCACCCAGTTGCAATGGTGTAGGCTATAAATAGACACACTGATGCAGCATTCTACCTGTCAGTCACTCTACTGCCTCCCTCCCACAGAGGAAATGGATGGGTTAATCCAATTCTGGTGCACCAGAATCTGATGCTGGGACTAACACGAAGCTTGGTTCCCAAGAGACCTACAAGAATGGGTCAGAGCTGTCTCCCAGAGAGTGGTGGGTGCAGTTGCTTAGAGAGGCAAAGAGGCAGGAGGAACTGCGAGGAAGGAGCCTAGCTGGCTGTTAAGAAAAATGGAAGGTGCTGAAGCCCAGGAAGGGGGAGAAGGGTTGGGGTGCTTTAAATGGCAGATGGAGTGGGAACCCACTACAGAAATCAAGACCTTCGGAGCGAGAAGAGCAGAAAGCAAGTGGCTCCTGAGTTGTGCAGTCTGTTCTGTGTGCAGCAAATGGATGCTTGTCCTGTCTCAATAGCCACTGGAAAATTCAAAATGAGATCAGGGAAAGGAAGTTTGCGTCTCATGTGGTCTCAGAAATTGACCAAAATGACCCTTTAAAGGCAATAGGAGCCTGTAAAAAGTGCCTTAAAACAAGAACTTTATTTTAATTCACAGATAATCATCAGTATCTGTATCTTTCCATGTCATGAAATGCACTTCTACAATAGAATTGGTAGTGGTATATATTATTCTCTAATAAGGATAAATAAAAACTTACCGATTAATCTCCTATTGTAGGACATTTAGGTTATTTCCATATTTTCCTAATACAGACAACAGTGTAGCTAAATCTTACCCATATCAATTTTTTTTTTTTTGCTTAGGAGAAATTCCCCAGTGTTAGAATTTAGTGATGAAATTGCCATTTAGACCTTTGAAGGGGTGTTTGACTTTTTTTTTTTTTTTTTTAAGTCTAGGGATTCTTATTTTATCTTGAAGCAGGTAAGAATCTGCTTATCATGATTGGGAGTGCTACACTACCAATCAGTGAAATAAAACTATACCCTGGTTAAGTACTTCAAATTTTTATTGTAATAGCTCTTGAATCCATTTTAAAATGTATCACACATTCCCTATGATGCTAAGCAAAACAGAGCCTCCCCTAGGTTTTTCTTAGTAATTCAGGGCCAGCCCTTTAGTCCTCTCTGACTCAAAATACTCATCTTCTGTCATTCCAGCCATCCCCTGGGGACAAGTAGCCTCCAAACGCAAGCTCTAGTTGCCTCCTGGACCCTCCACTACAACCCTATCCACAGATTCACATAGACACAAGCAGAACTCTTGGCCTCCCCTTTCTACACGGCCCCCAGCAGCTTTCTCTCATCCTAATTCCAGCTCCTTCCCAGCTGAAGTCTTTCCTATCCTCCTCCCATCTTTGCCTCACCTGGTCCTCCGCGTCTTCCCTGCATCCTCGTGTTTTCAGATACCAGAACCAGACTGTTACTGCCACAGCCTACCCGCCGGCCTCCCCTCCTCCCTGGCAGGCTGGCCCCTCTAGGTGCCTCTGCACTAGGATGATCTGCCTAACTCTGTTGATCCCCTAAACATTCAGGTCCACCAGGAGCTTCTGAGTTTCCCCAGACTCCTTAGCCCCACATTCAAGTCGCTGCTCACTCTGATTCCAGGGGTCCTATTGCAACCTGATCTCCCCCACCTCCCTTACGCTTGACAGGAACTAGAGGGCAGTGGAGAGAATACAGGATTTGGGTCTGAAAGCATGGGTTCATGTGTTTTTGCCACTTGCTATGTGGCCCTAGGCAAGTTACCACCCCTCTCTGGTCCTCTGTGTTCTCTGTAAAAAAGAGATAGTCTGCCCATCTCTCCTAATTATTATGAAGATGAAATTAGACTATCAAACTTTCTAAATGGTAAAACATGAGCAAAATGACATGTATTTACAGTAGTACAGGGTGGCTCAGTCGTTAAGCATCTGCCTTTGGCTCAGGTCATGATCCCGGGGTCCTGGGAGCAGCCCCGCATCCAGCTCCCTGCTCCACGGGAAGCCTGCTTCTCCCTCTCCCACTCCCCCTGCTTGTGTTCCCTCTCTCGCTGTGTCTCCGTCAAATAAGTAAATAAAATCTTAAAAAAAAAAAAAAAAAAAAAAACAGTAGTGCATAAACCTCTCACTGCATTCCTGTTCTCTCAACACACTATTTTTCCCTTCATGTCTTTGCTTCTTCCATTTGCTCCTCATCCCTATCTTCCTCTGGTGTTTGGCAAAACTCACACCCCCCTCTCTCTCAATCTCATTCTCCCCCTTCCTCTTCCCACCCGACACACTTCAGTGTCAGTCTCCATTTTAAGGCCCAGAGGAAATGCCTGGTCCTCTAGGAAGTACCCCCAAAGCTGCCAAACCAAATTCCTTCCCTTCCTCAGAAACCCCTGGCACTTAACTTTCATGCTGCCTTTTCTGCACTTATCACCTGGGTGGTGACCTTCTAGAGAACAAAGTCTGCATTTTTCTGCAGGTGACCTACCTGAGCAGGTTCCTCACACCCGCAGGTGGAGTTAGCTGAGGGTTAGCTCTGGTCTCCCTCACAGCACACCTCCCATCTATACCATTACTTAATAAGGGTAATTTTCTCTGTATTAGGCCCTGGAGTTTTCTAGGCTGGCAGAGCCTCCTTTGAGGTGATTTCTGCAATAGGGATGCAGGGGGCAGGATCACCTCTATAGGAGCCTCTTCCCTGATGAGCAATCCAGCCCGTAGCTCCCTCCCTTAGGCTCTCAGAACACTATGTTCACCCTGTGGGGAGGTGGGGCTCCAGTTAGTTCTGAAGTGCAGAACTCAGCCACGCTTTCACCAGGTTTTTGAGAGTAGGGGAGCCCTGGGCCCCTATGGGGCAGGCTACCCAGAGAGAAAGCCATGGTCCCCAAAGCAGAGGAACCCACAGCATGCCTTCTAGTCTTCCAGGTCGGAAGGGAGGGCTTTCTGGGAGATGCTCAAAAGCCCTTCCAACCACCATCTCTATTTTCACAGCAAACCTGGAGGCAGGCAGTCCTAAACTGTGAAGTGCCGAGCCCAAGTCAGGCATAAAATCATCAGAAAGCATCCAAAAGCTTGAAGAATCCAGCCGTCATCACTCTGCCTGAAAGTCATTTCTTAATTCATTCAACAAATACGAATCGCACTCCTGCTCGGGTCAGCCCGGGGTTTGGCTCAAGACTAGCCCCTCCCCTCTCACAACTCTGGCAAAAATGCTGTATGACACAGCAGATTAAGCGTTGTGCTCTTACAAAAATCCTAAACACAGAGTGGGAGGCTGCAGCTGACTGCAGCTAGGGGGTCCTGCGATGGAAGAGTGGGCCAGGAATCGCTCCAGCGCTGTGGACTGTTCCGGAACCTCGCAGGGGGAGCGGGTGTCAGTGTGGGCTGCCGCTGATGCCCTGTGCAGTTTCATTTCTTATAAACACTGGGTTGGGAGGAAAGAGGCCTCAGCTCTCCATCCGCCCCGTGGGGCCCGGGGCCGGGGGCGGAGGGTGCTCTGGGGCCAGGCCTGGCGGCCACGTCCCACAGTGACTCTGCATGGAAGCAGCATCCTCCCCGCCCCCTACGCGAACGGGTCCTGCAGTACCGCCTGCGCCCACTACCGTTCGCCCGGAGCGTCCCTGGCAGAATTCTAGGCTTTCCTGGGGGCATCAGCACCCCTACTTCGCCCTGGGGAACCCGAGTCCTGATCTGGAGTCTCTCACCTCCAGGTGACCCACGCTTGCGCTGCCCCAACCTGCTCTGAGTGTGCGTGTGCGTGTGTGTGTGTAGGGGAGGGGGCACAAGCCTTTCAGGCTAACTTCCACATTCCTGCTCGGCCCCGGCTGGGGGTGAGTCCGGGTAAGCGGCCGCTTCCTGGAAAGGGAGGGAGGGCGGAGAAAAGCAAAGCCTCCCAGCCGTGCCGCCCGGGTGGCTGCCTGGGACCGCCCCTCCACCCCCAGCTGGCTGCCCTGCCCGTGCCAGGCAGCTCACCTGCCCGCAGCCCAGGGCACTTCCTTCTCCACCCCTCCCGGCCTCCCGCTGTGGGCTAAGCGTTTTCAGCCAGCTCCGCAGCGCCGAGCCGTGTGAGCTCGGGCAAGCTGCTGAACTGTTCTGCGGCCGTTATCACCGCCCCCCGCTTCCGCGTGACGAAGCTAGCAACACTCGGGGTGCAGAGCTCTTTGTAAATGCCCCTGCCCTTCCTTCTCGCCACCCCGTGGGTGGCGGGCACACAGTAGGCGCACGGAAATGGCGCCCACCTCTAGACTGCCGCCCGGGAACGCCGCGTCGCGACCCCCCCCTCCCCACCCCGCGCTGGGGCACTCGGCAGCCCGCCGCAGCCCCGGCGACTCGCGCTGGACTCGAAGCTCTCCCGTGGGAGGCGTGGGGGTGCTGAGCCGCCGGGCGGCCGCCGCCAGCCGGGCTCCGCGGGTGGGGGAGGGGCGGGCCCGGCCGCCCAGTCGGGATCGGCCCACCCGCGCGCGCCCCAGCCCCCCACGCGGGCTACTGCGGGGCCGCGCCGGAGGGGCGGGGCCTGGGTTTCGGTTTCTTGCAAACGCGGCGGCCACAGGGAAAGCGAGGAGTTTCCGGGAACCGCGCCGGGAGCGCTGAGCTTCGTGCTGCAGCGGGGGACGGGCGGCCGTCCGGTGTCGCGGGCCAGTGGCCCTCTGGAAGTTCCAAGAGGAGCTGGGGAAAACCGGCCCCGGAAAAGCCCCACCTGAAGGCACCTGCCCCAGCCCCCACCCAGAAGGGGCGGTGTGGGAGTGTGTGAGGGGGCTGTGCACACAGGGCAGGACGGGGCTGTGCATGGGCAGGTGGAGTCTGAGGAATCCGGAGGCCCCTCAAACGGCTGAGCTCCCCAGTTGTACCCCTCAGTGTATGTCACATCTCGTTTTGTTGTCTTCATAGCTCTTATCATCGCTGAAATCATCCTCTCTGTGTACTTAATTTATTTATTGGAGGATTCCTCCTACATGACTTGGAGCCCCTGGAGCGTGCAGCCCTGCCCCGCCTAGGGCCTAGAACAGGGTTAACCACAAGGAGGGTCTCGGTGTTTATTGAATGAGTGAAGAAATGGAGTGAGAAGCATCTAGGGCGGGCCTTGTGGCCCTCTGACCTGCTTCCAGGAGACCTCTGGGCCCAGCTCTCCTGGCTCCCTACCCCAGCAGGTCCTGATGTCCCCAGCTAACGAAGACCCCTGCTCTGTAGGAGAGGCCTAAGCCTCTTTGTGGGGGAGTCCCCTGTAGCTCCCTGAGAACTGCCCTCCAGATGGGGTGGTTGGGCAGTGAGCAGACTATAGTCATCACAGAGGAATGCTGGCTGTGGGGGTCGGCCACTTCCTTCCCTCCCCAGGGCTTGCAACTCAGACCAGGGATGATTGTGGGTTGGGCCTGGATCTGAGCCAGGAAGGATGGAAGTTTGGAATGGTGAGATGGAGTCCTGGACCTGGACCCTCCCTGGCCTCTTCAGACCAAAGTAATGCCTGGAGTCTGGGTGGGCAGGGTCACCTAAATTCTTGCTCTTGAGACCCCAAGTCTGTGACAGGGGTCTCCTTTCCGATAGCCTGAAGACCATGACTCTTGGAAAGACAAACAAGTGAGCTCTCTCAGTCCAAAAGAGCTGGGGGTGGGGCAGGTGGCACAGGGCCACTTGGAAGCAGCCCGCCAGCCAGTGGAGGGACGGGCAGATAGACCCTCTAGCATCCCTTGTCCAGGCCATCACTCACTTCTCCTGGCCCAGGCTAAGGATCAGGGTGGCCGTCCTGGGAGAGAGCCAGGGAAACTCCAAATGCTGCAAGAGTAGAGCTTGTGCTCTGAGCACAGCCCCTGGTGACCTGGTGACTCATCCTGGGAATCCCAACTCCAGGGGCTGCCCTAGGAATAAGGCTTAGGACAGAGAGGGGGTGCCCCTAAGGGGACCGGCGACCATGATAGCAATTTAGTGGAGCCCCAGACCAATAGGTTATTGTCCCCTCCTTCTCTTTCCCGCTGCCTAGTCCAAATAGAATTTTTGAGGCAGGGAGCCAAACCCTCATCCTTGCCAATAAAATTTGACGTGGAGAGGACCTGGTTTTCAGAGTGTCTGTGTTGGGCTCCATTCGAGGTCACATTTCAGAAACAGTAGGTGTACCTCCAGCTAAAAGATAACAGAGATGTGTCTTTGTAGTTTGCACACAGCACGTGCTGAGTTACAGGTATGTTCATATAAGGAAAGCAGGGATGAGGCAAGGTGTGTGGCCCGGTGGGTGCCCTCTCTTGTTCACTGCTGTAGCCCCAGGATCTGGCCTTGGCTGAGCACAGCAGGTGCCCTGTGAACCAGTGTGGCGTGGATAGGCAATGGATGGATGGATGATGTATTCAGATCGTCTCAGCAGCGTGCACACTTGCCCTGAGGTGGTCTTGGCAACAAGACAATTTCTACAGAAAGTCTTGGATGGCCCAAAGGGAGGAAGGATGGAGGGATGTGGCTTCCCTGAGCAGCACTGGGGCCTTTTCTGTCTGGTCCTGTCCTTCCAAGGAGACCTTTGCTCCCTTTGCCATCGTCCTGTTCCCCTGTGTGCCCTCTAAGCCCTGCAGAGAGTCTGGGAATACAGTGACAAGGGCCAGCCAGACACAGAACAAGAGGAAGGGGCTGCTAAAAGCAGGTGGGTGCTCTTTCCTCTTTTAGAAGGTAGGTCCACAGGGCGCCTGGGTGGCTCAGTCGGTTTAGTGTCCGTCTCTTCATTTCAGCTCACGTCACGATCGTGGATCGAGCCCTGCAGTCGGGCTCTGTGCGCTTATCGTGGAATCTGCTTGTCCTTCTCCCGCTGCTCCTCACCCCTCTTGTGCACACACTCTCTGTCTCTAAAATAAATAAATAAGATCTTTAAAAGAAGGTAGGTCCACAAAGGAGCTCAATTTAGGTAGGACGTCAGTCGTGTGGGAGAGGTTCCAGTGCTTTGTGTTGACTGACCAACCAGCTGACTTGTAGGAGGAGTGAAGAGTCAGCAGAGACCCACCCACCTGGATGGTCCAGGAGGAAGCATGACAGTCTGCTGTCCAGTCTGGCCCATGACAAACCACAATGAGTGTGTCATGTGTCAGATATCCAACATGAAATGTTGCTCTGGAAGTATTTGAGAGGACTGGGTCCATACTGGGGGGCAAAATAGACCAGCCTGTGCTGGGAGAAGGAGCTCTGGGCACCCCAGGAAACAAAAGCCATTCTTCCTTCCTGGAGACGGCTTTCCACAGGGGCTGGAGGGCACATGCAGTACCTTGCTTGTGGTGGAACAGTAACTCCAGAAGGGTGAAGACTTAGGGGCATCTGAAAGTCATGGACTGTTGCTCAGCCCTCTGCCTGTGCTGGCCTTGTGGGGGACTTAGAAGTGAGCAGCCATGGTCCCCACCACTAACCTGGCTGTTCTCCTAGGGCAGAGGATGCAGATGTTAACAGTCAGAGCAAGCTCCCCGGCACCCAGCACACTCCTCACAAACAGTAGGTGCTTAATAAATGCACTGCTGACTGCAGAATGACAGATGTATGTAATACCTGGAGTATTAGACAAAGGAGCAGAGATGCTGGAGTATTGAGATGGGAGCGGTTGATCTCAGCAGGGTCAGATGGCTACTCTGAGGAGGTGGCATTCATGGGGGCCTTGAAGGATGAGTCACAGTTTAATAGGCCAGCCATGGGAGAGGGCATTCCAGGATGCCGGAACAGCCCAAGGAAAAGCTTGGAGGCCCAGAAGTGCAGGACAGATCCTGCTTGCAGTATGGCTTTGTTTGGCTTTGTGTGGCTGCCCCAGGCCCTGAGGCTGGACCAGCCCAGGGGGCCACACTGCGAAGAAACTCAAAGGTCATACTCAGTAGTCCGGATTTTGTCTTGGCAGACAGGGGCTCGTGAGGGCAGGACCTGTGGTTCCTCTCCTTCTAGAGAACGAGGGTCTGTCATCAGATGTTTGTTGAAGTAAATTCGAGGGCAGGCCCTGTGAGGGTAACTGGGAGTGACCGATGCTTTAGAAGACTTCACGTGGCTGCCGTGAAGGATGAGGCGTGGGCAAACCAGGGGGACTCGGGTGTGGCAAACAAAACGTGGGGAGGCAGCCACTCTCAGGAGCCAACTCTGTACTCGCATCACTGTGAGACTGAGTGCCTCCTGACCTTTGGCACGCTAGGCACCTACCTGCTCCCTTCTAGTCTGGGGGCCGGCTGTGACTGGAGGCAGGGCAGTGGACAAGAGGCAGCTCAGTTGATCCAGGTGGATTAGGTCTATGGCCATAGACGATGGAGAGAAGTGGGCCTACTTGAGAGCAGGATCAGAGGACAGGATTTGGGGATGGCCAGGATGTGGAACAGGTTGAAGCAGGACCCTTCTTCTCCTTCTCCTTCTCCTTCTCCTTCTCCTTCTTCTTTTTAAGATTTTATTTATTTATTTGAGAGAGAGAGAGAGCATGAGCAGGCGGTGGGACAGAGGGAGAGGGAGAAGCAGACTCCCTGCTGAGCAGGGAGCCTGATGTGGGGGCTCCATCCCAGGACCCGGGGATCATGACCTGAGCCAAAAGTAGACACTTAACTGACTGAGCCACGCAGGCGCCCCGAAGCAGGACCCTTCTGATGCCCTCCATAATTCCCCATTCTGGGAAAAGAATAGAGAGGCCCCCACTCTGCTAACACAGTTTGTATGCCTGTATTTGGGGCCAAGGCCAGACTCTGGGCCTTGGCTTTGTCTAGATTATGAGTTTGGGGAGCTGAAGGTGTTGAGCTAAAGAGAGTAGGGCAGGAGGTTAAAAAGGTCACAGTCTGCCCCAGGAACGCCCAGTCACCATTGCCCGTAGCTAGAACCTGAAACAGTACATCCAAGACTCCTGGGCCCTGCCCTTTGGACCCTGGGTGTGTGGGCGCAACACGCAGGGAAGGCTGGATAAGGGTGCCTCCACTGCTGGGTGGGGTGTGTCTATCAAACCATCATCCTTCTCTTGTCCAGCAGGATGAGAGTCCACCCTGAGGGCCACCTGTGTTCCCAGGGGATTAGTGAGCGGTCCCACTCCCCTAGTCCCCACCCCGGGAGCTCTGACCCTGGGGCAGCAGTGCCCCCTGCTGGCTAACAGGGAGACTCCCCCTTCTCCTGCTTTTGGCAAAGGGGGTGGAGGGGTCCAGGGGTGAAGGGTCGTCAATGCAGGTTTAAAGGGCGGGGTCAGGAATTGAGGACGGACTTTGGCTAGGGCAGATAGGCAGGTGCCACCCGGTAAACAAAGCACCTGCTTCCTGGTCAGTTGCCTTTGAGCGGGTGCCAGAGAGCAAGGACCCAAGCAAAGACAGAGATGGCATTTTCTAAGATGCCTACTGAGGGAGGCCAGAGAGCAAGGGCCCTGTCATGTAGCCACCCTCCCCCGCACCCTGGCATCATGGCCCAGGAAGGCCCATGTCCTGTACTGAGCACAAGTCTCCCCAGGGGGACCCTGGCAGCCCCTCAGATTCCCCCAGAACAAACGCTCTGGGCCCCACAGAGGATTTGTCCTGGGGCTGAGGGCCCCACGATAGGCCTGTGAGAGGGCAGTGCCCTGGGCTCTCTAAAAAGAGGAAGAGTCATCATCCCCTGACAGAGTTCCTGCCTCAACTATCCAGTCCAGGCTGGAATGAAGGTGGTGACGCATCAGCAGAACAAAATCAGAGAGAGCCCGCAAGCAGCTGCATGGCTCCTCTGATTCAGCCTCCTCTAGACTCACTCCCTCCTGAGCTCCAGGCTGGGGCCTCAGGACATAGGGACCAGGTTGGAGTGCAGGGTGAGATGTCCAGTGGACAGAGGAGTCAGAGGACCCTGTGCAGCCTCTGAGCTGGGAAGTCCACAAACAGGGCCACACCCTGGGCAGCCACGTCCCCGAAGTTTCTGCCACCAAAAAAAAAAAAAAAAAGAGGGTGGCTTTCCCCAGTGAGCCCTGCCCAGCCATGGCCCTGGCATCTGGAGTCCCCACCTCAGATAAGCAGCTTATGGGAATTTGTTTACGTCATTTGTTTACTCTTGGTTGCATAGAAGTCTGAGGCTTCTTCACCTGACTCCTGGGAGTCCAGGCAGGGGTCTTGACTCCAGGGAAACTTCTCTCCCAGGCCAAGACAGGGTGGGTGTCTGCTGTTCTCTTAGGACTCAGACAGGGCCCAGTGCTCAAGAAAGCTGCTCCTCACTGAGCCCCAGGAGTGGCCTTAGCAGCCATCTTGATTCACCAGAACAGTGTCAGCTCTTCACAGAGGCTCCTCAGACCGCTCACCTACCAGGTTCTCAGGGAGGGGTGAGAAGAAACCAGAACCGCCCATGCTCCCCTAGATGCCACGCTCAGCCAGCAGGCCTGGTGCCTCGTGGCCCGAGGGAGGGTGGGAGCAAAGAGCTGTCACTGGTTCATGGGACAGCTGACCCACTGGCCTAAGGATTGTGGGATGGGAAAATCAAGTTGCAGACACCAGGAGGACAGGAGCAGAGTAACAACAGATGAAGTCAAAGAGTCTAATTTCGTTGATAAGCAGGCCTTGTGGAAGCTTTCGGGCTGCGCCTGCCCCTGCAACATGGCCCCATGAGCATCCTGTGTGGGCCTAACAGCCCCCGCAACCAAGGTAAGGCTGGTCCTGGGTGGGAGCCCACGCCAGAGCCGGAAACGTGGCAACTCTGTCACAAAATTCCCAAAATACTTCTAGAGGAATTGATCTCTTTTAGGCTTCTCTGCAAACTTTCTCTTGTCACTTTCCTGCATGTGTATCTTTTCTCTCCCTCTTCTAGCTCAGGGATGCTTTTTGACCGTTGGTGCCATGGGGATGGATTACTTGACAAATTCAGACAGCAAACATTTGCAATATGGCCAGCTGTCGGGTACAGGGGAAGATGCTGTGGTGCAGACAATGAGAATTTACTGACCCTAGAGGACGTGCTAGGCATGGGTCTAGACACTAGGGATATAGAAGCGAACAAGACAAAGTTTCTGCTATCATGAAACTCATATTCTAGTGAAGGCAGGCTAACAGTGGGGGAAAATATCATATGGGGATAACTATTCTGCAGAGAAATAAAATAGTATGGTGTCACAGAGATTATGGAGGTAGGTACTTTAGATTTGGTGTTCAAGGAATGTCTGTCTAAAGCAGTGACGTGTTCTTTTAAAGATTTATTTATTTCAGAGAGAGAGAATGAGAGCAGGAGGAGGAGGGGCAGAGGGAGAGGGAGAATCCCAAGCAGACTCCACGCTGAGTGTGGAGCCCCATGCGGGGCTCGATCCCGTGACCATGAGATCACGACCTGACCCGAAATCAAGGGTCGGACGCTTAACCAACTGCCCTACCTGGGCACCACTAACGCAATGACATTTTAACTTTGTAAATGATGGAAGGGGTAGCAATGTGCAGAACAGGGCAAAGAGCCCTCGAGGCAGAGGGAGGAGCTCATGTGAAGGCCTGGGGATAAGCACAAGCTCAGTGTTTCGAGGGATAAGCACAAGATCACTGTGGCTGCAGCATGATGGGTAAGGAGGACAACGATAGAAGATGGGAACAGTAAGATCAACAGGGGTCAGATGATGCGGGGCATCTTGGGCCTGCTGTCAGGGGCTGGGGCTTAATGCGAAAGGTATGGAGGGCCTTTGAAGGATGTGGTACATGGGGAGGAAATGATCCAATGTCCTTTTTAAATGCTCACTAGCTGCTGTTTGCAGACTGGACTGTTGTCCAGTCTAAGTCTTTCTACAAGTGGAAGCAAGACCATGGGGCAGGGCAGAGTGGGGGGGATGATCCAGGAGAGACCAACCGGGGTGGTGGTGCTATCAGAGAAAGAACAGGGGACGGAACCCAGGCAGAGTTTGGAGGGGAAGCCAAACAGATGAATGAAATGTGGTGGCTACAGAATGGGAGAAAATATTTGCAAATTATATATTGAACATATATCCGAAAATGGGCTTACATGTAGAATGTAGTAGTCACCTCTTATCTGCAGTTTCGCTTTCTGTGTTTTCAGGTACCTGCAGTCTAGTGTGGTCCAGAAGCAGATGGTCCTCCTGATATATCGTCAGAAGGTCAGTGGTAGCCTAAAGCTACATCACATTACAGTGCCTATATCATTCACCTCACTTTATCTTATCACATAGGCATTTTATTATCTCACATCATCACAAGAAGAAAAATGGTGTATAATTATGATGTATAGTAATATATATGCAATATAAAAATATAGATAATATAATAGATAATATATATTGCAGAAAAAGAGATACGGTATTTATAGGGTAGTGCATTTTTTTCCTTCAAATTTTTATTTAAATTCTAGTTAGTTAACATACAGTGCAATATTGGTTTTGGGAGTAGAAGTCAGACTCATCACTTACATACAACACCAGTGCTCATCATAACAAGTGCCCTCCCTAACACCCATCACCCATCTAGCCCATCCCCCACCCACCTCTCTCCATCAACCCTCAGTTTGTTCTCTATCATTAAGAGTCACTTATGGCTTGTTTCTCTCTCTCCTTCTTTTTCTTTTCCCTCTTCCCATATGATCATCTGTTTTGTTTCTTAAATTCCATATATGAGTGAGATCATATGGTATTTGTCTTTCTCTGACTTATTTCGCTTAGCATAACACCCTCTAGCTCCATTTCACTATTTGCAGATGACATGATACTCTTCGTGGAAAACCTGAAAGACTCCACCAAAAAATTGCTAGAACTAATACATGAATTCAGCAAAGTTGCAGGATATAAAATCAACATACAGAAATCTGTTGCATTTCTATACATCAATAATGAAGCAGCTGAAAAAGAAATCAAGGAATCGATCCCATTTACAGTTGCACCAAAAACTGTAAAATAGCTAGGAATAAACCTAACCAAAAGATCTGTACTCTGAAAACTATAGAACACTTATGAAGGGAATTGAAGAGGACACCAAGAAAAGGGAAAACATTCCATGCTCATGGATTGGAAAAACAAACATTGTTAAAATACTACCCAAGGCAATCTACACATTCAAGGCAATCCCTATCAAAATACCACCAGCATTTTTCACAGAGCTAGGACAAACAATCCTAAAATTTGTATGGAACCACAAAAGACCCCAAATAGCCAAAGCAATCTTGAAAAAGAAAAGCTGGAGGCATCACAATTCCAGACTTCAAGCTATATGACAAAGCTATATCATCAAGACAGTATGGTACTGGCACAAAAACAGACAACATAGACCAATGGAACGGAATAGAAAACCCAGAAATGGACCCTCAACTCTATGGTCAACTAATCTTCGACAAAGCAGGAAAGAATACCCAATGGAAAAAAGACAGTCTCTTCAACAAATGGTGCTGGGAAAACTGGACAGCAACATGCAGAAGAATGAAACTGGACCACTTTCTTACACCATACACAAAAGTAAATTCAAAATGGATAAAAGACCTAAATATGAGACAGGAAACCATTAAAATCCTATAGGAGAACACAGGCAGCAACCTCTCTGAGCTCAGCTATAGCAATTTCTTTCTAGACACGTCGCTGGAGGCAAGGAAACAAAAACAGAAATGAACTGTTGGGACTTCATCAAGATAAAAAGCTTCTGCACAGCGAAGCAAACAATCAACAAAACTAAAAGGCAGCCTGCGGAGTGGGAAGAGATATTTGCAAATGACATATCTGATAAAGGTTAGTATCCAAAATCTATAAAGAACTTATGAAACTAAATACCCAAAAAACAAACAATCCCATGTAGGGTAACACATTTAAATTACTTCAAATTTATCATCAGAAGGAGAGAAGGAAGTCTCATTGTGGAGACCAGAGGAAGAGGAATCATATCTTTAAAGTGCTGGAGGAGAAAAACTATAGACCCACAGTTCTATAGCCAATAAAAATATCCTTCAGGAGTGAAGGTGAAATAAAGACATTCTCAGATGAAGGAAGATGAGGAGAATTCCTTGACAGTTGACCTGCTCAAAAATAATTGCTAAAAGAAGTTCTTCAGGCAGAAGGGAAATGGTACCAGAAGTTAACTTGAAATATCAGGAATGAAGGAAGATCAGTAGAAATGGTAAAATCTGGGTTAATTTAATATTCTATTATTTATTATTTGACATGCCCTTGGGTTCTTTAAAATATGTTTTATGGTTGAAAAAATTATAACTTTTTTTGGTGTTTTCAGTATATGTTTATATAATAATGAAACTATAACATAAAGAAAGGAGAGTAAAGGACCCTATATGGTGGTAAGGTTTTACATTCCACTTAAAATGATAAAATGTCTATCCTAAGCAGATCTGAAAAGGTAAATATGTTATAATCTGTAGAGCAACCACTTAAAAAAAGGTAGTTATAAACACAATAGACGCATTTAAATGGAATACTAAAAAAATGTTCAAATAACCCAAACATGCAGAAAAGAGGAAATGGAGGGAGGGTGAACAAAGAAACAAATAATAAAATAGCAGACATAAATTCAGTCACATCAATAATTATGTAAAATGTAAATGGTCTAGGAGTACCGTCAGCAAAAAATGGGCAAGTTGGGAATTCCAAAAGCCCATCCCTACACAAAAGCAGGAAATACAGTGGCAAAAACTGTCAGAATCAACTTTATTATAACTCTAGAAACTAATTAAAAGTTTACAGCAACACTAAGGAGATGTTTAATCAAGGGGAAAAAAACCCTACCTGAATCTTGGTAAAACTTTGTGGTGTTTTAACCACCCAAGCCCCATTGCCCTTTCTCTAGTTTGGTGAGAGCGTTGAAGACAACAGCTTGCATTCCCAGTATGGGTTCTTAGTACAAAAGGGAGCAGAATGGGCCTGTTCTTAAGAAATTGTGGTTGTTTTGACCTGTCCTCTCAAGTACACGGAACTTCCTCAAGGATAGATCATATGATAGGACACAAGACAAGTCTTAGCAAATTTAAGAAGATTGAAATCATACCCAGGATCTTTTCTGTCCACAAAGGTGTGACACCAGAAATCAACAATGGGAGGAAAGCTGGAAAATCTACACAAATATGTAAAAGCCAAATAACACACTTCTGAAGAACCAGTGGGCCAAAGAAGAAATCAAAAGGGAAGTCCAAGAATATCTCAAAGCAAATGAAAATATGAAAATAGAAACACAACTTACCCAAACCTAGGGCATGCTGTAAAAGCAGTTCTTTCTTTTCTTTCTTTCTTTCTTTTTTTTTTTTTTTTTAGAGATTTATTTATTTGTTTTAGAGAGGTGGGGAGAGGCAGAGGGAGAGAATCACAGGCAGACTCCCGGCTGAGGGCGGACCTTAATGCAGGGCTGATCTCATGACCCTGAGACCATGATCTGAGCTGAAACCAAGAGTCGATGCTCAACAGATTGAGCCACCAAGGGGCCCCATTGTTAAAGCAGCTCTGAGAAGGCAGTGTAGAGCCTTAAATGCACATATAAAGAAATTAGAAAGATCACAAAGATTAAAAAGATAGAAATTTAAAAACCTACCTTCACACCTCCAGGAACTAGAAAAAGAAAAGCAAACTAAGCCCAACGTTAGTAGAAGAAAGGAAATAATAAAGGTCAGCGTGGAAATAAATGAAATAGAGACCAGAAGAACAACAGTAATCAACAAAACAAAAAGTTGGTTTTATGAAAAGATAAACACAAGGGACAAACCCCTAGCAAGACTGAGAAAAAAGTAGAGAAGACTTAAATACATAAAATCAGAAATGAAAGAGAAATAATAACTGACACCACAGAAATACAGGGCATCATAAGAGACTATTTTGAACAATTATATGCCAACAAATTAGATAACCAAGAAGAAATGGATAATTTCCTAGAATCATACAACCTATCAAGACTGAGCCAGAAAGAAATAGCAAGTCTGAACAAACCAATATGAGTGAGGGGGTTGAATCAGTAATCAAAAACAAACCTTCCAACACAGAGAACGCCAGGACCAGATGGCTTCATGGACAAATTCTACCAAACATTTAAGGAAAAATTAATGCCAATCCTCAAACTTTTCCAAAAAAATTAAAGAGGAGAGAACACTCCCAAACTCATCCTATGAGGACAGCGTTACCCTGATACCAAACCCAGATAAGGACACTGCAAGAAAGAAAACTGTAGACCAATACCCCTGATGAAAATAGATGTAAAAATGCTCAACAAAATATTAGAAAACTGAATTCAAGAATTCATTAAAAGGATTATACACCTTGACCAAGTGGGATTTATCCCTGAGATGCAAGGATGGTCCAACATACACACACCAAGAAATGTGATACACCACATTAATAGAATGAAAGATAAAAATCATATGATCAGATCAATAGATGCAGAAAAGGTGTTTGACTAAATGCAACATACTTTCATGATGAAAACTCTCAGTAGATTGTTGGGTACATAGGAGGAACACACCTAAACATAATAAGGCCATATATGACAAGACCATGATACTTAACAGGGAAAAATGGAAAGCTTTCCCTCTAACGTCAGAATAAGCAAGAGTGTCCACTCTCACCACTGTTGTTAAATATGGTACTGGAAGTCCTAGCTAAAATAATCAGGCAAGACAAAGAAATAAAAGGGATCCAAATAGGAAAGAAAGACATAAAATTATTACTGTTTGTTGATGATATGATTTCATATATTGAAAAATCCAAAAGACTTGACAGAAAAACTTTTGGATCTAATCAATGAATTCAGTAAAGTTGCAGGGTATAAAATCAATGCACAGAAGTCAGCTGCTTTTCTGTACACTGAAACATTTGAAAAAGAAATAAATAGTATCAAAAACAATAAAATAGGAATAAATTAACAAAGGAAATGAAGTATCTGTATAATAGGGGCGCCTGGGTGGCTCAGTCAGTTAAGCGTCTGCCTTCGGCTCAGATCATGATCCCAGGGTCCTGGGATCGAGCCCCCGTTGGGCTCCCTGCTCAGTGGGGAGCCTGCTTCTCCTTCTCCCGCTCCCCCTGTTTGAGCACTCTCTCTCTCTAATAGATAAAATCTTAAAAAAAAAAAAAAAGATCTGTATAACAAAAGCTACAAGACTTTGCTGAAAGAAATCAGAGAAGACACAAACAAAGGACATCCCGTGTTCATGGATTGGAAGACTGAATATTGTTAAAATGTCCATGCTACCCAAAGCCATCTATAGATTCAGTGCAATCCCTATCAAAATTCCAAGGGCATTTTCACAAAAGTTGAAAAACAATCCTAAAATTTATATGGAACCATAAAATATCCCAAGTAGACAAAGCAATCATGAGAAAGAAGAACAAAATTCTCCAAAGTGGAGGCATCACATTTCCTGATTTCCAACTATACTGCAAGTCTACAGTAATGAAAACAGGATGGTATTGGCATAAAAATAAACACATGGATCAACAGAACAGAACAGAAAGCCCAGAATTAAACATCTACATCTACAGTCAACTAATATGTGATAAGGGAGCCAGGAACATCCAGTGGGGAAAGGATAGTTTCTTCAGCAAATGGTAATGATAAACTGGATAACCACATGCAGAAAAATGAAACTGGATTCCTACCTAACACCACTCACAGAAATTAACTCAACATGGATCAAAGACTCAAACGTAAGACATGAGGCCATAAAACTAGAAGAAAGCATAGGAAACAATCTCCTCAACACTGGCCTTGGCCATGTTTCTTTGGATATGACACCAAAAGCACAAACAACAAAAGAAAAAAAAAAAAAAAGGTGGGACCACATCAAACTTAAATCTTCTGCACAGCAAGAGAAACAATCAACAAAATGACAAGACATCCTACAGGATGGGAGAAAATTTTTGCATACTACATATTGCATAAGGGGTTAATATCCAAAATTTATTAAAGAACTCATAGAATTCAATAATAACAAAAACTCCAATTAAAAACAGGCAGAGGAACTAAATAGACATTTCCCCGAAGATGACATTTAAATGGCCAACAGGTACATGAAAAGGTGTTCAACATCACTAATCATCTGGGAAATGCAAATGAGAATCATGATGAAATATCACCTCACACCTGTCAAAGTGATGATCATCAAGAAGACAAGAGAACAAGTGTTGGGAAGGACATAGAGAAAAGGGAACCCTTGTTTGTTGGTGGGATTTTAAACTGGCTCGACTGCTATTGAGAACAATATGGAGGTTCCTCAAAAAATTAAAAATAGAGGGGCGCCTGGGTGGCTCAGTCATTGAGCGTGTCTGCCTTTGGCTCGGGTCATTATCCCAGGGTCCTGGGATCGAGTCCCGCATCGGGCTCCCTGCTCCGCGGGGAGCCTGCTTCTCCCTCTCCCGCTCCCCCTGCTTGTGTTCCCTCTCTCGCTGTCTCTCTCTCTCTGTCAAATAAATAAATAAAATCGTTAAAAAAAAAAATTTAAAAATAGAACTACCATGTGATCCAGCAATCCCACTTCTGCATATATATCCAAAGGGAATAAATATAGGATATCCAAAAGATATCTGCAGCCGCATGTTCATTGCAGCATTATTCACAGTAGCCAGGATACAGAAACAACCTAAGTGTCTGTCAACAGTTGAATGGATAAAGAAGATGTAGTGTATTTATACAATGGAGTCCTATTCAGCCATGAGAAAAAAAGGAAATTCTGCCATTTGCAACAACATGGGTGGACCTTGAGGACATCATGCTAAGTAAGTCAGAGAAAAACAAATACTGTATGACATCTCTTACATGTGGAATCCAAAAAAACTGAAATTGTAAAAGCATAGAGTGACATGGTGGTTACCAGGGGTTGGAGCATGGAGAAATGGGAGAGGTATTGTTTAAGTTACAAATTTGCAGCTGGTACATAAATAAGTCCTGGAGACGTATTATACAGTACAGTGGTTATAAATACCAAAACTGTATTACAAACATTAATAGATAGAAGTGCTGGCTAGTGCTGTTACAACACTCATATTGCAATATAAATGTATCAAACTTATATATACACCTTAAATGTACACGATGTTGTATTTCAAATATAACTCAATAAAAATATAAAATAATAAAAATAAAAACTTACTCTACTGTTACAATAATCAAAACAGTGTGGTACTGTCCCACACATACCTATCAGAATTGAGAGAACCACAGTGAACACTTACATTCATAGTCAATTCATTCTCTTTTTTTTAAGGATTTATTTATTTATTTGAGAGAAAGAGAGAGAGTGTGGGGGTGGAGGGGCAAAGGAAGAGGGAGTCTCAGCACGCCTGTCTGAGAGTCTAAGCATGGAGCCCGACTCGGGGCTCGATCTCATGACCCTGAGATCAGGACCTGAAACAAAACCAAGAGTCTAACCCCCCGCACCACGCAGGCACCCCAGTAGTTGATTCATTTTCAATCAAGGTGCCAAGGTAATTCAGTTGTATTTTCTACAAAGGGTGTTGGGACAATTAAATATCCTCGTGCAAAATGAAGAATTTATACACTTGCCTCACATCACACACAAAAATTAACTCAAAATGGATAAAAGATCTACATGTAAGAGCTAAAGCTGTAAAATGTTTAGAAGCAAACATAGAATATCTTGGTGACCTTGGATTAAGCAAAGATTTCTTAGTTATGACCCCAAAAGCACAATCCATAAATGAAAAGTTAACAAACTAGGCTTCAAAATGTAAAACTGCTTTTCAGAAGAGACATCATCAAGAAAATGGATAGTCAAGCCATAGACTTCAAAGTATTTGTAAAGCCTCTATTGAATAGGGATACCTGGGTGGCTCAGGTTAAGCTTCTGCCTTCGGCTTGGGTCATGATCTCAGGGTCCTGGGATAGAGCTCATGGCGGGCTCCCCGCTCAGTGGGGAGTCTGCTTCTCCTTCTCCCTTTGCCCCTCTCCCTGCTCGTGCTCTCTCTCTCAAGTAAATAAATAAAATATAGTTTTTAAATCCTATATTGGATAAAGGATATATCTAAAATATATAAAGAACTCAGAAGGCCGAAAACAGAAAACAAAGAAATGAGAAACGAGAGAATAAACAGAGAACAAAAAGTGAAATGGTAGACCTAAGCCATTATATATCAATAATTACGCCAAATGCAAATGTTTTGACATCATTAGCCATTAGGCAAGTGCAAATGAAAACTATGATGAGATACCACTCCATGTCTAGTAGAATGGTTAAACTAGAAAATAGTGGCAAAACCAAGTGCTGGTGGGGAGATGAAGCAATGCAATTCTCATACACAGCAGATAGACATACAAAAGGATACACCACTTTGGAAAATAATTTGGCAGTCTCTTATAGTCAAACATCCACTTACTGTAGGATGCATCAACCCTACTCCTAGGTATTTATCCTAGAGAAATGAAGATGTATGTTAAACGAATATTTATAGCAGCTCTATCGTTAATTGTCAAATACTGAAAGCAACACAAATATTCAATGAGTGAATGAATAAACAGACTCATACATCTATGCAATGAAAACTACTCAGAAAAAAAAAAAAAAGTAAGGAACACAACACAATTTGAATGAATTTCTAAGTCATTATGCTGAATAAAAGCAGCCAGTCTTAAAAGGCTACCTACTGCCTGATTCCATTAATCCAACACTCTCAGAAAGACAAAACTATGTTGATGGAGATTAGATCAGTAGCTCCCAGAGGCCCAAGGGATAGCACCGGAGAGTTTTTATTCTGTATCCTGATTGTGGTGGTGGTTACGCAAACCTATACATGTACTAAAATCATGGAACTGTTCACCCAAGTTGTTATTTTCACTGTATGTTAATTTAAAAATAAAATAGGTCACACAAGGAATACACTACTGATGCATGGCAACAGTACGGATAAATCTCAAAATAATTCTACTGAGTCAAAGAAACCAGGCCGAGTATGATCCCATTTTTATAAAATTCTAGAAAATGCAAAATGATCTATAGTGACAGAAAACCAGTCTGTGATTGCCTGAGGGTGAGGAGGTGAGGAGGGCTGATTGATCTGTTCACTATCTTGATCGTGGTGATGATTTCACGGATGCATACATATTCCAAACTTAATAAACTGTACACCTTGGGTCCAGTTTCTCCTATGTTAATTATATCTCATAAACCTGCCCTCGAGGAACACAGGATCCAGTGACAAAAAATTGGCAGTTTTGTAACCCAGAGTTATATGAATGGTAGCTGTGGGATCCAAAGCCGGAACTCCCTTCACCCAACTGAGAATCCTATGGCTGGTTACCGTTAGCACTCTTTAACTTTTATAGGCACAACCGACATGACAGAAAACACGCAGCCAGCTCATGATAAGGCTGAGCATTTGAAGAAACTTCCCGCTCTTTTCCCAGTGCTCTCCCAGCACTGAATCTTTTGTCCTCATCGTGTATCCCAACCTACCATTCACAAACTGTGTGACCTTGAGCAAGTTCCTTGGCCTCTCTAATCCTCACTGTTCTGAGCATCGATGAAACACGGATAATAAAAGCGCCCCACCTGGCAGGGTTGGTGTGAGGGCTGAATGACATCAAGGCTATAAAATAACATGTCCCCATCTGACAGAGGATACTTCTGGGAGGATTTTGTCTTACATCATATATATAGATATGTATTACATCATGCATGTAACACTTTTGATGCCGAAAAGAGAGCGAGAGAGACCGGCAACTCTGGGTCAGGACACTACAATCCTAAGTAAGGCTGGGTACCTTCCCATCCCACTTACTTTCTGGGGCCAAGAGAGAGCCCCATTTCAGTTCACGGACGGGGCCATGAGAGACTCAAAGAGCTCATTGATGGCAGAGCTGGGACTCCTGACTCCTAGCCCAGTGCTCTGACAACAAGAGCAGAGATTTGGGACCAAGGCCAGAGAGGAACTAGAGAAATTGTCACGTGGGGGCTGGAAGTGGGAGAGTAGAGGAGGTAATTGATCAGGAAGCTGTTTTCAGAGTCATAGCCTGCTGCGGTCTGGGAGCAGGGTGAGAAGGCAGGAGGGAATGAACGAGTCACACTGATTACACTCATTCATTCCTCCATCTGATATTTATGCATTGCCAGCACCATGCTAGGATCTGAGGGATGAGTAAGAGGGCCCCTCGCCCCCAGAGCTAATGCTGATATAGGCCTGAGGGACGAGGTGATTAAAAGTGACATTTCGGCACAATTCTAAATCTGTCATGCATTTGGTCCCAAAACATTGGTCAGAGTCACCCTCATCCCCTGGGTTTGTTCTTGTCGCCCATTGGGAAAATGTTTAGCGTGGGGAGGAAGAAGCTGTGAGGCACTGAGTGGTCAAGAGAAGGACTTGAGACCAAAGATGGGTGCTCTCTAGATCCTCCACACCTTCCAAGCTCAGAGTCCCACCTGACTTCTCTCCTTGACTGGACTCAGGCCACTCCCGAGAGTCAACTGGGTAGACGCCCAGAAATTCACGGCTCCTTTGCCGAAGACAGAACTCAGTCCAAAGACTTGGCTCTGGCCTCAGCTGGTGGATGGGCTGGCTGCTGGGAGGATGAGTTTGGGAAGCCTGGTGATTTGGACCCCGACATCCGACAGTCAGTTCTTAACTTCTGTCAGCCACCAGAGGGCGGTGTTGGGGCATGTCAAAACCCCAGAAAACTCTGCCTCAGCCAGGGGACAGTCAACAGAGCTTAACTTCCTTCAGTCAGGCTTCATTTGTTTTTCTGATGTGTTTTAAGCACCTTAAACTCAAAGAGCCACTGTGGGTACAAGGGCTTCAATGGCAGCCTTGCAGCCAGTTCCAGAATTCCGCGTTAGTAGGAATCCTTGGGGAAATACCTGGAACAGCCAACAGAGGGGGGTGGAGAGCTGAGATCGTGGGTCCCTCGGTGAACAATGAACTGAGGTCGCAAAAGGGCTCCCGAAATTGCTCTGTATTAGAAATGAACTGGACCTGGGTGAGGAGGAAGGAGGACCTGGCAAGAGGGCACAAGGTTGGAGTGAAGAGGAAAATCCCCCACAGTGGGGTGGTCACAGGACTTCATGCTTCTGCCACAGAGAGATCTGTGTAGCCGGTCAGCTTTGCTGTGTGGCCAGGACTCCACAGAAAGGGCTGCATTCTGCATTCTGGTAGAATAGGAGCAGCTCTGGTAGAATGTCAGGATGAACCCCACAGCGGGAGCAGGGACCCAGCAGTGGTCATGCAAACCCAAGCCCCTTCGGGATGCACAGCCACCTTGGCAAAGGCTTTGGACTCGCACGTGGGCAAAGATGAGTTTGAGCCTGCTCATTCAGGTCTCAGGAGCCTGGGAGAGCCCAGCTTACATCTGCGATACACGAGAGGGCTCCAGGGCCATGACGTGAAAGGTGTGGGGAAAGGAATCAGGGAGCCCAGGTCCAGGGAGCCCCTACCACCTGCAGAGAGAACAGAATTCGAAGAGGGCTTTTCCTGCAGAAAGTGGAACTCGGGTATGGATCCTAAGCGAACAGAAGGCGCTGCAGGGGTGAGAGAAGACAGATCAGGCGTCCACTACCAGCCCTGCGTGTCGGGGTCCTGTCTCCTCCAGCTGGTCCCACACCACCGCATATCACACACGGACCCAAATTTAAGCCACCAACCCCTAGAGCAGTAGCCTCCTAACTTATTTCCCTGATTAAACATGAAAACCTCATCTCTTTCCCACACAGAGGCAAGAGTTCTTTTAAGAACTGAAGTCAGATAATGACCCTCCTCTGCTTCAAACGGTCAGCGACTTCCCATTACTACGAGAAACGTAGAGCCCTCTCTATGGGCAGCATGGGCCGTCCCTTCCCTCCCTAGCCTCATCTCCTGCCACACAACCCCTGTGTGCCAGCCGTCTCTGTCTTCCTACTGTTCTCAACCGCACCAAGTTCATTCCCACTTTGGGACTTTTGCCCTTCTGTTTAGCTGTCTCTTCCTCCCAGACTTTCACATATATGGCTTCTTTTTATCAGTTAGCTCTCAAATGTCACCTTCTCAGGCCTTCCCTGACATGTCAGGTTGCTCCCAAGCCCCTGCCCAATCTCCTCTATCACACCAGTCCCTAGCCCTCTCATCACTATCTGAAATGGCCTTTGCTTATCATCCAGTGACTCCTTCTCCACTATGATATAAACACCTTGAGGGCAAGAGCTTGCCTGTCAACTTCACTACTCATCTTTAGTGCCTGGCACCTAGAGGTGCTCAGGAAATGATTTTTGAAAGAATAAGTGTTCCATCAACTCTCTTTGGTGGGTTTGGTGATCACTTCCAAGGTGAGTTTAATTCTCCCAAAGTGTAGGCAGTAGAAGCAGAATTTGAACTCAGGCAGCCTGAATTTTGTGCTAACGCTTCGACCTCAACCTTTTTCCCGGGTAGCACTTACCACAATCTGTAGTTGTTTTGCTTGTTTGTTGTCCAACCCCTTTACTGGTGTCACGCTGCTAGACTAGGACTGCGTCCTGCCCCCTGCAGTGTTGCCAACGCTTAGAACTGCCCCCGACACACTGTAGCTACTCGGTGTTTGCTGGGTGAGTGGATAAACACCAAGCGAACAGACAAGTGAGGGATGGGTGTGAGGAACAGGAGCGTTCCAGTGGCGGGGGACTTTCCCAGGCACTAGCAGGAGTCCGGTGCCCAGAGCCCAGCAGGGCCTGGGCAGAGGGACCCGCTAAGAAGTTGCCTCTTGCTGTCGCAGAAGGCATCCTTCGGGGCGGATGGTGGTGGCTTTGCTTGCTCTTATAGCGAAGAAGGGTCACCTGTTCTGCGAATCTTCAAACTTGGGGTCATTCCCGGACGCGGGGCCTGGGTTTGGCCTTGCTCCTGACGGTAGCCGAGAGTCCCACCTGTCCACCAGGGTTCTGGGTGGATCTGTGGAAACAGCTTCTTTTCTACTCGTTACGTTATGTCAGCACCTTTTCAGCTTCTGAGAAACAGGAAGCACCATGATGTGTGGTGGGGTTTGAAAGGATGATAAGAGACATCATCACATTTCTTTGGTTTGGGCATGGAGGACTGGGGTTCCTGTTTGCTCTGACATGAACACATTACCTTTTCCCTTTAGCCAGAATTCTGGAGGATGAGGACTGTGTGGGAAATATGTTTTATAGGGGAGAAGAACAAGGGGATAAGAGCTTTTAAAATTATTGTTATGAAACATCATATATACAAAAAATGTACAGTTAAAACATAACAAAATTTTAAAAATCCATGTGTCCACCACCCCATCCCTGAGAAGGTGACTCTCCCATAATGTCCCACTCCCTCCCCACCAGAGGTAGCCACTATCTTGATTTCTGTGGTTAATCATTTCTTTGCTATTCTTTATGGTTTTATCACGTATGTAAATATCCTTAAATTATATATGATTTTATTTTACCCATTTTTGACCTATTTTTTTAAAAAAGATTTGTTTGTTTATTTCAGAGAGAGAGAGGGAGAGAGAGTAGGGGGAGGGGCAAAGGGAGAGGAAGAGTGAGTCTCAAGCAGACTGCACTCTGCGTGGAGCCCGACATGGGGCTCAATCTCACAACCCTGAGATCAAGGCCCTGAGATCAGGACCTGAGCTGAAACTAAGAGTCTGACGCTTAACCCACCAAGCCACCCAGGCACCCCATTTTTTACCTTTTTATAAATGGAATCTTGTTGGATATATTTAGGACTTGCTTTTACTCTTCGACAAAATGTTCTCAGACTCATCCATGTTGACCCAAATAGCTGTACATTCTTTTACTTTACTGCAACCCACAGTGAATGACTAAACAAGAATTTATCTATTTTATACTGACGGGTATTTCTTTTTTTTTTTTTTTTTCCAGTTTTAGCTATTAAAAACAGTGATGCTAAAAGGATGTTAGGTAAATACTAAGGAAATCTGAATAAGGTATAGACTTTAATTAACAATAACGTATCAGTATTGGTCCATTAATGTGACAAATGTACCATCCAATTGTAAGATGCTCATAGTAGGGGAAATTGGGTGGGAGTTTATGGGAATTCTGCATTCTCTTCATAATTTTTCTGTAAATCTAAAATTATTTTAAAATAAAAAATTCGGGGTGTCTGGGTGGCTCAGTCGGTTGGGCATCTGCCTTCGGCTCAAGTCATGATCCCGGGGTCCTGGGATCGAGCCCTGCATCGGACTCCCTGTTTGGCGAGTAGCCTGCTTCTCCCTCTCCCTCTGTTGCTCCCCCCTGCTTGTGCTCTCTCAAAATAAATAAATAAATAAATAAATAAATAAATAAATAAAATCTTAAAAATAAATAAATTAAATTAAATTAAAAATTTGATGGGGTACCTGACTGGCTCAGTCAGTAGAGTGCCCAATTCTTGATCTTGGGGTCGTGAGTTCAAGCTCCATGTTGGATGTAGAGATTACTCAAAAATTTAATTTAGTTTAATTTAATTTAATTTAATTTAATTTAAAAATTTGTTAAAGAAAACCCGATGATGGGGCACGTAGGTGGCTCAGTTGGTTAAGCGTCTGCCTTCGGCTCAGGTCATGATCTCAGGGTCCTGGGATGGAGCCCCAAATCAGGCTCCCTGCTCAGGGGGGAGTCTGCTTCTCCCTTTGCCCCTCCCCTGCGTGCACGCGCGCATGTGCGCACTCACGCTCTCTCTCTCTCAAATAAATAAATAAAATCTTTTTTAAAAAAAGAAGAAAACCCAATGGCTGTTATGAGCATACTTTCTTAAATCTCCTAATGTCCATGTGCAAGAATTTCTTTAGAATGTCTACCAGATTGAAATTCTGGGTCATAGAGTACACATGTCTTCAATGTTCTTAGCTCTGCATTTCAAGAGTACCAGTTTTGACTGTCCCACACACAATGTATAAGAATTCCTTTTACTTCACATCCTGGACAAGACTTGTAATATCTTGACTTTTTAAATTTTTGCCAGTCTGGTGGGTGTGAGATGCTATCTCATTGTGGTTTAATTTTGTATTTCCCTGACTACTAATAAGGTTGAACATCTCTTTATGTTTATTGGCCATCTGTGCTTCCTGTTCTGAGAATATGCTTACTCATGTCATTTACCTTTTTTTTTCTTTTCCTGGTGGGTTATTTATCTTTTTCTTATTGAGGACTTATCTTTTTCTTATTAACAGGACTTTGTTACTCATTCTGAAAACGAATCCTTTGTCATTTATACATAACACAAATATAACTTGTCTTTTCTTTTACTCAGTAAATTTGTTGAATGTTGAGTGTATATATCTTTTCCTTAATGATCTGTGCTTTGGGGGTTTTATTTATGAAATCCTTCCATTCGCTCTTCTTTGCTCCTTTAGATCCACTAATTTGGCCTCTTCTGTGTTCTGGGGGCAGATTTGTCTGGACTACATTAATGACTTCTTTGCTCCTGGGCTCCCCGTTGGGTTTGACCATGAGGAGCCCCGACAGGCAAACTAAGGGTGGGAGCTAACTGAAGTCAACATGTTTGTCCTCCCAGTTCTGTCCTTGTAAGACTGCTGCAAGTTAGCTGTGTCCTTGATTGAAGATCCCAGCTCCTAGCGGTGGCCCTTTCCCCACAGCCCTCTGTATCTTGGAGTTTCACCAACTATCCCTCTCCTGTTACAGCTCCTGTTATTAGCCTCAGAGAATTGCATTTTCCCTCCTGGTTTCCCTACATCCTGTTCTCACTGTTATAATGGCCCCATTATTAAATAAAATTTCCTCAAATTACCCAGTTTCCTAGAAGGATTCCAGCTGTCTCCTGATAGATATGCTCACCCCAAGGTTATATTTTTATTTTATTTTATTTTATTTATTCACTTATTTACGTATTTATTTTTAAAGTAGGCTCCACGCCCAATGTGAGGTTTGAACTCATGACCCCAAGACCAAGAGTCACACATTCTACCAACTGAGCCAGCCAGGCACTCTTCTCCTTTTTTTTTTTTTTTAAGATTTATTTATTTATTTGAGAGAAAGCACACACGAGCAGGGGGAGGGGGCAGAGGGAGAGGGAGAGAGAGAGAGAGAGAGAAGCAGACTCCCCCGCTGAACATGGATCCCAACGTGGGGTTCCATCTCATGACCCCAAGATCATGACCTGAGCTGAAATCAAGGGCTGGACACCCAACCAACTGAGCCACCCAGGCACCCCACCCCATCTTTTAAAAAAATTTTTAGTTATTTACTGGTCTCTCTCTCTACTCTGCAATTTCTCGCCCTTGGCACTGCTGACATTTTATACAGGATAATTCTTTGCTGTGGGGGCTGTCCTGTGTAATGTTGGATGTTAGTAGCATCCCTGGCCTCTGCCCATGAGGTCATGGCAGTAGCCTCTTTTTTCTCTCCAGCTGTGACAACCCAAAATTGCCAAATGTTCTCCCAGGGGGGAAATCGCTCTTTGCTAAGAACCACTGCTCTACCCTATATCAAGATCTTGCTGACCTAATTATTGAAGTTTGATATCTCATGGGGCAAGATCTCCCACTTTGATCTCCTTCTTTCGGATTGTGTTGGTTATTCTTGGACCCTCATTCTCCCGTGTACATTTTAGAATCAGCTTTGTAAGTAGCATGAAAAAAATTGTCAGGATTTTGATAGGATTTGTATTGAATTTATAGATCAGGTTCCAAATTATGGTATTGACTTTTTGTATCCATGGTCATGGTGGGTCTCTGTGTTTGTTAAGGTCCTTTTAAAAGTATTTCAATAAAGCTTTAAATCAACTTTCGATAAAATTTTTCACATTTTGTTAGATTTACTCTTTGGCACCTTATAGTTTTCTAAGTGTTATAAATGATACCTTCTTTAAGATTATATTTCTATTTGTTAGTGATGTGTAACAATGTAATTGATTCTGTATATTGATCGAGCAGTTTAATAAACTCTTATTACTTATAATCATTTACTACCCCTACATTCTTTTGGGTTTTATTTTGTCATTTTGCATCATCTGCATATATATATATATATATATATATATATATATATATATATATATATGCAGTTATTTGTGTCTGTACGTGAATTTTGTTTCTTCTGTACGTGAATTTTGTTTCTCCCGTTACAATCCTCATATTTATTAGTACTATTTATAATCTTGCTGCAAAGGCCAGTACTTGCAGTCACAGTTTTTAAACAAAATGGAGTTAACATTATCCAGGACCACCAGTAGCCCATATAAAGCTTCTGTGCAAATTGGAAAAAGCCTTCTTCCTCAATACCCTTTACTTCCACCTGGTAGGAAATGATCATGATACATATTCAAATCCACAATGTTTATGATGTAAGATGTTCTCCCTGGGATTGTGCAGTGCACATAAAGTGGTCCTGCACATTCTTCTATTGGTTCCTGCTTTTATTTATTTATTTATTTATTTATTTATTTATTTATTTATTTATGTATTGGGTGGGGAGGGGCAGAGGGAGAGGGCGAGAGAGAATCTCAAACAGGCTTCACGGCAGGGCTTGATCCCACAACCTCAAGAGTCGCCACTTAGCCGACTGAGCCACCCAGGCACCCCTGCGTTGTTCCTGCTTTTAAAGGGATGTTTTTAATGCATCACCATTGAGCACAGTATTTGTTGTAAACTTACCAGATTAAAGAAATTCCGTTTTATTTTAACTTTGCTAAAAGTAGTTATAATAAGTGGATATTAAATTTCAGTAATGCTTTTCGTGCATTGATATGTGATTTATCTCTTTAATTGTTTAATGTGGTAAATTACATTAATAGATTTTCTAATTTTGAATCTTGAATTCCTAGATTAAGTTCAATTTTGTTGTTATGTAGTATCTTTTTATACATTCTGGATTTGGATCGATAACATTTTCTTTACAATTTTCACGTGCATGTTCATGAGTGACTATAGCATCATAATTTTCTTTTGTTGTGATGTCCCCCTCTGATTTTACTAATATATATTAGCTTTTCAAAATGAGCTGGAAGACATTATGTTTTGTTTATTTTCTGTATGAGTTTATATATGTTTCGAATTACATGTGACTTGAAAGTTTGGAAGGACTCACTGATAAAACTGTCTACCCTTTGTGCACTCTTTGTGGGAATATTTTATTTATTTATTTATTTTTAAAGATTTTATTTATTTATTCATGAGAGAGAGAGAGAGGCAGAGGGAGAAGCAGGCCCCTCACGGAGCAGGGAGCCTGATGCGGGACTCGATCCCAGGACACCAGGATCATGACCTGAGCCAAAGGCAGATGCTTAACCGACTGAGCCACCCAGGTACCTGGAAATATTTTAAATGATTAATTAAATTACTGTAATGGTTATAGAACCCTTTGTATTCTTGCATCAGTTTTTGGAATTTATATTTGTATGGGGCACATGTTTGTGTGCCTTCTCAGATTTCCTCCACTTCCTCCTTTCTCTCTCTTGGTCAGCACCCCACTCACACCAAGTCACCCCTATGCTTCCAGACACAGGTGAAATGCCCCGCTGTGTGGAATGAAGGCTGGCTTCCAAGGGGCTGCCCCTGACCCAATAATTCAGTAGAGGAGAATTTGACCAATGGGGTGTGGCAGACAAAAGGGAGCCTGGCATATGAATTCCCTTCTCCTTTGGCCTTTCTCTGTGCTGTTCTGCCGCCTTCTTTCAGCACTCCTGCAGAAATTCCCTGGGACAAGCACACATACCTGCAGAGAGATTTGCTATGCTTGCTCATACCTTGGTGTGAAGTTGTGCCCAATACACTGAAGTATCACACCACACTGCTGCACGTCTTTCTTGCCTCACCTCCCTTTTTCCCTCAACCTAACCAATATAGGCTTATAACTCCCAAATTAAGTGTCGGTGCTTTAATGCTTGCCTCAGGCTCTGCTTTCTGAGGATACCCCGGCTATGGACAGTTGGTATCAGATGGAAAAAACCCTTGGAATGAAATTTTGAAGTTCAATTGCTCACCTCTCTAAAATAATAGGAACCTATTGCTGGTGCTAAGCAGTTTGAGAGTAACTCCTGGCATGCAGTGGCTTTGGAGTTTTTTTAAGCTTTTAACTGGTAAATTTGGGTGAAGGGCAGATGGAGAGCAAGGCAATGGAAGATGAAGTGGGTGAGATATACGGGAGCTATGTTAATTGCAAGGATTGCAAATAACTGCAATTGCGGAGCACAATGGCTCTTCTGACAGCCGTGGAGACCTTACCAAAGAAGGGCGATAGGCTCAGAGCAATCTAATTCCAATTTAAGGTACACTCTGAATGCTAGCAGACTTCCATGGCAACTTTAAAAGAGACCCCTGGTGCGCCTGGCTGGCTCAGTCAGAAGAGCATGTGACTCTCGATCTTGGGGTCGAGTTCGAGCCCCACACTGGGTGTAGAGATTACTTAAATAAATAAAACTTTTAAAAAATGGAGATCCTTATCTCCTGCAGCCACAGACTGAGCTGAGAATTAGGTTCAGGGTCTGATTATTTGCAGGTCTTTGTAGAGCTTCAAAGGAGAATAGTTGTGCAACTTTGGTACTCTTCTATGGCAAAGTTGTGGCCCTTATAGCAAGAGTGTGGGACCATGAGATCTGGGATAGGAACACATGGGTGAGAAAACCAACTTGAAACCCCAAGTTCTTCTGAGTTCTCCTTAACTGGCAGAAGCAGCCCTTTCCCCCTTGCCAAAGTGGACTAGCTCCTCCTTGCTTGGAGACAGAAAAATTATTTCTCTCGACACAGGTGCTTCCCAAGATGACATTTATTCTCCTCTTCACACTCCCCACTGTCTGCAGGCTAGTAATCAGAATTAGAGCTCAAAATAATGTGTGTCAGGGCGCCTGGGTGGCTCAGTCATTAAGCGTCTGCCTTCGGCTCAGGTCATTATCCCAGGGTCCTGGGATCGAGCCCCGCATCGGGCTCCCTGCTCCGCGGGAAGCCTGCTTCTCCCTCTCCTACTCCCCCTGCTTGTGTTCCCTCTCTCGCCGTGTCTCTCTCTGTCAAATAAATAAATAAAATCTTTAAAAAATAATAATAATTTGTGTCAATTAGGGCCCAATCAGAAGACAGAAGCTATACCAGCTATTTTAATAGAGAGAATTGAATATAAATAATTGTTAAGCAGGTATTGGATAACTGGAGAGACAGAAAGGGAACAATAAGGTATTATGAAGGTGGTGATTTGTGGGAAGATGCTACCGCCCCAATGGCTGGAGATCAAAGGGAAGAGGTTAGAATTATTAAAACGTACAACCTTAGGGAAGGGAACTCTTGGACCTAAAGGTCCAAGCTCTGTGGAAGGTGCAGTACTCTGTGGCTGGTGGTGTTTCTGAGCTCAGAAAAGGGGCCGATGGGATTGGGATCCAGATCTCTGGGGGGAAGGTGCTGGTTGAGTGGTGCTGGGACCTTGGGAGGGGGGATGAAGTATGCTAAGGTTGTTTGAATGAATGTTGGCAAAACTGCAAACTGCTACTGGAATGAACGGCTGTTGCCAGGGTAACACTAAGATTAGGATTAGGAATATAAAAGACAAGAATAGGAGGCAAAAACAACGAATAGTAAGCAAACAGGAAGGAGCAAGTCCCTTCTTCCTCCAGCCTCCTAGTCTAGCGCCCCCTATTGACAGATCCTAACAGAGAATCAGCTGGCAAAGCAGAAAGGGGTTTGCAGGATCACAGTTCTAGCAGAGCATAGAAGGTGTGTTTGAAGCTGAGAGGCATTAGCTTCCCAGCTGACATTCAGGAGAGAGGGAGTGCGGGAGCTTACAGATATGTACTGTCAGAATCCAAAGCCAAGTGGATCTTGTTAGTCCAAAAGAATATAGAGTTGAGTACATAGAGTTGAATTCATTGCTGGCGGGGGGGGGGGGGGGGGAGGGGGCTACTCACTGTGATGCAGCATTTAATGTTTTGGCAAGAACACCCAGAGCTGATCCTAACAGTTTGCTGGAATGGCTCTTTGAAGCCTGACTTGGTGGTGGTCTACAGAATATGAAATGGAGATGCCAGAACATTCTTTCCATAGTGTTGAAGAAGAGGGCAGATAGCTCAGGAAGTAGGAATGCTAGATAGATGTATTGTGTATGGTCTGAGTACCCACTATCTGACTATGTTCTCTGGAGGGCACAGAGAACACTCCTTTCACTAACACAGCACAAGATGTACTAGTGAGGAGAAACAGGCATCGTTGCAAAGCTTGGTAGTAGAAGTTCTCCATAAGCTGGGTTGAAGGTGGGGGATGCTACCATTGACATGGGCTCCCTAATATCACTGGGCAAGATGGAATCCCTAGAATGGCAGAGGCCAGGTTGGAAGCACTTAACAATCAGAAACAAAGTGGTCATAATTACTGCAATGAGCAGTCAGGCTATGTAAGGTCCCTTTGACCCTGGGATTTATAGTGGTGGCTAATACAGTAAAGCATTTTGAGAGGCAAGAGAGATGGATGATCAATCAGCATGCTATTCAATATATAGGTAGTTAGATACAATCAAGAGCTTATGGGTTGAGGCGTGCAAGAGCCACCACAATGGAAAATCAGACCCTTCATCCATTTCCCAGATCTCAGTATGCATTCATTAAATGGGAGGGACCCTACAATCCTACTTCATGGAGTAAACTTTCTTTCTTCAATCCTTTACCAAAGAGACCTAGAACCATTCATCAGAATAACCATGCACCGGTAAAGGACATACTCAGACTTTACTCTTTTTAAAAACTTATTTATTTATTTCTTTATTTATTTATTTGAGACAGAGAGCAGGCACGTGCATGTGTGATGGGGGTAGGGGAGGAGGAACAGAGGGGGAGGGAGAGAATCTCCAGCAGATTCCACACTGAGCACAGAGCCAGACGTAGATCCAGGGTGGGGCTCAGAAATCTATATTCTTGGGGTTTTTTGTGTGTGGTTTTTTTATTTTTTTATTTTTATTTTTTAAGATTTTATTTACTTATTTGGCAGAGGAGAGAGCACAAGCAGGGGGAGCAGCAGAAGGAGAGGGAGAAGCAGGCTCTCCGCTGAGCAGGGAGCCCAACGGGGGCTCGATCCCAGGACCCTGGGATCATGACCTGAGCCGAAGGCAGACGCTTAACAGACTGAGCCACCCAGGCACCCCATGGTGGTAAAATATTTAAAACACTACTTCCTGACCACGAAATCACTAATATGGCTGCTTTGTTTATATAACACACTACATGTCTCCCGGGTTGACCTTCAGAGCCTTTCCAGCTATCTCCTGTGAACCTCGATATGCTGCCAATTATATGTGGAAAGAAAGTAAAGACTTTCTCTGTTGAGCTCCCCACCACCACTTCACTCAAAAATGCATCGACTTTGGGGGACATAAGTATAATATTTTTCCTACATAGATATTGGTAGAAAAGCATTGTGTTGAAGGACACACATCCTATGAAGAAGTGTTCCATGTGGAAAACATTCCGTAGGGAATGTTAGTCTTATTCTTCCCAGAATAGTCCCACGAACGTTCGCACCTCTATGCCTCTGCTCACACTGCCTCTCTACATCCATCGTTTCCCAAGCAGGGAAAGTGTAACTTTCCTGTCTTCATTCATCCCTCTCTCTTGGCTCTCACAGTCCAGCTCAAATGCTGCCTCCTCTCTCTTTCCCTCCCTACCCCAGCAGGATTAGTTGCTCCTTCTCAGAGCCCTGCATGACTTCGAACATTCCTCTGTCAGAGCTCTTGTTTTTACGCTGCAACATTGTCAGATCCATCTGATACATCTCTGTGTATGTATCAGTCAGAATCTCTAGGTGGTGCTGCAGTAACAAATCATCCCTGAATCCCAGGGGCAGCACACAACAGAGGTTTGTTTCTAAATTACACAAAGTCTTCTGTGGGTGTGGCTCTGGGCAACCTTTCAGAGCAATTGTCCTCTGTGGGTTGGCTCGGTGTTCCAGAATACTTCCATCTTATGGTGATTCCATATCAAAACTGCTTTTGCAATTCCCTTGGCAGGGAACAAGGAGAATCACACATCAGTTCTTAAGTACTTCACACCACATTGTTAGTGCAAGCCACGCTGCCACGAGTAACTTCAAGAGGCAAGGAAAATACAGTTCTCCCATGTGCCCAGAAAAAGAGCAAAGTCAGAAATAGTGGAGCAGGGCGATTGGGTGGCTCAGTCAGTTAAGTGTCTGACACTTGGTTTCAGTTCAGGGTTGTGAGATCAATCCCCAGGACTGGCTCTGCACTCAGTGGGGAGTCTGCCTGAAGTTTCTCTCTCTCTCCCTTTGCCCATCCCCCTACTCACGCATGTGCTCTCTCTTTCAAATAAATAAATGAATCTTTTTTTTTTTTTTAAGAAAGAAATACTGGAGAGTAGCACTAGTATTTAACACAATAGGCCCTCAATAAATGTTCACAATGTTCCAGTGTTATGCCGAAGGAGGCAAGCAAACTACCGTTTACTGATCTCTTCAAATGGGTTAGACTTTCCTAAACATTTTATGTCACTATCTCAACTAATTGTCATCACAAGCCAATGAAAGACAGTAGTATTCCTTCTTTATGATATGAAATCAAAGCCTCGGAGAGTTTAAGTTACCGGCCAAGGTCACACAGCTAATAGGTGATACAGCGGAGATTCAAACCTACACTGACACGTCGTTATCACCCAAAGTCCATAGTTTACATTAGGGTTCATTCTTGGTGTTGTACCTTCTATGGGTTTTGATAAATGTAAATGACATGTATCTGCGTTTATGGTATCATACAGAAGAGTTTAACTGCCCTAAAAAGCCTCTGTGCTGCACTTTCTTCATCCCTCCCTCCTCTTTAACTCCTGGCAACCACTAATATTTTTACTGTTTCTGCAGTTTTGCCTTTTCCAAATATCATAGCATTGGAATCTTACAACCCCTTTCAGATTGGCTTCTTACACTTGGTAATATCCATTTAAGGTTCTTCTGTGTCTTTTCATGGTTTGATTGCTCATTTCTTTTTAATGCTGAATAATATTCCATCATCTGTATGTACCACAATTTATTTATCAGTTCACTTACTGAAGGATATCTTGGTTGTTTCCAGGTTTGGGCAGTTATAAATAAAACTGCTATGGGGGCACCTGGGTGACTCAGTTGGTTAAGTGTCTGCCTTCCGCTTGGGTCATGATCCCGGAGTCCGGGGATCAAGCCCCATGTCAGGCTCCCTGCTCAGTGGGGAGTCTGCTTCTCCCTCTGCCCCTCACCCTGCTTGTGCTCTCTCTCTCTCCCACTCTCCCTCTCTCAAATAAATAAATAAAATCTTTTAAAAAAAGAAAAGAAAGCTGCTATAGACATCTATGTGCAGATTTTTGTGTGTATATATTTTCAACTCTTTTGTGTAAATACTAAAGAGAGTGATTGTTGGATTGTCCGGTAAAAATATGATTAGTTTTTATTAGAAACTTCCAAAGTGGCTGTACCACTTTGCATTCCCACCAGCAGTGAATGAGAGTTCCTATTCCTCCACATTCTTGCCAGCATTTGGTGTTATCAGTGTTTTGGATTTTGGCCATTCTAATAGGTGCATAGTGATATCTCATTTTTGTTTACAATTCCACAATGATACATGATATTGAGCATCTTTTCATATGCTTATTTACTATATATATATATATATATATATATATGTGTATGTATATATCTTCTTTGGCAGAATATTTGTTCATGTCTTTTGCTCGTTTTTAAATCAGCTAAAACACTTTAGGAGGAATAAAAACCGAGAGAATGTATTACCAATAAACTCTCACTAAAAGAACTTTGATAAATTGTAGTTGTGGGAGAAAACCATCTCAGAAGGAAGTTCTGAAATGCAAGAAGGAATTATACAGTCATTGTCTTACACAAGATGATGGTATCTTCCTCCAGAAATGATGCACTTCTAGCAAGCAATTATGGTAAGAACAGGTCATCTCAATTTAGTCTGAGATACAGCTAAAAAAGAAAGATGGGTTTTGGTTTTAAAGGACCGGTCTACTTCAGTTAGTTCTTAAAGTATAATTCTTCAGGGTTCCCAGTGGAAAGCCTGGAAGTATTTACAGAAACCTCTCCTACTTCCTGGGCCCTGAACTCCAATTTTTGTTCCTCCATACCCATGAAACTGCCTAAAACTCTGCTTTACCCATGGTCCCCCAGCCACAGCTTTTCTCTCGGCTTCTCTGTTGCTCAGCTCCTCAACCTCTAGACCACTGCTTACTAATCGGTAAATGCCTCAAAGCAAAAAGCTATGCCAAATGTCAGGCCCACTTCTAAGCTTACCTTCTTTATAGTCTCTTAAGTCTTCATTGCCATGTCATCTAATTGTTTTAAATTGATTTTTGAAACTATGTAACCATCTTTCCTAATTGTTTAGCTCCAGGGCTGGTCTGTACAAGCTAGTCTGCCACAGCCTGAATCGGAAGTGTCGTTCTGGTCCTTGCAGAGGACAAAGGATAAATTGAATGGGAATATATACCTCTTGCATGTTTCAAATCTTTCATGGTGGCAGTCAACCAGGAATATAGTATTTGTCTTTGATTTTCTATCTTGACAGGGTCCAGATAGTTTCAAGGCCTTCCACTTGTCCCTTACTTCATGGGTCAGAGAACCAATATGAAGGCTCTCCCAGGCGCTAAGAATATTTATCCCACATATATGGTAAAGAACTGAAAAAATAATCAAAAGGTATACAAAAGACTCATGCCAAAGCTCCTTTTATCACTTGTCCTAAGCGATTTCCATTCCAGCCAGAATATCAAGGTGGCATGTGGATTTTCCAGGTGTTAGTGTCAGCTCACACCTCATATGAATCAATCTTTGAAAAGTCTGAGTATTTCCTGGGGCATCGTGATCGAGCCCTGTGTTCGGCTCTGTGCTGGGTGTAGAGTCTGCTTAAGATTCTCTCTCTCCCTCTCCCTCTGCCCCTACCCCCCACGCTCCTACCCGCTTGTGCTTGCACCCTGGGTTCTGGGATCGAGCCCCACATCGGGCTCCCTGCTCAGCAGGAAGCCTGCTTCTCCCTCTCCCACTCCCCCTGCTTGTGTTCCCTTTCTCACTGTGTCTCTCTCTGTCAAGTAAATAAATAAAATCTTTTAAAAAATTTTAAAATAAATATATTACCACCATTTATTAAATAACTAAATACAAAAACATAAATTTAAAAATATTTTGCAACCTAATAAGTTAGCTTGTTGATTACATTCAGGCATTTTACTGTGTGAGAGAGAATATAAGTCTACAAGGGCAGGGAATGTTGTCTGCTTTATTCACTGTTGGATCCTAGTCCCTAAAACAGAGCTGGACCAGATGGGAGCTCAATAAATATTTGCTGAATTGAATTAAGTTGACATTCAGTCTCTTCACAAATCGAGTTTCCTGTTTCCTGTCAGTTCTAGAACAGTCAGCACGGTGCTGTGCTGACCCATCTTCCTCTTCATTGGCTCGGCCCCAGCTCTCAGGGCTGGGTGGACACACAGTTGGGGGTCTGGGCCATGGCAGAGCATTAACCACCATGCTTAGGTTTGTGCTGGAAGGAAAACTTGTCTTCTTACACAGAAGGACTCGCATTCTCCAACCTGAGACTCTATGTCCGACTGCCCTGCCCCCTCCCCTGTGCCCAGACACAATAAGAGTGGTTGCTGCACACAAACAGCCGAGTGTGACCCGTACAAGCCGTGCAGATAATGCTTGGGGTAATGGCGCCCATCGATACGGAGCCTCAGCCTATGCCTGTAACTGCATCCCAGCATGCCGTGTAGACCCTGTGATCAGTAGATGAAGTAGTCAATGGCATAGTTGAATATTCTTATTGGATCTCTCCTCCAGTTCTATCTCAGTTTTAAAATATATTTTCAAGAACATACTTTCTGGATCTTTGAGAAATTTCCTCAAGCAGAAGAACCTTCAGTTATGGTACCGATGGTCATAAGCAGGCAGACTGGACGGCTGCAGCTCTACCCCTGGGAATACAGGATGATAGGACCCTCTAGAACCCAGTCTTCTGAATATAACTGCCGACCAGCTTTTCGGGCCCTTTTGTTGGGAGAGGAGGAAGAACTCTCCCTGGCCACAGTGCTCTGGGCTCCACCAAGAGGGTTTCTGCCTCCGTCCCTGAACTGGCAGTGGGATTGGTCTGCCAAATTCTTCTCACTGGCCAAGAAGAGACCTAGTTACAGATTTTTACACTATCCTCCTCCAAGGAAAATCCTTGAAAGTCATTTTAATTCTCCGGCCAGTCCTGGAAGGTTCATTCATTCATTCATTCATCCATTCATTCATCACCTACCATTTAACCTGCACCCTCCCTTCTTCCGCTACACTGCGGCGAGGAAACCATGCTCAGCCCCCACCCACGCTCCTGCAGCCCACATCCCCGCTAAGGCCTGCTGGATCACTTCTGCCTGTGGTTCGCCTAGCAACCCCACGACCTCCGTCACCAGGGAGACGGGAATGCGCAACCAGCACGGATGCAGACTCTCCCTCCAGACTCAGCATGTTTTCACACAGACGGTGCTCACTTCAAGAGTAGGAGAGGTGCCTGGGTGGCTCAGTCTGTTAAGTGTCGGACTCTTGGTTTCGGCTCAGGTCCTGATCCCATGGGTGGTGAAATCAAGCCCTGTGTCCGGCTCCATGCTCAGACGGAGTCTGCATGGATATTCTCTCCCCCTGCCCCTCCCCAGCTCACGCTCTCTCTCAAATAAATAAATAAATCTAAAAAAAAAAAAAAAGTAGGACAGAGGCCAGCAACAAACTGAATCAGAGTTGTTTATTTTTGTTTTATTGGAACATAGCCCAATCTGATATAAATATTAATTTATCAAATTCTTCTTCATTTCATAAATAAATATTAAGTTAACAGACATTTTACAGAATGTTGCGTTAAATAAGGTTAAAGTACATATTTATTTTTGCCTGGAGCAAACTGGAGGAAAATACTTCAAAGATCGGGTATCTGAAATATGTCTCAAACACTTTATTTTTATGCCTTCTGCTTGTGTGAGGTGGTAAAGTAGTAGGATGCCTGAAATATCTACTTTGCCTCTGAAGTTTAAGTCTACGGATCATTAAGGCCCCACTGCTGGTTGGCCCTCATTCTTATTGCAAAAGAAAACATTCTTCTTCTCCTCCAAAATCTTTCACTACAATAAGTCAGTTTTGTCTCAACTTTCTGTTGTCCACTCGGTGTTTATGGCACCAAGAAACACTTGCAGGTGATCTAGGAACTTTTCTACTCTCCATCTTTCTCCTCCACACCTTTTCTGTGAAAAGAACAGACAAGAGGTATTGTAGGAAACCTGTCAGTTCTTGTCAAAACAGGCACAGCCAGACAAATATACTTAAGTTTCCACCAAATGTCTTTAACTTACTTTTTGGAGGTCTATGTGTTGTTTTATGAAAGACAAGTTTTGGAATAGTTTATCCACAGCCTCCCCTTGTGCAGTTCGGTTCTTCAGTATGTCTACACCCTGAAAGACTTCTTCAATGCACAACTGGTGCTAAGTGAGGAAAATTTTTAAAAATATAAATAATCAAAACAAGCTATCGGGGCGCCTGGGTGGCTCAGTCGTTAAGCGTCTGCCTTCGGCTCAGGTCATGATCCCAGGGTCCTGGGATCGAGCCCCGCATCGGGCTCCCTGCTCCGCGGGAAGCCTGCTTCTCCCTCTCCCACTCCCCCTGCTTGTGTTCCCTCTCTCTCACTGTGTCTCTCTCTGTCAAATAAATAAATAAAATCTTTAAAAAAAAATTAAAAAAAAAAAAACAAGCTATCAAAATTTGGTCCAAAAATTTAGACTTTGTTTTGTGGAGTTTACACAAGTTCCTTTCTCCCAAGAGTATTTCGCTTATTTCTTTTCCAGGTGGGAAACCACCTCATACTGACCTATAATTTCTTCCTTTTTTTTTTTTTTGTAAGATTTTATTTATTTATTTGAGAGAGAGAGAGAGCACAAGCGGGGTGGGAGTTGAGGGAAAGGGCCAAGCAGACTCCCCCCTGAGCAGGGAGCCGGATGTGGGGCTCGATCCCAGGACCCTGAGATCATGTCCCGAACCGAAGGCAGACGCTTAACCTACTGAGTCACCCAGGCGCCCTGAGCTATAATTTCTATAAGTAAATGACATTTATATAATTACTGAGGAGTTTGACAAATGATATAAATTAAATGCTTAATGAAAAATAAAGTGTTTAAGAAGTATAATGCAACTATATTACTGATTTACCTCACATCAGAGTTTCCTCTGACAGTTCTAGCTGGTAATTTTATTCTATTTAGACTAATGATATCACATCTTTAACATTTTAATATGACCATGACATACTTCAAAGGTATACAATTCTATTAGAGTTAAAATCATTTAAGAAATGACTATTAACATAGGACTTCACTGTATATTTTAATGTCTACTGACCATAATTCTAATATATAACCCTAAGTTGCTAGTACTTTCAGAAAGACTTTAAAGTGAGAAAAGCCAAAGATAGAGGTGAATGGAGACTAGGAGGCACCTCTCACCCAATATGGAATTTTTCTGGAAAGAACACTTGATATGAGGCTCTTTGAGATGGAGAATTGACAACATCAAAAAAGGGCCTGATCCACTTGCTTAATGGATTCTACTTAATATTGTAGAGTCATTCCTAACACCATTCCTAATATTCATAAGCACATACATTCACATCCGCATACATAAAAACAAAATAGATGAAATTAAATCATTCCAATGTTAACTAATGCTTTGTAGCTTAAAATACGAAACTGATTCATGCAATTGTTTTGTCAAATCATAATTTAACTTACATTTTTATGTTCAGGAGTAGGAATCATCAGGTTCTGAAAAGGAAAGGAAATACATTCATTTTTAACATATCATAAGATTCATAACTTTTAATATAATGCTTTCTAGTAACATGGTTACCCATTATATATTACTAACACTCATAATTTCATTATTAATAACAGATCTTTAAAAATCAACCACTGCCAATGATTACCCATGCTTTTTAAGTAGGAATCAAGAAGAAAATTACCCCATCGCCTATCAGCAGAGTTCGATGAGCGGAGAGCAGTGTCAAAGTCTCTGCAACCAGTCTATTCATGGTACTTTCTACAGCAGTAACAGAAACATAGGCAGCCCCAACAGCTAGCAAACTCAAATGCAGAAGCATTCTCATAGCTGTCAAGTGCTCAGTGTTTGCCTTGGGCAAAGAAAGTGCATACTACAAGATTGCATCCCCAACCAATTTATTCTCTATCTTTGAGGAAATGAATAATTTCTAACAATCAGATAGAGAATACCTAATAATGGCATTTCATAATACAAAATGTTTCCAATGCCTTGTATCTTAAAAAATAATTTTACTTTTATCTTTTAATAATTATAAAGATCCCTACGCCCCCCCCCCCTTTAAAAACATTTTGTATTACAAAGAAAATCTTTGGGTTGATTCATCATTGCCTCACATTTGCATTTCTTAAAACCAGAAGATTGAATTTCCTCTTAAAAGATGTGTGTAAAAAGGAGAAGTATAATGCACACCACTAAATTTTATACCAGGATGTATAAATATTGGGAAAGTCTTTTTCAGGTTGACAAAATTCTATCACCGTTGTTACTAGACTGATCTGTCTTAAAAGGAATTTAAAAATACTTATGGGAAGATGGTGATTAGAGCAGAGACCATCAAAACTCAGCAGGGTCAAGTTCACTGGCAACTATGTTAGGATCCTTTCTGTTGCCAGTGACCAAAACTCTAACCCCAACTGGTTGAAGCCAAACAGGGAATTAATTAGATCATACAACCAAATGGTCCAGGGTAGAGGCTCCTTTATATCTTGCTTGCCTTGGTGATTCTTCCTTGGCTCCGTTGTCAGGCAGCTCTCCCACTGTGGTCCCAAGATGACGTCAAATCTCCTGGATCTGTATGTATCCTGTTCCTGAATAGCAGGAGAAAGAAATTTGTGCTTTTCTGATAGCTCAATCAGAAGTCCTAGAAGTCAGCTTCCTTATGACAAAGGACCTCATGTTCACCCTTGAACTGTGGCGAGGGGTATGGGTTATACCGATTGGCTCTCCCTGTAGCTGGAAGCAGGCTTCACCCCACCCAAGTTGCTAGCTGGCTGTGCAAATCAATGGAATGTACAAGATGTGACACAACAGAGATGGTGGGACTAAGTAAACTGCAGCATTGAATGACCTATCTAAAGGTGGAAGATGCTTCTCAGATTCAGCTGATTGTTGCCGTGTGACACCCTTGGACTTCTGTTGCTAGATCATCCCAATTTTTAAAGAATTCAAAAGCCTGATTATTATGTATAACCTCCTGATTTTTAAATGCTGGCAATTCATATTAAAAAAAAAAACACAACGATATAGGGAACCATTGTGCAGCCTCTGATTTGCAGTGTAACTGTAGGTCAAGTGGGAGGGCTAGTTATTAAAAAGCCCCTTCTATTCAAAATAATATTTCTCCTAAAAATATTTTATTACGGTAAAATACACATAACATAAAATTTAACATCTCAACCATTTTTAAGTGTGCAGTTCGGTGGTATTAAGTACACTCACAATGTTGTACAGTCCATCTTGCAAAACTGAAACTCTATGTCCATTAAACAACAGCTATTTCCCCTCTCCCCAGCCCCTGGCAATCATGCTTCTACTTTGTGTCTCTATGAATGTGACTATTCTAGGTAACTCATATAAGTGGAATCATATGGCATTTGTCTTTTTGTGACTGACTTATTTCACTTAAGATATCTTCAGGATTCATCCACATTGTAGCATTTGACAAAACTTCCTTTCCTTTTTAAGGCAGAGCAATATTCCATCATATGCATATACCACATTTTGCTTATTCATTCACCTGTCAGTGGACATTTGGGTTGCTTCCATCTTTTGGCTATTGTGAATAATGCTACTATGAACATGGGTGTGCATAATTATATTTCTTAAAAATGTTGTCATAATTCATTAACTTTTCCTCTGTGAGACTGATCTCCCAAACCTGACTTCAAACTCTCTCATAGCAAAGACTATAAAATAATGTATTTAAAAGACCTTTATTGGGATGCCTGAGTGGCTCAGTCGGTTAAGCGTCTGCCTTCAGCTCGTCATGATCCCAGGGTCCTGGGATTGAGTCCCACATCGGGCTCCTTGCTCAGCAAGGAGCCTGCTTCTCCCTCTGCCTGCCTCTGTCTCTCTCTCTCTGATAAATAAATAAAATCTTAAAAAAATATATATATTTAAAAAAATTTTTAAAGACCTTTATTAATGTAAAACTCCATACAAAAGTTTATTATTTTAATCTCCTGGGCAGAAGGAGAACTCCAAGTAATTTTTGTTGATATTGCACCCACACGGAAGTGGAGCATCATCCCCCTGAAGTGTGGGATACACAGTGACTTCATTTTAAAGAATACAGTGTGGGGCGCCTGGGTGGCTCAGTTGGTTAAGCGACTGCCTTCGGCTCAGGTCGTGATCCTGGAGTCCCTGGATCGAGTCCCGCATCGGGCTCCCTGCTCGGCAGGGAGTCTGCTTCTCCCTCTGACCCTCCCCCCTCTCATGTGCTTGCTCTCTCTCATTCTCTCTCTCTCAAATAAAAAAAAAAAAAATCTTAAAAAAAAAAAAAAGAATACAGTGTGGGGGGCAGCTGGGTGGCTCAGTCGGTTAAGTGTCTGCCTTCGGCTCAGGTCATGGTCCAGGGGTCCTGGGATCGAGCCCTGTGTCCAGCTCCCTACTCAGCGGGGATCTGCTTCTCCCTCTCCCTCTGCCTGCCGCTCCCCCTGCTCATGCTCTGTCTCTGTCTCTCTCTCTCAAATAAAAAAATACCATCTTTATTTCTTTATTTTTTTTAAGATTTTTATTTATTTATTTGACAGAGAGAGACACAGTGAGAGAGGGAACACAAGCAGGGGGAGTGGGAGAGGGAGAAGCGGGCTTCCTGCGGAGCAGGGTGCCCAATGCGGGGCTTCATCCCAGGACCTTGGGATCATGACCTGAGCCAAAGGCAGATGCTTAACCATTTGAGCCACCCAAGCGCCCCAATAAATACAATCTTTAAAAAAAATAAAGAATACAGTATGGGAAGGAGATTATAAGAAGAGGAACTTTGCAATGGAGAAACCTGGCAAACCTCAACCAGGAGACCAAGGTCAACATCAACAGTGATAAGTTAAGTTAATAGCAACTACTCTTAACATGATGTAATGAGAATGGCATTTTATCTCTGTGGTCTTCCTCCCCAAACCCGGTAACCTCCATCTAACCATGAGAAAAACATCATACATATCCAAATTGAGGGAGAAAATGCCCAGCCAACACTCCTTAAAACTGTCAAGGTCATCAAAAAGAAGCAGTGTCTGAGAAACTATCACAGCCCAGAGGAGTCCAAGCATGGTGACCAAATGTAATATGGTATCATGGGTGAAATCCAGGAACAGAAAAAGGACAATAGATAAAACTAAGGAAATTCCAAAAAAACAGTGGAGTCTAGTAATACTTGTGCCAATGTTGGTTCCTCCGTTGTGTCAAATGTACTATAGGAAACTGGGTGCAGGGTACACATGAACTCTCTATAACATTGTTGCAACTTCTGCAACTCTAAAACTATTTTAAAATAAAAGTCACCCAAGGGCTCTGGGTGACTCAGTCGGTTCGGCTCAGGTCATGATCTCAGGGTCCTCGGATCGAGTCCCGCATCAGGCTCTGTGCTCAGCGGGGAGTCTGCTTCTCCCTCTCCCTCTCTCTCTGGCTCCCCATCCCTGCTCGTGCTCTCTCTCTCACTCTCTCTCTCAAATAAATAAATAAAATCTTTAAAAGAAAACATTGCAAGTTGAGAAAAGCTAATGATTGCTTTTACTTTCATTATTAAAAAGACATTGCATCCTGTAAATGTCATGCATTCAGGACCTTTTCACTAGACTGTGAGCTACTTGAGTAGAAAGATTTTATTTAATTAACCTTTTTGTCCTCAAGGACTAGCCTATTATTGTAGGCACTCAATGTTTGTTGAAAAAAAAACTGAATGAATAAGCAGGTACGTGGCTGTGTTAGTTGAACAAATTAATGTGAATACTGTGGAAACTCAAGGAGTCTATTCCCTCAGGCTGGGAGCCTGAGGTAATAGAAAAAGCAGACTCCTAGAAAAAAAGATAAAGCAAAACGTTAAGACTCAGCTGTAGAGACTAAGTCAATGTGAACTACTATGGCATTTTTAAAAACCCACATTATTTTAGGAGAATAGAAAATTAGCAATCAGTACTTGGAATTTTTATGAATTACTAGTAATTATGTAAAAGGATTTCGAATAGTATTGAAAAGTTGTATTCGTGGGTAACATCCAAACTTTTGCCCAAAAACCTTTATCTCTATTAGCGGCTTCCAAATTGGCAACATATTTTTAAACATACTGATAGCTGTGGTTTTTACTAACTGTGTAGTCATTTAAGGTCAAATGACTTTTCTATGAACTGATTCTAATCAATCAACTGGGCATAATGCCACAAATTTTTTTGTGGTGACTAAATGTAAAATGATAGCATCTCTTTCTTTCTTTCTTTCTTTCTTTCTTTCTTTCTTTCTTTTTTTTTTTTTTGACCCTATTCTAACCTTGATGCTTTCAATCCCCAAGCATATCTTTAAAATAATTCTTTTTATTGAATAAATAACATTACAGAAAGAAAAACACAGAACTTCCTCCCTCGGCATAGCAACTGTCAGTTTTTTGATGACTTCTTCCGATCCTTACTAACACATAGATAGCTTCACAGAGTTGTAACCAATGAATACGTGCCACTTGTGTTTATCTTTTTTGCTTATAAATACCTCTCTTTCATGGATCTACTTATTGTTTTAAAGGTTACCTGCTATTAGATGAAATTGGTATCTACAGCTCACTTCACCATTTGGATTGTTTCTAGTCTTCCACAACTATAAACAATGCTACCAGAAAGTTCTTTGTATAATTTTTAAAAATATTTCCTTATGCCAAGGAACTTGTGTGACCATTTTTACAGCTCTTGTTACATTTTACCAGATCACCCCTCTGAAAATATTAAATGGACAAAAAATAAATCCCTTGCATTTTTAGTGTTTTACAACTTACAAAGCACTTTCACAAACATAGCTTTGTTTAATCCTGCTGTCAGCACTGCGGGATAGATTTTTTTCCTTGAAAGTTCTTTAGCACTGGGGTTTAATCATTTTGCTGATGTAATGAGCAAGAGGAACCCCCATGAAAGGTGGGATGCAAGAAGCCGAGGTAATCAACTAGATTGATAAATATGTTGGTAAGCCTAAATAAATAATGCTGGTTAAAAAATAACTTATTTAGGGGATTTCAAGACAATGAGGAACACAAATAGTAAACAATTATAATGTGGGAGATACAGTGATCAGAGTTGATGCATTTTATTTTTCTTGTGCTGTTTAGAAATTTCCTGATGATATTAAATTTAGGGCAACCCTTTCAGGTACCCTCCCTCTTCGGGAACTTTGTACTATCCCTCAATAAATTTTACTATCGCTCGATTAAAAAAAAAGATATTAACTTTAGATTTCAAAATAGGCATGTGAAAAATATAAGAGGAACCACTAAAAGAATAGGAATAGAACGTACAACTTCCAAGCCAGTAGAATAAAACAAGGGCCAAAAAAAAGCTCAATCAATCCAGAAACCAGGAAAGGAGAGAAAGAAGCAAAGAAAAAGCACAGAAAGAGATATGAGAAATACATCCAAATTTATCATGAATCACAGTAATAAAAACAGAGTAAACTCATCTATTGAAAGGCAGATACTGTAAAATTCTACCAAAAATCGTCTCTCTGCTATTTTCAAGAGATATACTTCACGTAAAATGACGCTAAAAGGTTGAAAATCAAGGGATAGAAAGATATACTGGACAAACAGTAATCAAAAGAAAGCTAATGTATCAATATCAATACCAGAAAAAGAATTTGTGTCAGAAAGTACTATACAGAAAAAGAGATTCACTAGTAAGTATAAAATAGTATCTCATAGTAGATTTATTTTTCATTTCATTAATTATGATATAAGCAAAATAAAACATTTTCCAGTAATAGCTTACTGAGAAATAGGAACTTGACTAGTTTGCTTTTTCAGTTCTTTTTATTCTAGGGATTAATCATTTTTATTGCAGTTCGTTTCTACCCCCTTCCTCGGGTTGTTCTCTTAGTCTTATAGTTTCCTATAAAACTGTTACAAAGTTGAATTTTTTTTGTCATGGAATCTGGCTACTTTGTCATGTCAATTTTTTCTTCAGTTTGCTGTTTTTTCCTGAAGTATTTTAAAGTAAATTACAGAAAAGCATGATGCTCCATCATTAACACTTCATATGTATCTCAAAAAGGAATCATTTTCTTACATAGTAAGATACTGTCGCATCAAATATAATGAAATTAACAATAACAATTTTTTAGCATGTAATTTGTGGACTACATTCAAATTTCCCTATGTATCCCCCAAATTCCCTTCACATCTCTATGTGCAAACAAAGATCCAAACCAGGACCATATGTTGCATCTTTTTTTAAAATAAAGTCTTTTATTTTATTTTATTTTATTTTATTTTATTTTATTTAAAGTTGGGCTCTGTGCTCAGCACAGTCGGCTTAATACTCTATCTCCCTCTCCCCCTGTTCTCCCCCTGCTCTCTCACTCTCTCTCTAAAATGAATAAATAAATCTTTTTTAAAAAGTCTTTTAGAATCTACAGCAGTCCTTGTTTTAATGACACTGATCTGAGAGCCTGGGCCAGTGTCTTATAACACATTCCACCTTCCAGATTTACCTTTTCCATCCTTGTGGTGCTATTTTTATTTTTATTTTTAAGATTTTATTTATTTGACAGAAAGGGACACAGCTAGAGAGGGAACACAAGCAGGGGGAGTGGGAGAGGGAGAAGCAGGCTTCCCGCCGAGCAGGGAGCCCGATGAGGGGCTCGATCCCAGGACCCTGGGATCACGACCTGAGCCCAAGGCAGACGCTTAACGACTGAGCCACCCAGGCGCCCCTCTTGGGTGTTATTAACCTAATCCCAATTCCTGTGAACTGGAGGCTAAGTGTAAAAGTGTGATTAGATTCAAGTTAATTTTTAAAAACCAAACACATAGGAAATAATATTGGGTACTTCCTGGTAAGGTGACAGTAGAAGAATATAGTCAATGGTATTGTAATAAGTTGTATGGTGACAGATGGTGGCTATACTTGCAGTAAGCATAGCATATAGTATAAATTTGTTGAATCACTATGTTATACACCTGAAACTGATGTAACATTGTGTGTCAGCTATATTTGAAAAAAAATCACAGCAGGAGACGTATAAAGTCTGGTTGTCTCAATCATTGTTAATTTCTTATGTTACTTTGGGTCATAAAATTCTCCTTTAAAAGTGGGGGTAATTACATTCTTGGGCTCTACTTTTATTGCTGCCAGAAAGATATAGATCTTCATCCACCTGAAACTTATCCAGTGGTAAGTTAAATAAGATACAGATTTGCTTTTTTCTTCCTATTGATATCCAAGTATCCAAGCAATGCAAATGTGTGGTGGTAGAAAAAAAATGGCCTTGGTGGTCAAACAACTGTTTACATTTGTCAAAAGTCATGAAACTGTACCCTGGAAAAGGGAGACTTTTACTGTATGTAAATAATGCTTAAATAAACTGACTTTAAAAATGGGCTCTAGGGGCACCTGGGTGGCTCAGTGGGTTAAGCATCTGCCTTTGGCTCAGGTCATGATCCCAGGGTCCTGGGATAGAGTCCCTCATTGTGCTCCCTGCTCAGCAGGGAGTCTGCTTCTCCCTCTTCCTCTGCCCCTCCCCCTGCTCATGCTCTCTCTCTCTCTCAAATAAATTAATAAAATCTTTAAAAAATTTTAAAAATGGGTTCTAATCTTTTCTTATTTTTAAGATTACATTGTTCGTTACATAAAGCATTACTGTATATTTTCAACCTGTTGTGTTCCATTAGTAACTTAAAATATGTATTATGATAACTGATGCTTTCATGTTTCTTCCTTGGTACAGCAAGAGAGTACTCACTGGCTTTCCCCACTTGCATCCTTTGACATGAATATTTTAGCTTATGTATTAAGTTCTGTAAATGATTGGGGATTATGTGATTGGAGGCCATTTCCTACATTTTTCTGGATCAATAATCCAAAGTTTTTGTTTTGATTTTAATGTCTTCCACTATTGTTTTGTAATTTCTGTCATTTTTCCTGTAGGTCTTGCATGTGATAGCCCTCCATAAGTTGGGTTCCAAAAAGCAATATTCAATCATTGTTTCTCTTATTTTACTTAACATTTTTTATCATACAAACATTAAATTTTTTTAAACATACAAAAAGCGGTACATACTTAATATATACAACTTGATGGCTTTGGAGGTAAGTATGCACCACCAGTGACACCATCACTATAGTCAGTGCCATTGGTATATCCATTATTTCCTAAAGTTTGCACCCTCCTTCTTTTTAACTTATTTTTGTTTATGTGATAAGAACACTTATCACCAGATCTACCCTTTCAGCAAATTTTTAAGTACACAATATAGTATTGTTACACAATATAGTATTGTTAACTATAGGCATTATGGTACAGGATGTCTCTCATTGTTCATCTTGCATAACCGAATCTCTTATTTTAAAGGTGTCTGTTCTTATGGTGGTACTCAGAGGAATGGATTTCTTTCACGTCGTATTTGCGTAACATTTTATAGTTTTGTAACAGCATTTGGCTTTTGGTCTACAGCAGTTCCCCAACTTTTGATCTTAGACACCTACACTCTTAAAAATTACTGCGAACCCCAAAGAGCTTTGATGTGAGTTATAACTATCAATATTTACTCAATTGGGAAATTAAAATTGAGATTTTTTTTTTAGCACAAGAAATATACAAGCACACATTCTATCAGCCATCATTGCGATGGCGTCACCATACGTCATGTGCGTACATTACAGAGCGAAAGAGAATGAAAAACGGAGGGACGTCTTTATATTCTTAGAAAATAGTTTTGACATTAGCCGACATCGCACTCCCTTTCATCCCAGGCATCCCAGGATCACACTTTGATAACCACTGTTTGTCACAAGCGTTTGCCGTCCTCAGAGTTAGGGCTTAAGGCTGCCCCGCACCCAGCAAGGAGGCGAACTGCCGGACCACCAGCAAAAGACCCGGCGGGCTTGACCGGCTCCCGGAAGCCAGAGCTGCGCGCGCACCGCGAGCCTCCGACTTCCCGGCGTGCCCCTGGCCTGCGGCGTAAATGCACGCTGGCGCTAGCGACCCACGTGACCCGCGGGGAGGCCGCGGCGGGAATCTGTGAGTGCACCCTGTTTGCGGGGTCCTTGGGTCTGCGATTCGTGTCTACCGCGGGCGGCCCCGGCCCGGCCCCCACCCCCGCTCTCGCTCGTCAGGCGGGAAGGAAGCCGGTGTGGGAGGAAGAGTTCCAGCCAGAGCCTTCGCTCCTGCCTGGAGCCTCCCAATTCGGAGACTCGCGGGTCCTCACGGCCGGTGCTCGCCCTGCTCCGGCGTCACAGCTAAGTCTCGGTGGGACGCGGCTTTAGGCTCCAGGTGTTGAGAAAAGAAACATTTGCAAACATGTCCCGGATCGAAAAGATGAGCATTTTGGGCGTGCGGAGTTTTGGAATAGAGGACAAAGATAAGCAAATTATCACTTTTTTCAGCCCCCTCACAATTTTGGTTGGACCCAATGGGGCGGGGAAGACGGTAAGTCCTCAGGAGCCCCCTTCAGTTTACGGGCCGCCGCATCTTGCGAACTGGAGAATGAAATATCTGGGGAGCGCAGAATAATAAGGACGAGAGGGGAGGCGTTCCTGTGGCTCAGCTTTCGGGGCCCCAGGAAGTGCGTGGGCGTCCGGTGGGGCCCCGGCCCCTGGGCGTGGCCTGGTGTCGCCTGCAAGCCCCAGCGACCTTAGGAGGCGACCAGTCCCAGCCTCGTCAAGGTATCCAGGCTTGTTGGGTGCACAAGGTTTACTTGAGAATCCCGCGCGCTCACTCAGCGAGCTTACATTCTTGTACGAAGCCTTTTAGTCTGCACTGTTGTTTTTTTAAACACTCTCCTTGCTCCCAAAACATAGCATTCACTTCCTGGCAGTTGTCCCATTATAGGAATTACTTAAAAAGTTATATGATAAACATAGGACCTTCTGAGAAGAGTTTAGGACTCTTACCTAGTCATAATAGAAAATTGGAGCACAGCTTATTTACTGTGACTTTTTAAGGCCCAGGGAATGTTTAGAAATTTGAGTTGGACCCTGGAGTGGCATGCAGTTACGGGAAGAGGATAGCCAAGAGACTGTCTACTCTTTTTTTTTTTTCTTTTTTTTAAGATTTTATTTATTTGACAGAGAGAGAACAAGTAGGCAGGGAGAGGGAGAAGCAGGCTCCCCGCTGAGCAGGGAGCCCGATGTGGGGCTGGATCCCAGGACCCTGGGATCATGACCTGAGCCGAAGGCAGCGGCTTAACCGACTGAGCCACCCAGGTGCCCAAGAGACTGTCTGCCCTTTAAGGGTGGCTTGAGAGAAAGCAGGGCGTTGTCTGTGTAACAGAGAAGACTAAACGAAGCAAAAAGGATACAGAAAGAGAGGTTTCGAGTTGAGCATTGAATGCCACACTCTTGTCTACTTGTGCTTATGTGAAAAAGTTACTTATTGAATGCCTGTTGTGTACCTAGAATTGTATGAAGTGCTCTACTGGAAGGGAGACTGGCATAGTGTTTATGAACATTAGCTGTCCAAATACATATAATTTGCTTCACCTTTTATTAGCTGTGCGACTGGGCAAGAGTGAGCCAAATGCATTGTGCTTTAGTTTTCTCATAAAATGGAGATAAAGTTTTCTACAACCTAAGATTAATGTGAAAATTAAGTGGTTAATGTATGTAAAGGTGGGTGGTTAGTAATATGGGCACATAGTAAGTCCTGTGTAACTATTAGCCATTTTTTAAAATTTAACTTTAAAAAGTTTTGGCTTTATTGGGGTGTGATTTCATATATAAAATTGTAGGATATTTAAAGAATATATCGGGGTAATTAATTTTATTTTCATTTTTTTAAAAGATTTTATTTATTTGACAGGACACAGCAAGAGAGGGAACACAAGCAGCGGGAGTGGGAGAGGGAGAAGCAGGCTTCCCGCTGAGCAGGGAGCCCGATGCCTATGTGGGACTCAATCCCAGGACCCTGAGATCATGACCTGAGCCGAAGGCAGATGCTTAACCATTTGAGCCATGCAAGCACCCCTTTATCGGGGTAATTTAATGTACTGTACATTGTGAGAGGATCCCTCCTATCTAGTTAATTAACACATCTATCACCTCTTTTTTTTTGTAAGAATATTTTTAGTTTTACCCTCAGCAAATTTCATTTATACAAAAACGGTGTTATCAACTATGGTAACCGTATTTTACATTAGCCATTGTTATTATTAAATTAGTTTGAAAGGTTCTAATTGGAAATAGAGGACTTTTTTAAATAATAATTTTTTATATTAGTATACCTTTTTAATTAAGTTTTTCCATATTACAGGTTTTAGAATATCAAATTTTATCTTACATCTTTTATAGTTTCTGTAACAAGTTAACATTTTATGATAAACTTCTCTGGTTCTCTTATTACTAAATAATACAATTTTTTATTTTTTTTAGACCATCATTGAATGTCTAAAATATATTTGTACTGGAGATTTTCCTCCTGGAACCAAAGGAAATACATTTGTTCATGATCCCAAGGTAATGGTGCTAGTGAACTTAAGTTGTTTTTTTTAAGATTTTATTTGTTTATTTGAGGGAGAGAGAATGAGCAGTGGGGAAGGGCAGAGGGAGAGAGAGAAGCAGACTCCCTGCCGAGCAGGAATCCCAATGTGGGGCTCAATCCCAGCGCCTGGAGATCGTGACGTGAGTCGAAGGCAGACGCTTAACCAACTGAGCCACCCAGGCGCCCTGAACTTAAGTATTTTCAAAATAAAATTTTTATAATTATAAAAATGATAAGGCTTATTGTAGAAAACCTGGCAGTGGAAAAGTATAAAGAGATAGGAAAGTCCACACAGTCTTAGCACCCAGTGACAACCACTGTTGACATTTTCATGTATTTTATTCTCCTGTACATATGGTCTTACATAGCTAAAGTCATACCCTAGTTTTGCATTCTCATGTTTTTTTCCCACTTAACGTTACCATAAGGTCCCCTGTCATTAAAGAATACATTAAATTCTTAATCTAGGTTTTTGGCATATGGGTGCTTCTTTTATTCTTTATACTTTTTGTATGTCTGAAATATTTCCTACTTAAAACGTGTAACCTATTATGAACATTTTTAATAGTTGCATAATTTTCTTACATTTAGATTGCTTTTAGTTTTTCGTTAAAATGTGCCATAATTTAAGTCTTTGTGTACAAATCTTGGAATTACAATGTTTATACCATTACTGAGTGTAAAGGACATAGATTTTCTATACTACGTATTTTGGCTTACAGGTTTTTCTTGTTTTATATATATAGTGGTTTCATGTGCTTCTCTCAGTTACCCACCAGTCCTCCTTAATAGTTTGTTGTATATTTCTCAGGCTTTTTTCTGTTTATAAAAACATACTTGTGTGTGGATATAAATACACTCAAATGTAAATATTTCAAAACACCGGTAACATTTTATACTATTGTGTGAATCAAATTTTTAGTGACATGCTACACATATGTTAATATATATACGCACACTTTTTTTTTTTTTTTTTTTAAAGATTTTATTTATTTGACAGAGAGACAGCAAGAGAGGGAACACAAGAGGGAGAGGGAGAAGCAGGCTTCCCGCGGAACAGGGAGCCCGATGCGGGCTCGATCCCAGAACCCTGGGATCATGACCTGAGCTGAAGGCAGACGCTTAACAACTGAGCCACCCAGGCGCCCTATACGCACACTTTTATTTCACTGGTTTTAATTACTAAAATTACTAATCCACTGAGTTTATATTGTATAGTTTATTCAGTTGACCCCCTATTGGTGGTCATTTAAGGTGTTCCCACTTTTATATGACTAAAGGTAACTGTAATTGTGAAAATATTTATAAACTTTTCTTTTAGAGATAGTAAAATCATTTAGTACATTGAGCCCTCTGTGCAATGACAATTTCACGCCTTCTGTTTCCTTAAACCTGCAATCTGCTCTGTTCAGTTGATGATCTTGCCTTGTAATTTATTGAAAAATTAGGAATCGGATAAAAAGTACCTCATTTTCCAATCTTCAAATCTTCCAAACTACCCTTCGTTTGTACCGGTACTGTTTTTTTCTTTTGTATTAAGGGTAAATTGTTTTCTGTTTTATCCAAAGGCAACCAACTGTTCTTGGAGGCTAGAACCAATCAGTCCCTTTTGTCAATGCAAGCGTTTTGCTTTGCAGTTACCTTCTTCTGTTTTAGCAGTTTCTCCCTCTTCATGAGATCATTTATATCAGCATGCTCTGGTAGCTCTAGTCTACAAACAAACAAACTCTCCCTTTACTCCAGATCACCTTCTGGCTACTACCTGCGTTCAGGCTTATAGCTCAGTTCACAAGAGTTGTATGTACTCATCGTCTTCGTTTTATTGCTTCCCATTTTGTCCCCAGCCTGCTCTGTTCAGATTTTCTTTTTTCCCCCCTCACTAAAATTGCTGTTATAAGGCTGCCAATAATCTTCATGTTGCCAGATAAAGTGGTCATTTTGTAATTCTCAGTAACTTCTCAGAAGATTTGATACAGCTTCTTATTCCGTTTTTAAAAAACATTGCTCTTGGCTTCCGTAGCACCATTATCTCAGGCCTCCTTTTTCACTGGCCATATTTTAGTCTCCTTTACTGAGTCTATTTTTGCCTTACTCTTCTTGGGTGATCTCATTCATTCTCATGGCTTTAAGTACTGGTTATGTGCATATTATTCTTGATTTATATATTTAGCCCAAACTTCTTTCCTAAACTCTAGATACATATGTCCAGCTTTTCTTTGGATATTTAATGGGCATCTCTTTAACGTGTTCAAAACAGAACTCGTGGTTCCCTGTTCCCCCTATTCCTCTCACGGTCTCAAGTCTGGTACTACCTCCATACTCTCCGGTTTAATAAATGATATCACCATCCACACATTTGCTAATGCCAAAACCTGTGTGTTATCCTTTGATTGATTGCTTTATCTCCCCCTGTTGCCAGTTGATAAGCAGTCCGTAGTTAGTCTTTTCAAGTATGTCCATGGATACTTACCTGGCAAGGGAGATACCATGATCATGAAGGTGGTTCTCCCAGGGTAAGGCTCATCCATTGCACTAAAATATGTCTGGAATGTGTCCCTTTATTCCAATTTTAGTATATGTGCTGCTGAAGCGAGCACTTGTCCTTTTATTCCATCTTCACTGATCCTTTCCCAGTCTAATCCACCTTCCTCTTCCCTTTGAGTTATTCTGATAGTCTCCAAACTGGTTTTCCTGCCCTCATTCTCAGAGTTCTCTTTTCCACACAGCAATCAGAGTCACCTTTTAAATACTCATTCTAGAGGGAATGAGTTGTTCACAGTCTGGGAGTAACATTCCAGTTAGTGTTAATACTAAGTGCAAAGTCCCTTAAGTAGATGCATGCTTGATGTGTTCAAGGAATCACAAGGAGGAGCAAAATGGTGAGATGCCTGGTAGAAAATTAAATCAGAGAGCTAGGACTAGGTTCTGCAATCCTTTGGGTTCTGTTTTCATTTAAACAGGAATCTTTTGGAAGAAATAATGCAGGAGAAGCGCATGGTGTGTATTTTAAAGCAATCAGTCTGGCAGCTGAGAGAAGACTATTTGTAGGTGGTAAGGGTAGAGACTAATAAAGGAGATTTTGTGATAATCCAGGTGAGATGTATTGGTGTTTTGATTAAGGTAGTAATGGTAGAAATGCTGAGAAATGCTTGGATTTGGGACGCATTTTCAAGGGAGTACCAGCAGATGAGTTGATGGTTTGAGTAATGGTGTATAAGAGAAGTAGAAGCATCAAACATAACTTCAAGTTTTTTGACTTGAAAAATCAAATAAAGTAGTGTCGCTGTTTATCACAATGAGGAAACTCTGGAAAAGGACATTTGGGTGGCTCTGGTTTAAACGTGTGAATCTGGGATGTGTGTGAGATACCCAAAATGTCCAGTAGGCAAACAGAAGTATGTCCAGGGGAGAGTTCCGAGCTAGAGAAAGAAAATTAGGCATCATTGATGTATACAGTTATCTGTAATTTTAAAGCCAGATGGGCCCACATAAGGAGTGAATATAGAGGAGAGATGGGAGATTTTTTTTTTTTGAAGATGTTATTTATTTGAGAGAGAGCGAGCGAGCACAAGCAGGGGGAGCGGCAGAGGGAGAGGGAGAAGCAGGCTCCCCGCTGAGCAGGGAGCCCCATGTGGGACTCAATCCCAGGACCCTGGGATCATGACCTGAGCCGAAGGCAGATGCTTAACCAGCTGAGCCACCCAGGTGTCCGAGATGGAAGATCTTAACTAGAGCACATTAACATGTAGAAATAGGGACAGGGAGGAGGTACCTGCCAAAGATGCTAAGGGAATAACTGGCAAAGTAGGGAAAACTTGGAGAGGGGGGGTGTTGGAAGACAAGAGGATGAAGTGTTAACGAGAAGTTAAGAGACGTCGGCTGTGTCAAGTATGTTCCAGCTCAAGTCAGGAGGGTTCGGCTGCGTGGAGGCCAGTGGTCATCTTGACAAAAACAGTTTCAGTAATGTGGAAAAACAGGAGATAAAGCGAAACACAGAATTGTTTTATGAGTTTGCTTTGAGTGGAAGGAAGGAAGTAGCTGAAAATGTTTGCAGGATCAAGGAGAGTTTTGTTGACTATTCTTGTTTTGTTGTGTCTTACGTATTTTCGTTGTTTTTCTGGATGTTTCTGTGTTGATTGATGCTCTGGCATCTCTGACAATCTCAGTCTGTCAGTCACCCATTCCCCTTCCTAATGCTTTTGTCTTTCTAGAGCTATTTTTCTCAGCTGTCTGCTCATGTCCTCCCTCTGATTCTTCTGGCCTTGGTCGTTTAGTTTTCCTCACTACCCGCTTTTCAGCTGCTCTCATTTCCCAGTTCTGAGCTCCCACCCATACTGTTTTGTTCATCAGCTCTTGTCTCTTGAGTCATTCATACCTGCTGTTACGGAGGGAGTCATTCCCCTCACCTGAATTGCCCACATCCCCTCAATTTTCCCATCCTACTATGTTCTTCTCATCATTTCAGTTCCTCTTACATATTTGGCTTTTCTTTTCTTTTCCTTGCTTTAATTTGTCCCTGCACCTAATACTGTTTACCTTATCTTAAACACCTGAGTTTTTTGGCTGCTCCTCACCAATCTTTCTTACCTGTCTTCAGTTGTTTCTCTTTTCTTGGGAACTTTGACTTCCATATTGCTCCATTTGCTTACCTTCCCCCTTTCTCCTCTACTTGTTTCAAACTTGTGACTACCTCAGTCCCCCATTCATTCTCTGACCTCATTCACATCTCTTCAGTTGACCTGAACCCTCAGAAGCTCAGCTCTGTTGTCTGCATCTCATTAGCTTTGTTTCGCTTCTGGTTGATACTGTAAATTAACCAGATGCTTATTTCTACAGCTGTTTCTTTGTCACATATCGCTCCCATATATGTGTTTTTAAGCACTATAGGATTTAACTCATGTGGGATAAATATGGGATAAAGCAAATATATGGGATAGAGCATTTCTAGACTGATAGAAATGACCCTGGACAGAGGAAAAAAATTGATGCAGGAGAAGTGATAATTGCAGAGTTAAATCCTGGAGTAGGCAAGAAGAGAGAGGATCCATTGCTTGACTGAAGGAGTTAATAGGAGTACAAGCTGTTTATCTATTGTAAGAGGATGGCAGGCACAGTATATAATTGTTAAATTTAGAGGTGAGAGAATAAATCAGTTGTCTTTGGATTGTTTCTATATTCTCAGTGGAAAAAAGAAGTGAAATTGTTGGCTGACTGTGGGAAAAGGGGTTTATAGAGGCTTGAAAAAGTGTAAGGTGGTTTTTAGCTCAGAGGTAAGTTGATTAGGGAAGTGTTACAGGGTTACATGATGGTGTCATTCGGTCACTTGAGGTTTGTGGGTGAAAGTTTGTAAGAAGACCAGTCATCATGGTTGTGTTTTTTCTGTCTAGTTCAGCGGCTCAATGGTAAGCACTGAGCAAGTTGGAAAATTGGATTTCATCAAGGGATGAGTAAATTGGAAAGTAGCATTTAACCCATTGCCTGGTAAATAGAGTGAAGACAGTGAGAAGCAAGGAATTGACTATATTCTTAATATATTTACTTATTTGATCAATCCCCGTGTTTGTAATGAATCTCCCATCACTGTAGTAGAGCTCCCAACACCCCAGGCTGGACTGATGCTACCCCATGTGAACGCCCTCCTCACCTTGCTTGGGCTCTAACTCCTCATGCTGGTCCCCTCACATGGATGGTTTCCCATCCTGCTTTGACTTCCCATGCTAGATCACCTCCCCATTTCTCCCAGTGGGTATCTTACCCTTCTCAATCTCTGATAATCTTTAGGTGGACTCTTACAGGGATGTCCTCTCTCATCTGGAATCTGAATTATCCCAGCACACTTTCCTTCTTGTGGATTCCCTCCTTAACATTGTCCGGCTCTGAATTCCCACATTGTTTTCCCCCAGTGTGGACACCTTCCCCTTGAGCTGGCTCATCCCTACTCATGGATGCCCTTTTCGTCCTGTTTGAACTCTGACACCCTTGGACTATTGAAACCCTGTGGCAAGCTGTCTGCCCATGTGGACACCCTTCTCAGCCTATGCAGTCATCTTGCTCTAGGCTGAGTTGCCATGTCCCCCCACCTTCAGCCAGCATGAATACATACCTTCTTCTACCCTATCTTATGGTTTTCCAAGTAGATTGTTTGGAAAGGGAAGGGCTTAAATTGTTTTGTTTTATTCTTTTGGATAGAAATGGTTCTAAAATGTAGTATTTATTTCATTGCCTTAAAAAATCTAAATTACTCCTTTTTTTAAAAAAGATTTTATTTATTTGTCAGAGACGGGGGTGGGGGGAGAGTGCGCTCAAGCACAAGCAGGGGGAGTGGCAGGCACAGGGAGAAGCAGGCGCCCCACTGAGCTGGGAGCCCGATGCGGGACTGGAACCCAGGACTCTGGGATCATGAGCTGAGCCGAAGGCAGATGCTGTAACCGACTGAGCCACCCAGGTATCCCCTGAATTACTCCTTTTGAAGAAACTCTTCCTCAGTGTGCTCACCAGCAATATCGTGATTGAAATGCTACAAGATAGCCTTTGCTTAAAATTCTCCTTACTAATTTAATACTTGACTGGTAGCTAAGTCCTAGAAAGGTAGATGCCAAGGAGAATGAATGTTTATTTGACCTGCTGGTAGGGCATGTTTAAAAAAATTAACTCATTTTCTAGTACATAGATGCATAATTCCTTTAACTACTGTGGATTAAGACCTCAGCAACTACTTTCCTTGAGTTGAAATGATAGCATCAAGTCCCTGGGCTTTCAAAGCTGAATATCAACATCTTGTCAATTCCTCACTGACACATCTATATCTCAAGAGGCAGCTCCTTTTTTTGTTTAAGTTGTATGTTGTTTTTTTAAGTTCTACAGTTTAAGTATAGTTGTTACAGTGTTATATTAATTTCAGGTGCACAACGTAGTAATTCAGTAGTTCTCTAGGTTGTGCAAAGCTCAGCACTATCACTGTAGTTAACATCTGTCATCACCCTGAAATGTTATTGCAGTATTATTGACCTCATTCTCTATGCTGTACTTTTCATCTCTGACTTACTTATTCTGGAAGTTTGTACCTCTTAATCCTCTTGAATCGTTTCACCCATTCCCCTACCTCCCTCCCCTCTGGTGACCACCAGTTCTCCATATATGTGAGTCTATTTCTGGTTGTTTTTTTTTATTATTTATTTTGTTTTTTAGATTCCACATATAAGTGAAATCGTACAGTATTTGTCTTTTTCTGACTTATTTTACACGTAATACTCTCTAGATCTATTCATGTCGCCGCAGATGGCAAGATGTCATTCTTTTTTATGGCGAGTAATATTTCATCATATGTATATACCACATCTTCATCTGTTCATCTATAGATGCACACTTGGCTTTTGTAAATAATGCTGCAATAAACATAGCTGTGCATTATTATCTTTTCAAATTATGTTTTCATTTTTGGGGGGTAAATACCCGCTAGTGGAATTACTACATCATATAATATTTCTGGTTTTAGTATTTAAGGAACCTCCATACTTTTTTCCACGATGGTCGCACCAATTTACATTTCTACCAAACAGTGCACGAGGGTTCTCTTTCTCCACATCCTCGCCCACGCTTATTACTTCTTGCCTTTTTGATATTAGCCATTCGGAGTGGAGTGAAGTGGTGTCTCTTTGTGGTTTTGATTTGCATTTCCCTGATGATGAGTAATGTCGAGCATTTTTTCATGTGTCTTTTGGCCATCAGTATGTCTTTGGGAAAATATCTGTCTATTTGGGTGCTCTGCCTCTTTTTAATCTGATTATTTGGGTTTTTTTGGTGTTGTATGAGTTTTTTGGATATATTTTGGATACTAACCTCTTATCAGATATACCATTTGGAAATATTGTCTGCCATTCATTAGGTTGCCTTTTTGTTCTTTTGATGGTTTACTTGGCTGTACAAAAGCTTTTTATTTTGATATCCCATTAGTTTATTTTTGCTTTTCTTTCCCTTACCTGAGGAGAGACATATTCATAAATATGTTGCTAGGGCTGATGTCCTCAAGATTACCATGTTTTCTTTTAGGAGTTTTATGCTTTCACGTCTCACATTTAGGTCTTTAATCCATTTTGAGTTTATTTTTGTGTATGGTTAAAGTAAGTGGTCCAGTTTCATTGCTTCACATATAACTGTCCAGTTTTCCTATCACCATTTATTGATGAAACTATTTTTTCCCTATTGTATATTCCTGTCTCCTTTGTTGTAGATTAATTGACCATATAAGCATGGGTTTATTTCTGGGCTTCTATTCTGTTGATCTGTGTGTCTGTTTTTGTGCCAGTATCATCCTGTTTGATTACTACAGCTTTGTAGTATTTCTTGGAATTTGGGACTGTAATACCTTCAGCTTTGTCCTTTCCGAGATTGCTTTGGCTTTTCAGGGTCTTCTGTGTGTGATTCCATACAAATTTTAGGACTACTTGTTCTAGTTCTGTGAAAAATGCCGTTGGTATTTTGATAGGGATTGCATTGAATCTTTAGATTGCTTTGGGTAGTATGGACATTTTAACAGTATTTTTCCAATCCATGAGCATGGCATATCTTTCCATTTGTGTCATCTTCAGTTTGTTTCATCATTGTCTTATAGTTTTTAGAGTATAGGTCTTTCTCCTCCTTGGTTAAATTTATTCCTGGGCATTTTATTCTTTTTGGTGCAATTGTAAATGGGATTGTTTTCTTAATTTTTCTTTCTGCTATTTTGTTATTAATGTATAGAAATGCAGTAGATTTCTATATATTAATTTTGAGTCCTGCAGCTTCTGAGCAGCCAGTCCAGCAACTTCTCCCTCAACTCCATCCTCAGTGCTGAAGCTCTTATGCAGGCTGTCTTCCCGTTTCTCCTGGGTTACTCCCTACCTCCTGTCTTGCCTCAGGGCAGTTTGTTTATCCTGAAGGCTAAGTGATTCGTCTAAAATGCGTATCTACTACATGCATTTCTCCTGGATTAAACCCCGCTTTGACTTTCCATTGCCTTGCGTCCAAAGCCCTTAACATGTTTCAGAAGGCTCTTAATTACTGGAGCCATTTCCTGTCTTTACTCCCCTTTCCCCTACTTTCTGCACCATACTTTCTGAAATTACTTTAACTGTTCAGTGACTCATATCTTTTCATCTGCCTAACTCCTGCCCATCTGGCAGTTCTCAGTTTAAACATTCACTTCCTTTAGGAAACGTTCCCAGAACTCTACTAGGTAGATTAGATGCGCCTGCTTTGTGTTTCCAGAGCATCCTGTATGTCTCTTAAGATGATGTTTAACACATCTTCTTCTACTCTTCTGTTTAACCTGTCTTCCATACGTCACAGGAAAAAATGTCCTTCGTTCTCAAACCAAAACAACACATGGAAGTTATAAGTGCTTAATAAATTTGTGCTTAATCATTTTTGAATGATTTGATGAATTAGTATCAAAGTTAGATTTATGACAAAAAGTTATTAAAAGGCCAACAAAAGATAGTCTGTGATTAAAAAAAAAAAAAAAGGCAGGATGCAGGACTTGTGTTTTGGTTACAGTAGAGTAATAAGTAGTATACTTTTGCTTCCAAGATAACTATAAAACTGGAACAAATAATTGAAGCAACTGTTTTTAGGTATTGGACAACAGATGCTGCAGGGCTGTGATCTTGAGAATAGAGAAATATATGATGTGACTACGCATTCATTCTAGCTTTCTATACATGGAATTAGAACCCAACAGAGAATTGTGGTATTGCTAGGTAGATGAAACAAAGGTAGAAGTGTGGGTTTACTGAGGTGGCTGAAGATTATAGGAAAGATACAGGAGTGGGATTGCTTTGCATAGATGGGCACCAGAAATCAGTGTAAGGGACTGTTGAATCTTTGGCTAGATACTAAGCTACGTGTGTCCAGGACAGGATTCAGTGAGGGCTAGCAGAGAACAACTAGTGGGGTAGAGGAGTGGGACTGTGAGCTGAATGGATATTCTAGAGGTTACACACTGCTGGGGGACATTTGAGTTTTGATATGCCAGAGTAGGGAGGCCTTCTGGAACCCTAGTGTTCTTTTGAGACCTCAGAAAGGCCATCCTAACAAATCTAAAATAAGCTTTGACAGAATCAAGGTGTATTTCCAATAAATTAACGCTTGCTAAAACAAAACTCATTACTTTCTAAAGGAAGTTGACACAGGCCAAACTCCCAGTGTAGCATCTACAGTGTCCGAGAGTCTAAGATGTAATAAAAAAAAAATTAGTGGGTATATGAAGAAGCAAATGTGATCCATAACTGGGAGGAAAAAAATGCAGAGAAACAGATCTAGAGGTAACAGATTTTGGAATTAGCAGACAAGGATACATAAGTTCAACAATTTAAAGGAAAACATGGCCATATGTGTAGAGAACAATCTCAACAGAGAAAATGAAAAAAGACCCAAGAATCTCAACACATCACAAATAGTGTAAACACGTTTATGTTATATTCAAACTACTGAAAACCAAAGATAAAAAGATTTTAGCAGACTGAGGAAAAAGTAAAACATTATGCAGAGGAGAAAAATAATGACAACTCACTTGTCATCAAAAACCATCCAAGCCAGGAGATAATGAGGTGATATCTTCAAAGTGCTGGAGAATAAAATTCAGCTTAAAATTCTATATCTAGCAGAAATATCCTTCAGAAAATAAAGATGAAATGGAGTACATTTTCAGATTTTTTTTAGAAGTGACAGTTACTTGTTCATCAGCACACTTGTGCCACAAGAAATGTTAAAGGAGTTTCCTGAGGTTAAGGGGAAAAGATACTAAATTAGTCTCAGAGTAAAGGTTGCTCTAGATCCCCTTTACAATCTTTAAAAACAAAGGCTCATAAGGATCAAACCTTAAGAAACTCAACTGCATGCCTGCACAAAGTTCAATACTCATTAAAGGAGTAAAACAAAATTCTTTATTCAACAATATAAAATGCACAGTAAAAAATTACCAGCCATGCAAAGAAGCAGGGAACCCATAAACAGGAGAAAATTCAGTCATAGAATCAGATCCAAAATGAAAGAGATGATAGAATTATCAGACAGCCTTAAAACATTATTACAGATCTTATAAATGTGTAGAAAGTTGTAAAGGAAAACATAAGCATAATGAGAAAAATGCAAGATAAAACGAAAGACCCAAATAAAGCAAAAGGAGTAATTTTTTAAATATAGTACAGATAGGTTAAAAGTAAACAGATGGGGAAAAAAATACTAAAATATGCCAACTAATAAGAAAACTGAAGTGGCTATATTAATATCAGACAGTATACTTCAAAACCAGTAATATTAGTGGGGTAAAAAGAGACATTTTATGATCATAAAGGGGTCAGTTCACCAAGAAGATACAGCAATTCTAAATGTAAAGCTTCAATATAGAAGATACAAAAATTTATGGAACCGAAAGGAGAAATAAACAAATGTACGACCATAGTTGTGGATCTCAGCACCCTTCCTGGTAGAAAAACAGGAAAAGGAGGCAAAATGTCGTCAGTAAGGATATGGAAAATTTTAGCACTATTAACCAAATTAACCTAATTGACATTTATAGGACATTCCACCAGTGAACAACAGAACGTACATTATTTTCAAGCACACACAGAACATTCACAAATATTCTGGACCATAAACAAGTGTAAATAAGTTATAAGGATTGAAGTCATACAGAGTGTGTTCTCTGACTACACTAGAATTAAACTAGAAATCAGTAACAAAACTAACTGGAAAATCTCAAGTAGCACACTTCTAAATAACCCATGGATTAAAAGAGCATAAGGGAAATTAGAAAATACTTCAAATAAAAGCATAACTTAGAACAATTTATGGGATGTAGCTAAATAATGCTTAGAAATTTATAGACTCCTAGAGGAGAACATAGGCAGTAACCTCTTCGACATCGGCCACAGCAACTTCTTTCAAGACACGGCTCCAAAGGCAAAGGAAACAAAAGCGAAAATGAACTTTTGGGACTTCATCAAGATTAAAAAGCTTCTGCACAGCAAAGGAAACAGTCAACAAAACAAAGAGGCAACCCATAGAATGGGAGAAGATACTTGTAAATGACACTACAGACAAAGGGCTGATATCCAAGATCTATAAAGAACTTCTCAAACTCAACACCCAAAAAACAAGTCAAAAATAGACATTGGGGAGGGTATGTGCTATGGTGAGCACTGTGAATTGTGTAAGACTGTTGAATCACAGACCTGTACCTCTGAAACAAATAATACATTATATGTTAAAAAAAAAAAAAAAGATAGCAGGAAGGGAAAAATGAAGGGGGGGAAATCGGAGGGGGAGACAAACCATGAGAGACTATGGACTCTGAGAAACAAACTGAGGGTTCTAGAGGGGAGGGGGGTGAGGGGATGGGTTAGCCTGGTGGTGGGTATTAAAGAGGGCACGTACTGCATGGAGCACTGGGTGTTATACGCAAACAATGAATCATGGAACACTACATCAAACACTAATGATGTAATGTATGGTGATTAACATAACATAATAAAAAAAAAATGGGCAGAAGACATGAACAGACACTTCTCCAAAGAAGACATACAAATGGCTAACGGACACTTGAAAAAATGTTCATCATCATTAGCCATCAGGGAAATTCATATCAAAACCACATTGAGATACCACCTTACACCAGTTAGAATGGCAAAAATTGACAAGGCAAGAAACAACAAATGTTAGAGAGGTTGTGGAGAAAGGGGAACCCTCTTACACTGTTGGTGGGAATGCAAGTTGGTACAGCCACTTTGGAAAACAGTGTGGAGGTTCCTCAAAAAATTAAAAATAGAGCCACCCTTTGACCTAGCAGTTGCACTACTGGGTATTTACCCCAGAAACACAGATGTAGTGAAAAGAAGGGCCATATGCACCCCAACGTTCATAGCAGCAATATCCACAATAGCCAAGCTGTGGAAAGAGTCCAGATGCCCTTCAACAGACGAATGGATAAAGAAGATGTGGTCCATATATACAATGGAATATTACTCAGCCATCGGAAAGGATGAATACCCAACTTTTGCATCAACATGGATGGAACTGGAGGGGATTATGCTAAGTGAAATAAGTCAAGCAGAGAAAGTCAATTATCATATGGTTTCACTTATTTGTGGAACATAAGGAATAGCATGGAGAACATTAGGAGAAGGAAGGGAGAAATGAAGGGGGGGAATCAGAGGGGGAGATGAACCATGAGAGACTATGGACTCCAGGAAACAAACTGAGGGTTTTAGAGGGGAGGAGGGTGGGGGATGCGTTAGCCTGGTGATCGGTATTAAGGAGGGCACATATTGCATGGAGCACTATGTTATACGCAAACAATGAATCATGGAGCACTACATCAAAAACTAATGATGTACTGTATGGTGACTGACATAATGAAAAAAAAAAAGGAAATTTATAGAATCAAGTGTTAGAAAAGAAAAAATATCTGAAATTAATGACCTGAGAGCTTCCATCTTAAGAAGCTTGAAAAAGACAAGCTAATTAAACTCAAAATAGGCAAAGGGGAGAAATTAAATAAAGATAAGAGCAAAAATAAGTGAAATAGAATACAAAGACAGCAGAGAAAACCAGTGAAACCTTGTTTTTTTCTTTAAAAAAATGAAATTAATAAACCTCTAAGCAGCATGATCAAGAAAAAGAAGACAGAAATTATCAATATTCAGAGTAAACAAGGCAATATCACTACAGATCCTACAGGCACTATATAGGTAATAAGACAATATTGTTAGCAACTTTATGCCAGTACATTCAACTTAGATGAAATGGACAAATTCTATTAAGGACACCAACTACTAAAGGTCACCCAAGAAAAAAATACTCCTATTGAAGAAATTAACAGTTAAAAACCTCATGATGAGAGAACTTCAGGACCTGAGGATTTCCCTGAATTCTACCAAACATTTTGGGAAGAAATAGTGTCAATTCTACACAAACTTTCAGAAAAGAGAGGCAGAGGAAATATGTCCCAACTCATTTTATGAGGCTAACATTACCCTGATACCAAAACCAAAGACATTACAGGAGAACTGCGGATACCCCTGATGAACAAAAATGCAAAAATCCATAGGAAAATGGTAACCAACCAAATTCATTAATATGCAAATAGAAATACTATACCATGAATAAGTTGGGTTTATCTTAGGAATGCAAGTTTGTTTAACATTTGAAAACCGATCAATGTAGTTTGCCACTGATTAACAGAATAAAGGAGAAAAATCATATGAGCATCAGTAAGCACAAAAACATTTAAATTCATGAAGTTCCTGGGTGGCTAAGTCTGCTGAGCATCTGACTCTTGGTTTCTGCTCAGGTCATGATCTCATGAGTCATGAGATCTAACCCCACGGTGGGCTCCCTGCTCAGCCGGGAGTCTGCTTGAAGATTCTCTTCCTCTTCTCCACCCGCTTGTGCTTGAGCTCACGCTCTCTAAAATAAATAATCTTTAAAAACAAAATAAAATAAATTCAGTATTCATGGTAAAAACTCAGCGCCTTCCTTCATCCCTGACTAATTCAGTACATAAGCCAGTTGGTGAAGCTGAGGGAGGAAGGCATCCACAGAAGGTAACTGTGGCATCCTGGTTGGGAATTGGAGTCCAAGTGAGGAATGTAGGAGTCTATAGTAATATTTTTTTAAATGAAAATAAAAAATGAGGAAAAGCCAAAACCCTTATAGTAGAATCTTAACAAATAAATGTAGGAGAAATAATGGAACTAGAAAATTACTATTTGATAGCTATCATAGAAATAGTTCATTCAGGTAAGAAACATTAATAGATGCTAAAACTAGTGGAAGAAAGTGTGATGAGGTATGAGATATTAACATGGTCTCCATGTATCTCCCAAATATTTATTAATAGTGAAGTATAAAAAATAATTTTATGGTAGAGAAGTGTGACAGATACCACCATTATCCCAATAATGGGTTAAATTGAAATCATGTCCCATTCGACAAGATGCAATGAAAGGAACACACGTCACTTCTGTAATATTCCTGCCAAAGGTGCATAATCTTATTCTAGTCATGAGGAAATATTAGACAAACCCAAATTTTGGGAAATAGTCTATGAAATAATGTTTTATAATTTTCAAAGTTATCAGTCATGAAAGTCAAGGAAAATCTGAGGAACTGTCCCAGACTGAAAGAAACTAGAGGCATGACAACAATATGTAATTCTGAACGGTGTGTAATACAATATATAATTCTGACCTGTCATACACTATATAATCCTTTTGTTGTAAAGGGCATATTGGAACAATCGGCAAAACTTGAATGGAATCTGGGGACCATATGGTAGTAATACATCACTCTAAATTTCCTGATTTTTATGTTTGACAGTGTCCCTATTTTGTAGGAAATATTGATGGGACATCAAATCAGCAACTTAATCTCAATTGGTTCAGGGGAGAAAAGTTCTATATATTGTATTTTTACTTTTCTGTAAGCTTGTGTATGTTTTTAAACTGTTGGAAAACACTTTTGATAAGAAGGTAAAATTTATTTATTTGAAAAATCTACATACCTGATCTCCTAATGATAACTGAATAACAGAAAATAAACAATTTTAGTAGATCAATTAAAGAGTATCCTTTTCTTCCTATATATTGAGTAGCATGTAAAACTGTCACTCATTTTGGATGTTTGTTTTTCTTTTTTTTCTAATTTTTGGTAAGATTGCTTGTGTCTTTTCTTTTAGAACGAATGTTCTGATACTTAACTAAGGTAGCATAATTTTTCTCCGTTTATCTTCAAAGGTTGCTCAAGAAACAGATGTTAGAGCCCAGATTCGTCTGCAGTTTCGTGATGTCAATGGAGAACTTATAGCTGTACAGAGATCTATGGTGTGTACTCAGAAAAGCAAAAAGACAGAATTTAAAACCCTGGAAGGAGTCATCACTAGAACAAAGTAGGTGTTTATTTATATTTGAATATCTCTTCATTTTCAGTCATTTAGGTTCATAAGAACCTAATGGGTTTTTTCCCATTATTTTAGGGGAGCGTGTTAATTGTTTTAAACAGACTTTATTTTTTAGAGCAGTTTTAGGTTCTCAGCAAAACTGAGCAGAAAGTAGAGTTCCTGTGTACTCCCTGCCCCTTCACATGTATAGCTTCTTCCGCTATGAACATTTGTTGTTTGATCTATTTATCAGTTGAACAGAATGATCCCATTAAAGATTTAGTGATAATGCTACATTCCTTTGAGTAATTTATGAACAGTTGCTCAGTTGAAGGTGCACAATCACTCAAATATAGATTGAATGAATGGAAAATGCTAGTATCATGTGTAGGAGTGGGTGAGATGAGAAGCATACCAATAGGAAAGAGAGAATTCGTCCCTTTCGACTGTTACCTTTGTTGGAGGGAGGTATGTTGTAATGGGAATGGATTTTGGAATTAGCCTGCGCTGGCTTCAAAGCTTTATCCTTGTTGAGCACATTACTTAATTGTCCCCTTGCCCCTCCCTTTTACTTGTTCATTTATTTGTTCAACTAATGAAGTAATTCCTTTAATTAATAACGTTAGCACCTAATATTTGCTAGAGGCAGGATTTTAGCTACTGGCTCCTTAAGCAGGTTTGTTTCCTTGGCGTTTAAACACCCTCAGGTCTCTCCCACACCCCTTGAATTTCATTCCATGCCAATTACTGTCTGTCTCCATCTTCCCCTTTCCAGCCAGTCTTCTCAAGAAGAGTTGTTGATACTGTCTCCATTTCTGTTCTTCCTCCTCACTCCTCCTCCAGCCCAATTTTATTCCTCTACTGAAACAGTTCTAACTAAGGTCACAGGTACCTTCTACGTTAATTAGGATAATGCTATTGCTTTACAAAATAGATCTCATAGCAAGCCTGTGTTTTCTTATTTGTAAAATAGAGATTCATTATTACTACATATATCTTAGCTGTTCTAAGGATTGAGCTAATGCATATAAAACACTTAACAGGTAGTAAGAGCTCATGTATTAGTTTTCCATGACTGCAAAACCACAAACTTAGTGGTTTAAAACAATACACATTTATTATCTTACAGTTCTGTAATTTATAAATCTGAATTGGGTCTCACTGGCTTAAAATCAAGATGTTGGCAGGGCTGTGTTCCTTTCTGCAGGCTCCAGGGAAGATCTGTTTCCGTGCCCTTTCTTTTACAGTCCACCCACATTCCTTGGCTCATGACCCTCCTTCATCTTCAAAGCCAGCAATAGTGGGCAGAGTTCTCACAGTACATCACTCTGACCTTCTCTTCTGCCTCCCTCTCCCAATTAAGGACTGTTGTGATTGTGTTGACCCACCAAAATAATCCAGGGTAATTCCTCTATTTAGGGTCTAGGTGATAAGCAACCTTAACTCCATCTATAATCGTTATTCTGCCATGTAACCGAACAGATTCACAAATTCCAGGGATTAGAATGTAAGTATCTTTGAAGGGCCATTGTTCTGTGCACTGTAATTCAGTAAATGGTAGCTGTTAATAACTTCTTGAAAATCTTTAATAGTCTTCCATGACACGACACTGTTCTCTTCTTCACGGCCACATCCTACCCAGCCACTAAAGGTAGGAGTTGGACAGGCTCCTAGATCCTCTCCTATTTCTGCTCTATATTCTCTTCCTAGTTAATCTCATTCATATCCATTGCTCAAATTACTGTATATTTATAGGTGACTCAGAGATTTAGGTCTCCAGACCTTTATTTCTAGACCTATGTACGCAACTGCCTTTCTCATGTTCTACCAGCTCTTTCAAAGACACCTCAGATTCAAAAAGTTCAAAACCAAGCTCATGAGTCTTTCCCCTTGACACCTAAAAAACCTCCCACAACCTGATACTCTTGCAGTGCTCCTCATCGCAGTGAATGGCACTCCCGTCAGACCACTGACACAAACCAATAACCTGTCTCTCTTGACACCTCATTATCAGGTCCTATGGATTTAACCTAAATGTCTCTTGAGTCTTTCCATCTGTGCAATGACCATTCTAGTTCAAGCTACCATCATCTTTCCCTGGTCTAATGTAATAACCTCCTGTTCTGTGTCCATTCTATACCCCTACAAAACATTCTCAGTGTATTCGGTGTAGTATTTTCAAAGCACATATTGGAATATATAAATGATAGTAAATACAGACACTACTTCTGCCCACCTAATCTAGTTATTAACACATTCTGCACAGAAGATAGGAAAGAAAATGTTGAATATGTCCTTCTTATGAAAGATACTGAGACATCTCTTGGAATCCAAGGGCAGGGATGCTCCTGGCCCTACTTATAATGATGTAGGGAACTCATCTTTTATTTATTTTTTATTTTTATTTTTTGAGGGGAACTTATCTTTTAAAAGACCCTAAGACACTTCTGTCTGTTGGATTGCTTTGTCAGTGTGACCTTAGAAGTTGAGGTCTACTGATTAAGAATCCTCCTTGGATTTGCTTAGGTGAGCATCACTAAAGTTTGCCTTTGTTCTCTCTTTACAATGTGTCTCTTACTGAACAGTCCCTATCTAAACAATACAGTCTTTAGATGTCTTTGTTTAAGGCACTGTTGCCTATCTGCTGTGGATCATCCTGTTTTATTCTTTTAAGTCTCTTATTTTTCTTATTTTTAAATTCTGGGGTTGGAAGATAGTTTCCTCTGTTTATTGTCTATAAATATTTTAAATTACTGTATTTCGAAGTCCAAACATGTAAAAAAAATTAATTCTTGCATCATTTCCTGTCCTGTGCTGTTTTACATACTTTTTCATCATTGAACTGCTGAATCATTTAAACTTTTTACCATGAGGAACCTATTGTAATGGGATGGATGAGAGGACTTTTTTTTTTTCCTTCTTCTTTTTTCTTTTCTTTTTCTTTCTTTTCTTTTTTTTTTTTAACAAGTACAGTGTAAAGGAATGATTAAACAGGTACAAATGGAGGGGTTTGGGTTTTGTTTTTTTTTTTTTTACATAAATTCTCGATTTTTGTTTTCTGTAGGCATGGTGAGAAGGTCAGTCTCAGCTCTAAGTGTGCAGAAATTGACCGAGAGATGATAAGTTCTCTTGGGGTTTCCAGGTCTGTGCTAAATAATGTCATTTTTTGTCACCAAGAAGACTCTAATTGGCCTTTAAGTGAAGGAAAGGCTCTGAAGCAAAAATTTGATGAGATTTTTTCAGCAACAAGGTTTGTAACCTTTAGCGAGACTTTATAAAAACCCATTAAGTTATTGAGCCATGGTTGCAATTTGGATGCTTCTTTTTTAAAAGAGAAAATGTTTTAAAAGTAAAAAAGTCATTAGTTATTACCTGTCATCCAGTAACAACCACTAGGCATATTTCCTTTCTGTTTTCATTCTGTACATCTTTATTGACCTGTTGATAATTTATATGTAACTTTTTCATTTACCATTACATCATAAGCATTTTCTAAGTTATTAATAACTCTTTTTAAATGTCATCTTAACAACTATGTAATATTCCATTGTTTAAATCTACTGTAATTCCCTTGAACAGAAGTTTGATTTTTATTTAATATCTCCAAAGGTACATAAAAGCCTTGGAAACACTGCGGCAGGTACGACAGACACAAGGTCAGAAAGTAAAAGAATGTCAAACAGAACTAAAATATTTGAAGCAAAATAAGGAAAAAGCTTGTGAGATACGTGACCAGATTACTAGTAAGGAAGCCCAGTTAACATCATCAAAGGAAATTGTCAAATCCTATGAAAATGAACTTGATCCATTGAAGGTAAGAAGGTCATCTTTTATCATGGTAGCATCCCTTAAAGCACTTTATTTTTATATAAATTTGAATGTTGTATATATTTCTTGAAAAAAATATCACTCTATAATGTTATGGTTAATATCTTAGTTCTGTATTGGGTGGTTAGTCTTAGAATTGCCCAAAGAGCTTGAATTTGAGAGTAAACAAATTCATACCATCATACTAAGTTACTGAGGTACATCTTTAGTTGTTGAATAATGACCCAACCTTACACATTACTGTATTCTTAAGGAGATTTTTTTTTTTTTTAGATTTTATTTATTTATTTGACAGAGAAACAGCCAGAGAGGGAACACAAGCAGGGGGAGTGGGTGAGGGAGAAGCAGGCTCCTGGCTGAGCAGGGAGCCCGAAGCGGGGCTCGATCCCAGGACCCTGGGATCATGACCTGAGCCGAAGGCAGACGCTTAAGGACTGAGCCACCCGGGTGCCCCGAGATTTTTTTTTTTTAATTGACACATCTTTCCAGGGAATTTTTATAATTTTCAGGATTTTCTTGACGTTGCATAAAATTTGGAATTGATGCATAACATGTTGATATATCTGACAGTTTTCTAAACTCTTGTGGTTTATAAGAAAGGCCATAAAGACCATAAATAAAAATGTACGCTTCCTAAACATTTATTGTTTCCTGTGTGCAAGGGGTATACAAGGTATACTGTGCTTGGGGTTACAGGTACAAGGAGAACTACAGTTATGTCCTTGCTCTTAAAGTGTTCCTAGCCTAAATAAGTAAGAGCATCCTTGAAAATGGCCATTTTCTAGGTTTCAAATAGTAGAAGAATTTTTTTAAAATTATTTAAAAGTTAACTGATTTGGCTCTTAAATTCATCTCTAAATACTGGTATAGATTATTTTTTAAATTTTATTTATTTATTCATTCATTCATTCATTTAAAAAAGTTTTTATTTTAATCATCTGATGGTCATCATGACAAAGATATTCCTTAATCCCCATCATCTATTTCACCTATCCTCCTACCCACTTCCCCTCTGGTAATCATCAGTTTGTTCTCCATAGTTAAGTCTGTTTCTTGGAGCACCTGGGTGGCTCAGTCAGTTAAGCCTCTGCCTTTTGCTCAGGTCACGATCCCAGGGTCCTGGGATCAAGCCCCACATGGGGCTCCCTTCTCGGTGGGGAGCCTGCTTGTCCCTCTCCCTCTGCCGCTCCCCCCTGCTTGTGTTTGCTCTTTCTCTTTCTCTTTCTCTGTCAAATAAATAAATAAAATCTTTAAAAAAAAAAAAGTCTATTTCTTATTTTGTCTCCTTTTTTATTTTGCCTTTGTTCGTTTTGTTTCTTAATTCCATGTATGAGTGAAATCAAATTAGTCTTTCTCTGACTTGTTTCACTTAGCATTCTACTATCTAGTTCCATCCATGTTGTTGTAAATGGCCAGATTTCATTCTTTTTTTATGGCTGAGTAATAGTCCATTGTCTCTATATATCACATCTTTATCCATTCTTCAGTCGATGGCACTTGGGCTGCTTCCATATCTCAGCATTGTAAATAATGCTGCTATAAACATAGGGGTGCATGTATCCCTTCGAATTGAGTGTTCTTGTGTACTCTGGGTAATACCCAGTAGTGCAATTGCTGGATCATAAGGTAGTTCTATTTTTAACTTCTTATTGTTTTCCAGAGTGGCTGCCGCAGTTTGCATTCCCACTAGTAGTGCACAAGCGTTCCTTTTTCTCCACATCCTCAATACCATCTTGTGATTTTACCTATTCTCACAGGTGTGAGATGGTATCTCATTGTAGTTTTGATTTGCATTTCCCTGATGAACAGTAATGTTGAGCATCTTTTCATGTGTCTACCATCTTTTTTTTTTTTTTTTTTTTTTTTTTTAAGATTTTATTTATTTATTTGAGAGAGAGAGAGCACAAGAGCGGGGAGAGGGAGAAGCAGACTCTCTGCTGAGCAGGAAGCCCGATGCGGGACTCGATCCCGGGACTCCAGGATCATGACCTGAGCCGAAGGCAGTTGCTTAACCAACTGAGCCACCCAGGCGCCCCCATGTGTCTACCATCTTGATGTCTTCTTTGGAGAAATGTCTGTTCATGTCTTATGCCCATTTTTTAATTGGATTATTTGTTTTTCGGGTGTTGAGTTGTATCAGTTCTTTATATGTTCCGAATACTAGCCCTTTATTGGATATGTCATTTGTAAATATCTTCTCCCATTCCATAAGTTACTTTTTAGTTTTGATGTCTTCTTTGTGCAGAAGCTTTTTATTTCAATGTAATCCCAATAGTTTATTTTTGCTTTTGTTTCCCTTCCCTGAAGGGACCTGTGTGGAAAAAAATTGCGGTGGCCTATGTTGGAGAAATTACTGCCTGTGCTCTCTTCTAGGACTTTTATAGTTTAAAGTCTCACATTTAGGTCTTTAATCTATTTTATTTTTGTGTATGGTGTAAGAAAGTGGTCCAGTTTAATTCTTTCACATGTAGCTGACCAGTTTTCGCAATACCATTTGTCGAGCAGTCTTTTTTCCTTTGGATATTCTTTCCTGCTTTGTCGAAGATTAGTTGACCATATTATTGTGGGTTAATTTCTGGATTTTCTGTCCTATTGATCTGTGTGTCTGTTTTTGTGCCAGTACTATACTATTTTGATCACTACAGCTTTGTAATATAATTTGAAGTCTGGAATTGCGACGTCTCCAGTTTTGCTTTTCTTTTTCAAGATTGCTGTGGCTCTTCGGGGTTTTGTGGTTCCGTAGATTTTTGGATTGTTTATTCTAGTTCTGTGAAAAATGCTGTTGGTATTTTGATAGGGATTGCATTAAATCTGTAGATTGCTTTGGGTGGTATAGACATTTCAACAGTATTTGTTCTTCCAATCTATGGGCATGGAATGTCGTCCCACTTCTTTGGGTCATTTTCATTTTCTTTCATCAGTATTCTATGGTTTTCAGAGTACAGGTCTTTCACCTCTTTGGTTAGGTTTACTCCTAGGTGTCTTATTATTTTTGGTGCAATTGTAAATGGGATTGTTTTCTTAATTTCTTTTTCTGCTGCTTCATTATTGGTGTATAGAAATATAATTGGTTTTGTTTCCTTTGATTTTACTGAATTTGTTTATCAGTTCTAATAGTTTTTTGATGGTCTTTCTGGTTATATATGTATATATGTACTATATACATATATGTAGTATGTATAATATACATGTAGTATACACATATATGTATAGTATGTACACTGTGTTGTTTAGTATGTTTACCATAGTATGTATATAGTATACCATATGTTTATAATATATAGTATCATGTCATCTGCCAATAGTCAAAATTTTACTTCTTCCTTACCAGTTTGGAGGCCTTTTGTCTCTTTTAGTTGTCTGATTGCTGTGGCTAGGACTTGTATTACTATATTGAATAAAAGTTTTGTTCCTGACCTTGGGGAATGGCTCTCAGTTTTTCCCCATTGAGGATGGTGTTAGCTGTGTGTTTTTCATAGATGGCCTTTATTATGTTGAGGTATGTCCCCTCTAAACCTACTTTTTTGAGAGTTTTTATCGTGAATGGATGTTGTATTTGTCAAATGCTTTTTCTGCGTCTATTGAAATGATCATAAGGTTCTTACCCTTTGTCTTATTGATGTGATGCATCATACTGATTGATTTGCAAATATTGAACCAAGCTTGTAACCCAGAAATAAATACTACTTGATCATGGTGAATGATTTTTTTTTTTTTTTTAAGATTTTATTTATTTACTTGAGAGACAGGGAAAGACAAAGCATGAGCAGTGGGGAGGAGGCAGAGGGAGACCAAAGGCAGATGCTTAACTGACTGAGCCACCCAGGTGCCCTGATTATTTATTGTTGGATTCGGTTTGCTAGTATTTTGTTGAGGATTTTTACATCTATGTTCATCAGAGATATTGGCCTGTAGTTGTCTTTTTTTTATGGTGTCTTTATCTGGTTTTGGTATATGTCGAACTTACTTGTGAAGCCATGTGGTCCTGGAGTTTTGTTTGTTGGGAGTTTTTGTTTTGTTTTGTTTTTTAAGGTTTTATTTATTTGTGAGAGAGAGAGAAATCACGAGCTGGCGGGGGAGGGGGGAAGAGGTTTGTTTGGGTTTTGTTTGCTCTTTCTCTAGCACCTTTAGGTGTAAGGTTAGGTTGTTTATTTGAGATATGTCTTCTTTAGGTAGGTCTCTATTGCTATAAATTTCCCTCTTAGAACAACTTCTGCTATGTCCCAACAATTTTGAACTGTTGTGTTTCATTTTCATTTGTTTCCATGTACTTTTTTAAAAAGTTTTATTTATTTTTTTTAGTAATCTCTTCACCCAGCATGCGGCTTGAATTTACAACCCTGAGATCAGGAGTCGCACGCTCCTCCAACCGAGCCTACCATGTACCCCTCCACGTACTTTTTTGTTTCTTCTTTTATTTTCTGGTTGACCCATTCATTGTTTAGTAGCATGTTATTTAATCCCTGTGTATTTAGTGCCACATTTTTTCTTGTGACTGATGTCTAGTTTCACAGCTTTGGGGTCAGAAAAGATGTGCCTCCTGAATCTAGTATCTCCTTAATCTCTTCCGGATTAAGGAAGTTTTCAGCTATTATTTCTTCAGATAAATTCTCTGCCCCATTTTCTCTCTCTTCTTCTTCTGGGACTCCTATAATACAAACGTTATGTTTGGTGGAGTCACTGAGTTCCCAAAGTCTGTTCTCTTTCTTTTTTTTTTTTTAAGATTTTATTTATGTATTTGTCAGAGAGAGAGCACAAGCAGGGGGAGCGGCAGGCAGAAGGAGAAGCAGGCTCCCCGCTGAGCAAGGAGCCCGATGTGGTACTTGATCCCAGGACCCTGGAATCATGACCTGAGCCTAAGGCAAACGCTCAACCGACTGAGCCACCCAGGCGTCCCTGTCTGTTCTCATTTTGCATAATTCTTTTTTCTTCCTTTTATTCAGTTTGATGACTTTCCATTAGTCTCTTTTGTGGGTCACTGTATCTTTCTTCTGCTTCTTCCAGCCTGCTGTTCATTCCATCAAATGTGTTTCTCATTTCATTTATTGAGCCCTTTATCTCTGCTATGTTATTCATTATCTCTGTGTTAATGGTCTCAGTGATGTCTTCCCCTCTTTTCCCAAGTCCAGTGAGTATCCTTATCATCATTGCTTTAAATTCTCCAACAGGCATGTTACTTATTTCTGTTTCACTTAGATCTCTAGCTGTGGCTTGTCCTGTTCTTAGATTTGGGACAAATACTTCTGTCTTCTCGTTTTGTCTAAGTCTCTGTGCCTGTTACTGTGTGTCAGGGAAGTCAGCTATGTTTCCTATTTTTGAGGGGAATGCCTTTATGAAGAAGAGGTCGTCTTATAGTGCCCTGCAGTGTAGTGTCCCCTGTTCTCTGGAGCCTGGTGCTTGTGGAAGCATCTCCTATGTGTGCTTCATGTGCTCCACTTTTGTATCCTAGCCACTTTATCCTTCAAACCAGTCATTTGCAGAGGCTGTCTCTACCTGTTGTGGGCATTGTTGGGTCCCTGGCCTGATTGTGGCACATTTTAACTACGTGTACTCTGTTCTGCTTGTGAAATGAGATCTATCACCACTGCCACTGGAACCGAGGCTCCGCAAAACTCCTGCGTCAGGAGATGCGATCTTGGCAGGGGTTTGGGCCAGTCTTCTTGGGGAGGGGAGCTGCTGCACTGGGACTAAGGTGAGGGTGATTGGGAGCAGAGGTTCCACTGGGGCGTTGGGGGGCATGGCTTAGTGTAAGTAAGTTAGGTAGCAAGTGTCAGGGCTGGGCTGGTTCCTGCAGATGGCCTTCTGCTTATGCTTAGGGATGGGGAGGGAAATGGTGCCTGCCAGTTCCTTTGTTCCTGGAGCAGTCTCTGAATGAACATTGCCTCTCGAGGACATGCTCTGAGAGGAGCAACTAACCTCCCCACTGTGTGCCCCAGGCACTCTTCAAATTGCTGTTTCTGTGGCTGTTTGCCCCACATTTTCTCCAAGAGCAGCCCCAATGCCCTTTGAGCTTTCCCAGAGCCAAACACGTTGACCTTTAAAACTCCAGGCTCCACTAGTTGCAAAAACTCAAAAAATTCAGGCCCTCTCGCTTTCCAGGTGAATTGCTATGGGGATTTGTTTTCTCTTGTGTGCTTCCCTGAGTGTTAGTCTATCTTCTCACCCTTCTCAGTGACTGCTTCTCCTTCCCCACCCCAGGGGCCATAAACTGCATCTCTGCACTTCCTGTCTTCTTCACTGTGACTTCTTCTCTACCTTTAGTTGTGGAGTTTGTTCTGCCAGGCTTCAGATAGATTTCTGGGGTATTAAGGATGATTTGATAGTTATCTACTTGTATTTGTGGGGTGAGGTGAGCCTAGGGTCCTCCTACTCCATTGCCATCTTCCAACCTCCTGGTATAGATTTTTGAATTGTAAACTAGAAAAGCTTTGGTTTTATTTCTGTTCCAGTACCCATTGACATTATTGCATTATTTAGTGAATATTGTTTTTTGCGTAGCACTGTGCCAGGTGCTCTTGGGGATGATGAGGCCAAAAACTTGGACCTTGCTTTTAAAGAACTTAAAATCTATTAGGAGAAACAAGGAAACTTTTTAAGAAGATAGGATCACAAAGGAGTAATTTGAAGAGCTATGCAAATAATATCATTTAAAGCATAGATTCTTTAGGAGCTAAAAGGTGGTGTCTGTAGCACAAGTGAGGAAAGAAAAAATAGATAAATTGGACTTCCTCAAAATAAAAAACTTGTTTTGCAGACTACATCATTGAGAAGCAAAACGACAACCCACAAAAAGGGAGAAAATAATTGCCAGTCATATATCTGAAAAGGGACCTTTTTCTGGAATATATAACGAACTCTATATAACTCAATAATTAAAAAAATAACAAATTGAAAATGTGCAAAGGATCTAAATAGATGTTTCTCTAAAGAAGGTATCTATGTGTCCAAAGACACATGAAAAGATATTTGACATCATTATTCTTCAGGAACATACAAATCAAAATCACAGAGTGGCTGTAAATCAAAAAGACGTATAATTAGTGTTAATAAGGATAGGGAGAAATTGGAACCCTCATATATGCTGGTGGGAATGTAAAATGATGCATCCGACATTGGAAAACAGTTCAGCAATTCCTTGAAATGTTAAACATAGAGTTAACATATGATCCAGCAATTTTACTCCTTAAGTATCTTACTCCCAGGGGCGCCTGGGTGGCTCAATCATTAAGTGTCTGCCTTCGGCTCAGGTCATGATCCCTGGGATGGAGCCCCACATCAGGCTTCCCCACTCAGCAGGAAGCCTGCTTCTCCCTCTCCCACTCCCCCTGCTTGTGTTCCCTCTCTTGCTGTCTCTTGTCTGTCAAATAAATAAAATCTTAAAAAAATATCTTCTACCCAAGAGAAATTAAAAAAATTCATCTATACAAAACTTGTATAGGGACGTTCATAGCAGCATTATTCATAATAGCCAAAAAATGGAAACAACTCAGTTGTCCGTTTACTGCTGAATAAAATGTGGCATACCCTTACATTGGAATATTATTCAGCCATAAAAAGGAATGAAGTTCTGATACATGCTACAACAGGCAAGAACCTCGAAAACACATTAAGTGAAGGGAGCCAATTACAAAAGATCACATATTATACGATTCCATTTATTTGAAATGTCCAAAATAGGCAAATCTAGAGAGAAAATTGATTGTGTAGGGTAGGTGGTAGAGAGGAATGAACAGTGACTGCTAATTGGCATAGTTTCCTTTTTGGAAGTTGAAATACCCTAAGATTAGGTTGTGGTAATGGTTGCACGACTCTGTGAATATACTAAATAGTGTTAAATTGTACACTTTAAACAGGTGGATTATGGGCACCTGGGTGGCTCAGTCTGTTAAGTGTCTGCCTTCGGCTCAGGTCATGATCCCCGGGTCCTGGGATCAAGCCCCACATAGGGCTCTCTGCTCAGCGGGGAGCCTGCTTCTCCCTCTCCCTCTGCCTGCCACTCCCCCTGCTTGTGCTCTCTATCTCTCTCTTTGTCAAATAAATAAATAAAATCTTTAAAAAAATACACAAACAGATGGGTTATATGGTATGTGAAATCTATCTCAGTAAAGCTGTTAAAAAAGGGGGGTGGTCTTGAAGAGAAATCTGTCACAAAGCCTTCAGGGGAGGAGGGATGGCTGAACTGGGCCTTAAAGGATGGGGAAAAATCAAACTGACAGAGTAGAAGGCGTTGTATGTCTGTTTGTATTTTTATTTTTTCTTTTAAAAGTAGTATGTGCTCACAGTGAAAAAAAATTATAGGAAAATATGAGTTGAAAAGTAAGAGGTGCTCTTCCAACTCATTTCTGACCTTCCAAATACAGCCTATCAGCAGTTTTTCTTTTTTTGTATAAATACATTATAAATGTATTTACATCCACATTTTTATATATTTTCACACATGCAACTTATCAAAACAGAATCACGTGAGGAAGAGCCTAGGTTAAGTAAACCAGAATAAAATGAGAGAGAGAATTGCATTCAGATTATGGAGAACCAGTGGGCTTAGAATTTAGTTTAATAGACAAAAGAATGATAAATTATGATAAATGTTAGGATGAGTTATTGTGATTACTGTGTATAGATGTTGTATGGTAATACCCAAGACCCTGGAACACATTTTATCTTCTTTAGAAGCAGCATGGTTAGAAAGATGACAGGCACACATAAGGTAGAAAAGACAAGAGGCGTAAGGGCTCTGAGGAATAAGAAAGAGAATTTTGTCTGAGATGGCCAGAGGGGATTACATTGGAATTAATTGGGGATATGATTTTGTTGATCATAAATGGGTAAGTAATTAGAGATGTAGGGACAGTGAAAAAGCAAGCTGTTCTTGAACAGTATCAGTGAAATCCATATAGTTGAAATGGAACATTTATTGTAAGGAAAGAATGTGAAGGTATGGCAAAGAGATAACAACTGGTATTTGTTGAGTGATGCCAGGATTCTTTTTTTTTTTTTTTTTTTTTAAAGATTTTATTTATTTATTTGACAGAGAGAGAGCAAGAGAGGGAACACAAGCAGGGGGAGTGGGAGAGGGAGAAGCAGGCTTCCCGCAGAGCAGGGAGAAGCAGGCTTCCCGCAGATCGAGCAGATCGATGCGGGGCTCGATCCCAGGACCCTGGGATCATGACCTGAGCCGAAGGCAGACGCTTAACGACTGAGCCACCCAGGCGCCCCGAGTGATGCCAGGATTCTAAGGCTGTAGCAAATAGTGAGGTATTGTTTGTTTGTTTTCAAATTTTTATTCAAATTCTAGTTAATTAACATGTAGTGTAATACTGGTTTCAGGAGTAGAATTTAGTGATTCATCACACATATATATATTGTTTCTTTATTTGTGTTTAGTTTTGACTAGTTCTCTGTGGGTTTAATTTTATTCTCTGTCCTCATAGCGTAGCTCAGTGCCTGGCACATAGCAGGTGGTTCAGTAAATATTTATTAAGTGGTTGATTTCAAAGGTTTGGTTTGGTTTGGTTTTAGCTTTGACATACAAGGTTAGGTTTATTCCCTTCATGGAACTAAACATAAGGTTTGAGTCAGATCACCTTCCCAGGAGCCATCTAGAAGACCACTTCATTTCAAATACTGCATTCATGCTTTCTCATTTTTATAGATTCCCTCTGTCTTTACGAATTCTGTCGTAAACTACTTTATTCTCGTCCCACCGCATTCTGTCCTGACCCTGGCCCTGTTTTGCCTTCGGGTGGAAATTGCTTGAGAAACTTGTTTTTGAATTCAGAAAACACCTCTGGCATACTTATTTCTTCCGTACAGAAGTTCATGGTTCTTGTATACCTGATAACCCGACTTCTTCATTGTCTCATTTCACACTAACACCTCAGCTTTAAATACTCTGCTGTATTTTTTGTTCTGTTTGTCCTGGCTTCTTTTACTAGGTGGTGTGCTCTGGGAGTAGAACCTGGGTTTTGTGCTGCAGGGACTGAACAGATGTCATAACACTATATGTGAACTACACTGGAATTAAAATAAATTTTAAAGAAAGCAGATTTCAAAGAAGGAGTATTCCGGGGGCACCTGGGTGGCTCAGTTGTTAAGCGTCTGCCTTTGGCTCAGGTCATGATCCCGGGGTCCTGGGATCGAGTCCCGCATCGGGCTCCTTGCTCAGCAGGGAGTCTGCGTCTCCCCTGCCTGCCATTCCCCCTGCTTGTGCTTGCTCTCTGTCTCTCTCTCTTGCTCTCTCTGTGTCAAATAAATAAATAAAATCTTAAAAAAAAAAAAAAAAAAAAAGAAGGAATATTCCGGACTTAGTGGACTGGCTGGATTTAAAGAATGAAGCCACTAGAGGTGTCATGATAGATCCAGCCCGGATAATGCCAGCAAGAGGCAGTGATAGAAGCTGAGAAGTTTCTGAGTGTAGTACCACAGCTGAGGTGTTAATATCCAGGGCAAATTGTGTGGATATATTACAATTTGTTCATCCATTCCCTAGTTGATGGATATTAGGCTCTTTCCGGCTTCTAGCTATTAGGAATAAAACTGCTGTAAACTTTGGTGTACAGGCTTTTCGAGATATCTTTTCAAATCTCTTGGGTAACTTCCTAGTGGTGGGTTGCTAGGTTATATGGAAGTGTATGTTTAACCTTCTGAGCTGCCAAATTACTTTTGAAAGTGACTGTACCATTTTGTAGTCCTGCCAACAACATCTAAGAATGCAGTTGCTCTGCGTCCTGTCACTACTTAGTATTGTCAGTCTTTTTTATTTTAGCCATTGTAGTAGATGCATGGTAGTATCTCTGAGTGGTTTTTTTTTTTCATTGTAGTTTTAATTTTCATTTTTCTAATGCTTATGGATGTTAAGTGTCTTTTTATGTATCTTCTTTGGCTAAGTTTCTGTTCAGATATTTGCTTGTTTTGAATGGGATTTTTGTCTTTTGTGGCTGTGAGATTTCTTTTTATTATGGATGCAAGCCCTTATCATATAAGCATTTTGCAAATACTGTATTTTATTAACTGCTCTTGGAAGAGCAGCAGTTTTTAATTTTGATGAAATCTAATTTATCATTTTTTTGCTTGTACAGTTTGTTTGGTTTCCTAATTAGGAAATCTTTGCCTGACCCAAAATCACACAGATTTTCTTCTGTGTTTTCTTCTTGAAGCTTTATAGTTTGCGTTCTTACATTTAAGTATATGCTTCATTTCAAGGTTATATGGTGCAAGGTGAAGTTGAGGTTTACCTTGTTTCAGTCCCCATAGCCTACAGTGTTAACCATTATACCACCCTGCCTCCCGTCTTACCTCTCTCATCATTAAGAATGTGACTTTATGCACATTGATTCTTCCAAGTCACCTGCTTAGCAAGTAGTCTCATAAGGGTTAGAGTGAATGTATAGCAGCATTTTGCACAATGTCTTCAATATAGTAGGCATTCAATCAATGAAAGTTACGAATTATTATTGGTGAAATTACTCATTTTTCCATTTACCTAACATAGTGAACACCAGTTTCTTGTGTTTGGGGATACATTAGTGAACAAAGTTCCTGTTTTTATGGTGATTACATGCTACTTGTTAATATTACAAATCACAAGGGGGCGCCTGGGTGGCTCAGTCGGTTAAGCGTCTGCCTTCGCTCAGGTCATGATCCCAGAGTCCTGGGATCGAGCCCCGTGTCGGGCTCCCTGCTCAGCAGGGAGCCTGCTTCTCCCTCTCTCTCTGCCTGCTGCTCTGCCTACTTGTGTTCTCGCTCTCTGTCAAATAAATAAATAAAATCTTTAAAAAAAAAAAAATTATAAATCACAAGATATGGTATTACTATAATTTTATTAAATGACATTAAAGTTAAGGGTGCATTTTGGTGCAGCAGTGAAAGCTTACAGTTGATATCTAAGCACTCTAATAGTGTGGTAGTTTAATAAATTAGTTTCTAAAAATATCTCAGAAGAGGAATTGGTCAGCCTTGGAATTATAGAGGCAAACATTAGAAGAGTATCCTCAGCGTCACTCCAGGAAGAGAACACTTGAGTCTGGTTGCACATATTCCTAGGAGATTAGGCAACCAGCTGTCCCTAGAAGCCCGCCAGTGAAATCACTTGTCACACTTCACTTGTTCAGAGTTCTGTGTGCTTGAGCAGACTTTGAGTCAAAATAGAGTTTTCCGTGTAAATTTTGCCTTCAGCCTCAGAATGCACTTGTGACTCATGAGTTTCTAGCCCACACAGTAGATCTGTTTTTTAAAAACAGCCTATTAAAGATTTAAGTTTTTATAAAGTGGTACTTTACATAATGTGACTCTGCTGCCCAGTGAATGAATGACCTGTGGGAGCTGCTGAGGGCAAGATGTGGGCTTTGAAGTTAGAAGTGGAGTTTAGGGACGTCTGGGTGGCTCAGCTGGTTAAGCGGCTGCCTTTGGCTCAGGTTATGATCCTAGGGTTCTGGGATCAAGTCCCACATTGGGCTCCTTGCTCAGCGGAGAGCCTGCTTCTCCTTCTGCCTGCCGCCTGCTTCTCCCTCTGCCTGCCACTTCCCCTGCTTGTGCTCACTCTCTCTCTCTCTCTGATTTATAAATAAATAAATAAATAAAATATTTTTTTAAAAAAAGAAGAGTTTAATTATTGCTTTTTTTTTTTCTTAGTAGCTGTTAGGAGTTGTGCAAATTATTTAATGTCTCTGATCCTTGGTTTCTCTTTGCTTCTTATAATTTTTAGCATTGTTAGCACTAAATGAGAGATCACTTTTACTAAGTACCTAACCCGGGACATCTTACTCCTTTCCATTCATTTGCAGTATAAACTGTAGTGAAATTTATGTACAGTATTTGTTTGTTTTCAGAATCGTCTAAAAGAAATTGAACAAAATCTCTCTAAAATAATGAGACTTGACAATGAAATTAAAGCCTTGGATAGCCGGAAGAAGCAAATGGAGAAAGATAATAGTGAACTGGAACAGAAAATGGAGAAGGTCTGTGGTGGTAGAATTTTGTTCTTCAAAATTTTGAGATTATTATAATGAACCTCATTTGAATCCATTTTGCCACTCATTTCAGAAAAAAATACAAATCTTGATGTTTGTGTTATTTCCATATATATGTTAAAAGGAAGGATATTGAATAAGCTTTGGTTCATATTTTGTACTTCAGAGTGATAACTTCTTGTATGTATTCATTAAAGCTCTTTATTTTGTTCTCTGCACAGGTTTTTCAAGGGACTGATGAGCAACTAAATGATTTATATCACAATCACCAAAGAACAGTAAGGGAGAAAGAAAGGAGACTGGTAGACTGTCAGCGTGAACTGGAAAAGTTAAATAAAGAATCAAGGCTTCTCAATCAGGAAAAATCAGAACTGCTTGTTGAGCAGGGTAGGACAAAATGTTAACTTGGTCTTTTTTCCTATTATAATATTATGCATTTTCTGCATGAATGATGAATCTCCAGGAAATTATGCAGAGTGAAAAAAAGCCAATCTGAAAAGATAATATACAGCATGCTTCCATTTATATAACATCTCTGAAATGTCAAAATTTCAGAAGCAGAGGACAGATTATTGGTTGCCAGGGTTACTGAGTAGGAGGAGGAACAGGAGGAAGGTTAGTATGGTTGTGGTTGTAAAAACAACAAGAGCAAAAAAAAAAAAAAACATAAGTATGGTTATGATTACAAAAGCTTATTGTGGTAGTTGAACTGTTCATTATGTTCACTGTCATGGTGGAGGTATGAACTAACACAGTTGATTATATTATATAGAACTTAATATGCACAAATACATAAAAGTAACACTGGGGAAATCTGAATAAAACTGATGGATTGTATCAGTGTCAGAATCCTGACTATGAAATTATACTGTAGTATTGCAAAATATTACTAAAGGAAGCACTGTTTTTTTACTCACAACAATTCTGACACCAGATGTGTGCGTTTTTCCACACCAAGCAATTCTCTAATTCTTGGAAGAGAGAATTCAGTTCTGACACTAATTGTCTGGAGTCAGTGCTTTCCCTGTGGAGTCCCACAGGACTGCCTACCCAGTTCAGATTCCAGTTGCAAGTCCTAAGTTGTCTGTCACCTACACTTCTGATCTCTGATCAATTGGCTATAAATCAGGAGTCCCCACAAACCCTTTCTGAGGTTCAGTAATTTGCTATCATGATTGATAGAACTTAGGGAACCTTTTTACCAGTTTATTATAAAGGATACCACTCAGGAACAGTCAAATGGAAGAGATGCATAGTGCAAGGTATGGGGAAGAGGTCTTCAGCTTCCACGCCTTCCATCTGCATTACTCACACATGAACCAGCACCTTGATGTGTTCACCAACCTGAAAGCTAGCTCTCTGAATGCTGTTGTTCATCGTTCTTATGGAAGTTCCATTATATAGGCATGGTTGAATAAATCATTAGCCATTGGTGATTGAACCCAATCTTCAGCTGCTCTGTAGAGTTGAGGAGGTGGTTATTGAAAGTTCCTACTCTCTAATCACATAGTTTGTTCCTTTGACTACCAGCTCCCATCCTCTTAAGAGTCACCTCATTAGAATAAACTCAAGTATGGCTGAAAAGGACTTAGAATGAGTAACAAAAGATGCTCTTTTCACCTGTATCACTCAGAAATTCTAAGAGTTTTGGGTGCTTTGTGCCAGGAACCAAGGACAAAGACCAAATACATATTTCTTATTATGTCACAAAACCACAGTTAACCAGTGGGGGAAACTGGCAAAGGTTATAAGAGATTCTGCTGTGGGTGTTTGTTGTTTTTTTTTTTTTTTTTAATAGCTGCTTATGAATGTACAGTTTTTTTAATTTGAAAATAATCACTTGAAAATTGAATTATTATGGTTGTGTTTTTTAAAGGTCGTCTGCAGCTACAAGCGGATCGCCATCAAGAACATATCCGAGCTAGAGATTCATTAATTCAGTCTTTGGCAACACAGCTAGAATTAGATGGCTTTGAGCGTGGACCGTTCAATGAAAGACATATTAAAAATTTTCACAAACTTGTGAGAGAGAGGCAAGAAAGGGAAGCAGAAATTGCCAGCCAGCTGATGGTAAATATTGCTATATTCTTTTGTTTGTATCAGATTCTCTAGTTATATTGTTTCAATTTTAGGGTGGACCTCATATGTCAAAGTTTTGGGTTAGTGTTAGGATAGAATCTTTACGAGATAGAAAAAAACCTCATGGAAGCAATTTGTCTAAAGTTTTTAAGGATAAAAATATGAAGAAAATACAGGTTACATTTTAAATTTGATTTTAAGTTACATTTCTTTTTTCTTTTTTCCCAGTTTTACTGAGAAATAATTTAACAGGTACCACCCTATGTTTAAGGCATATGGCACGAGTATTGTGAAATGATTACCACAGTAGGTTCAGCTAATACCCGTTTCCTCATATATATATATATATATATATATATATGTGTGTGTGTGTGTGTATATATATATATATATATACAATAAAAGAAAAGAAAATATATTTACCTTGTGATGAGAACTTTCAGGATGTACTTCTTTAACAACTTTCCTATGTCATATGGCAGTGTTAGCAGTAGTCATCATAGTGTACATTATATCTGTAGTACTTAAAACTGGAAATTTGAACCTTTTGACCACCTTCCTTCAATTCTCCCTCCTCCCACCTTCCGCCTCTGGTGACCACAAGTCTGATCTCTTTTTCTTTGAGTTTGTTTGTTCTTTGGGTTTGTTTTGTTTTTGGATTCCACATATAAGTGAGATCATACAGTATTTGTCTTCCAAAATTTCTTTTTAAAGGTAATCATAAAAAGTTTGCTCATAGTTAATAATGATTATCTCTGGGTGATGGTCATTGCATTTTTTTGTACTTTCCTATATTTTCCTTAGTGTGCGTGTGTTAATTTTGCATTCAGGAAACTTTATTAGTAAATTGTTCACTGAAAACAATTGTTAATGCTCATTCTTCTCATGTAGAATGACTTTACAGAAAAAGAGACTCTGAAACAAAAACAGATAGATGAGATAAGGGATAAGAAAACTGGACTGGGAAGAATAATTGAGCTAAAATCAGAAATCCTAACTAAGAAGCAGAATGAGCTGAGAAATGTGAAGTATGAATTACAGCAGTTGGAAGGATCTTCGGACAGGATTATTGAACTGGACCAGGAGCTCTCAAAAGCTGTAAGATATTATTTGAGTAATCTAATAATTTTAAGGTGTAAAGACGTTTAGAATCTTATATTCTGAAGTATATTATCTGTTGCTAATCTTAAGATTATGGCATTTCAATAAAAACATCAACCTTGTCTATGAATCTCATACAAAATGAAAACGTGAATATTATAATCATACCAACTCCTTGATTCTGGAACTGGTGGATTGAAAATTAGAATCACGTAGGAAGCTTTTAAAAAAGACTTAGGGGGCGCCTGGGTGGCTCAGTCGTTAAGCGTCTGCCTTCGACTCAGGTCATGATCCCAGGGTCCTGGGATCGAGCCCCGCATCGGGCACAGGAAGCCTGCTTCTCCCTCTCCCACTCTCCCTGCTTGTGTTCCCTCTCTCGCTGTGTCTCTCTCTGTCAAATAAATCTTAAAAAAAATAAAAATAAAAAAGACTTAGACTTGGGCGCCTGGGTGGCTCAGATGGTTAAGTGTCTGCCTTCAGCTCAGGTCATGATCCCAGGGTCCTGGGATCAAGTCCCGAGTCGGGCTCCCTGCTCCTTGGGAGCCTGCTTCTCCCCCTGCCTCTCTCTGTCTGTCTCTCTCTGTCTCTCATGAATAAATAAATAAAATCTTTAAAAAAAAAAGACTTAGACTTGGGGCCCTTGGGTGGCTCAGTTGGTTAAGCGTCTGCCTTCAGCTCAGGTCATGTTCCCGGAGTCCTGGGATCGAGCCCTGCATCGGGCTCCCTGCTCAGTGGGGAGTCTGCCTCTCCCTTTGCCCTCACCCCACTCAGTCCGTGTTCTCTCTAGAGTGGGGAATAGAAATGTGTGTTCCAGACAAAACCAGGTGATTGTTATGAGTACCTTGGTTAAGAACCACTTACCTAAGTTAAAAAAAACAAGTATTTTCACTCTAGGTTCCACACATTGTAGATTTTATATGATTCTTGCCATGTTACCACTTTTTGTTCGGTAGAAATTTTCTTAGACCATCTATTTTCACGAATTTCCAAATTCTCTTCCTCGTTTCTAATCTGTCCGCTTCCTTCACATCTCTGCCACCAAGTAGGCATCCTAAAATTTGGCAGATCTCCCTCTCAGAGCCCATCTTGGTAATTTAAGTAAACATTTCTATTTGCTCTGTAACTTAGCATCTAGCATACATTTTTGTCAGTTTAGCAGTTTGTCACAATATTGCCTTGTGATGGGAAAGCACTGGTCAGAGATCACATCGCACTATTTTATGGGTTCTACATGCCAGGCAATGTAGTGAATTTCCATGGATACTTGATAAATACTTAAATACCAACTAAAGAGTTACTAAACTGTATACTTAGATGTATTTTTCTCAGTTTTACACTACATTCTGAGTTTTCCCTCCTGTTTCACCTTCCCAGATTTGTTTACTAATTCTCTACCATTATAACCTAGTAAGATAACTTTATAAGATTTTCCTTAAAAATCTTATTTCTTAAATGCTTTTCTCTTCTTGGATAAAAGCAAACAGTAATATCTTGATCATTCTGAGTAGTTGATTTCTAATACATTTTGTCATAGTTTTAACACAAAACATATAAACTTGTGTGTTTGAATTATTAATAAGGAACATGAGCTAAGCAAGGCTGAGAAAAACAGCAATGTAGAAGCTCTAAAAACAGAAGTAATAAGTCTTCAAAATGAGAAAGCAGACCTAGACAGGACCCTGCGTAAGTTGGACCAGGAGATGGAACAGTTAAACCATCATACAACAACACGCACCCAGATGGAGATGCTGACCAAAGACAAAGTACGACCTTTCTTTTTGTTTTAATTATACTTTCTGGTATTTAAAATAATTTACATTTGTAATAGATGCACTACGAAATATTTAAGTGGTGTTGGCATTATATTTTAGGAGTTAAGTGAGCTTAATACTCTATAAGACTTGGGAGCTTAAAAACTGTTTTCTAATTACAAAAAATAATACAGAAGTATATATACACATGCCCATTGCTATTAATATTTATCATATACAGAAGTTTTAATTTTTATTATTGTCAGACTTGTTACTTTTTTCTCTTATGGCACAGAAAGGCAATTCCCACTGTGAGACTTCTGAAATTTTGCATTTTCTTCTTTCATTTTCATTGTTTTATTTTTTTAAGCCTAGAATTGTAGTCTAGAATTTATTTTTGTTAATAGCTGGCTTAGTCGGTAGAGCATGTAATTATTGATCTCAGAGTTGTGAATTCAAATTTATTTTTGTTCTTGATACAATATGGAGATCTTGGACTTTATTTAAAAAAATTTTTTTTTCTATAGGCTGACAAAGATGAACAAATCAGAAAAATAAAATCTCGACACAGTGATGAATTAACTTCATTGTTAGGATATTTTCCCAACAAAAAACAGCTTGAAGACTGGCTTCATAGTAAATCAAAAGAAATTAAGCAGACCAGGGACAGACTTGCCAAATTGAAGTAAGTAATTGTAACATTTGGAGATGTACTACAGATCTCTTATTTCATGCTTTTATTTTTCATTGCTTGAATTGTTTTATTATTTATTGTTATAAAGTGGTATGTCCTATGTTAATTGACTTTGGTTCTGCTGTATTTTATCAGTCAAGTAAAATGATGACATTAATTTGAGCCTTTAGTTCCTTGAAAGTTTGCAGAACTTAGAGGATTAAAATTCTCCTTTATAAAAAGTGAGGCCTGACACTATAAAACTCTTAGAAGAAAATTTAGGGGGAAGGCTTCATTATATTGAAATTGATAAATATTTTCTTGGACCTGACACCAAAAGCACAGGCAGCAAAAGCAAAAATAGATAAATGGGACTACATCAAACTTAAGAACTTCTACAAAGCAAGGAAACAACCGGGAAAAGGCAACTGACGGAATGGGAGAAAATATTCAAACCACTTATCTAATAAGTGATTATCTAGAATATGTAAATAACTCCTAAAATTAACAACACAAAAACAAATAATTGGATTTAAAAATGGGCAAAGAACTTGAATAGTCATTTCTCCAGAGACCATATACAAATGGCCAGTGAGCAAATGAAAAAGTGCCTAATTCATCAGGGAAATGCAGATGAAAACCACAATGATATACCACTTCACACCAGTTTAGGATGGCTACTACCAAAAACAAAAAAAAACAAAATAACAAATATTGGTGAGGATGTTGAGAAATTGGAACCTTTGTACATTGTTAGTAGGAGTATGAAATGGTACAGCTGATAGAGAAAATAGAGGATCTTCAAAAAAATTAAAAATAGAATTACCAGATGATCCAGCAGTTCCATTTCTGAGTATATATTCAAAAGCATTGAAAACATGATCTTGAAGAGATCTTTGCAAATCCATGTTCATTATAGCATTATTCTCAGTAGCCAGATGAATGGATAAAGATTCAGTGTGTGTTTGTGTATAATGATACTACTCAGCTTTAAAAAAGGAAATCCTGGGGGCGTCTGGCTGGCTCAGTCGAGCATGTGACTCTTGCTCTCCAGATTGTGAGTTCAAGCCCCACGATGAGTGTAAAGCTTACCCAAGGGTGGGGGTGGGGAGGAAATCCTGTCCTGCTACAACTTGGATGAACCTTGAGGATATTATTGCTAAGTAAAATAAGCTAGTTACAAAAGGACAAATACTGTGTGATTCCACTTACATGAGGTACCCAAAGTAGTCAAACTCTTGAAAACAGAAAGTAGAAAGATGATTGCCAGGAAGTGGGAGAGCGGGGGAAGGGGAATGGTTATTCAATGGTTACAGAGTTTCAGTTTTACAAGATGTAAAAGCTTTAGAGATATGTAGCACAGCCATGTGTATATAGTTGACACTACTGCACTGTACACTTAAAAAATGGTTAAGATGGTAAATTTTATATAATGTTTGTTTTTTGCCACAATAAAGACGTGATCACTTTTTTTAATGTCACTTTGGTGGTTGGGTAAAAGAGTCAAAAATTCTGTACAGATATTTGAGGAAGGTAGTGGATCTGGCTTTGGCCATGTCTCATTTGTTTCTTAGGGAAATGTGTCTTAGGGAATAGGTTATTGGAGTTTGAAGTTCAAGAGATTGGAAGTTGTTGCTTTGTAAGTAATAATTAGAGTCATTCGTATAGGCCGTATCACCTTAAAGGGGTTATGTGAAGAGAAGAAGAACGGTTATAGTCAGATGCCTGGGAAACAGCAGCGTTTACTGTTGGTAAGCAACGCAAGAGGAGCAAGTGAAGGAAACTAGAATTCAGGGAGCTAGGGTGAGAGCCAGATCGGAGTAATTCTTGAAACCTTGAGTAAATAGACCTTCAAGGAGGGAGTCAGCAGTGTTAGGTGCTAAGATAGTGATGTTGATGAGCATGGCTCAGTGGCTAGGATGGTCAAAGCATCACCTATATTGTTATTTCTTTTTGCCTTATTTTTACTGTGATTCTCAAAATGGGAAGTATCAAGATGTAGCACACATGCACTCATACACATTCATCTGAAACAAGTTTCTCAAAATAGCATGTGTCCTAATTATGCTCAGTCTGCCCCAATGTATTTTATTCTTTTTAATTTTTTTTAAGATTACGAATATGATCTATTATATTGATTACATGGCTTTCCCAGTGCATCATAACCTGCAAACCCTGATCTGTGTTGGTGTGAAGGTTGGCTAGGATGATATTTAAGAGTTGGAATGGAGAGGGGCACCTGGGTGGCTCAGTCGTTAAGCATCTGGCTTCAGCTCAGGTCACGATCCCAGGGTCCTGGGATCGAGCCCCGCATCGGGCTCCCTGCTCTGTGGGAAACCTACTTCTCCTTCTCCCACTCACCCTGCTTGTGTTCCCTCTCTCGCTGTGTCTCTCTCTGTCAAGTAAATAAATAAAATATTTTAAAAAAAAAAAAAGTTGGAATAGAGATGAATTGTATTAGTGAGCAGAGTCTTTGATGAATGAGAGGGAATGGATGATGACGTAAGTAGATGACAGCAACAAGGAAAGGATAAAGGAGAAGTTCTTACAGGAGTGAAGGGAAGTGATACTGTGAAAGGGTCCAAAGGGAATCAGGTGAATGTTCTCCTTTTCTCTTCTCTCTCTCTCCAGTATGTCCCGCAAGCATATTCTTGCTGAGGTTCCTAACCTAAGATCTAAGACCATGAACCCCCAGGAATCACACAGGCCCATGACCAGGTTTAGAAAGTGATCAGTGGGGCGCCTGGGTGGCTCAGTTGGTTAAGCGACTGACTGCCTTCGGCTCAGGTCATGATCCTGGAGTCCCTGGATCGAGTCCCGCATCGGGCTCCCTGCTCAGCAGGGAGTCTGCTTCTCCCTCTGACCCTCCCGACCCTCCCCCCTCTCATGTGCTCTCTCTCTCAGTCTCTCTCTCTCAAATAAATAAATAAAATCTTTAAAAAAAAAAAAAGAAAGTGATCAGTGTCCAGGATGGAGTTCAGGCAGAAGTGGACTGTTACCTTGATTTCTAAAAAAAGTACTTAGTCACAGCAAACCTTTGTAATATTTATTGGCAGAATTTGTTTTGTATCTACCTACTCAAACTTTTCAAATTCATTTCTCATGTAGTAAAATTGTAATCCATATTTGTTCTTATTTTAGCAAAGAACTAGCTTCAGCTGAGCAAAATAAAAATCATATAAATAATGAACTAAAAAGGAAAGAAGAGCAGTTGTCCAGTTATGAAGACAAGCTGTTTGATGTTTGTGGTAGCCAGGATTTTGAAAGTGATTTAGACAGGCTTAAAGAAGAAATTGAAAAATCCTCAAAACAGCGAGGTAAGTTACCTTCTTTATATTATCAAGGTGCTTTGACACTTGAATTTTCACTCATCAGTTAGCTATTAAGGATGGGAGATTTAAAAATTTGGTTCTGGAGGCAAAGGGCTTAAGTTTCAATCCCGGTTCTACAGCTTAATGGTTTTGTGACTTTGGGCAAATTATCAAATAATTCCTTTACTTCAGATTCATCTCAGGACATAATTACCTAGCACTTAGGGTGTTAAGAGTAAATGAGATTATAGGTATAAAGCTCTTAGAACAATTTCTGGTACACAGTATGCTCCCAAAATTTTGTTACACTTTTTGTGTGTTACCAGAAAGTAATTTATACAAATCTGAATGTATTGTGCCCTTTCAAAGAATATGTAAATATGAGAGGATTTTTATTTCTTTCATAATATGTTTATAAATGAAGAATGATCCTATATATATGGAAAATGATAGAACCATAATGACAAAACTGTATTTTATATTTTTCTCACTGGTAATACATTTATTTTCTTAAAATAGCCATGCTGGCTGGAGCCACAGCAGTATACTCCCAATTCATTACTCAGCTAACAGATGAAAACCAATCATGTTGCCCTGTCTGTCAGAGGGTTTTTCAGACAGAAGCTGAATTACAGGAAGTCATCAGTGATTTGCAGTCTAAGCTGCGGCTTGCTCCAGATAAACTGAAGTCAACAGAATCTGAACTAAAGAAAAAAGAAAAACGGCGTGACGAAATGCTGGGACTTGTCCCCGTGAGGTGAGAGTAGGGATTTACTGGTACTGTACATGAACAGCAGCAATGTAAAAAGTGCCCCTCCAGTCCCTGGCATGTGGTAGGTGTTCAGTAATGGGTTGAATGAATAAAAGTTCAAGTCAAGATTCTGAGCCAGTGTGCCCCATCTCGTGTTCTTTATAAGACAAAGCAATTATTGGGGTCCCTGGGTGGCTCAGTCGGTTAGGTGTCTGCCTTCAGCTCAGGTCATGGTCCCAGGGTCCTGGGATTGAGCCCCACATCGGGCTCCCTGCTCAGCGGGGAGTCTGCTTCTCCCTCTCCTTCTGCCCCTTTCCCCTGCTTGTGTTTGCTCTCTCTCAAGTTAGTAAAAATCTTAAAAAAAAATTATTTAAAAGTAAACAAACTTCTTAAACTAGTCACAGGGTAGTTATAATCTTTACTATTTTCTGTGTGTGCATGTGTGTGTGTGCACGTGTGTGTGTTAATACAATTCCTGAGACTTGGCTTGAGGGCAGAAATTTTGACAGATTGAGAACTGTTTGCTGTTCTGTCACTTTTAAATTCAAAAGAATTAAAAGTACTAAAAACCTCCCCCAACAGATGAATTTTAAACTCTATTTTTATGTCTTTTCTGCTTTCAAAAAGAATGAATCATCATGATTTCTCTTATTTTTCTCTCACTTATTCAAGAAATCCAAATGATGGTCTGTTTATAAATAAAATCGTCAGAAAGTATATGATGATGCCTTGGGGTCTTCCACAACATAGATCATAAAGCTGGTCACAGAGACCAGTATGACATAATCTTCAAGGAGCTGATGGTCTGAGTAAGGAGACAAGCTCTCAGAATTGAATATTTAGAAAGCTGGGCCTAATAAAGTTCTTAATTGGCTCAGACAAATACATTAGTTAAGAGGAGAGAAGCCAGTGGACTACAGAATGAGAATAAGATTTTGAGACCATAATAGGAGGTGAATGTGAAGCATAGGGAAGTTGGTTCGACTCCGTTAACAATGTAGAGAGAAATGAGAGCACTCTGTGTAAAGGGAAGGGGAGTCTGAGCTGTGCTGCAATAGAAAGGTGATCTAAAGTCGGAGGAACCATTTGGGGAGATTGATTCCCATAAGTTGAGAAGATAGGGCTATGTTACGTTCAGGCCTAGTTACAGCTCTCACTGATAGGGGATTTAATGGAAAACGTGTTTTAAGAAATTAATCTTATGTTAATATATTGAATGGATAAGACTGAGACAACTCTGGAAGCAGAAAAGCCAGGAGGGTATGTTGTCCTAGAAAACTGTGAAGAGGAATTTCAGGAAGAGTCTACAAAGATATGCTTTGTGATAGCCAGCCTCCAAGATGATGCCCAGTGATCCCTGCCTCCTGGTATTCATGCTCCTGTATGGTCTTCTCGCATGTTCCAAGACTGGTCTATGAAACCGGTAAGTTATGACAGAAGTGATAGCAAGATTAGGTTCTGTAAGGCACTACGGCTGCCTGCTCTCCTTTTCTTTTGGATGTGGGTGAAGCCAGCTGCCACGTGAGCCACCCTGTGAAAGGCCCCACTTGACAAGGAACTGAGGCCTTCAACCACATGAGTGAGTACCATTTGGAAACTGATAATGCAGTTGCAGTCAGACGTTCACTGCGGTCATCTCGAGTCTCTCCTAGGCTCAGTGTTCAAGGTGGCTCACTGAAATGATTTGCAGTGACACTGTTGGCTGGGAGCCCAGCTGGGGCTGTCGAACACAGTGCCTTAGCATGGCCTGCATGTGTGTCTTGGGATTTTGATAGCATAGTGGTTGGATTTCCAAATGAAGGATCCTAAGAGCAAGAAGTCCAAAAGACAGGCAATAGAAGCTGCTAGTATCCGAAGGCATAGGCCCAGAAACTGGCATTGTTACTTCTGCTATTGTCTGTTGGTCAGAGGAGTCCTGGAGCTTGCCAAGATTCAGTGAGAGGACACAGACTCCACCTCTCATTGGGAGGAGTGTCAAAGTATTTGTGGCTAACTTTAATCCATACAGTACCCTGGGATCTGGAGTGGCACCTACATGCCATCCTAGTCACCACACACAAAGTAGGGTAACCTGAAGCTAGAAAAATAAGTGTGTAGTCGGACAGGTAAATCAGTGCCTTGGAAAAAAATACAGCAGGATAAGGAAGTAGAGAATTAACTGAGGGTTGGTGAGAGGGGAATTGCTATGAAGGTGGCATTTGAGTATAGGCCTGAGAGAAGTAAGGGAGCTAGCCATGCATTTGTCCAGGAGAAGAGTGTTCCAGGCAATACAAAATCCCTGAGGCCAAAGGGAAAAGTGGTTGAAGGTGAGCTCAAAGAGAGTGAGGAGCCACATCTGGCTTACCCTCTCTGAGGAAAATATTTTCATTTATTTATTTGTTTTTAAGATTTCATTTATTTGACAGAGACACAGCGAGAGAGGGAACACAAGCAGGGGGAGTGGGAGAGGGAGAAGCAGGCTTCCCGCGGAGCAGGGAGTCCGATGCTGGGCTCCATCCCAGGACCCCGGGATCACGACCTGAGCCGAAGGCAGCAGATGCTTAATGACTGAGCCACCCAGGCGCCTGAAAATATTTTCATTTAAAGGCCAAAGTTCATCAACACTTAATATAAGACTACCATTGTGAATGAAATCTCAGATTAAAATATACCTGTTTATCATTTTGCTTATTAGTACTGAGTCAGGTTTATTATAACATTTCAGTTAAATAAAAACTCAGTATTTTTCTCTGTTTCTTTGAAAGATTTTTTCAACCAGCCATATCTTTGTTGGTTTCTTTTACATAAAGTCCCCTTGGAAAAGGAATGCTGTCACAAAAACAGATGAACTGAGTTTGTGAAAATTTTACAAAACAAAATAGAATCCTAATAGATCTCAATAACTCCTTCTTTTGGGAAACATCTTCACTCTTTCTTATACTTATTTTAGCATTTAGCATCTTAAGTAATCATCAGAAAAGAAGGCACCAAAACCCCAGACCACACTGATAAGAGGTTATTTAAAAGTGTACATGTGAAAATGTAAAAATAGGGTTAAAATTGAATGGATACCTATAATTCTCCACAAAGATGTCCCCATTCAAGTGAATGCTTGACTGTCATTAGGATGTCCTAGCTATGTCACTTTTTAGGCACTGGGAACATTAAGACCAACTGGGCTATGACCACAGGGTTCAGGAAGTAATGTGGGTATGGAACTATTCATAATCTGTATACCTTCATAATTTACTCAGGAAATTTTTTCATCTCAGTGGCATAACAAACTAGGTCTTCTGTCGCCCCAGATCAGTTCAGGTTGGCATTTCTTGGTCAGAGTGTGGACTTTTAAAAAAATCATTAAGTAGTAGCAGTATGCAAGAGCTAACCCTTGAGTTTCTGGTTTTTCCTTTGACTCCATTAGAAATTAATTTATTGTACTAATTTATAATTAAGAATTTAGAATTTTTCAGAAATCAGGTTGATAGCTTTTTTTTTTAAGATTAAATACAAGTTTTATTGTTTCAGAGGTGTCAACAAAAATAGATAGGGAGCCAGTACCTGCCACAGGAATTGTAATCCATTCGCAATAGTAGCAGCAATAAACTGGTTAGCAGCTTTTTTACTATAAACCCATGTAGCATTTGGCTGAGTGCTCTCCTTCCTTCCTTTCCATTATTTGTTTTAACTTTTTATTTTGAAATAATTTTAGACTTACAGAAAAATTACAAAAAGTACAGAGAATCCACCTATACCCTTCACCCTGCTATTCTTGATGTTCACAATTTATATAACCATAAATAAGTTATCAAAATCAAGAAATTAACGTTTGTGTGTCGCTGTTAACTACAAAGCATATTAGAATTTCAGCAGTCTTTCCATTAATGTTTTTCTGTTTCAGGACCCAACCCAGGATCCCACATGGCATCTAGTTGTTATTTCTCCTTAGGTTCCTGCAGTCTTCAGCTCTTCAGAGTCTTTGTCTTTCATGGTCTTGACACTTTTGGTCAGTATAGTCAGTTAATTTATAGAAAATCTCTCAGTTTGGCAAACATCACAGTAATACAGTAGTCCCTCTTATCTGTGCTTTCCGTCTCTACTGTTTCTATTACCTGAGGTCAGCTGTGGTCCAGAAGCAGATGATCCTCCTGACCTGTCATTATGTTAACAGTAGCCCAACTTGAAGTCACAAGGCCTACATCATTGTCCTCACTTCTTATCATCACATAGGCGTTTTATCATATAACATTACCTTAAGAGGGAGGGAGGGTACAGTACAATAAGATATTTTTTAAAATTTTATTTATTTCAGAGAGAGAGAGTGTGTGCACACTTGAGTGAGGGTAGGGGCAGGGGGAGAGAATCTCAAGCAGACTCCCCACTGGCGCAGACCCTGACTCAGGGTTTGATCCCATGACCCATGAGATCATGACCTGAACCGAAATCACCAGTCGGACACTGCACCAACTAAGCCACTCAGGTGCCCCTGTACAATAAGATGTTGTGAGAGAGACCATATTCACATAACTTTTATTACAGTATATTGTCATTGTTTAATTATTAGTATTGTTAATCTCTGTGCCTAATTTATAAACTCTATCACAGATATGCCTATAGGAAAAAACGGTATATGTAAGGTTTGGTACTATCCATGATATCAAGCATCCACTGGGTGTCTTGGAATATATCCCCTGGGGATCGGCGTGGCGGCGGGGAGACTATTGTAATTATTGTAAGCAGGATCTACCATTGGATACTGAAATCAGTGGGCAAAAGTTTGAGGAGAAGCAAGATACTGACATAGTCCCAATATATTTCTCCTAAGATCATTATTAATTATAAAGACAAAAATAGTAACTTTATACTGGATAAAACTGGCTGACACCATGTTAACCAAGTGAGTAAGATTAACATCTCCAGTAATAAAATATAATGACATCATGTGCCCACTGATATGCCCTGAGAAGGATACAATCACTTGTGATACTCTTGCCAAAAATGCATAACCTCCGTTTCATGATAAGAAAACATAGAGAGTTTATTTTTAATTGTGTGTTCTCTGTTTAGGCAAAGCATAATTGATTTGAAGGAGAAGGAAATACCAGAATTAAGAAACAAACTGCAGAATGTCAATAGAGACATACAGCGCTTAAAGAATGACATAGAGGAACAGGAAACACTCTTGGGCACAATAATGGCTGAAGAAGAAAGTGCTAAAGTCTGCCTGACAGATGTTACAATTATGGAGAGGTTCCAGGTAAGTTTATTATACTTGAAGGCCAAATAAAACTTGTTTCATGGTGGTTTGAATGTGAAATGTGCGAGTGTTAAAAACAAACAGATAGTATACAGGTATGGGTTGAGTTTAGAGTTCCCGGTCCTGAATTGCAGATAGTCTGAGGGGAGTACTGCTTAGTTTACGTTTCTGGGTTTGGATTGTTTATTCATAAATACGAGAATTAAGAAATGTCCTGTTTGTGGGGCGCCTGGGTGGCTCAGTTGGTTAAGCGGCTGCCTTCGGCTCAGGTCATGATCCCAGGGTCCTGGGATCGAGCCCCGCATCGGGCTCCCTGCTCGCCGGGGAGCCTGCTTCTCCCTCTCCCTCTGCCTGCCTCTCTGCCTGCTTGTTCTCTCTCTCTCTCTGTCAAATAAATAAATAAAATCTTAAAAAAAAAAAGAAATGTCCTGTTTGTTTTCATTTTTAGTTGGTTTCCTTTTGTTTATATATTTAAATTATTAAAATTCATTTTATTCTTTTAAACTTTGTTAAAATTAAATCTGAAATCAGTTACAAATTCAGATTTTAAAATAATAGTTTTTAAAGATACTGAATAATGATAATGTAGTAAGTTTGTTAAAGGAAATAACTTTGTTTCATTCTTAAGATGGAACTTAAAGATGTTGAAAGAAAAATTGCACAACAAGCAGCTAAACTGCAAGGACTAGATTTGGATAGAACTGTTCAACAAGTAAACCAGGAAAAACAAGAAAAGCAACACAAATTAGATACAGGTAATATAGTCTGTTTCTTCATGTACCCATAAAGACTTCAACATCCCAGCATATGCTTTTTATCATAAATTTTATATCTGTTATGTGGACAAGGAACTGTCTTTCTTCCAGTTCATAGTATATTCACCCTCTTTTCTCAAAGCCTCACTTGTTTCCTTGCTTTGCACAAAAGATTTGGAACGATGGGAGATTTTGAATGATGGATATCTGATGAGCTCTACGTTTTCTTAGTCATAACTACCCTATGGTCCATGGGTGGCCAGGAGGGGTTCTGTAGCACTTTTCTTGCAGTGGGTGGGACCCATGGAAGCTGAGCCTTTGTGAATTCCATAGAGCTATAAAAATGGAAGCTAGCTGTCCGTAGTATTTTCTGTATCCTTACTTTAGTCACTGTGTGAATGTTTTTGTGTAGTTTCCAGTAAGATGGAATTGAATCGTAAGCTTATACAGGACCAGCAGGAACAGATTCAACACCTAAAAAGTACAACAAATGAACTTAAATCAGAGAAACTTCAGATATCTACTAATTTACAACGTCGTCAGCAGCTAGAGGAGCAGACTGTGGAATTATCCACTGAAGTTCAGTCCTTATTCAGAGAGATAAAGGTAAGAAGATTCATACAAAATTGTTTGGTTGTTTTTTTTTTTTTTTTTTAATTAAATGGGCTCCATGCTCAACGTGGGCTTGAACTCACGACCCTGAGATCACGTGTCTCATGCTCTACTGACTGAGTCAGCCAGGAGCCCCACATACCTGTTTTTTAAATTAGTTCAAATATGTGAAATGCTCTTTATTGGTGTAGTGACTAAAACTATGGTTATTGTGAGGATTAAATAAAAAATAGTATAATTTTTTTTTGTGGTTCCTGTGTTGACCAAACTTGTACTAATAGGTAAAGGGTCTGAGGAGATTTTGGCTGTAATAAGGAAGAATTGGCTGCCTGGTTAATTAGTGAACTTCCTGTTACTGGGGGTGGTCAGGTGACTGGTTAACTACCTATAAGGAGTCCTGTTTATATGGGATATTGGTCTTACCTGCAGATCCTGTATCCATGGAAGATACTGCCTCTCAGTCTGAGCACTTTTTCTGTTTGATTCCAGGTGTAGTCTCAGAATTCTTCCCACTGTAGTAAGCAGGCTTTGACTTACTACATGGAATGGAAACCATTTGACATCCCTCATCTAGATTAATCACATCTAAGACCAAATCAAATTTTTGAACAGTTCTAGAAATAACAGTCTTATCTAGCTTTTCATAATTACAAACATTCAGTGAGCACTAAGTATATTACTGACTCTGTCATTAATTACTGTAAATGTTACAGAAGTATTTAGAGTATGATATAAAATAGTAATATCTTACATTTGTATAATTTTTTTTACTCTTTATAAAGCCCTTGGACATTAAACAGTTCAGTGTCTCAGTAACCCTGTTGAGGTAGGTGATTTAGTCCCCTTTTTATAAAAAAGAGATTGAGACAGATGCTTCATGTCTTAGCCAAGGTCATGCAGCTAGTAGGAGGCGGGGGTTATTTTCAGGTAGCTCTTCAATGTCTGTTACATGTGACTTCCTACCACACCATACCTCTTCTCAATATGAATACAAAAATACATCTGCCCTGAAGTAATACTAAGGAATTGTTTCTTCTTTTATGGGTTCGTTAAATAGTCGTTATCTTAGCTTGAGTATCATTGTTCCCTACAGTGGTAATCGTGTAATTATGCTATAGAGATGTTATAAGGCTGAACAGTGGAGACTCCTGATTAGTAAAATAGTTTGTCACTTCAAAGCCCCTTTCCTTCCAAAATAGGTGTGGACACAGCAACATCAATGTACCAGTATGTTTTTATACCATAAAATATGTACTTAGCCCTTAGCAAACTAAGCTTAAGAACAAAAGTGTCCTGTATCAAAAGTCATATTCCCGTCTGTAAAAGAGAGGCCTGAACTGAACCTCTTCTTTGGTCACACACAGCTGACGTGTGCCCCTGCAAACTCATAAAAACTTATACCTGAAGCCACATGCTCATATAATTGGGGGCACATGGCCTGGATTAGGAACCAAGTTAGTGGTGATGCAGTATAGCATAGAGGTTAAGAGAAAGACTCTGGAGTTGGACAGGATTTGGATACCGGATCCTTCATTTACTACTGGCTGTTGTGACCCCAAATAAACTAATCTGAAATAGGGATGAAAATAATGGTAGGGCTCCTCATAGGGTTGTTGGAAAAAGCAGATGAGTTAATTTTTAAAGCCTGACACATAGAAAGTGCTTTTATTATGACTATAAAATCTGACACCTGAAATAAGATAATGGAATATAAGGCATTATGTTTTGTATTTTTAGGATGCTAAAGAGCAGTTAAGCCCTTTGGAAACAACATTGGAGAAGTTCCAGCAGGAAAAAGAAGAATTAATCAACAAAAAAAATAAAAGCAACAAAATAGCCCAGGATAAAGTAAGATTTCATTTATATTTTTATTATCAAATACATATATTAAACTTAATGTTCAGAGAACCATGTTGGACACTAGTATTTCATATGAAATTAAAAACATGGTAAGGTAAATAGTATTTGCAGATTTGTGACATATTAGACATTAAAAATTCTTGTTAGAATAAAGATTAATTGCAACGACGTGATGGAACTAGAGGGCATTATGCTAAGCGAAATAAGTCAATCAGAGAAAGACAATTATCATATCTCAATATGTGGGATTTAAGAAACAAGGCAGAGGATCATAGGGGAAGAGAGGAAAAAATGAAACAAGACGAAACCAGAGAGGGAGACAAACCATAAGAGACTCTTAATCTCAGGAAACAAACTGAGGGTTGTTGGAGTGGAGGGTCGGAGGGATGGGGTAGGGTGGCTGGGTGATGGACATTGGGGAGGGTATGTGCTATGGTGAGTGCTGTGAACTATGTAAGACTGATGAATCTCAGATCTGTACCCATGAAACAAATAATACGTTATATGTTAACTTAAACAATTAATTGTTTTTTTAAAAAAAGAATAAAGATTAAAATTATTTTGCTTCTTAATCTAAAATAGAAGTTGAGAAGAGAGACTATTTAATCTGGTCCCATAGATGATACAGGGAATTTCTCAGATTATAAAATTTGGTGGTGTTGGAAAGTGGAACCCAAGGCTCCAACTTCCAAGCCACTGTTCCACTGTGCTTGCCTATTAAGTTTTTGTTACCTTAATATGTATTTCCTTGGCTATAAATCTTCTTAAATGCCCTAGTCCCAACCAGTGTATAAACATTAGAATTATATTTTCCCACAGGTGAATGATATCAAAGAAAAGGTTAAAAATATTCATGGTTATATGAAAGACATTGAGAATTATATTCAAGATGGGAAAGATGACTATAAGAAGGTAATTTAAAATTTAAAATTATTTATTTGTTTATACTTTTATTTCTTGTGCTTAAAGAATATTCTTTTTTGTAGCAAAAAGAAAATGAACTTAATAAAGTAATAGCTCAACTAAGTGAATGCGAGAGACACAAAGAAGATATAAATAAAGAAATGGGAATCATGAGACAAGATATTGATACACAGAAGGTAGGTCTTTTTTGCTAGTGGCTTATGATATCATACCAATAACATTCTTCTGTTAATGTTTTAATTTCTACTTTTGTTTTCAATAGATCCGTTGAGTAGAAATGCACACAGTAGAGAAAAGCAATTCTAATAACATAGCCTTTTCTTCCTTTTTTCCAATTTTATTTTTAATAAAAGACCCATTTGGTAAAAGTATAAACATAAAAGGTTTTATTTATTTATTTAGTTTAGAGAGAGCGTGAGCAGGGTAGAGGAGGAACAGAGAGGGGGAGAGAGAATCTTAAGCAGGCTCCCTGTCCAGCATGGAGCCCAGTGCAGGGCTTGAGCTCATGCGCCTGAGATTATGACCTGAGCCAAAACCAAGAGTCAGACACTTAACTGACTGAGCCACCCAGGCACCCCAAAGCTAATTTTAAATATAAATATTTAAACAAAGAGAGTTTAAATTAAAATTCTCCCTCCCCTTCTGCCTATTCTCTGCTCACTCCTAGATGTCATTACTGTTAACAGTTTTTTGTTTGTTCTTAAAGAAGTTTCTTACTCATATCAGCAGGTAGATAGATCAATAATATATCTGTGTGTATGTGTATATTTACTTCTATGTATGAGATCATACCATTCATATTCTGCACCTTGCTTTTTTCACTTAATGCAATTTGATCTTATATATCAAGTCAACTCACAGATCCACCATGTTTTGTTTTTTTTTTAATAATTTTGTATACTTATATTAAGAGTTCATGACTTTTTTTTTTAAAGATTTTATTTATTTATTTGACAGAGAGAGCACAGGCAGGGGGAGCAGTAGAGGGAGAGGGAGAAGAAGGCTCTCCGCTGAGCAGGGAGCCTGATGCGGGACTTGATCCCAGGACCCTTGGATCATGACCTAAGCTGAAGACAGATGCTTAACTGACTGAGCCACCTAGGCACCCCCACCATGTTCTTTTTAATGATCACGAAATACTCCATTTTGTGGGTGTGCCACAAGTTGATCACTTTTTTCTTACTGCAAATGGTGGCAATGAATATCCTACATATATCTCTATTTTTTTCTCACTTTCTTTTCTTTCTTAATGTAAGATAAATTCACACAAAACAAGGATGGAAGTATAATAATCTTAAAAGTTGTAAGTAAGATATCTATGTATTTCCAGTCATTTTTCTGTTGATTCCTATATCATTTTCCCTATTAAGGAAAGTAATTTCTACCATTATAATTAAAATCACATTGAGAAATTATCTTCATCATTCCTTTACACCATTTCTCTATTCCTGCTGTTACTAACAAAATTTGCTATATGAACACTTTAATCATTAGGTTATAAATGCTGATTTAAAATCTGTTTGAAGATTAGCCATATCAACTGTCTGCAGGGCCCCTGGCCATAGTGCCAGGTATTTCAAATATATGAATATTAGAAGTAAATTTCTGCCATCTAGGGGTGCCTGGCTGGCTCAGTTGGTGGAGCATGTGGGTCTTGAGCTCGGGGTTGTGAGTTCAAGCCCCATGATGGGTGTAGAGATTACTTACGAATAAAAAATCTTTTTTTTTTTAAGATTTTTATTTATTTATTTATTTTAACATTTATTAGAGAGAGAGAGTGTACATGAGTGGGAGGGGCAGAGGGAGAGAAGATCTGAAGCAGACTCCACAATGAGCGTGGAGCCCACTGCAGGGCTCAATCTCGCGACCCTGAGGTCACGCTTGACCTGAGCCGAAATCATGAGTCAGACATTTAACCGACTGTGCCACCCAGGCACCCCAAGTTCTTTTTTTTTTTTAAGTTATCTCCACACCCAACATGGGGCTCGAACTCATAATCCCAAGATCAAGAGTCACCTACTCCACTGACTGAGCCAGCCAGGTGCCCCTAAAAATAAAATCTTAAAAAAAAGAAAAAAATCTCTGCCATCTAATAAATGCTGAGTGACTATAAATTTATGGTGGCATGTATAACGAGATAGTTATTCCTCACTTATATGTGGTTGCCTATTTCAAATCACAGTCTGTAAATCATTAATGTCTCTCCATGTATAAACCTACACAGAGATCATTAAGATTTACCCATCTGTGACCCTTTACTAGTTGATGGTCTAAAGTTCATGGATCTGAATATATTAGTTTACTTTTGTAATCTGCCTTGTTCTAGAAATTATTTAATAAGTTGTATACATAGAGCAATGCCAAATAACATTTTAATTTAGTGGGAAAATGAGACAATATGAAAATAAGGTTAAGAAGGTAAAACCAGGAGAGTAGTAAGTATATAAAATGTAGCCCATGAAATGTGACACACTTGCTAAGGATTCTAGTAGTCACATGAAGATAGGAAGTCACAATTAGTTAAGATTTACATTGTCTCAGAGCTGAAAGGAAACCAGTTACACATATTAAAGACCAGAGAAAAATGTTTCCTGTAGACATTCATGGAAAGGAGGACACTGTGTAGATTAATAACACTATGTCTTTAACAAACCTCATGGGGCTTTTTCTTTTCTTTTTCTTCTTCCCCCCCCCCCCCAGTGTGTTTCAGCATCTTTTTTTTATCTTCCCTTAATGAGGTTCTCCAGCAGGTCGTGTGATTGAAGCCTAAAATAAATGTTGGAGTGTTTTAGGGAGCAGAGGTTAGCTAGAGGTACCCATCAGAATCACCTGGGTTTACCACTCCTAGGTATACAACCAAGAAAATTTTAAACATGTTCACATAAAAACTTGTACAAGAGTATTCATAGCAGCATTATTCACATTAGTTAAAATATGGAAACAACCCATATGGATGAATGGATCAGTGTGGTATATCCATTATGTATTAGGTTCTCCAGAGCAACAGAACCCAACAGGATATATACACATACACAAATTTATATAAAGAAGTTTATTATAAGGAATTGGCTCACATGATTATGGAGGCTGAGCACTCCCAGGATCTATAGTTGGCAAGATGGAGACTCAGGGGATCTGATGGTGTAGTTCTAGTCTGAGTTTCAAGGTCTGAGAACTAGGAGACCGAGGTTTCAGTTCAAGTCCAAAGGCAGGAAAAGACGACTGTTCAGCTCCTACATTCAGGCAGGAGCAGTTACCTTTTACTCGGTGTTTTTGTTCTATTTGGGTTGCCATCAGTTGATATGAGGCTCACCCACATTAGGGAGGGCAGCCTGTTTTAGTCATTCTCCCAAATCAGATGTTAATTTTATTCAGAAATACCCTCCAGGACACACTCAGAATAACGTTCAACCAAATGTCTGGGCACACTGTGGCCCATCTGAGTTGACGCGTAACATTAACCATCACATCGTAAAAGGGAATATTATACAGCCATGAAAAGGAATGAAATAGTGATATATACTACAACATGGCTAAACCTTGAAAACATGCTACGTGATGAAAGAATCCAATCACAAATGACCACATACTGTATGATTCGATTTATATGAAATGTGAATATCCAAAGGGACAAAAAGCAAATTAGTGTTGCCAGGGGTTAAGGGAAGGAGAGAGAAAGGGAATAGATTGACTGCTAATGTGTACTTGGTTTGTTCTGGGGGTGTTAAATGTTCTGGGATCAGTGGTGATGGTTGCACAACCTGTGAATATACTAACCTCTGAATTACACACTTTAAAATGGTGAACTTTATGGTATATGAATTACTTCTCAATTAAAAAAAAAAAATCACCTGGGCTATTAAAAATACACATGTTTATGTCTCCATTACAGGCCAATAAGTCAGAATCTCTGGGGCAAGGGCAGAAGCAACTATGCCTTGTTAAAGTTCCCCAGGGGTTCTGATGTAACGTCACTGAGCCAGAGCATTGCAGAACTTTCAGGCCATCCTCTGTAATTAATGGCATTTTTCCCAGCTAGACTTCGTAGATCTTGAACTGCAGTCAATTCAGTGTGCTACTCCATCACAGTTACCTAGAATGCAGCTAATTTTTAGGTTTGCTTTAGGTACCCCACTGCATACGTTAACTGTCATCTGAGCTAAATATTTTGAGCCTAACAGTACCTTCTTTACATGCTTGAGCTCTACTGAATTTAGTCCACAGAATAAGAAATTTGGAAGTTAAATAATCTCCTTCATTTTTTAGATGAAAGGAACTGGAGGTGACCTGCTTTGCCTGAGGTCACAAAAGTAGTGAATAACAGAAGTAGAACTTGACCTAACATTGCCAGATTGCTAGTATTACCTACAGAAAAACAATTCTGTTGTATTTTAATTGTATCTGGCTTTCTTTCTTCTTTCTCTGATACTTTGTATTTTGTAGACTATAATTGGAATTCTCACTGCTTAAAATACAAGGACAGATTTGATCCAAAAAGCATTTCACTATCAATTACTGAGCTAGGCACTGTGTTGATTACTTTACACACAGGCTCACTCATTTAATCTTCACATCAGCATTGTATGACAGGTGGTATTATTATCACCATTTATACAAGTAAACAGGCTCGGAATTTAAGCTAATTTGCCCAAAGTCATCAAATTTGAAAGTTGTAATGCTGAGATTTAAGCCTAAGTGTACCTAACTTAAAAACCTGTGCTGTTTAACTACTGTGCTGTATACTGTCTTTCAAAATTATCGTTAAGAGCAACTAGAAGCTGACCAAAAAAAAAAAAAAGAAAGAAATGCCTACTTTCTGTTCCTAATAAGGAAGAAGTCCAAGTGTAGTCTCCTAGGGAAGACTTTTTGAGAGTGACAACAGCTGCAGTGGTACATTAGGTTGCCTGGCAACAAAAGGACATTTACAACCATATCATTTCAGTTACTTTTAACTGCTTATAGTAATGCCCTTTAGTAGATGTGTTGTATGTATTTGTATTACTATTTGCAGGAAAACTGAAAGTGACCTTAATGACAGTTTAAAAACAAAAACAAAAAAACACCTCAAAATAGTGATGCATAGATGAGCAAGATTAAGCATGTGACAGAAGTGCTTGGCTTCCCTTCTTCTGACCTACCTCCCAAATCCTTATTCCCTAGTAAGTCCTGTGCCATTACTGTTGGCAGCAAGATTCTGCCAAAGATCTTCCTCTCCCTCCCACTTCCCATAACACTGGGTTTATTTCAGTTGGAAGGGTTATTACAGGAGGGTCCTAGCCTCCTCTTTGAGAAGTCTGGACTCTGAACTTGGGACAAGTTTTCTATATTCAGACTTTTATGAGCCAAATCTATTTCTGCGGGTAATTTTTTTTTCTACATTCCAAAGAGTCAGCTTATAAACTGTTTCCTATTTGGCTCTTGACAACATAGTTCATAATCACCAGGAAGGTTACTGAAATAATTCTGTTGGTGTTGCTGCTGCTGCATGATTGGGTCTCTTTTAAGGACAGAACTACTCAGAACCAGTCAACTTCCTATATTTTCAATTCAGTTCAGTGCCCAGGGAAAGTGTCATCAGGTATGTAGATACGTACTATCTTTGTGAAACTTCTGCCTTGTGACTATCATTTGTCAACTTGTCAACTTGAAGGTAAAGATCTTATCTAACATACCTAACAGTATCTCAGCCTTGGCACATGTTAAGAGATAAATACAACTAGGAAAAAAAAAAGTGAGTTGAGACTTTGATAGTCTGTTGCTCTCTTGTGACCTTTTACATAAGTAAGCTTTATTGTGGGGTTCCTGTGCAAGATGGTCCCAATGGGGTATAGTCTTTAGTTCTATTCTTTTATTTCATCATTTAAATATCTGTTTTGTGCGTTCATGGGCTGTCCAGATTATTCCAAGCCTCACCCTGGCTTCTCCCTCTTTTGAGTTTAACCTGATTCTAAGTGAGAAGGCAGAATTAGTACTACCTTTCAGCAATTGTGTGTTATGAATCACATGTTGGTAACTTGATTATTTTTGTTAACCAATTTAATATCATTTAGATACAAGAGAGATGGCTACAGGATAACCTCACTTTAAGAAAAAGAAATGAGGAACTAAAAGAAGTTGAAGAAGAAAGAAAACAGCATTTGAAGGAAATGGGTCAAATGCAGGTTTTACAAATGAAGAAGTATGTTTTTAAAAGGAGTCTTTAGTTTAAAGTCTTTTTATTGAATTGTGAAGAATATTCAATACGTATTTTTAAAAAAGAATTTTAGCATAAATGTCCCTTGAGACTTACAGGAAGGTGGACAGAGTTTTTATTCAACCATATGTCATGCTTTACGAATGGAATTACTGAAGAAGTGATAGAGAATTTGTAGTCCTACTGCATTGATGGGCAGGATTAAATACGCAAAGTCCCAGATTTCTGCTAACCTGCTTCACAAGATAATGGTATCAAGCGTAAAGAGCACATATGGCCTGTGGACCAAGCCTGTGTCCCAGCTCGTACAACCTCGAATACTGCCAGTGGACTTATTGCCAAAGTGATCTGTCATTGGAGACCCATTGTAGATGGTCCCAGTAGTAATTGCAGGCCAACCAGAGCTGCTTTTTTTTTTTTTTGTAGGTTAGTCTGTTACTTCTTTCATCTAGTTTTCTTGATACTTAACTTTAGTTGCTACCTTTCTGCTACAGCAGAAATGATTTTGTTCTTGCCTTGTGTGCCTTAGAGTTGCCTTAGGAATTCTCTAAGGAACTGGTCGATGCTAAGGCACTAGACTGGTATAAAAGGCTGTACTAGCCAAATAGATTTTTGAACCACCGTAGCTAAATATAGGCCATTCGTTCAGCCACTTCTTACAGATTTTTCATTTGTTTTCTTGACTTGACTTTAAATCTGAATCAAAGAATGCCTAAGTTTTTTTAAAGGATGTTGTAATGAAATTTTAATTTACTTTATAAAACCTAACAAATGGTTTAATCTTATGTTATTGTAAGTACTCTTGGTTTAACGTTTAAAAATATCTTTCATATATTGAAGAAATCAGACTTTATAACTGAAAGAGCTCTTCATCTTCAGTCTCATTTCTAAAGCATTAGGACATTGAGATCCAGAAAAAAATCCACAGGAAGTTATGACAAAAGCCTGGAATGTGACCTAGATATCCTAGCTCCCAAGCCTCAGCTCTTTAACATTGTAATGTTAGTGCTCTCAGTGGGAAGTTGAAAGAGTGAAGCTTTTAGAAGATACAATTGAAACAACTTATTCTTTGCTACTGAAGACCAAAACCAGATATTTTTAAATTTCTTCTATGTTTGGTACATAACAATGATTTTTTATATTCATTCAGACTACTAAGTACAACTCCTCTTTTCCAAATCTGTCTTCAACTAGAATGCAACAGAAATGTCAGCAAAACAGATAATAAGGCCAGTTCTGTATGGATATCCATAAACTGCGGAGCATTGCTTAATAAGAGGGTGCTTAATAAGTAATTGTTAAATGAATAAGATTCTTAAAGCACACAAATCTGTATTATCTCCCTAGTTACCAGAAAAGTTTGTGTATTTTACTTTTTTTGGTCATTATTATGCTTATACTTGTGCAAGTGAAATTTTGTTTTCGTAGAGTACAAACCTTTACCGAGTATTAACACAGAAACTAATAGTTTGAGATGAAATTGTATTTTGTCTTTGATGTATTGTGAACAGAATGATGACACCTATTACTCAGTAACTTCTCAGCGTTGGTAATTGTGCATTCTCAGTTCACAATCAGAATTTTGTGAATTTGTAATTTAATCACCAAGAGTACTTTTTTTAGGTTAGTGTCTAAAAATGAGGACCTTGCTCAGTGTTCATGTGTTATGAGAGTTCCTTGTTCAGCACACAGAAATCAGCTGTTCACAAATCTGGATGCTTCAGAGATTTGGGAAGCAAGAAATTTTTCTTTAGTACTAAAGCCTTAAATAAAAAGCAAGGAGAGACTTACTGTATATCTAGAGAGATCTGGGCTTTTCCACTTCAGGCTGCTAAAAGCTAAAAATGGTCCTTAATTGTCATGTTTACCTTTTATAGTGAACATCAGAAGTTGGAAGAAAAAATAGACAGTATAAAAAGAAATCACAGTTCGGCAATAGGGCGACAGAAAGGCTATGAGGAAGAAATTATTCATTTTAAGAAAGAACTTCGAGAACCTCAATTTCGGGATGCGGAGGAAAAGTACAGGGAAATGATGATTGTTATGAGAACAACAGAGCTTGTGAACAAGGATCTGGACATTTATTATAAGACCCTTGATCAGTAAGTATTGGACTGGGGATTTGGTTCCCACTGCAGTCAGTCTCAACTAGCATATTTTAGTCATGTGTTCCTCTTTTTTCTTTTTTACTTTTTAAATATAGTTAATATATATCAAAGAATGGGAAAATACGTGGTGTGTATATACACACACACAGGCATGCTTACTTAAGTTATGAAGTTAAGTTTTACAGCATATTCATCTTAAGGAGTACTCTGGATAACACCCTGCATAGCCATTCCAAGAACTCTTCATTGTTACTAACTGGGATCCACTTAGATGCTCCTCCTCCTCATCTCAGCCTTCTGTCATCCCCTACTCCCTATAACCACTGACACAGATTTTTGCTTTCTGTGCTTTGGAAAAAAAAAAAAAGAAAAATCATATGTAGGGTTTTGTTTTATTTTTTGAGCTTTTAAAAACAGTATTCTGTGTACTCTTCTAGGAATTGCCTTTTTTGTTTTGTTTTTATATACTCATGTTGCTTAGAGCTATAGTTCATTCATTTTCACTGATGTACAGAATTCTGTCATGGGAATATACCATACTGTATGGTATATGGTCTTTACTAATACAACCTTTGCTCCTAGGAACATTCTTGTGAGGTCTTCTGGAGCAAAGGTGTAAGAGATTCTCTAGGGTATATGTACACGTAAAACTTTTTGCACTCAGTTTTACAAAATGATGTAAAATTGTCTTCCAAGATAGTTTTACTAATCTGCACTGCTAGCAAAATATAAGGGTTTTCTCTGATGCATCCTCTGACACTGATTTTGTCAGTTTCTTAATTTTGTGAATCTGGTGGGTGTACCGTGGTAAACCATTGTGGTCTTCATCGGTGATGCCCTGATTTCTAATGATGCTAAACATCTTTTCATATTTAATTTTGTTTTTCCTCTTTGAAGCATTTGTGTCTTTCACCCATTTTTAATGTCTTATTGGTGGTGGTACTGATCTGCCTGTGTTCTTTATCTCTTCTGCATCTTAATTCTTTTTTAGTTACATGTATTATAAATATCTTAAGTATTTTATGGTTAGCTTTCCACTGTCTTACTACAGTGACTTTTAATGAACAGATTTGATTTTAAGGTAGGTGAATTTACAAATCTTGTCTAATTAGCTCTTTTTGTGTCTTAAGAAATCCTGTCCTACCGCTATTTTTTCTTCTAAAAGTTTTAGTTTTGCTTTTTACATTTAAGTACATTTAAGTATTCAATTCTAAATTGAATTTTGTATACATTGTGAGGTGGGAATCCAGTTTCATTTTTCCCTTGATAACCAGCCATCCTGGCTCTAATTATTGAGTAGCTAATCCTTTTCTTAACGATCTGCAGTGTCATTTCCGTTATATATCAGAATTCCCTATGTGTACAAGTCGGTTCTGGGTTTTCTGTTCTGTGCCACTAGTCACTTCGTCTAACTCTTTGCCATTACTGAGACTGCCTTAATTACTACAACCTTATGATATGTTCAACAAAGAGCAGAGTTTTTTTAAATTGTCCTTTTAATTCATTTTAAGTGATGACTTAATATAGTTGTATTTAGTTCTGTCCCTTTTTTTTTTTTCAACTTACACCTGCCTTCTCTGGAATTGATTTATTGTTGTTTATTCCTCCTTTTCCCCTTCTTTGGGTTATAAATGATACAGTCTCCTTTAGTTATTTGGGTATTTACTTTTTTTGTTGTGGTTGTTAAGAGAGAGAGAGGAAGGGAGGGGTGGGAAGAGGAAGAGAGAGAGAATCTCAAGCAGGCTCCATGCCAGGCACAGAGCCAGACATGGGGCTCAATCTCACAATCCTGAGACCATGACTGGAGCTGAAATCAAGAGTAGGCCACTTAACCAGCTAAGCCACTCAGGTACCCCCTGCCCACCCTGCCACCGCCCCCCCGCTTTAAATTTTTAATATGTGTATTTGATTATTTGACTTAAATGTGTGGGTTCTCAAAGAGGTCCTGGAGCAGCATTATCAGCACCACCTTGTAACTTGTTAGAAATGCAAATTCTCAGCCTCCACTCCAGACTGTTGGATCAGAAATGTTGGGGGACAAGGCCCAACAGGCAGTGTTTTAACAAAACTTCTTGGTGATTCTAGTGCACATCAGAGTTTTTAAAACCATGGCTCTACTGTGAATTGTTTGATCTTCTTCCTGAATACAACTGATCTTGTCTGCTGTGTTTCTGTTGTCTAGTATTTTAGTTTCGCAGTGTTTTTATTTTTTATTTTTTTTAAGATTTTATTTATTTGACAGACACAGCGAGAGAGGGAACACAAGCAGGGGGAGTAGGAGAGAGAGAAGCAGGCTTCCCGCGGAGCAGGGAGCCAGATGCGGGGCTCGATCCCAGGACCCCGGGATCATGACCTGAGCCGAAGGCAGACGCTTAACAACAGAGCCACCCAGGCGCCCCTCGCAGTGTTTCTGTATCATCCCAAATTAGTAATAATCACTACAGTGGTTTCATCCTCAGTGCTTATTTGGATAAACCCTCGTGTTTACCAATTTTTTAAAAATCCTCTTTAAAATCTTTAAAAAAAAAAAAACACATTCTTTGAGACTAAATTTTTCAAGGGTGGGAGCTGTACAGACAGGATGTTAATACTGATTGAATTCTTACTGTTTGTTAGCTATGATCTAACTGAATTATTGCATCTACCCTATAAAGGCCCAGTATTTATCAAAAAGATTAAGAAGACTGTCCAGGATTACCCAGTGAAAATTAACTTTGGTGATGGGGGTAATTGAGGGGCCACTTTAAGCCCTTTCGAAGGCAGGATCTTCTCTGAGAATGTGGCATTTGAGCTGGGACCTGATTGATGAGAGGGAGCAACATACACACAGAAAGCAGAGATGCAAGCCTTCCAGGTGGAGAGACCAGCTGATGCATAGGCCCCAAGACCAGTTCGAACAGGAGGGGTTGAAGGATTAAGAAAGGAAGCATGGCTAGAATATAGTAAGCAGGGGAATGAGGTCAGAGATAGATGGTTCCAGAGTGTGTGGTGCCCTTGTAGCCTTGGTAAATAGTTCGATATTTACTCTCTGTATGATAGGAAGTCCCTGGAGGATTTGAAGCAGGGAAGTAATATAATCTGATTCATAGTTTGAAGAAACTGCACTGGTTCCTGTTTGGAGAATGGATCATAGAGGGGCAAGAATAGAAGCAAGGAGACCAGTGAGGAGACTGTTGTCATAATCCAAGAAATGGTGGTGGACTGGACTAGGGAGGTAGCAGTGGAAATGAAGAGAAGTGGATGGACTCAAGATTTGTTTTGGATATGGAGTTGACTGGCCTTGCTTCTGAATTGAATGTAGCGGAGGAAAAGGGAAGAACAGAATCAGAGATTGCTCCTACATATTTTGACTTGAGGAATAGGATGTTGGGGGAGCAAAGTGCCATTCCCTGAAATGGCAGGATTGGGGAGGGGAAAATCTAGAGTTTTGTTTTAGACAGTTTAAGTGTGAGGCACCTGTAGGCACTTCAAGCAGTTGGATGTGTAATCTAGAATTGAGGAGTAAGGTATAAATTTGGGAATCATCAGCATATATGTAGTATTTAAAACCACAGAGTGAGATTACATGAGACAACTGTAGATAGAGAAGGGAAGGGTCCCAAGACTCAAGATATTTACAAATCTAATGAAATAGCTGATGAAGTAGGAGAAACATGTAAAAGGTACAGTATCTTGAAAACTGAGTGAAGAAAGTTATTTCAAGAATCTAGTGTTATTGAGAGGTCAGATGAGATGAGGACTCAGAAGTGATCCTTGAATTTGACAGATGGAGGTGTTAATGATTTTGAGGAGCAATCTCAGTGGCTTGAACTGAAGCTTTGGAGTTGGATGAGGAGAGAATGGGGTAAGAAGTGGAGACAGTGAGTAGAGATAATTCTTAATGAGAAGTTCTGTGAAGGGGAGCTGAAAAGTGGGGTGATAGGCAGAGGGACTGTGGGGCCAAGGTAGGTTTTGCTTGATGCTTCTTTTAAATTTTACTTGTATGTCTTCTGCTACAACGTAACTCCTCCTCATAGTACATAGACCTGCAGACTTGGGGTTTCATATGTGTTAACTGAATAGGAAACTATACCTAGGAGCCCTCTAGCTATCCCTGCATACCCCAAGACGCCTTGACAGCAGGAAGGAAAGGGATTCCCTCTATCAGGCACATGTTCATTCAGAAATCCCTGTTAGTGTTTTCTTGTCGGGCTATGGGAAGACAGGAATATCATACCCTGTCCCTACTGCAAACTGCTAATGGTCCAATAGGGGAGCCCATGGTAGGTACTCCACAGTCTGTATTTGATGTATTTGACCTTGGCCTTGGATAATGAACAGAGGGCACTTCAGTAGAGAAAAAGTACCTCGGTGCCAGAGCCATCACACTGAGCAGAGTGAGGGTGTGTGAGGGGGCTTGATGGGGCCGGTCAGGAGGAGTTTGTGGGGGCGGGGAGGTGCAGAGGTGCTTTCCAGCAATTTAGGCTTGCCTTAAGGAACAAAGCCAGGCTGTTTACCGAGTTCTGTTATCTGGTAATCAGATGGATTCTTCTAAATGAGAAGTGGTACAGATTTCCCCAAAATTGAGTCTTTGTGGGCTTGTGCTGGCAAATGGTGGCCTTATTAAGGTTCATATTGTGAGCCTTAAATTTGCCTTCTCACCTAGAAGAAAGGTCCAAAATTTCCCTCATTGTTTCACCTCTTAGAATGAAGCATGCAATCAGTGTAATTGTTGCATTCAGCTGTCTATTTAGGGTAACACAGGAAATTAGCAGTGCATTTTCAAGAAAAGCTGATTACCATCTGTTATTAGTAATCATCTAAAAACATCACTGATTATAAGCTTGCCAGTGGTCAGAGACACTCATACTAGATGAGAAGGGAAGAAAACTATACCTTTTAGAATATATTGCCCCTTACCCCTTTAAAAAGAAGGCATCAATTAAAATGATTTTTTTTAAGATTTTATTTATTTGAGAGAAAGAGCGGGGGTGGGGGGAAGGGCAGAGGGAGAAGCAGACTCCCCACTGAGCAGGGAACCCGATGTGGGGCTCGACCCCAGGATCATGATGACCTGAGCTGAAGGCAGACACTTAACCGACTGAGCCACCCAGGTGCCCTGTGATTTTTGGAATATATCATTCAGAGTACACTGTTCTGTCCTGTGCCCCAAGTTTTCCACTGTCATTTTCCCCCAAATACAGAATGTTGCATGTTAAGTCACACTTATGAAACTCAGTGAAAACACGTAACTTTCATTGTTTTACAGCCAAGGCAGCCAGCTCTGTGAGTCTGTTCAGAGCCTGGCTCCTTGTACTGGAGGAGAGCTTAGGGATGAGGGCTTGATCCAGGGCTCACCTCACAGCCACCATTCTTGCCCTCGCGGTGAATACGGTACAGTTCCACATCAGCAACCTCACCATAGCATCAAGCAAAACCAAAAGATAGCTGGTTTCTCATTTCTCACTCACTGCAGATTTCTTTAACCAAATGTTTATCTTTCAACAGTAGTTGAACCACTGCCTGAATTTTAAAAGCTGATATTTGAGAGTGTGGCTAAAGGAAATTAGTTCAATAGTTTTAAGTTTAATAGGAAATGAGTTTAATAGTCTTTAAGGGTTTCATCTAGAAAAAGAGGTCATTTTTTCTTTTAAATGTACAATTTCAGTTTGGTAAATAACAGATTTTGAGTTTTGCTAAGTAGTGAAAGTCCCTGTTAGTTTGGGACATGATACTCAGTAGGACATGATACTCAGTAGAACATGACACTCATCATTCCCTTGTAGAAGAGTGCTTCCGCTGACCGAAATATAGGGAGACAGGAAGTTGTCACTGTGGTAAGTACCAGAGCAATAGGGAAGAGTATCCAGTGTGATCACGAATAGCAGTGGTCACAGCCAGTTTTTTTTAGCAATTTATATATCTCAAAATTTGGTACGCCTTTAAATACAAGGATGAGGATAATGTTGGAAAATGTCTTTTGCAAGTATAATCTTCGTTGCTTTTTTCCAACGTGGTAAATTTTCACTAAGTTAGTAGTTTTTATCGTAATTCTGAACTAATTTTTTTATTAATAAGACTCATGTATTTGGCCCTTTTACTTAATGTTTTATTCAGTGAACTAGCTGAGACCAGGGGGGAGATCCACTTCCACTTGCTATTTTATGTGCTCCTCGGATTTTGAGTATCACTTCAAATTTTGCAGAATGGTAGTTTTCTATCTCAGTATCTTGAGCCATGGTTATGGTTTAAATAATGAAGGAGGTAAGAACTGGAAAGGTCTTTTGACAGGTAAGGTTTTGGTCTATTTAGGTGATATTTTTCCAACCCTTAAGATACCTGCTTTCTGGAATGACTCCTTTTCAGGTGTTCAGTTCTCTGCTAATGGCTGGGTCCCAAAATTATTTCAAAAATGGACTCAGAGAAGCAACAAAAACCCTGAACTACTGTCCTGGGGAGGCCTAATAAGCTACATTTGTGACATCAAGTTGGAACCCATGTATACTTAAGAAGACAGTAACTCAGGTCCAAGAGTGGGGGGCAAGTGTGGGAGGCAGTTGGACAACTTAGAACAAAATAAAAAATTATCTCATTGCTTGGGCAGAAGCCATGGTGCAAAGAGGTGCTGAAGGACAGTCCAGTCAGCCTGGCATATAAAGGATGAGGGACATGGATGGAAACAGCTCACGTGCTCTGCTGGCACAGATCTCTCTCTTTCTCTCTCTCTTTTTAAATACACTGTTTTAGAGCAGTTTTAGGTCTATAGCAAAACTGAGCAGAAAGTACAGAGATTTGCCATATCCCCTCCCCCTCTCCACCAATCTCTTGTGCCACAACCATAGCCTCCCCCCCAACCCCCCGTTACCATCCCTCAGCAGATCACCCCAAATCTGTAGTTTACATTTGGTTCACTCTTGGTGTTGTGCATTCTGTGGGTTTGGATAACGTGTTAAGCCCTTGTGTGTGAGGATCACATTTTAAGACTTTGATAGAGCATCAAAATATAAATACCACTAAAGCCATCATTTGTCCTCTTAAAATGAGACTGATTATTACTGAAATTTTTAAGGAACTCTTTCCACATGCAAAAGAGTATTTAAATATAAGACTGAATAACTTATAAACCACTACTGTCTTCGATCTTGGACCTTTTCACTTTCTTCTGGGAGTCACTTTTCACAAAACCTACTACTTCACAGGAGTGAGGATAAACGTAACTGAGTGGCATACACACTCCAGGCACACGGTGGGGCTGGTGCAACTACTCAGATGACCACTTACCCGCAACAGTTTCCAGTCAGTGAAATACATATCTTTGAGCAGAATGATAGTTTACTACAGGTCAAGAATTTTCAAGGTCATTCTTAAATATTCATTACCTGTAAAGTCCAGGGGCTACAAGGTGTGTTGTGAAGTTAATCTTCGGGCCTGTGTTAGTCAGCTCCCACAGGGTTCTGCACTGTACTGTCCCTTCCCACCCATTACACTTCTACCAGGCTTATTTTCCTAAAGGCGGTGGTCCCTATTCACTTCTAATATGAAGAAATACTCTCCACGTCTGGTCTTCCCCATTTTGTCTCTCACTATTCAGTGTGTTCTACCCAAACTGAACCATTTTGTTCCCTTAAGATGCCTCACATTTTCCTGTGATCCTGCTCCTCTGTGGGATGTTACCTTGTTGAAGCCCTTCCCAAATGATGTAATTTTTCCTTCCTTTATGCTCCATGGTGTTTGTACCACTTAGCCTTGTATTGCAGATATTTATGCTGCCCTATTGTCCATTACTGTGTACACTACACAGCACGGTTCATATTAGACTTCAGTTCATTTCTATGACAATGACTAGAATTTATTCAGCACTTAAATATTATTACAGTGATGACATTGTCATTTCCCTAACCATGCCATTTGCATGTTATGTACACACAAATAGGTCTTTGTTTTGTGTGAATAGTATCACACTGTAGGTATTTTTGTTTTGTCCCTGAAAATGTGATGAAAATCTTTTATATATATGTAAGTATGTCATTATTTTTTTTTTTTTTTTAAAGATTATTTATTTGACAGAGAGAGACAGCTAGAGAGGGAACACAAGCAGGGGGAGTGGAAGAGGGAGAAGCAGGCTCCTGGCTGAGCAGGGAGCCCGATGCAGGGCTCGATCCCAGGACCCTGGGATCATGACCTGAGCCGAAGGCAGACGCTTAACGACTGAGCCACCCAGGCGCCCCAGTATGTCATTATTTTTAATGGCTACATAATACTCTATGAAATGGATGTTACCTGCTTGATTTAACCACCAGTGGACATATTAGGAAGTTTTTAAATGTTTGATACTATAGCTAATGCTACAGCATAAGTCTTTGCACACGTGGGCAGATAGACCAGAAAGATAGCTTCTTAGAAACAGAGTTACTGGGACAGAGGGTATGTGCATCTTTAACTTGTTAGTGCCAAAATGCCTTCCCAAAACACAAAATTTGTGTTTCCACTAGTAGTGTGTGAAAGTACCCATTTCTCCATGACTGCATTTCATATTATCAACCTTTTTAATTTTTGCCAGTCTGTTGCACAAAAAATGTTCTCACTTGAATTTACATTTCCTTGTTTACTAGTGAGGTTAAATGTCGTTTCATATGTTGGCTATTTGTATTTCTTCTCTGAGAATTGTTGTTCATATCTCTTTACCAGCTTTTCTATTAGGTTATCTTTTTCTTAGTGAGTTGTACCACTTTTTTTTTTTTTAATAGATTTTCGATGGTAATCCTTTTCTCATACATTGCAAGTAGTTATTCCCAGTTTGTCATTTGACCTGTAACTTTATGGTACTTTTAGTGACTTAATTTTTAGGTAGGCAAATCGTTAAGCCTTCTTCTTTATGGCTTCTCCCTTAGAAAGGCTTTCCAGTCCTAAGATTATAAAACTGATAGTTTTATTTATTTATTTATAATTATTAATAATTTATTCTTATAGTTTTATTTAACTTTTAATCCTTTAATTCATTTGGATTTTGAGGTTTAATAAAGATGGTGATATATGGGGCACCTGGGTGGCTCAGTTGGTTGAGTGTCCGACTCTTGATTTCAGCTCAGGTCATAATGGCAGGGTCATGAGATCAAGCCCCATGTTGGGCTCCATGCTCAGCCTGGAGTCTGCTCAAGTTTCTCTCCCTCTGCCCCTCCCCCTACTGGGTGTGTGTGTGTGTGTGTGTGTGTGTGTGTGTGTGTGTGTGCGCGCGCGCACGCACGTGTTCACTCTTTCGCTTGCTCTCTCTGAGTCTTTAAAAAAATAAAAAGTAAAAATAGAGATGTAATCTTTCCCTCTTTCCAAACTATTGAAACTTTTCCCACTGATGGGAAATACCAGGTATAGACTAAAAGTTCTCTATTTGGGGGGGGGGGGGAGTTATTTCATCTTGATTCTGTCCCAGTACTTTGATTTATTCTTTTATCTGATACTAACTTTAGGGTCACCTTGTGGACGTCAATTTTTTTTTTTTAATCTTATTGGAAGTTCTATTTGGATTGCATTTAACTTAATGGATTACTTGGGGAGAATGGACCTCTTTGCAATATTAAATCTCCCATTTTACACTCAATAGTAAGTTTCTCCTACTTAATCAGTTCTTTTTGTTCTGTGGTAAGGGTTGTTCTTTTGTAAGGTTTTATAGCTTTTCCCTCTAGATCCTGTACCATTTTGTTAGATTTCTTCCTAGGTATTTCATAATTTTTATTACCACTGTGAATAGGATCCTCTTTTCTATTAGGTTTCCTATTGGATTTTGTTTACTACGTAATACTAATTTTTTTTTATGTTTATATCTGACCACCTTATTAGTCTTAGTTTTTCAGTTGATTTCTTAGATTTTCTAAGTGCACAATTATATCATCTGCAGAAACAATAAGTTGTTTCCCCTCATTTATTCTTCATTTTTCTTGTCTTACTGAATTTTTAGGGATTTCTAGGACATTATTGTAGAGTAGCCATAAGAAGGGGCATCTTTCTCTTGTTCTTTAGAAGTACTCCTTTCTATTTTAACATTAAATTTGATGCTTGCTGTGGATATCTGATAGTCATTTTGTCAAGTTAAAAAAATTTCTTCTGTTTTTCACTTTCTGAATACTTTAGCAAAACTCAGTGTTTATATCAAATACTTTGACAATTACTGAGATAATCATTTTTTTTCTTTAATCTGTTAATGCAGTTAGTTATCTTAAATTATTTTTCCTGTTGTACTAGTCTTGCTTCCTTGGGATAAATGCTACTTGATCATGATACCACTAATACCATGATACTCCTTGGTCTTTTTAATGCCTTACCACTATATTTGATTTTATTTAGAATATTTGTATCTGTATTCATAAGCAAAATAATTAGGCCTGTACTTTTTTTCCTTTTTTTTCTTATATCTCCCCTTGCTGTGTAATACTTTATATAGAGCTGACACTTATTCATAAAATTATCTGAGCCTGGTGTCTTTCAAGATGGCATTTTGGCTGCCTTTTTAATTTTAATTATGATATTCAAGGGCTGTTTACATCCTAACCACTTTTCTCTAATTATGACCAAGTTGCTAATGTCATGAGACCTCAGGTTTTTTTTTCACTGTTATTGAGAAATAATTGACATACATCACTGTATTAAGATGTACAGCGTGATGGTTTCATTTACATATCTGCAAAATGATTACTTAGCACAATGGGTTCAGCTAACATCCATTTTCTCATATAGATAGAATAAAAAGAAAAGAAAAATTTCTCCTTGTGATGACAACTATAAGGATGTATTCCCTTAACAACTTTCCTGTATATCACATGGCAATGTTAGCTGCAGTCATCATGGTGTACGTTACATCGCTAGTCCTTACTTATAACTGGAAATTTGTACCTTTTGACCACCTTCCTCCAATTCTCCCTCCTCCCATCCTCCACCTCTGGTGACCACAAATCTGATTCCTTTTTTCTGTGAGTTTGGTGTTTTTGTTTTGTTTAGATTCCACATATAAGTGAGATCATACAATGTTGTCTTTCTCTGACTTACTTCACTTAGCATAATGCCTTCAAGTCTTTCCATATTGTCCCAAATAGTAGAATTTCCTCATTTTTTTAATGGCTAAATAATAATCCATTGAATATATACACATCTTTATCCACCCATGGACACTTCGGTTGTTTCCATGTCATGGCTATTGTAAATAATGCTGCTGTGAACATGGGGGTGCAGGTATCTCTTTGACATACTGTTTTCATCTCCTTTGAATATATCCCTAGAAGTGGAAATTGCTAGATCATATGGTAGTTCTATTTTTAATTTTTTTTAGGAACCTTCATAATGCTTTCCATAATGGCTGCACTGGTTTACAGTTCCACCAGCAGTGCACAGAGGTTCCCTTTGCTCCACATCCATGCCAGCTTTTACTATCTCTTGTCTTTTTGATGATGGCTATTCTAACAGCTATGAAGTATTATCTCATTGTGGTTTTAATATGTATTTCCCTAATGACTAGTGACACATCTTATGTAAAATCAGAAAAAGTACTTTTTTGTACTTTATTGGCCATCTGTGTATCTTCTTTGGAAAAATGTCCGTTCAGGTCCTATGCCCATTTTTTTTAATTGGGTTACAGGTGACCCTTGAATAACATGGGTTTGAACTGTGTGGGTCCACTTAAATGTGTATCTTTTTCAGTATATAAGGTACAGTACCATAAAAGTATTTTCTCTTGTAATTTTCTTAACATTCTCTTTCTTCTAGCTTACTTTATTGTAAGACTCTCGTATGTAATACATATAACATGTATATGTTAATCAACTGTTTATGTTATGGGTAAGGCTTCTTCCAGTCAACAATAGGCTATTAGTTAGGTTTTAGGGCAAAGTTACACATGAATTTTAACTGTGTGACGACTTGGCACCCCTAACTTTCATGTTGTTCAAGAGTCAACTTTTTTTTGCTATTGAATTATAGGAGTTCTGTGTGTGTGTGTGTGTGTGTGTGTGTGTGTGTGTGTGTGTGTTATATAAAATAAGATTTGTTTGAGAGAGAACGAGAGCAAGCAAACACGAGCAGGGGGACAGAGGGAAAAGTAGACTACCTCCTGAAAAGGGAGCCTGACTTGGGGCTCCATCCCAGGACTCTGGGATCATGACCTGAGCTGAAGGCAGACACTTAACTGACTGAGCCACCCAGGCGCCCCTAAGTTCTTTGTATATTTTAGATCTTAACCCCCTCTGTCAGATACATGGTTTGCAAATATTTTTGCCCATTCTGTAGTTTGTCTTTTCATTTTATTTATGATTTCTTTTGCGGTACAGTTTGATGTAATCCCACTTGTTTATTTTTTTTTAATAAAGATTATTTGAGACAGAAAGGGCAGGGAGAGGGGCAGAGGGAGAGCAAGAGAGAGAATAATAAGCAGACTCCCTGGTGAGTGCCCAATGTGGGGCTTGATCCTATGACCCTGAGATCATGACCTGAGCCAAAATCAAGAGTCAGACACTCAACTGACTGAGCCCCCCAGGCGCCCCTATTTTTTGTTTTGTTACTTTTGCTTCAGGTATGATTTCCAAAAAATCATGTCAAAGAACTTATTTCCCATGTTTTCTTCTAGGAGTTTCATGGTTTTAGGTCTTATATTTAAATTTAAGCTTTTAATCCATTTCAAGTTAATTTTTGTGAGTGTTGTAACATAGGGGTCCAGTTTCATTCTTCTACATGAGAATATCCATTTATCCCAGCATCATTTATTGGAAGAGATGACCTTTTCTCCATTGAGTATTGGCTCCCTTGGCACATTTTAGTTGGACTGTTTATATTTGGGTTTGTTTCTGGGCTCTATAGATTCTGTTCTGATTTGTCTATTTTTATGCCAGTGCTATAATGTTTTCAAGACTATAGCTTGAAATCAAAGTGTGATGCCTCCTGCTTTTTGTTCTTCTTTCTCAGGATTTCTTTGGCTATTTGGGGTATTTTGTGGTTCCATATAAATTTTAGGAGTGTTTCCTCTATTTCTGTAAAAAATGCCAGTAGGATCTTAACAGGGATTGCACTGAATCTATAGATGGCTTTTGGTATTTTAACAATATTCTTCCAATCGATGAACATGGGATACTTTTTCATTTATATGTGTCTTTGATTTCTTTCATCGGTGTCTTAGTTTTCAGAGTAGAGATCTTTGACCTCCTTGGTTAGATTTGTACGTAAGTATTTTATTGGTTTTGATGCTATTATAGGTAGGATCAATTTCTTTTTCAGAAAAATTCATTGTTAAAGTATCAGTTTCCTTAACGGTAAAATGGGGATAACTAAAGCTAATTCCCAGTATTGTTGTAAGGATTAAATGACATAATTGCTTACCATAATTATGCTTCACAGATTTAAATGGTCATTAGTAGTAACAACTAATGTCAAGTGGATGTAATGTGGTTATCTTAATCATCCCCTGCTGTTGCAAGTGGGGTGGTAAACTCCATACTGGAGAGACATGATACAAAGATTAGTTTATGGTCTGGCCAACAGCACTAGGCATCAGCTCAGCATGACACACCCCTTTGGGAGTCCAGATCTCCCTCAGGACTAGAGCTGCTACTTGCAGTGCTCTCTCTCTCGCAGATAAGGATGCACCACCTCTGTTGTACAAGGAACCCATGGCAGGGGCTGTGTGTGTGCATCTTGGACACGTGGAGTTTGTTCTCCACCTTGGGTATGATCATTTAGGTTAGTTATGAAAGATCTTTAAGTTGAATGGAAAGATGACTTTTAAAAAAAAAAAAACATTTATTTATTTGACAGACACGGCGAGAAAGGGAACACAAGCAGGGGGAGTGGGAGAGGAGAAGCAGGCTTCCCGTGGAGCAGGGAGCCCGATGCGGGGCTCGATCCCAGGATGCTGGGATCATGACCCGAGCCGAAGGCAGATGCTTAACGACTGAACCACCCAGGCGCCCCGAAGATAACCTTTTTTTTTTAATTATTTGAAAAATCAGGATTGTAGGGGGCGCCTGGGTGGCTCAGTCATTAAGCGTCTTCCTTCGGCTCGGGTCATGGTCCCAGGGTCCTGGGATCGAGCCCCGCATCAGGCTCCCTGCTCCGCGGGAAGCCTGTTTCTCCCTCTCCCACTCCCCCTGCTTGTGTTCCCTCTCTCGCCATGTCTCTCTCTGTCAGATAAATAAATAAAATCTTAAAAAAAAAAAAATCAGGATTGTAATGTGTGAAGAGCTGTGGATTACATGATTGGTCCTAAGAACATTCTCGAGGGGTTTTGTTGCTTATTTGGCAAATACTTAGAAGTTTGGTCTCAGTCCTTTTGACAGGAGTGTAAAATGTCAGGCTGGGATAGACATATGAATTAGAAAATGGAGGCTTGCAGCATTCTCACCAGCAAGCACAATATGGTTTTTTCCAGTCTTATTACTTAAAAATCCTTCATCTGATATTTAAAATGTATTTATGTTGAGTCATTTCTTTCTTTCTTGCTGGTGAACCAAAAGATCATGAAATGATTCTGCAGAGCCAGTAGCATTACGTTCAGTTTCTTTTTTTGTATATATCAGATAAGAGGTTTGCAAATGGAAGTAGGGCCACCTCACATCCTCTGTATGGTCATGGCAGTGATGTTTGCCTTTTTGTCACTGATGCGACATTTATTAGTTCATAAACCCATTTCCAAAGAACCTAAGGGCTTTTTAAGGAAAGGTGACTGTAGTAAGAATGAAGTTTTTAACAGGCTACTTTTGTTTTTACAAACGTTTCTTTCCTTCTTTCTAGTATTTAGAAAGTACTAGTTTTTTAAGTATGTTGTGGAGTGGGGGTGGGGAGGCTGACAGGACAAATGGAAATTAATGCATATATTTGGAGTTAGGATTTCTTAGTCTTCAACTAGGAAGGAAAAATAGAAGTTTTGAGGTTCATCTCAGCTTAAGTCTCTAAATTGCTCTCTCAGCCATCCCTTCTGGTTGGTGAAAAGCTCAAACATCTGAGGAATTAAAGCACCCGAAGAGGCTAGGCTGACTTTCGGTAAACCTTACTAGTAACAGAAATGAAAAGGCCACATTTCAGAGTTGCGCGTATGTCCCCATAGACTAGGGGACCCTGTACACCTCCCCTCCCGTCTCTAACTCGCTGCCATCCCTTTATTCCGCAGGTAGGTCCTCCTGTACCTGGTGGGCCTCAGTGGCTATAGTCCTTCCAGTAAGCCTAAGAAAAGGTGTCCAAATTTTCTGAGATTTTCACAGGATTTAAATACTTCTTTGAGGGGGTATTTGTCCTGTCACGGAGTGACAGTGGAGCAGGGTCAGGACTCAGGCCCTGGGGGCACGCCTGGCTGCATTCACTAGTAGCCGTGCAGCAATGTTCCGGTTATTGTTTCTAGCTCTTCCTGTATTCTGCTTTTATCATTGGAAATACCCGTAATTTCATGAGATTGTTAAGATGTTACTTTTATTATGATATACATTATATATTTCATAATTTTAAAATATACTATTACATATAATTATTTCATTATTTTTCTTTTAAGTACTAATGGCTTCTTTTTCCAGAGCAATCATGAAATTTCACAGTATGAAAATGGAAGAAATCAACAAAATTATTCGTGACCTTTGGCGAAGTACCTATCGTGGACAAGGTAATTGACATGATTTGTCGTGAATGCTTTTTTCCAAAGCCCCGTCCCTAGCTCTTGCCGCATAGGATCTCTCATCATGCCAGCACTATCGCCTGGACCCCTTTCTGAACATCTCTTTGAGATTTTCTAAGAATTCTTATCTTGACAACATCTTGTAGCAGGAAAAAAAAATGCAAGGTTTTTTATTCCAGAGCCTGACAGGACTTACATATTTGGCTATGTACATATTATATTTAACTGATGACCTAATAGATTCTGTTGAAGTGTAGATAGGGATAAGCTGAAAGGCGATAAGAAGAAAACCAGCAGGAGGAAACTCTTAATAGGGGAACTAAGAAAGGCAGAGCTGAGACTGAGGGTTGGGGCATCGGGCTTGCTTTTGCCTCCTGAACCCTCTCAGCCAGTTTGGTAATGTCAGCTTCACACACTGCTTCATGGAAGGCTTACTTAGTATCTGCAAGTGACAAAAGGCTACAGAGTGTAGGTTCCTCTGAAATAATCTTTTTGTGTCAGATATTGAATACATAGAAATTCGGTCCGATGCCGATGAAAATGTATCAGCCTCTGATAAAAGGCGGAACTATAACTACCGCGTGGTGATGCTAAAGGGAGACACAGCCTTGGATATGCGAGGACGATGCAGTGCTGGACAAAAGGCAGGTATCTCAAGAGCCTCGGGAGCCCCCTGTGCACAGAGAATTGACGGGAGAAAGTACTGTTGGTGCCATGAAAGCACCCAGGGCTGCCCGGGAATGGTGAGAAGCTCCTGGGAGCACTGTGTGTTGCCACATAAAGTTGATCAGACTCAGCTATCCCGTTCCACTCTTCCAGTTCTAACCAGCATTTCCTGCACCATTGGGTGGTCCTTTAGGAGAAGGGGTCTGAAACATTCTCACGTGATAGGCCTTATGCAGAACAAGCAGCTAACAACCATTGTTTCATAACACGCCTTGTGGGAATAAAGTTACTGTGTCATCACTTATAAGACACACTTTTATGTGCCACCAAGAAAGAAAAAAAAAATGCAACTGTAATTGTAAGAGTGCATCCTGATTTCAGAGCAATCAAAGGTCGGGGAGGGATGTTAGAAACAATGATAGGCAGTATTACCAAACCAGATCCTAGGTTGAGCCAGATGAGGCATTAAAATATGAAACTCATTGAGAAAGCAGCCCCATCACAGGACTGAGTCCCTGCCCCTCTCCCCCTTCAGCCTAGCCTTTGGGCCTGTAGATCCTCTAAAAGAAAGGTCTGCTAGGGGCATCTGGCTGGCTCAGTTGGTAGACCATACACCTTTGATCTTGGGGTTGTGAGTTTGAGCCCCATGTTGGCTATAGAGATTGCTTAAAAATGTTAAAAGAAGGGTCTGCTAGACCAGAAGCCATAACACCCACAGCTGCCTCTCCCCTCTGTGTACACACATACCCACACACACACCCACACACACACACACACCCACCACAACCACCACCCCCAGCTGCTGGGCCGGGCCACTTAGCTCCACATGAGGCGTGGCAGAATAGGCTATGTTGGATAGGGAGCACAGAGCAAATCAGAAAGAGGAATAAAGCTTTAACGAGTCAGGAAAATTGGACCTGCATACTTGGGAACGAGGCTGGGTCCTTTGTGTGTAGGTTTGTAACAAGATGGTCTGGATTTTTGAGCTTCCTCCTTTCAGATTAGAAGCAGATTATATCTGATAACACTTCTAGACCTCCCAGTTTTCTTAACAAAATCTTAACAGTTCTCGAAATGGCTGCTCACATTCTCTGAGGTATTCCATAGTTTTCAGTTTTTGCTTTAAGACAATCCTGTGTGTATGTATTTTGTTGTCAGCCCAGACAGCAGATACCAATTTAAGGCACATGCAGATTATTATCTTAATCATAGTTTGCAAAAATGAGAAATTTGTGATCTATAATCAGTATTCCTACTTGCTTTGGTGATTTTCAGTGGTAATTATGAATAAGAAAATACAGAGTTTGAAACCTGTCCCTTGGATTAAGAATACTTTGAAAATTATTTTCTGAACAAAGTAGATTTCCTAAAGATACTCTAAATTATAAAAATTAGCAATAATTGCTTCCTTGGTGTTGGGGAAGAAGACAGACTAATAGTTTCGTAGAGGTGGGCCAGGAACTTCATTTAAACTCTACTCTGAGTACATGGTGGTAGAGGTGGCAGCCACAGTAGGGTTCAAATACAGGAAGGAAGGGTCTTCCCCAAAGGGCCCAGCTATGATCCTGACTTCTGCGGTCTGCCAGCCTGCCCTGGGCGTCAGAGGCTGTAAACTGCTCTGTCACTCACTGATGCCCCTTTGTTCGCAGGTTCGGGGGACGGGGTATTGACAGCTCACACATAAGTATTTGATACTTCCTGGACTACTCTGTCACTCTTAATTCTGTGTCCCTTATGCCCTCAGATGGCTTCAGCTGCATCTGAGGGTTTTAGTGTTGGGTTTCTATTAACCAAGAAAGTGCCTCCAAGTGTCAGTTCCTTGGATTTCCTGTAGGTAAGCTTAAATAAAACATACTTCTGTACTCCTGATACATTGACCCAGGAATATTCTTTCTCTCTCTCAGCTTGCTCAAAATTATGCATGTAGACATTTAAGTGTAGTATCTGGTGCCCCTTTTGCACCACGGAACGTAGAGATTTCAAGATAACTCAGAAAAAGTGTGTGTGGGACTCTGGAAGTTGTCATGTGTCCATGTTTTCTAACTAATCTCATTATCAGGAAAATAAAAGATCCAGGCCTTGAATTTTTAACGTTGTTAATCTTATACTATTACTCAAAGTACTAGTTACAGATAAACAGTAATGCATTTCAGATTCAAACCTGTGCCTTCAAGTTTCATTATAGCTGACAAGATTTGTGTACATTTGGGGATAGTGAGATCACCATTGCTTTTAGCGTTTTATTTCACTGCCACTGACAGATGGCTCACCTTCTGGAAGGGTTTAAGAGTCTGGTCACAGTGCCAGGCTCTCCCAGATAAAAGAGCAGTGATTTACCTAAGGTCAGTGAGCCCATGACATTGCTCCCTTTCCCTGACAAAGACAGTAGGCCAGGTCTGCCTGCTTTCCTAAAAGTGAATGAGGAAAAGGTCTGTGCAGTACAGCTCAGCCCTGGTGCTTTATTCCAGGTATTAGCCTCACTCATCATTCGCCTGGCCTTGGCTGAAACGTTCTGCTTGAACTGTGGCATCCTGGCCTTGGATGAGCCAACAACAAATCTTGACCGAGAAAACATTGAGTCTCTTGCACATGCTCTTGTTGAGTAAGTATCTCCAGTTTGGGGTCAGGTTATGATAGAACTCTTCGTCTTTCTTACCTTAAAAACTATGGTGAAAATCCTCTCTAGATGTGTCTTCCTTGGGGAAGCTGGTTGGTGGCAGATCTTAGGCTTTACCTTTGATAGTAATTCTTCAGATGCTTAAAAAAGAACTAGGTAGTGAACAGCAGTCCCAGACACATCCTGCGTCTCCCCGAGTGTGTTCATAGGGAAACTGAAGGGTTTCCTGGCTTGGTTTGGTTTTTCTGTAAACCCCCCAGCGGTGCCCACGTGTCACGTAGAGGACTTAGCATGCCCTGCTAAAACATTTATAGGTGGTAACAGTGGATTTGGGCCCATCTCCCCAGCCCTATGAGGAATGACAGCTCTTACTCAAAAAGTGTAATAGTGGTTAAGTAGAATCTAGAAAGTAGAATTGCACACACCTTTGCCACATTCACATGCCCTTGGTACAGGCTCCAGGGATAGGCACCCATTGCTGAAAGACTGCTGACAGAGGAAAGGCCCTTTTTCTAAGCTAGAGCAGCTGTTTTGGGTACTCTGGCTCCAGATACATTCTTTCTGGCAGAGATGATAGCGGGGACCCCTTTCTCAGCCATGTCTCCGTAGTCTTGTGTGGCCAGCGCGTAAGGGCTACTACTTTTGAAAGCTAAGTGCATCCAGCTGCAGGCAAGGGATAAATAAATGATTAGTTAAAAGAAAAAGCCTGATTTCAGTCTCGTAGCTAGTTACCTCAGCATATAGATAATGAGCAAAAATGTTCCCAGTACACCCACTCAGGTCTCCTGTGTGTCATACTAATGATGCATCTAGTGACTGGTGGTGGCAGAATTCTAAGTAGACCCAGCTCCTGAGAAGGCAGAGGGGCTTGCAGATGTAATTTCCCTTGCCTGTAGTTGGTCTTTTTTTTTGTCTCCCAAGACAGAATTAGTGACAGGTCACAAAAACCCCAGACAAGTCAGACTCCTACTAAAGTTGAACAGCACAGATATTGAGGAAAATGAAGTAAAACATTTCTGCCTGCTTTAGTAAGAAGAAATTTGTGTTCTGGAAGAAACTACATCGTGTATTCTTCCCAGTGCCTGTGTCAGACCTAGGTGAAGAATCACTTCAGGCACTGGTGTTGTCGGGGGGCGGGGGGGGGGCGGCGACGGGACTCCTAGCTGGCAGGTGTGAAGGCCTCGGTCCACCCCACCCCTCTCCAGTTTCCTACAGGGCTGGCACATTGTGTCAGGTGTCCGACAAGGTTCTCAGTGGCTTTCTATATAAAGGAAAGGATTATTTGCGCTCTCCAGTAATAAAACGTTCTAAATATACTGTTTCAGGATAATCAAGAGTCGCTCACAGCAGCGTAACTTCCAGCTTCTGGTCATCACTCACGATGAAGATTTTGTGGAGCTCTTAGGCCGTTCTGAATATGTGGAGAAATTCTACAGGATTAAGAAGAACATCGATCAGTGCTCAGAGATTGTGAAATGTAGTGTTAGCTCCTTGGGTTCTTATGTTCATTAAAAATAGTCAAGATTTTGCCTTGGAAACACAAGTCCTCAGGCAACTGCTTATTTCTGGTATCAACTGAGTCAGTAGGAAAATCTGTCCTCTCAGAGGAGCTTTGCGTCTAGGATTTTGAATGTCTGAGAGGTTCTACCATCATTAAAATTGTTTCACATGGGGGCACCCAGGTGGCTCAGTCGTTAAGCGTCTGCCTTCGGCTCAGGTCATGATCCCGGGGTCCTGGGATCGAGCCCCGCATCGGGCTCCCTGCTCCACGGGAAGCCTGCTTCTCCCTCTCCCTCTGCTGTGTTCCCTCTCTCGCTGTGTCTCTGTCAAATAAATCTTTTAAAAAAAATTGTTTCACATGAAATTTGGACTGAGTTCCGGAACTTCAGCCCCCTACAGGCAGCCTCTGACGGGCCCGGGGGGCTCAATAGCAACACAGTTGGCCTCCACTCCCCTGCTTCCCTTCCCAGCATAAATGAATGCTTCCTGGTACCTGAGGTTACTTCACTCAACTGCCACTTCTCAATGGACTTTTGAGAAGTAGGTTCTCACTGTCTTGATAATTTGAGTTATTAGCAAGCATTCATATCTAAAGATGACCAGAAATGAAGAGGTTTTAATATTTCAGTCTGCTCTGAACTTCATAAATCCAGGAAGTGACCGCCCTCACTGGGACTGTTTCCCCAAGTAATATTCAAAGTAGTCACATGGGGCACCAGGGTTTGAAGGAACCTTAAGTAATCATGTCATTCAGTACCTACCATCTTCCCTCCCCACGTGCCCCTGCCAGGCAGCCATCCAAACTGGGGGCTCTCTCTAGACAGACGAAGTTCTCCGCTGTGCACATCCACCTTTGGAAAGCTCTGATCGAGAGCAGGCCACCCTTGGCTTGGGGCATGATCTGCCATCATGAAGAAGTCTGTCCCTCTCTACATCTGTCCTGTGTATCATCTTTGCTTCACCCTCAATCCTGATTGTTCATCCAGTGTGCGTTCCAGTGTGGAAGGCAAGCAAGACTCACCAAGTCCTGGCCTCCTCCCAGTGGGGTCCAACCAGACCTGGAAGAGTAGGACTCATTCTCATTCCAGAGGTCATTTCTAACAAAAGTCCAGTCACACCTTTATCCTGGGATTGCGAGCTGACACCAGGAAGCTTTTCCCAAGCATTACACACACAATGCTACCAAGTCACACACTTTTGAATTAGACCATGGAGTTTGAGCTTTCTGAATCTCAGTCATGTGGCACAAGCAGTTTTGTACCATCTGTGACTACCAAGTATATGGTACGGGCAGTCCTCCTCAACCAGGGTGTGCAAAGAATCCAGCCCCGAGGCCCTCGGGTACCTGCCATAGGCTAGAGAACGCCTTCCAAAGATCGCAAAGTCCTAATCCCTGGGGTCTACGAATGTTCCCTCATGTGGCAAAGAGGACTTGGCAGATGTGATTAAAGGTAAGGCGCTTGAGACGGGATCTTCCTGGTGGGCCCTAAGTGTAATCACGGAAAGCCAAGTTCAAGCAGAGCGTGTGTGCTGCCCGAGAAGCAGGGTGCTGACCGAGGCCGAGCCTGCAGTGCGGTGCTTAGGAGGAGGGAGGGCTACAAGCCGCGCACTCCAGGCAACCAGCAGAGGCTGAAAACGAACCAGCCGACACTGACTTAAGAGCCCTGATTTTGGGGTTCTGACCTCCCGAATTGTGTAAGAGAATCGGTTTGTGTTGTTTTGTCTGTGGGCTAATTTATTATAGCAGTAGGAACCTCCTACTGTACCCATTGTCATCCGTTTCTGTGCATCTAAAGTGATCTCTCAGTTGATCCTTGAACAACATGGGTTTGAACTGCAAAGGTCCACATATACGTGGGTTTTTTCCCCCCGATGAAGTGCAGTACTATAAATGCATTTCCTTTTCCTTATGATTTCCTTAGTATTTTCTTTTCTCTAGCTTATTTCACGCTAAGAATACAGTATATAATACATATAGAGAATATGTGTTTTATCAACTGCTGATATCATCAGGCTTCCAGTTAGTAAAGTTATACACGGGTTTTTGACTGCGCTGAAGGGGTCGGTGCCCCTAGCTCCCAGGGTTCATCGTTCAAGGGCAACTATAGTTACATACTCTCTGTGGGAGAACTTAAAAAAGAGTTACTTGAATCATTTTCTGTGTTCCATTATTCACAGGAAGAACCTTGGTTGAGAAAGCCTGGTCCAGACCCTCACCCAATCCTTGGATCAAAGAGCCCAGCAGCAGAGCTACCACTCGAGCCATCTGCTTCCTGTCCACAGACTGACAAGGGTCAGCCATCCTAATTTGCTTTGAAAAACTAAAATTACCCTATTTACCAAATTAGCATGATCTCCACAAAGGCACCAGGAGAAAAAACACCAGTCTCAGAGCAAAGATCCAGGACTCTGTAAATTAACTAGAAGCCCTTCAATCCCAGCCATACAGTAAGCATACACAATTACTAGTAGCTCAAGAATGCAAGAATATTTCAAAAGGTGATAAATCTGTTCATAAGTCATCACCATAATAAAGCCAAAGAGGAAAAAGTTCTGATTGATAGACACCACAAACACCATCTTTTGATAAAATTCAGTATCTCCTAGCTTTAGCAAAACTAAAACTTCTGCGAAGAATCTTTTAAGATTTTAAGAGAGAGTGTGCAAGTGGGGGGAGGGGCAGAGGGAGAAGGAGAGAGAGAATCTCAAGCAGACTCCCCACTGAGCACAGAGACTGATGTGGGGCTTAATCTCACAACCCTGAGACCATAACCTGAGCAGAAATCAAGAGTCTGAGGTTTAACTGACTGAGCCACCCAGGCACCCCCAAAATATTTTAACGTTATTTATCATCAAATCAAAATTAAAGTCATCTTAATAGCAAAAGAGGAAGCATTTCCCATTAAATAAAAAACATGGTGTCTTCTATCAACATGTTTCTGAAAGCTCTAGTCATTACAACATGGAACGACAGTAAGGGCAATACGAGATAAATACAGGCAATGAAACAGTTATTTACAGTTAAAAAAGGTTTCCCATTTCAGCTTCCATTCCCCTTGTATCTGGGCCATGGAAGTGGGGTAGGTGCCCTTCTTTTCATTGCTGCTTCTAGATCACTCTCATTCAACACATGGGATGAATAGGCATCACAGTGTGAAACTGAAGAATAGGAGGCAAAGTCATAAGCTAAATCCGGGCACCACCACTCACTGGCTCTGGGACCCTGGGCAAGTCATTTATTCGCTTTTACTTCCGTTTCCGTATCTTTAACGTAGGTAAAACAGCTCCTATCCTGGCGGGCGGCGGGGGGGGGAGGGGGTGTTAATGAGGATTAAATGACTATAAACTGCTTAGAACTGCCTGGCACATAAGTAAGTACCAGGTCTGTTCAAGAAAAACCTATCTTTAGTTTACTCTCTCCTGTTCCTGTTCTCCTTAGCCCCCAGCCTGCTCACTCCCCCTTATTCGTTGACAAGTTTAGCTCCCAGTGTGTGGTCATTCCCCAAGACTGATTTCATAATCACAGTGATTTCAGCATTCAAATGGTGACATAACATAACGCCTGGCCTCTCAGCTCCTGTTCTTTCCTGCACTGAAAAGACACTCTGTAGTCTTACTCCAGAGTCCAGTCCTCCCAGTAACAAAACTTGCAACTCTCCATAACCGCACTGTTGAGCACCTCGGTCTCCAAAAAATCCCCTGGTACGTTCACGATTCACTCTTGGGGACTCCAACCCTAGCAATTCTTTGAGTCCACCAAGATTTCAGGTCCTCGCTTCCCTCATACCTTTTTCTCTCCTTTTACAGCTTAGATTCCATAGCCCATCATCCTGTCACTGTCTTGCACCGACGCTGGACTGCTTGCCCCCGTTCTGCCACCCCCCCACGCTGCTGAAGGAGAACCCGCTTCTCCCTGCACATGTAGTTTCCCTGCCCTACAGGTCGGGCAGCCCTCTGGGGCTCGGTCTGGGTCTGCTCCTCTTGGCTTCTCGGCACTCCCTTGTCTGGAGACTTCATCTACCTCACAGCTTTGAAATGATCTTAGTTTGAGTTCTCCCCATAGTAGAACCTGAAATGATTCCAGGGAAAGGAAACAGGAGACTAGGGGAATTTTATTAAGAGAAATCAGCCAACGAAGAGTGTGTTCTTAAGCCAGTTACCACAGTTGGCAACTGTAGTTTAATCCCACAGGACACTCTGGGAAATGTGGCACAACACTTGCCTCAGAGTATCCCACGTGAGGGGCAAGAGCGCTGTGCTGTTTGCGCCCCCGAGAGTCACTAAGGGCCATCCCGGCGCAGGTCGGCTACTGACATGCCATGTGCACCTTCCACAGTTAGAAAATAAAAACACAGACGAAGAAAGAAAAGCCTTTTGACAAAGATACAGTTAACAGCGGCAGACAAAAGCACACCGGAAGTTCTTATGATAGAGGCAGGGCGCTGACAGCGCGTTCCCCAATCCCCTCGATGCTGACTACTCAGATGGGCCTCCAGTCCAGATCTTGTCTAAACTCCTGACTCAGAATCAGCTGCTTCTGGACATCGAGTTGCACTTGAATATCTAACAGACATCTGAAACTTCAAATGACCATAATCAGTCTTTCCCCCCCAGAACCTGCACCTCCCATAGGCTTTCAGTTAGTGGCAACTCCATTCTTTCAGTTGCTCAGGCAAAAACTTGCCATCATCCTTCATATTTTGTTTATCTCATGTCCCACATCCAACCCATCAGTTTAATACTATGGGTTCAACTTCCAAAACGCATCCAGAATCTGACCATGTCTTACCTTCTAAACAGACGCTGTTCTGGCCCAAGTCACCATCATCTCGAACCTGAATAATCTGAGGAGCTACCTAACTATTCTAACTGGCTGGTCCTGAGCCCGGCCCTTCATTCTCAACACAGCTGGCGGTCATCTTTGTAAGAGTAAACCAACTCCATGGGTTTCTCTCAGGGGTGTGGGTTAGCAATTCTGAAACCACTTTATACACAAAAATCAAACACACACATATACTGTAGATAATAAGGACCAAGTTTCTCACTGTTAGAGAATTTTGTCTATCAGGAAAGAGGAAAGGCTATACGAAGAACCCTGAAGTATTGGGTTGAATCCAAAGTGTCAGTGTAAATTTACAGCTTTTATAAAGAATTTCTACTTCCTTTAGGGAAGTAAAGGAAGGGAATAAGGGGTGGGGAGTAGGTAGGGAATAATCAAGACTGACAAAAATCAGGTCCTCCATAAAGGCAATGAGAACAATGGCTAAAGCTGGTAAAGTTTTTCAGAACTTTGGAAATTAACTAAAGGCTTGCAATAAACCAAGCAGTGTTTATTCCAGGAAAACAATCTCAGAAAAGCCAGTGGCTTTGCCCCACTCCCTGTCTCTGTGGTAGCTTTGAAAACCAGAAGCCCCATAACTACAGTACCTGTGAAAACCAGCAGTGACTGGAAGGCCCAGAATGGATTGGAGCTCCCCAAAATCTTCAGCCGCAGAGAACCGCCCCTATTTGACCTGTCTGGCAGCAGCACTGAAAATCGCCATCCTCAGGGCTGGTCTTCATTTGACCTGACTCAAGCTCACTCTGCAAACAGCCCTAACTGCTGTAGGCGATCATCGGTCCTCAGCTAACACTGCAGCGGCCTCAGGCAGCATTACTAATTGGAGCCAACAACAAGGTAACCAAAAAAACCTGGAAGAAAAAACGAGAGAAGGAGATGTCTGGTGGCTTTGACAAGCTACCATGTATTTCTGGGAATCTAGAAGTTCATATGTGTGTCACATTTTTGTGCATATTCAGGAAGGCCCTGAGAAGACCCTAAGCTCTGACCTTGAAAATCCTCATGCAATCAGTGAAGGTGACGGCATGGCTGTCGATTGCCTGCTGAAGCACTGAGGACGTTGACAGAACAAATTCTCTCCGTCACACAGACATGTACCCAGACACAGCCCTTCAACAAAGGTACAATTCAGTGACCACTCATAAAGAATATAGCTTTGCAAAATTAGTCCAGGAAAGGAGGCTTCAGGTCCAAGATGATGATGATGTAGGAAGACCCTGAACTCACCTCCTCCACAGACGCTCCAAATTCACACCTACTTATAGAACAATTCCTCCTGAAGAACTGAGGACTGAATGAACAGCTTCTGCACAAAAAAAGAGAAACCACATAGAGACTGACAAGACAGTCAGTACACAGTACTGAAATGAAACTTACCCCTGACCCTGTGAGCTGCAGGGGCAGGGACAGTACTGAGAGACCAGGAGCAGATTCAGCTGCCCTGGGGTACAGGAAAAAAAAACAAAAAACAAAAAACCTTGGCTTAAAAGAGCAACTAGAATATAAAAGATCAAGCCTCAGAACTCTGCCAAATGGTAGGGGAGCTGCTGGAACTCTCTCTGGCTCAGAGGGCCTGGTGAGCACCAAGGTTTATGTCCCCCTTCCACCTTGATAAGGTGGATGGATGCAGGTTCTGGGCACCATTCCCAGTCTACTTCCTCAGGGAGCCCTGGGCCTTTATCCCATACTGGCCCAAACTATCCTGCCAAGGAGGCCCCAGTGTGGCATACACCAGGACGCCCCTGGTGAGTACTCACTACACTTCCAACCATCATGCCAAGGTGACAGCAGCAGGGCACCCAGAAACCCTCCCAGCCCACACTGCTTTGGCTCCAGATGACTTCCTATGGCACCCCCTGGGTGGACGACCACCACCCTGCACACACCTTGGCTCCAGCCACCCAGCCAGGATACCCTGGCTTGCACCCACATCAGCTGCAGCTGTCAAGGACCCCTCTGCGTGGAGAGCCCAGGGAAATCCCCAGCTTAAACTCACCTCAGGTTCAGCTGTCTGTCAGGGTACCCACTATGTGGAGATCCTCAGGACCATGAAGTGCCCTGGGAACGCCAGCCCATGCCCGCCACAGCTCCAGCCGGCCAGCCAAAATTACCAGGCTTACACAGTCTATATAGGGGATGACCATACATAAGGCCATCCCTTCAAGTATAGGAGAAGTAGCCGTTCCACATGACTGACAGAAGCAAACACAAAAGTCAAGCAAATCAGAAGACAGAGAAACATGCTCCAAATGAAAGAAAAAGACAACACCTCAGAAAAAGAACTAAATGAAATGGAAATAACCAATCTACCTGATAAAGAGTTCAAAGTAATGGTCATTAAAGATGCTCACCAGACTGGGGTGAGGAGTAAATGAACTTAGTGAGAACTTCAACGAAGAGATAGGAAAAAAAAAATCAGAGTTGAAGAATACAATAACCAAAATGAAAATTACACTAGAGAGAATCAACAGTATATTAGAGGATGCAGAAGAATGAATCAGCAATCTGGAAGACAGGTTAATGGAAAGTAGTCAAGGTGAACGGCAAAAAAAAAAAAAGTTTTTAAATGAGGATAGGTTAAGGGATCTCTTGGATAACATCAAGTGAACAAAAATTTGCATTATAGGGGTTCCAGAAGGAGAAGAGAGGAAGGGGCAGAAATCTTATTTGAAGAAAAAGCATCTGAAAACTTCCCTAACCTGGGGAAGGAAACAGACATCTGGGTTCAGGAAATGCAGAGACTTCCAAACAAAATGAACCCACAGAGGTCCACATGATGACATATGATAATTAAAATGTCAAAGGTAATAGATAAAGAGAGAACTTTAAAAGCAGCAAGAGAGAAGAAACTAGTAATGTACAAGGAAAACCCCACTAGGCTATCAGCTGATTTTTCAGCAGAAAGTTTGTAGGCAAGAAGGAATGGCATTATATATTCAAGGTGCTGGGGGGGAAAAAAACCAAAATTAAGAATACTGTACCTTACAATGTTATCATTTGTAATTGAAGGAGAGGGAAAGAGTTTCCCAGACAAATAAAAGTTAAAGGAATTGATTACCACTAAAGTGGCCTTACAAGAAATGTTAAAGAGGCTTCTTTAAGTGGAAAAGAAAAAGCCACAATTAGAAGAAAACTATGAAAGGAAACATTTCATGAGTAAAAACAAATGTACAGTAAAGGTAGTACAACAATCACTTATAAGTAGCATTTTATTTTATTCTTTAAGTAGGCTCCATGCCCACATGGGGCCTGAACTCACAACCCTGAGATCAAGAGTCATACGCTCCACTGACTGAACCAGCCAGGCACCCCTTAAAACAATCCCTTATAAAGGCTAGTATGAAGGTTAAAAGGCAAAAGGAGCAAAATCAATTATATCTAAAAAAAAGTATTTAAAGGGATTCACAGAGGGGTGCCTGGCTGGCTCAGTCAGTTAAGCGTCTGCCTTGGTCGTGATCCTGGGGTCCCGGGATCTTGAACTCAAGATGCCAACTGAAATAAGGAGTCTGACTGAGCCACCCAGGCACCCCAAATGTCTGACTCTTGATCTCAGCTCAGGTCGTGATCTCAGGGTTGTGAGTTCAAGCCCTGCGGTGCGCTCCACACTGGGCATGGAGCCTACTTTAAAAACAAATTAAATTTAAAAAATAATAAAGTAAAATAAAAAATTTTTTTAAAAAAAGGTGGAAACCTCTAGTTGTAAAATAAATAAGTCATGGGGATGTAAGTACAGTATGGTAACTGTAGTTAATAATACTATGTTACATATTTGAAAGATGCTAAGAGAGTAGAACTTAAAATTTCTCATCACAGAAAAAAAAATTTTAACTATGTATAGTGATTGATGTTAACTAGACTAATTGTGGTGATCATTCTGCAATATATATACAAATGTGAATGATTATGCCATACACCTGAAACTAAATACCTGTTATATGTCAATTATATATCTCAATTTTTAAAAAACTCAAAGGGGGGCACCTGGGTGGCTCAGTCGGTTAAATGTCTGACTCTTGATTTTGGCTCAGGTCATGATCTCGGGGTTGTAAGATTGAGCCCCGTGTCGGGCTCCAAACTGGGCATGGAGCCTGCTTGAGACTGTCTCTCTCCCCTCTCTCCACCCCTCCATCCCTCTCTTAAAAAAAAGAAAGAATAAAAGAAAAAAACTCTAAGAGATTTGCACTTAGATGCATCACAGTCAAAGTGTCAAAAATCAAAGACAGAAAATCTTGGAAGTGGCAAGAGAAAGCAGCAAAATAGCCTCAATAAAATGAATAGCTGATTTCTCCTTAGGAACAGTGGAGGCCAAAGGCAGTGGGAAAACAAACTAAAAGTGCTGAAAAAGATTGCAATCAAGAATTCAATATCCAATAAAACTATTCTTCAAAAACAAGAGAAACTAAGACATTCCCAGATCAACAAAACTGAGATAATTTGTATCAAGTAGACATGCCCTATAATACTAAAAGAATCCTTTAGGTTGAAATGAAAGGAAACTAAACTTAAATCCACATGAAGAAATAAATATCTCCAGTAAATGTAAATATAACATAAAAATGTAACATAAAAGTATAAATATATTTTGGTCTGTTTTCCTATCTGATTTAAAAGATAATTGCATTACAAAATAATTTAAACACTGTATTGATGGGCTTATAATTTAAGATGTAATTTATGTGATAATAATAATATAAAGAGGAAAGGACAGAGCTATATAGGAGCTTTTGAAATACAAATTAGGTTGATATTCATCTAAGTTAAGATGGTATTATATAATCCCCAGGGGAACCAGTATGAAAATAACCCCCCCAAAAAATGTATAGCAAAAGAAACAAAGTAATTAAAATGATGTACTAGAAAATACCTAACACAATACCTAATACGAAAGAAAGTGGTAATGGAGTACTAAGAAAAACAGAAATGCATGAGACTGACAGAAAACAAATACAAAAATGGCAGACATATATCCTACATTATCTGTAATTGCACTAAATGTAAATGGACTAAACACTGTAACAGAAAACAGAAGAATGGATTTAAAAAAAAAAAAAAAAGACATGACCCAACTATATATTGTCTACAAGAGACACACTTTATTTTTTTAATTTAAATTCAATTAATTAACATATAGTGTATTACTGGTTTCAGAGGTAGAGGTCAGTGATTCATCAGACACACTTTAGATTCAAAGACGCAAACAGGTTGAAAATAAAATAATGGAAAAAGAAATACTTTGCAAATAGTACCCAAAAGATCTGGAATGGTTGTACTATATCAGACAAAATAGATATTAAGATAAAAATTGTTACCAAAGATAGAGAATGGCATTCTATAATGATGAGAAGGTCAATCCATCAGGAAGACATAACAATTATAAACATGCATGCAGCTAACAACAGATATATGAATGCAAAATATATGAAGCAAAAACTGACAATGAAAAGGAAAAATGGACCATTTTGACAGTAATAGAGACTTCAATACCCCACTTTTCATAATGGATAAAAAAGAAGTTCAATAAGGAAATAAAAGACTTGAACGCTGTAAACCAACTAGACCTAACAGACACTTCTAGAACATTTCATATTCTTCTCAAATGGACATGGAACATTACCCAACATAGACCCCCTGTTATGCCATAAAACAAGCCTCAATAAATTTTAAAAGATTGAAATCATAAAAAGTATGTTCTCCAACAATGGAGTGATATTAGAAATCAACAACAGACAGACATTTGGGAAAGTCATATATATGTGGAAATTTAAAAAAAAAAAAAAAAACAAAACCAGACTCCTGAGTAAGTAATGGGTCAAAAAAGAAATTACAGTGGAAATAAGAGATTTTGAGATGAATGAAAATGAAAATACAACACCCAAAACTTACAGAATGCAGTGGAAGCAATGCTTAGAGGAAAATGCATAGCTATAAATGCCTACATTTAAGAAGAAAAAAGAAAACAATATCTCAAATCAATAACCTAACCTTCCTACTACAGACTGAATGTGTTCCCTAAAGTTCATGTGTTGAAATCTAATCACCAATTGGATGGTATTTCAACATGCGGCCTCTGGGAGGTAATTAGGTCATGAGGATGGAGCCCTCCTGAATGGGATTAGTGCCCTTATAAAAGAGACCCCAGAGTGCTTCTGTTTCTCCTTCCATCATGTAAGGACACAGCAATAAGATGGTCATCTAGGAACCAGGAAACCAGTCCTCACCACACACCAAATCTGTCAGTGCCTTAATCATGGATTTCCCTCCCTTCAGAAACAAATTGTTGTTTAAGCCACTCGCTGATATTAAAAATACCAGTCTCTCTTAACAGTAGTCCAAACCAACTAAGACAGAAAGCGGTATTGAGAGAAGGTGCTGCCATAAAAACCCATACCCTACACTAATGGCCAAAAAGCACATGAAAAGAAGTTCAGCAGCAGTAATCTTTAGGAAAACACAAAGCAAAACCACAATGAGATACCACCTCACATCTGTTAGGATGGCTTGCAAAAAAAAACCCAGAAAATATGTTGACAAAGATGTGGAGAAACCAAAACCCTTGTGCCCTGTTAGCGGGAACGTAAGACGATGGAGCCGCTGTGGCAATTCCTCAAGGAATACAAAAGGGAAATCACCACAAGGTCTGACAATTCCACTTCAGGGTCTAGATCCGAAAGTACTAGGGTCACGAGGTCATACCGATATGAACAAGTACTTAAGTAGATAAAGAGGGACAAAGGCAACTTTCATCTATAGTAGAATTACAAATTATGGACGTGCAAGAAAAGAAGGAAATCGAAAAGTCACACCATTAGGCAAACACCACAGTAAAAACTACTCGGGGCAAGATCCACTGACGGGTGTGAATATGAGGGGCTACACATTTGAGGAGAGACAGAAATGATATATTCTCAAGCTGCCTCCTCAGCATATCTATGAAATAAAAAGGGGAAGACAGTAACTCTACAGGGTTGAAAACTGGTAGAAACCAATGGAACCAAGTGGTCAAAGTCGACATCACCCTAGTATCATGAACCCCATGACATGCACTGAGAAAAGGACGCAATGTCATTCCCATGAGATTCTTGCCAAAAATGTGTAACTTCACTCCGGCTATGAGAAAACTGAGGAAGGTCACAACTGAGGAAACTGTGACAGCATTACTGGTCACTACTCTGGGCAAGGGTCAGGTGATGAAACGCAAGGCCGAGGAACTGCTGGAGACTAAAGCAAACTAATGACCAAATGCAATGAGGGGTCCTCAGTTAGATCCTGGAACAGGAAAAGAACATTAGTGGAAACACTGTGGAAATCAGAATTAGGTCTGCAGTTTACTTAATAATAATAAGCCAGGGGCGCCTGGGTGGCTCAGTCGGTTAAGCGTCTGCCTTCGGCACAGGTCATGATCCCCAGGTCCTGGGATCGACCCCCACATCGGGCTCCCTGCTCTGTGGGGAGTCTGCTTCTCCCCCTCCTTCGGGCCCTCCCCCTGCTTGTGTGCACGCTCTTTCTCTCAAATAAATAAATAAAATCTTTAAAATAATAATAAGCCAATGTCAATTTTTCTGTCTTTGGTAACTGCTCTATGTGTAGGTAAGATCTTACCATTAGAGGAGGCTGGCTATGGAGGAATAAGGACATTCTCTGTTCTATTTTTGCAACTTTTCTATACATCTAAAACTAGGTCAAAATAAAAAGTTCTTCTGAAAAAGAAAAAAGTGCAAATCAAGTCATGTAACTCCTCTGCTCAAAACCTCCACTGGCCCTCTAGTTTACCCATCTGAAAGCCCCTGTCCTCACAATGGCTCGCGAGGCTCCACATGCTCTGGTCCTACCGACCTCTCTGACAGTCTCTTACCACGCTCCCCACTAACTCCTTCCAGCTCTGCGCGCTTCCCTGCTAATCCTCAACACAGTGGGCATTTCCTGCGGCAGGGACTTTGCACTTGCTTTTCCTTAGTGTGGAAACCTCTTCCCCCAGTTATCTGCATGGTCACTCCCTTACTTCCTTTCGGTCTCTGCTCCAATAACGCCTCAGGGGGAATTTACCTCACCATCCCATATAGAGTAGCATAAAATATCCATTCTGCCTGTCCCCTGCCTTTTTTCCTTTCCATTGCACCTGTCACTACATGACATAGTATCTCTCTATGTATCTGTCTCCACCTACTAGAATGTATCTCTAAGGTGAGGACTGTGTTTTGTTTAGTGCCTGGCATATATATAGTAAGCATACAATAAACATTTACTTAATGAATGGATGAACTTATAATTGTTGTGTGAAGTATTTGTAATTATTTGTTTAAAATATGTCTCCCATAGGAGGCTGAATACTTAAAAGCAAAGATTTCACTTTTAAAGATCTTGGTCACCTTCACCCATTTTACCACTCCCCCAACCCCCACCTCTGGAAACACCAATCTGAGCCCAGTTTTGGTTGTTTTTATTTTTGAGATTCCACATATAAGTGAGATGATACAATATTTGTCATTCTCTGACTTATTTCACTTAGTTTAATGGCCTCAGTCTATTCATGTTGTCTCAACTGGCAAGATTTCCTACTTACTTATGGCTGAATAATATTATGATATTCCATCATGTGTGTGTGGGTGTGCACATGCGTGTGTGTGTGTGTGTGTGTGTGATATGTTTCTTAAAAATTCATCTATCAGGACACCTGGGTGGCTCAGTTGGTTGGGCTTCTGCCTTTGGCTCTGGTCATGATCCCCGGGATCCTGGGATTGGGTCCCTCATCAGGCTCCCTGACACCCACTCCCCCTGCTTGTGCTCTCCCTCTCTCTGACAAATAAATAAATCTTTTTTAAAATTTCATCTATCAGTGGATGTTTAGGTTGCTTCCATGTTTTGCTATTGTTAATAATACTGCAGTGAACACTGGGTACATATATCTTTTTGAGTTAGTATTTTAATTTTCTTCAGATAAGTGCCCTGAAGTGGAATTGTTGGATCATATGGTAGTTCTGTTTTTAGTTCTTTAAGGAACCTCCATACTGTTTACATAGTGGCTGCACCAATTTACATGCCCACCAACAGTGTACAAGGGTTTCCTTTTCTCCACATTCTTGACAACACTTGTTATTTCATATCTTTTGATAATAGTCATTCTAACAGGTATGAGGTGATACCTCATTGGAGTTTTGATTTCCATTTCCCTGATGATTAGTGATGTTGACGCCCTTTCATGTACCTGTTAGCCATTTGTATGTGTTTGGAAAACTGTCCAGTCTGATCTACTGTCCATTTTTTAATGGGTATTTTTGCTACTGAGTTGTATGTGTTCTTTACATATTTTGCATAATAACCCTTTATCAGATAAGTGATTTGCAAGTATTTTCTCCCATTTGGTAGGTTGCTTTTTCATAGTATTTATGGTTTCCTTTGCCATACGTTAAGTTTTTTTAGTATGATGCAGCCCTGCTTGTTTATTTTTGCTTTAGTGTCAAATCCAAAAAAATCATTGCCACAACTGATGTGAAGGAGCTTACTGCCTATGTTTTCCTCTAGGAGTTCTAGGTTTCAGGTGTTACATTCAACTCTTCAATCCATTTTGAGTTAATTTTTGTGTGTGATGTGAGATAGTGATCCAGTTTCATTCTTTTGCATGTGGTTGTCCAGTTTTCCCAGTATCATTTATTTAAGAGACTGCTCTTTCCCCATTGTATATTCTTGGCTCCCTTGTCATATGTTAATTGACATAGATGCGTGGGTTTATTTCTGGCTTCTCTATTCTGTTCCCTTGATCTGTGTGTCTGTTTCTATGCCAACACCACACTGTTTTGATTACTATAGATTTGTACTATCATTTGGGGTCAAGGTGTGTGATGCCTTCACCTTTGATCTTCCTCAAGATTACTTTGGGTATTCAGGGTCTTTTGTGGTTCCCTACAAATTTTAGGACTGTTTGTTTTATTTCTGTGAAAAATGGCATTGCAATTTTGTTAGAGATTGCATTGAATGTGTAGATTTCTTTGGATAATAGGGACATTTTAACAGTATTAATTGTTCCAGTCCATGAGCACAGAATAACTTTCGATTTAATGTCCTCTTTGATTTTCTTGCATTAGTGTATTAGAGTTTTCAGTGTACAGGTCTTTCACCTCGGTCTTGGCTACATTTACTTCTAGGTATTTTCTTCTTTTTGGTGCAATTGTACATGGGATTGTTTTCTTAATTTCACATTCTTAGAGTTTGTTATTAGTGCATACAAATGCAATTGATTTGTATATGTTGATTTTGTACCCTGCAACTTTACTGAATTTGTTTATTAGTTCCAGTAGTTCTTGGTGGAGTCTTTAGGGTATTCTATATGTGATATCACATCATCTGCAAATTTCTTACCATCTGATTTGGGTTCCTTTTATTTCTTTTTCTTGTCTAATTTCTCTGGCTAGGACTTCCAATACTGTGCTGAAAGAAGTGGCAAGAATGAGCATCCTTGTCTTGCTCCTTATTTTAGGGGAAAGGCTTTCAACTTTTCACTGTTGAGTATGATGTAAGTTATGGGTCTTGAGTTTATTCTACTTGAAATTTGTTCCATTTCCTGAATAGGAAGATTAATGTTTTCCATAAAATTTGGGAGGTTTTTGGCCACTACTTCGTCATGTTCTTTCTGCTCCTTTCTCCTTGCTCCTTCTGGGATTCCCATTATGCTTGGTAAACTGGGTATGTTGGTATACTTGACAGTGTGTCACAGGTCTGAGTCTCTGTTCATTTTTCTTCATTCTTTTTTTCTGTTTCTCAGACTGATGTATTCTCAATTGAGCTGTTTTCAGGTTCACTGATTCTTTCTTATCTCATTTCAGATCTGTTGTTGAGCTCTTCTAGTGTATTTTTATTTCAGTTATTATTTTTTGAACTCCATAATTTCTATTTGGAGTTTTTAAAAATAATTTCTATCTTCTTAATGATATCCTTTATTTGGTGAGACATCATTCTCATACTTTAGTTCTTTAGACATGGTTTCCTTTAGTTTCTTGAACATAATTTATAATAGCTAATTTAAAGTCTTTACCTGGGAGTCTTCAGGAACAGTTTTTATTGATTGCTTCTCTTCCCTTTGCTATGCATAGGCCCTATATTCCTGTTTCTTTGTATAATCCTTTGTTGGAAATTGGATTTTTTATTTGTTTATTTATTTGTTTGTTTTAGAGGGAGGGAGTGGGGGTAGAGGGAGAGGGAGAGAGAGGATCCTAAGCAGGCTCCATGCCTGGCACAGAACCTGACATGGGGCTTAATCTCATGACCCTGAGATCATGACCTCAGCCAAAATCAAGAGTCAGATGTTGAACCAACTGAGCCATCCAGGTGCCCCGGAAATTGGACGTTTTAAATAATATAATCTGTCAAGTCTGAAAATAAGAGCATTTGTAATTGCTGATGTTTGATTTTGCTGCTGTTTGCTTAGTGACTTTCCTGGACTGATATGGTTTTTATTTTATTTATTTGGTTCCTATCTCTTTTTTTCTTGATAAGTCTGGGTAAAGATTTATCAACTTTTCTTATTTTTTCAAAGAAACAGCTCTTGGTTTCATTGAGCTTTTACATTTGTCTGTCTGTCTATCTGCCTATATCTATCTATCTATCTATCTATCTATTTATGTATCATCTCTATGTCCTTAATTTTTGCTCTGATCTAGATTACTTCCTTCCTTCTACTAACTTTGGGCTTTGTTTGATCTTCTTTTTCTAGTTCCTTGATGTGTAAGGTTAGATTATTGACTTGAGATTTTTCTTGTTTTTGAGGTAGGCCTGAGTCACTATAAATTTCCCTTTTACAGATGCTTTTACTTTGTTCCAAAAATTTGGACCATTGTGTTTTCATTCGCATTTGTCTCCAGGTATTTATTTCCTCTTTGATTTCTTTACTGATTCATTGGTTGTTTAGTAGCATGTTGTTTAGCCTCCACATGTTTGTGTCTTTTCCAGTTTTTTTTCTTATAATTGATTTCTAGTTTTATACTGTTATGGTTGGAAAAGATACATGATATGACTTCAGTCTTCTTAAATTTATTGAGATTTGTCTTGTGGCCTCATATGTGATCTATCCTGAGAATATTCCATGTACACTTGGAAAGAATGTGTATTCTGTTGTTTTTGGATGGAATGTTCTGTGTGTGTATATATATAGTCCATTTGGTCTAATCTGTTGTTCAAAGACATGTTTCCTTGTTGATTTTATGCCTGGATGATCAATCCATTAATGTAAGTGGGGTTTTAAAGTCCCTTAATAATATTATATTACTCTTCATTTCTCTCTCTCTCACTCCCTTTTATTGAGGGGCAGAGGGAGGGGAGAGAATCTTAAGTACCCAGCACAGAGCCCAATGCAGGGCTCGATCTCACAACCCTGAGATCATGACCTGAGCTGAAATCAAGAGTCAGACACTTAAATGACTGAGCCACCCCGGTGCCCTCATTTCTCTCTTTATGTCTATTAATATTTGATTTATGTATTAGGTGCTTCAGTGTTGAAGACAAAGATATTTACACTTGTTATATCCTTTTGTTGGATTGATCCCTTTATCATCCCTTCTTATCTCTTGTTACAGTCTTTGTTTTATTTATTTTTAAAGGAATTTATTCATTTATTTATTTGAGAGAGAGAGAGCACACAAGCAGGGTGGGGAGGGGCAGAGAGAGACGGAGAAGCAGACTCTCTGCTGAGCAGGGAGCCTGACATGGAGCTCGATCCTGGGACCCTGAGATCATGACCTAAGCCAAAGGCAGACTCTTAACCAATGACCATCCAGGTGCCCCCAGTCTTTGTTTTAAAGTCTATATTGTCTGATGTAAGTCTTGATACCTTAGCTTTTTTTTTCTTTCTTTCTTCCATTTGCATGTAATATTTTTTTCCATCCCTTCACTTTCAGTCTGTGTATGTCTTTAGGTCTGAAGTGACTCTCTTGTAGGCAGTACGTAGAGGCATCTTTTTTTTTTTTTTTCAATCCATTCTGTCATCCTTTGTCTTTCGATTGGAGCATTTAGACCATTTACATTTAAAGTAATTGTTAATAGGTATGTACTTACTGTCATTTTGTTAATTATTTTCTGGTTGTTTTTTGTAGTTCTTCTCTGTTCCTTTCTTCTTCTCTTGCTCTCTTCTGTTGTGATTGATCAATTTCTTTAGGCTTAGTTTTCCTTCTCTCTATTTTTTGTGTATTTATTATAGGTTTGGTTGTGGTTACCATGAGGTTCATATATAATATCCTAAGTATACAGCCATCCATTTTAAGTTGAGGGTCACTTAATTTCAAACACATTCTGAAAGAACTTCATTTTAACTCCCTTTTCATGTTTTATGTATAAAAAACAACATATACATATGCCTTTTTATTTTGCAAATCCCTTTATTTTTGTAAGATTTTATTTATTTATTTGAAAGAGGGAGACAGTGAGCGAGAGAGAGCGTAAGTGGGGGGGGGGGTTGAGGGCCAGAGGGAGAGGGAGAAACAGACTCCCCACTGAGCAGAGAGCCCAACGCAGTGCTAAATCCCAGGCCCCTGGGATCATGACCTGAGCTGAAGGCAGATGCTTAATGGGCTGAGTCACCCAGGCGCCCCAAGATTTCACTTTTAGCTCAGGGAGAAAGTACTTATCATTACAGTGATGACTGTCTCTGGGTGCTGACATTATGGGGTATTTTTCTTTCTTTGCATATCTGCACTTCACACAAAACATTTTTGTGTAATTTTTTAAAGGGCAGAACACTGACATGGGAAAATATTCTTCATATATTTTAAGTGAAAAAAGACGGTGAAAATTATATCATGTATTATCCCATGTTTGTCACAAAATATGAATGTGCATTAAAAAAGGACTGTGACTACATCCTAAGGGGTCATCAGTGCCAGGGGTGCAAAGATTAGTGTTTGCTTCTCAGTGCTTGTCCCTTCAACAAATTCTCTTTGTTGAAAACATATATTCTAAGTCACGTCAGTGAATGGACATGTAATTTCCCGCCTGATGATCTGGTAAAATGACAGGAACCGAATTTTTAAAAGGTTTAACTCCACGAAAATGGGAGAAAAAGGCAAGAGCAACAGCATTTTGAAAGGTGGAAAGCAGACTGACACAGGCAGACAATCTGGCTGACCTAAGAAAAGGGATTCCTAAAGCTGCAGAGAGCTGAGGCTTACACTGATGGAGACAGATGCCCCCACATGCTCGGGAGCTGGCAGAAGACCAAGCACCTCTGGATGAGGAGTGGTGAAAATAGGTTGAAACATGGTTTAAAAAGCAGTTCGAGGGGTGCCTGGGTGGCTCAGTCGTTAAGCATCTGCCTTCAGCTCGGGTCATGATCCCAGGGTCCTGGGATCGAGCCCCGCGTCGGGCTCCCTGCTCCACGGGAAGCCTGCTTCTCCCTCTCCCACTCCCCCTGCTTGTGTTCCCTCTCTCGCTGTCTCTCTCTGTCAAATAAATAAAATCTTTACAAAAAAAAAAAAAAGCAGTTTGATCCCCATTTCCATTCCTCAAAGGTGAAGCCCTCCTCTCCAACAAAAGACAGAAGTATTTTTCCTCTGAAGAGGGTACCTGGAGCAAGAAGCACTAGGCACAGTCGAAGGTGGCCTACTTATGCTGAAATCAGGGCACTAAGTGAACAATTAACAGATGCTAAGATCCCCCACGCCCAGCCTTCTACCTGCCCCTGGCTGCCAAAATGCTGTTAGCCAGGCTGGAGACAGGGAGATTCTTCTCTAGGAATCTGCTCAGCCTGCTAAAAAATGACCCAAAGAATCTGGCATGGGAGGTCCCCCAGTGAAACCCAAGCCAGTGGCCCTACAGTGAACTCCCTCACCCCTAGACACACATTCTCTCTCTCTCTAGCTTCCAATCTGCTATTAGTCCCCCACTCTTAAATATGAGCACTGAGATCACCTGATCCAGGGAAAACCTGTAACATGAAAGAAAAAGATCAAATTAAATTAAAAAGAAAAAATGTGAAGGAAATAAAGACTTCCTAGCAAGAGAGACACTTAAAAAAAAAAACAAAAACAAAAAACAAAAAACTGTCAGTAAAATCCTCAGATTACTAAGATATCCCATCAGTGAAACAAGAATATGGTGCTATTAGACACACAGACATATTCAGAGAAGAGTATAATACCCTTGGGATGAGAGATAATCTTACAGAAATATCCCAGAGAAGAGAGTAAGGATATAGTGAATTCAAGAGCACCATCAATCAACTGCACCTAATGGACATCCATAGACTATGTCATCTAGCAACAGGATACACATTCTTCTCAAGCTCACACAAAAAGTTCACTAAGATAGAGCACCATTTTGAGCCATGAAACACACCTTAACAAATTTACAAGAATAAAGATCTTCCTCAACTTACAATGGGGTTATGTCCTGATAAACCCATTGTACGTTGAAAACATTGTAAGTCAAAAATGCATTTAATACACCTAACTTACTGAACATCATAGCTTAGCCTCGCCTACCTTAAATGTGCTCAAAACACATTAGCCTACATTTGGGCAAAATCATCTAACACAAAGCCTATTTTATAATAAACTGTTAAACATATCATGTAATTTATTGCATACTATCCTGAAAATAAAAACCAGTATGGCGTCTGAGTGCAGAATGGTTTGAAGTGTATCTGTCGATTACCCTTGTGATTGTGTGGTTGACTGGGAGATACAACTGTCACTGCTCAGCATCACAAGACGGCATCACACCACATATTGATAGGCTGGGAAAAGGTCAAAATTGAAAATTTGACGTGCGGTTTCTACTGAATGCATATCATTTTCACACCATCATAAAGTCAAAAAATCGTAAGTCAAACCACTGTAAGTTGGACATCATCTGTTGAAATCATACAATGCCTACCTCGTGGGATTAAATTAGAAAGTAACAGAAAGATAGTTGAAAAATCCCAAGATATGTGGAGATTAAACAAAACATTTCTAAATGACAATGGGCCAAAAAAGTAATCTCAAGGGAAATTAAATGGAACTAAAGGAAAATGAAAATGCAACTTATCAAAATTTGTAGGATGTGGTGAAAGTAGTGCATAGAGGGAAATTTACAGCATTAAAAGCATATATCAGAAAAGAAGAGAGAGAAAAAATCAAACATCTAAGGGACGCCTGGGTGGCTCAGTCGGTTAAGCGTCTGCCTTCGGCTCAGGTCATGATCCCAGGGTCCTAGGATCAAGTCCCTCATCGGGCTCCTTGCTCAGCGAGGAGCCTGCTTCTCCCTCTGCCTGCCGCTCCCCGTGCTTGTGCTCTCTCACTCTCTCTCTCTGACAAATAAATAAAATCTTAAAAAAAAAAAAAAAAATCCAAGCTTCTACCTCAGGAAACTAGAAAAAAAGAAGAGCAAATTAAATCCAAAGTAAGCGGAATAAAAGAAATAATGAGAATTAAAGATTTTATTTATTTTTCAGAGAGAGAGAGAGCATAAGCAGGGGGAATGGCAGGCAGAGGGAGAAGCAGGCTCCCTGCTGAGCAAGGAGCCTAATGCAGGACTCGATCCCAGGACCCCAGGATCATGACCAAAGCTGAAGACAAATGCCTAACTGACTGAGCCACCCAGGCATTCCAAAATAATGAGAATTAGAGTAGAAATCAATGAAACTAAAGATGGGAAACCAATAGAGAAAATCACTAAAACCAAAGCCTGGTTTTGTGAAAAGATCAATAAAGTCAATAATTGTCTAGCCAGGCTAAGAGAAAAAAGAGAGGACATTAATTACCAATAAGTGAAAGAGGGATATCACTACAGACCTCATGAACATTAAAAGGATAATAAAGCAATACAATGAACAATTCTCTACCCACAAATTCAATAACCTAGATGAAATAGACCAATTCCTTCAAAGATACAATCTGCCAAAACTCACACAAGAAGAAAGAGGCAATCTGAATAGGCTTATACCTATTAAAGAAATTTAATAATAATTAATAACCTTCCAAAACAGAAAGCAGCAGGCCCAGAGGGGTTCACTGGTAAATTCTCCAAACATTTAAGGAAAACTTATATCAATTCTCTACAATCTCTTTCAGAAGATGGAAGTAGAGTGAATACTTCCTGATTCACTCTATGAAGCCAGTATTACCTAATACCAAAATGGACAAAAACATTACAAGAAAACTATACACCAATATCTCTTATGAAGATCTTTGTAAAAATCCTCAACAAAATATTAGTAAATTAAATCCAACAATGTATAAAAAAGAATTGTACACCACAACCAAGTGGGATTTATGCCAGATAGGCAAGGCTGGTTAAATATTCAAAAATAAATTAATATAATCTATCACATCAACAGGCTAAAGAAGAAAAACCACACGATCGTATTAATAGACACAGAAAAAGCATTTGACAAAATCCATCACCAAGTCAAGAAAAAAACCCTCAATAAACTAAGAATAGAGGAGAGCTTCCTCACTTGATTAAAAAAAAAAAAAAAAAAGGCTACAAAAGCCTGCAGCTTGCATCATATTTCATGGGAAGAAGATCTTCCACAAAGATCAGGAACAAGGCAAGGATATCCCCTCTTACCACTGCTTTCAACATTGTACTGGAATTCTTAGCTAATGAAATAAGACCAAAAAATAAATAAATAAAAGGTATACAGATTAGGAAGGAAGAAGTAAAACTGTCTTTGTTCAAAGATGACATGATTATCTAAGTACAAAATCCAAAAGAGTCAAATTTAAAAACCTAGAACTAAAAAGCAACTATAGTAGTGTTGCAGGATACAAGGTTAATACACAAAAGCTGATCACTTTCCTATGTACTAGCAATAAACAAGTGGAATATGACATTAAAACCACAATACTATTTACATTAGCAACCCCCAAATGAAATATTTATATATGTAATCTAACAAATATGTATAAGATCTATATAAGGAAAACTACAAAATCCTTTTTTTTAAAGACTTTATTTATTTACTTGACGGAAAGAGCACAAGCAGGGAGAGTGGCAGGCAGAGGGAGAAGGAGAAGCAGGCTCGATGTGGGGCTTGGTTCCAGGACCCTGGGATCATGACCTGAGCCAAAGGCAGATGCTTAATCCACTGAGCCACCGAGGCACCCGAAAACTACAAAATCCTGATGAAAGAAATCAAAGAACTAAATAAATGGAGAGACAGTCCAAGTTTATGGACAGGAAAAACTCAATGTTGTCAGGATGTCAGTTCTTCCCAACTTAATTTATAGATTCAATACAATCCCAATCAAAATCCCAACAAGTTATTTTGTAGATATCAAGAAAGTGATTCTGCAGTTTAGATGGAGAGGCAAAAGACCTAGAATAGACAACACAATACTGAAGGAAAAGAACAAAGCTGGAGAACTGATACTGCCCAATGTCAAAACTTACTGTAAAGCTATGGTAATCAGGACAGTGTGGCACTGGGAAAAGACTAGACAAATACGTCAAAGGAACAGAATAAAGAGCCCAGAAATAGACCCCTGTAAATAGAGTCACCTGATCTTTGACAAAGGAGCAGAGGTAATTCACTGAAGAAAACATAATCTTCAATGAATGGTACTAGAACCCGATAATCACACGCAAAAAAAAAAAAAAAAAAAAAAGAAACAGACCTTACACATTCTCACAAAAATTAACTCAAAATGGATCACAGACCTAAATATAAAACACAAACTATCAAACTTCTAGAAGATAATATAGGAGAAAATCTACATGACTTCTGTTTTGGTAGTGATGACTTTCTCTGTGCAACACAGAGGCACGATCCACAAAAGAAAGAAATGACAAGCTGGGGAACCTGGGTGGCTCAGTCGGTTTAAGCCTCTTGATTTCGACTCAGGTCATGATCTCAGGGTCGTGAGATCAAGCCCCTCGTCGAGTGACAGGAACTCTCATTTGTTGCTGGTGAGAACGCAAAATGGTACAGCCACTTTGGAAGACACTTGACAGTTACAAAACTAAACATACTCTTACCATATGATCTAGTAATCACATTCCTTGGTATTTATGCAAATGAATCGAAACCTTATGCCCACACAAAAACCTGCACACGATGTTTACAGTAGCCTTATTCATAATTGCCAAAACTTGGAAGCAACGAAGATACCCTTCAGTAGGTGAATGCGTCAATGAACTTAGTACATCCAGATAACAGAATATTATTCAGCACTAAAAAGAAGTGAGTCATCAAGCCATGAGAAGACATGAAGGAACTTAAATACATATTACTAAATGTAAGAAGCCAATCTGAAAAGGCTAAACATTGTATGATTCCAACTATATGACATTCTACATTCTGGAAAATGCAAGACTATGGGGACAGTAAAAGGATCAGTGGTGCCAGGGGTTAGGAGGTAAGGAAGGACGAACAGGTGGAGCACAGAGGATTTTGCAGGCAGTTAAACTATTCCGTATGATATTGTAACAGTGGATACTTGCCATTACACATTTGTTACAACTCAGAATGTACACCAAGATTGAACCCTGAAGTGAACTATGGATTCTGGGTGATAATGATGTGTCACTGTAGATTTATGTACCACTTTGGCAGGGAATGTGGGTAACTGGGGAGGCCATGTGTGTGTGCAGCCAGGGGTATGTGGTAACTCTGGACTTCCTGCTCAATTTTGTTATGAATCTTAAGCTGCTCTAAAAAAAAAAAAAAAAAATTAAAACAATGACTTTACATAACATTTTTAAATAAAATAAAATAATAGAAGTTTTAATTTTTTCACAAGAAAGAAAATTGCCCAAAACTTAATGACATGTTTTCAGTTTAAAAGGGCCCACTGTGCATGTGGCATCATAGATGAAAACAAAACTACCCTGAGGTGCATCACTGTAAGAGTTGGAGCATGGGAGCCCAGAAGATTTCCTACAAATTTCCAGAGAGACAGTTAGAAAAGATCTGGATTCAAATGCTTTTGGACTTCTGAACGGCAATATTGGGAGACAGGATGCAAAAGCAAAGGCATTAAAAATTCTGAAAGAAAATTATTTCCTGCCTGAAATTCTGTGTTTGTTAGGATGGGTTTCCCCAAGAAAAAGGAAGATCTGGGATGCAAGGATCAGGAGGGTCGCACAGGGGAGAGGGGAAAGGAAGTCCCAGGACAGGGGCGACAGGAGACCTCAGGACCACAGCCTTCACAGGCTGTCAGAGGGCGCTGTCCACGGCAGCCAGAGAAGGTCAGCATTAGGCTCCAGGGCACACTTCCCCAGGAAGATGAGATTCTGAGAATAACTCATTTACCCAAATCTGCTGAGAAGAGATTTATAAAAGTGGCCAGGAATTGAGGGTCAGATCACAGAGAAACAGAAAAAAATGAAGCAAACGGAAAAACCTATTATTGACTCCAGAGGAAAAAAGGTTTGAGGGGAAATAAAAGCAATGGTAGTTAACTACATGTCCGGCTTTGAATATATTGGTATTATTATGCAAATGGTGAACAGGGCTTCTGATTGACCCAAATTCTCATCTACTATACTAGGAGGATGAGAAAAAGGGAAGGATGCAAATGGAAGAAGGATAGCAAGGAGGAAAGAGAATTAAATATTCATCATAAGCCACAGAAAATGCCTACGCCTGAAAATCAAGAAATTTAGAAAACAGGGAGGAGGTAAATACCAAAAGAAACAGTTAAAATCATGGTTCCTCTGGAGAAGCTAATAGGGTGGGGGGCGGGGGGTGGGCTGCTTGTCAACAACTGAAGGCTCTGAGATTTTATCTAACTTGCATGGTAACAAATTAACAAGTTCATGGATGCTGGCAGAAGACACAACACCTGGAGAACAGAGACAGAAGTTATTATATACAACGACGGTATTATTGTTTTATTTTGTCCTCTGAACCCCAATTCTCACAGCATGGTACCAAGGAAGCCAGCCAGCACCTGGGCA